>NW_027555847.1:410954753-411677253 GCF_003287225.1 Phascolarctos cinereus | reverse complement strand
ACACTATGAGGTAGCTTTTGTCATAAACCCCATTTTATAGTTGAGAATACCAAGACAAACATAGGTTTAAGTGACTTGCCCAGGTTCACAGAGCTAGTAAACTATGGGCTGTGTTTGAAGTGAGATTTTTACTCAAGTGTTCCTTACTCCAGATCCAACACTCTCTCCTTTGCTTACCTAACTGCATCCCAAGGGAAGAGAGTTAAACCTAATGGATTCATGGAAATCCAGAAAGAGAATAGACTCTCAGTTACCAGGAGCAATAAGTTACCCTTTACTACCACTGTCCTACAAGTATGTCTCATCACCATTATATTCTATGGTATATAACTCTCCTTATGGATCTATTTGTACTTGTAAGAGTGTGCTCTAAATTTGGGAGGACAAATGTACCAACTGTTCTTCCATATATACTACATTAATAAATACCTTTTCTAAAATCTTCTGCTGCTTGTAAGGAATGCACCAGTGGAAATACATGGGGAAAATAATACTAAAATACATAGCCTTTATGGTTTACTTCTGGAAGTTGGAGAAGAGAAGTAGCTATCCTCTGAGGATGCATATTGCCAGTATCAAGGGGAGTTGGGGAAGTAGCCCCAGAAAGGATGCTGCATACATTTGATGTCCACAAGCAGTAGGATAAAATGAGACTATGTCTATGTAACATAGTCATTTGCAAACAAACTGCATAATTGCTGCTAAACCAGATTTCTCAAGAAATCAACAATGCCAAAAATGTGAATCAGCAAGAGAACAGATTGCTCTCTACGTGCCTTAATTTTAACAGCTGAAGTAGTTCCCTTTTTAATTCCAACTTTCTTTAGGATAGCTGATAGGAATAAATAAGAATGGGATGCCAGGGTATTTAATTTCCTGTGCAACGGTGAAAAAGACAAGGATTAAATAACCTTTCTTACTAATCTTCAACTTCTTCTAATAGTCAAACAAAAGCTAACTCGCAGGGTAGATGAAATCTTATAGAAGACTTTGTGGTTGGTAAACTATTGGTTATTCATCAGGTAGGTTAGGGGATACAGCATTTCTGGATATATGTTGTATTATTATCTAATGGAGAAGTGGGGAGAAATATTAGGTGAGTATCAAAAGGAAGGAAGTAAAAGTGATTTACAGAAAGTAGTGAACTTAGGAAGCATAAAGCACCAAAATGTATGTATTGGGCCAATAACCATATAACAGTCACATTAGTGGTGGGGTAGAGAATGAATGGTTCAATCATCCTCATGTCTATCTTTACCAAACAGATGCAATATAGTGTTGCAGATGGAAAACTGGGTTGAGTATTAAGAAGACCAGGGTTCAAGTCCTTCTGCTGACCCACTTAGCTTCTCATTACCCAAGTAAATTCTCTAATATTTTAAGTTGTGGAGGATGAGATTTACTCTTCAGGATCTCATTATATTGATAAAATTACCAATCTGCTAAAAAAAAAATAAACAAAATTAAAATCTAAAAAGCTATAGCACATGGCAGAATGACTTCTTCAAGATGTTTATAATGGTTACTAAATATGTAAGGGCATAAATACATCATGCAATTCCTTAGATTAAATATGAGAGCTCTAACATTTTAATCATTTTCATATGTATGTGTATGTATGTAATATAAATGCATATGTATATAAATCCAATTATGAGGGTGATGATGATAGTAATAACGCATTGCTATAGTGCTTTAAGTTTGAAAAGTTTCATGGCCTTTCAGAAATCTAATCTGGGTATATGTATTTTTAATTTCCTTCCCATTTCTCATATGTTATGAAACATTTCCCAATAATTAGAGCTGCTCAAAAGTAGAATGGGCTGTCCAGGTGAAAAGCAAGTTTCCCTTTAGAATAAGTCTTCAAATGGAATCTGGATAACAAACTGTCAATGATATGTCAAGGAGATGCATTCCCAGGTTTGGATTGGATGACATGACCTCTATGGTCCTTTTCAACTCTGAGATTTGATGATTTCATAAAAAAGATAGAATCATAATTGGACTTCCCCTGCCATTTTTCAAATCTGTTGAGGATATAAACTCAATTCTTCTGATGCGAGTAGTTTTACTTTATTATTTGATACCTTTTTGCATGCAGTTTGTGTTCAGATGTCAATCTCCTTAACGTAATGGAAATAATTCCTAATGATATGCTGACATCCCATGTTCATTTCTCTAGCACTTTTCATAAAAATCCTAGATGTGGCAGTAGGTAAAGAGTTGAACAGCTTTGTTCTATTAAACACCATTAAAAATAACTAGACATTGTTTACTTTGGTACTTCTGTAAACCATTTGCAAATATTACTTAAACCATAGCTCTTTCCTGGTTTCTTAATTCATTTTTTTATTTAGTCAGATCATCAATGTGACAACATGGGGAATGAACATTCATGCCTGCCAGATTTACATGGTTTATCTTCTTAATTGTTCTCTGTTATTGTTTTTGTTGTATACACTATTATTTCTGAAGTCAACTCAACTTAATCTCCAGAGAACATTATTTTATTTTTAATTGCAGTTGTCAAATGACTTGGATAATGATAGAATGGTCATTAAAAATATTGGTTTAGGAAACTGTGTGAAGTCTCCTGTATAAATAACATGTTATATGGTTAAAATTATTGGCTTTGCAATGGTTTATAACCTGATACTAACAGAAAAAAAATAAAGCTTTGGTCTAAATATTTTTTCTTTAAAAAAAGTAATTCAGTGTCACTCAATTCAGTTCAATAGTTTATTTACATTTGATGCTTTAAAGAATTTTATTCTAAAATGCATTATGCTCTATTATGGCACCACAGAGATTACAATCTCCATCAGCAGTCAGTTCCATTCTACATTAAAACCCAAATTTCAATAGTATTAGCAAGTTGTAAGCATCTTCTTTATCTAAATTGCTTTTAAAAAAGCAAGTAAAAAAATTTTACTTGGCTTTTCTCCATTTTTTACTATTGTTAACCCCAACTTCCTCCCTTGACATATACAGTACATCTCCTCACAACATTCCAACTTTTGTTTCCTTACTTTCGAATAAGTGGATCCTTATATCTGCCATATACTGATAAGATCAGAGTTCTTGAAATGGAAGGGACCTTACAAGTCCCTTAGGTTCAATTGCTTCAATTTAATTTTGTGCCACTAGGTGGCAGAGTAGACAAAAGGTCCGTCCTGTAGTAAGGAAACCTGAGTTGAAATGCAGCTTGAAACACTTATTAACTGTGTGACCCTGGGCAAGTCACTGAACTTTCTTTACTTCAGTTCACTCATCTGTAAAAAATGAGTTGGAAACGGAAATGGCAAACCACTCCAATATTTTTGTCAAGAAAACCCAAACAGGGATCATGAAGAGTCAGACACAACTGAAAACAACTAAACTACAATTTATGTGGAAACCGAGGTCTATGTATGTTAAGTCACTTGCAAAGTTCACTAAGGTAGTAAGCATCAATGGAGGGATTTGAATCATGACCTTCTGACTTAAGTATTCTCTTTAATGTAGCACTCTGTCCTCTTTCTCTGCATCTTAAAATCTTTATCTTCTATCACAGCACAGTTTAGATGTAATCTCTTATGTATGTCCTATTTCGATCCCTACCCAGTTGTTGGCATTCTTTCTCTCTTGAAAATTATCGGTATTAAACTGTATTTACTTTGCTCTTATCTGATTTCAGTATTTAACACTTATTCTCTACACTGCAACCAAACCAGTAAAATACAAGTTCTTTGAGGGCAAGGACTTTTTTTTAATTTTTAATTTTAATTTTATTATTTCATTTTATTTATTTATTTAGGTAATCCATGTAGCTAATGCATTTCCTTCTAAAAAGCAAACAATAAGTATTTGTGCAAATGAAATGAATGAGTATAGCATTGCAGAGTGCTTAGAGAGAAAGGTTTGGAATAAGGAAAATTGGGTTAAAATCATCCTTCTAACACATTCTGGTTATGTGAACATGGAGAGGTGACTTAACCTCAGCATGTTTAAGCAACTCTCTTCAACCATGATTTAGTTAAAAGTTGCCAATTTTCATTCAGTGGAGTGTTTCCAAAATAGGGTTTCCCAAATTTATGAAATCACAAATATAAGCCAAATATATATTAAAAACTGATTTTCCGCAGTAGTAATTCCCCCACACTCGCAAGGCTATTCTCCCAAGTTTCATTCATACTAGTAGATCGTCCCTGATGGTGGCTGATTACTACTTTCAGTGTTTCAGAAATAAACATAGTGACTGTTGAAAACTAAAAATAAATTAATTATTTTTTAAAGGAGAAATAAACATAAGGGGCTGGGTCTTAAATATAGTCATGTTGAAATTGTATCTTGTTCTGGGTCCCCCTGAACAGATCTCCCCTTTATAGCATTGTAAGTAAATTTATAAGTAGCCAGTATAAGTAATATGAAGAATAAGATTCCAAAGAGGAACCTAAAAGTCACTAGACTGTCTCATAGATCAACAGAGCATAATTTGCAAACTATATCATATATTAACCAAATTAACATTCTGCAACTATGTGCTAAATCAGAAGAAAGCAGCTAGGCCTTACAGTCAGAACCTTTTCGGTCCTATAATCTGTAAACCTTAGATAAGCTGCAGATATTCCCAGTAAGTATAGAAGAACACTAAATGTTATTGGTAACTCTGAGATGCCGCAGATATGTTAATGAACCAACGCCAAGGTGGCACAGATAAAATTTAGTCTGGCCCTACTGAAATGCTATAAAAATGAGACTCAAAATCCTGTCCCTTCCCTGAGTATTCTTGGTTCATGTCACTGAGTGCTGCCAATGCTAATCCATAGTTACATGTGCCTCTACCCTTCCTCATTTTCTTCCCCATCCTGCCTGCCTTCCTCCACTACCCCATCCCAGTATCAACCACATCTGCTGCTTTACCCTTTCACTTTGTACCATTTATTTGTGTACTTTTGTCACTGTACCCTCTCTACCTAATTAGAGTGTGATTAAGTATTATTCTTCCACTGTCATCAGTAAGTACCTAAAAAATCAGGAGTGCCTGCCCCATTTTATAATTCCATAAAGAAATTAGTAATTCAATAGTCATTCACAAGCACTAATCAAAATGCTTCCTATGAACAATGGATCACTTAGAGGCAGCTGGTGGAATTGTGGATAGAACTCTGGGCCTAGAGTCTTGAATACCTGAATTCAACCACAGTCTCAGAAACATAATAGCTGTGTAACTCTAGGCAAACTACCTGAACTCCATTTACCCCAATTTTCTTGACTGTAAAGTGGGGATAATATTAGCACCTGCCTTGAAGGGTATTTGTGAGAATCAAATGAAATTTTTCTTAAAAAAAAGTGGTTATTCCCCTGTTCTTTACCACTTAGGCTTAACTGGATTTTAGGAAAAGAGTTTACTGAGAACTATTAAGAACAATTAAGACAGTAAACCCAAATTGGGGAGGGTATTTATAGAAGTGTTCTCTCTCTCCTCTTTCACAACAAAATCAATTAAAACTTGGTCTAAACATAAAAGCACAAAAGTAAAAAGATACACATATGAAGGATCCAAGTGGCAAAAAGGCAACTCCTGGTTACTGGAAGTCCCTTTTTTCTTTCATAAAGTTCTCATGAAATCTCCTCTAGGTGTAATTCTCTGCTGGGCTCTGTAACTGCTGTACCTTTATAACATTCATATAACATCTTTCCATCTCCATCTCAAAAGGTCGTACTGCCATAAATTTGTTTCCTTCTCAAACTAACTATCCTTCTGCATAAATTCAGATAGGAATATCTTATATACATCAAAATTTTTATTAATTATCATATACAAAAGAAAGTGTTATGTAGTAAAATACTACAGTTTCAAAACACCTTGTTTCTAGGCTTGGCAATATCACTTAATGGATATGTCATATTCTTTCAGCCAGTCATGAGATTTGAGTGTGTGTGCATGCCTTTATTCAATAACAAATCATTTTAATTCTCTCAAGTTAATTAAGAAATTATTGGTTTCTAGCTTACATTTTTGATTAATGAATCAGGCAGATATTTTATCATTTTATTACTTGGAGTGGGATGAGAGAAGAAGGAAGAGAAGGAAGAGGAGAAAGAGAAGGTGGAGGAGGAGGAGGAAGAAGAAGAAGAAGAAGAAGAAGAAGAAGAAGAGGAAGAAGATGAAGAGAAAGAAGATGAAGAAGAAGAAGAAGAAGAAAGGAAAGAGAAAGAAAAAGAAAGAAAGAAAGGAAGAAAGAAAGAAAGAAAGAAAGAAAGAAAGAAAGAAAGAAAGAAAGAAAGAAAGAAAGAAAGAAAGAAAGGAAGGAAGGAAGGAAGGAAGGAAGGAAGAAGGAAGAAAGAAAGAAAGAAAGAAAGAAAGAAAGAAAGAAAGAAAGAAAGAAAGAAAGAAAGAAAGAAAGAAAGAAAGAAAGAAAGAAAGAAAAAGAAAGAAAGAAAAGAAAAGAAAGAAAAAAAGAAAGAAAAAAACGAAGAGCAAGGAAAGAAGAAACAATTATGATTTATGAAAACCTCTACATGGAATATCATTTGATCCTCATAAAAACTTTTTTTTTTTGGTTAGGCAATGGGGTTAAGTGACTTGCCCAGGATCACACAGCTAGTGAGTGTTATGTGTCTGAGCCGGATTAAAACTCAGGTCCTCCTGAATCCAGGGCCGGTGCTCTATCCACTGTGCCACCTAGCTGCCCCTCATAATGTCTGTTAGAGCCATTTAGATTTCTTTAAAAAAAAAAGCCAAGCTAAACTAAATAAAGTAAAATTTATAATTAAAAAGGAGACTGAGATTAAGATGAATATTAAGGAAAGGAGGTGCAAATATTATTTTCATTTTATAGATGAGGAGACTGAGATACAGTTAAAGTGACTTGTCCAGAGTAATACAGGTAGCAATTGTCTGAAGCAGGCTTTGAATTCACATCTCCCTGAGTAGAAGTCTAATATTCCCTAACACAAGCAAGCTTTCTCAAGATTCATGCCTTGGTTCTCTTTTCAGCTTTCCATTTTCTGAATGCTACCTCCCATCTCCTGCTTTCTAACACTTCTTCATCTCATACTGCAATAATGGAACATATTCTTTACCCCTTTTTTCAACATCTCCCCAGCTCTAATAATATCACTTTCATGAAACATTCCCTCAAGTTTTCCTCCTCCCTCTGAATTAGAAAGGTAGCTACGGTATCATGATAAGAATAGTAAACTGTGAGTCAGGAGACCTGGCTTTGAGTACTGTCACCTTGCAAAAGGACTTTGCCCTCTCTGGACCTCAGTTTTCTCATCTGTAAAATTAGTTTTTTGACTAGATGACTTCTAGGGTCCCTTCTTATTCTGACATCCTATGATCCCTCATTCCATTTTTTACCTCTCTACTTCCCATGTTCTGTCATGCATTGTAATATTTAAATAAATCTTATCTCCCTCAATAGAGAGAGGGCAGACACCCTTTGTAATTCATCTTATAATTTTCCACAGCTCAAATCATAATGTCTTGGACTTGAGGAAGCTTAAGGAAATTTTGTTGAATTGAAATTAACTAAAAACTAAGCTTAAAGTTCCTCTTTCTCCATCAGACTCCTCAGAGAATTGTAGCCTACACTAACCTGTCTCTTGTGATTTGTCATCATATTCCTCAGTGATGTTATACTCCAAAATAAGACTAAGAAAATATTAATAATTTTATATTTGTTGTTCTTTTTTTTTTCTATTTGTTGTTCGTTACCTTAAGTTACCAGAAGCCAGTAAAGTGAATGGATTATTTTCTTCTAAGACAACCCTTCAATCCAGGTTACAAGATATCTTCAGTCTCCAGCTTCATAATTACAACAGAAACTGATTTGATTGAAGCAATGGCCAGTGAGAGGTACTCAGTAAATTCTCCATCACCTAGATGATTGATTAAACTTTTCAGGAGTACAAGGACCAAATCTTTCCTTAAAACACAGATTGATAAATATTCCTTCTCCCAACTAATAGGATAAAGCTCAAAGTCTAAAACTGTCCAAGGGAAGGTTCCCATTACGGAAATTTAGAGATGTGATGCAACCATGGCTATTCTGCTGCAGTGTCATGCCCCTGGCAAATAAATGCTTCCATAACTGTGATTTTTTTGACAGTAAAGAGGACCATTTCCAATAGGTGTTATTTCTATAATCCTATCAGAATAACAGAGGATGTCTTTCAGGACTGATATAACAAAGAACTGATAAAGTTTGTGCCATTGGAGAAGTTAAATGAGAAATGAAAGAAGCACCCCAATACTTTGCCTAATTAAACAATTTATAAAATTTCCATATCAAACAGTAAAATGTTTCCGCTTTAAGCACAAGGAATGGAAGCAACAAGATTGTAAAATCAAAGAGCAAGGAAAGGAAATTCATAATTGTGCTTTTTGTCCTATCCCTGATCAGCTAAAATAGAGAAAGCATTAGAATATGCATCATGTTGTATTCAAATGCAATAAACTCCCAGTGCATCAATTACTCATAGTTACATTTTATATAAATTTTTATGTCTATGTGGGAATGCAGTGGAATTGGGAATGAGGATGGGGGCAGTATTTTAATCCAAGGTTGGTTTCCTTTTATTATTGAATACTCTGCTGGACTAACTCTTTACAGATATTTGGAAGGACACTGGTTTTGGAGTCAGAGAAAGTAGGTTCAGTTTCAGGCTCAACTACTTAACTTTTTTGGGCCTTAGTTTTTTCATTTGTAAATTGTTGGAATGAGAACTATATGCTTTCTAGAGTCCCTTAAAGCTTTAAATTACAAGTGTCTTAGTCAGTAAATATTCAAGGAAGTAAGACTTGGAGTCAGAAAAACCTTGTTTAAATCCCATCTCCAAAAATACTAGTTCTTTTTTTGTTTGTTTGTTTTTGCTAGGCAATGTGGTTAAGTGACTTGCCCAGGGTCACACAGCTAGCAAGTGTTATGTGTCTGAGGGCAGGTAAGAACTCAGGTCCTCCTGAATCCTGGGCTGGTGCTCTATACACTGTGCCACCCAGCTGCCCCAAAAAATGCTAGTTCTACAATCATGCAGGAGTCACAAAGTCTCAGTCTCCTCACTTGTAAACTCAAATCCCCAAATGGATCTGTGATCTCATCAGTTTGGATACTTCTTCTAATAAAGCAGGTCAAAAACAAACCATGACTGCTTTTAACACCCTTCTCCTTCTATAAGGTCATCATAGGGGACTCACCAAAACTATAAAACTCATCTGCAAAGTGTGAGTCAAAGTATCTTTTATATATACCTCACAAGGTTCTCATGAGTTTCAAATGAGACAGGATTATGCAAATACCAGTTGTTGTTACCATATAATTGGTTTAATCTTACTTCCATAATCTAATAGTCAAAAGTTCCATTAAGGATTGTATTTATTGTAACCCTTATCACAACTCCTCTTTGTATCAGGATGTTGTCTCACAAAGCTTTGTAGTTGGGAAATCCATGATCAAATGGATCATCTACCAATCATGGAATCAAAGAATTTGATATGTGGAAGAAATCTCAGCCACCATCTACTATAACCCAATGAGCAATTCTGAATTTAGGCAGACTATTTTTCCCAGTTGACAGACATGAATCTGTCATTAGGCCCATGACTGAAGCCAGTTTGGTAGGACCTGATAAAGCCATTGTTTTACTTTCATAATCTTTTAGAACCCAGGGTTACCTTCATATGGTGCTGAGGCATCAGAAGGGTACTTGACCAGGGGAAGTTTTGTATTAGGAAAACATAATGATGAAGTTGATTCTACTTGTCCCTTCTTGTAGTTCTTCAAAAATAAATGTCACAAAATGTATTCCAAATCAAATGAGGACCCTTTGCCCTCTCCATACTACTTCTTGCTTTTATTAGTCTGGAGAAACCAGAATGATCTATTTTAAAAAGTGCTTCTCCTGACACATTATATGCATTAATTTGACTCCTGACATGTAGACTGTGGTTACAAAATGGAAACTTAGAAGCACATCCATTTTGTGCACATGGTTATCTTTAAGCCATCAAAATTCCTTGGCAAGGTTGGATTTAGTATTTAGTGAGCTAGGCATAATCTTAGATAATACGTTTTCAGGGTTCTTTGGAATGCCTATATTATTCAAACATACATACACTGTTCAAGCATAGTGACTTCTAGATAAAACCCAAAAGATTTTATTGTCAAATTTTCAGAAAATGAATTTTTAAAGTGCTGCCTTAAGTGCAGCATTTTATACTTATCAAAATTACTACCAGTTACCACTTTTATTGAGGACCTTTATGAATAAGTGTAAGAAAATAAACTGGTGATTTAATCAGTATAGGGAATTCTCAGGTGAGGAAATTCCTACCAAAGCAAATGGTCAACTTCTATATGACTTGTGGCATTATAGAGCTGTCTAGAGCTCTGAGAGATTGCATGGCTTGCCAGGATCATACAGCCAGTAGGCATCAGAGATGGGACTTGAAACCAGATCTTACTGTCTTCAAGATCAGCTTTCTAACTTCCTGTTTTCTGACTATATTTTGTTTGAGAGTAGAAGGGTCTTTCAAGAATCTCTAAATTTGACAGATGAAATAAAGATCTTAGTCAAGTGCTCTTTTAATGACACTATTATCTTTGAAACCATTCACAGGAAGGCTTTCCTGACATTTGTTCTCTCTTTCAGAAACCCACAATTTTTTTAATCAATGATAGAGTGCATTTAGTATTTCGTAGTACACAGATGACTTTCTTTTCAACAACCTCATAAGGTATGTTTTATAGGTAGTATTCTGATCACATGAATGTGGAAACTAAAACTAGGATATTAAATGACTCACCCATATTAACAGAAAATAAATCATGTGTTAAGAGAATTTTTCTGCATTGGTATTATGACTGCTGTTTCCTTAAGACATCTAGTCACATCATTAGCTAGAGCTTGCAGAATTTTGCTAAGATGTCAAAATTTATACTAGATGACTAACTGATTACTGATAAGAGAATTTCTGGCTCAGATATATTACCTCTATTTACTTAAGATGACCATTTCACATCAAGCAACTAGGTAAAGCACTGGTGTTAACTGTGAGTCTGAAAATTCCTGCTTTATTCCTAGTGTTGACTGTAGCTCTTCATATTATCTGATGCAGATCTATCCCTTCCACTATACATTCTTTGATATAATGTGTAAATCTTTATCTCCCCTTTATACCCTTTGTAAAATTCCATTGCATCCAAACTGTCTTATAACTAAAACTTACATTAGTTTGGTGAAAACAGCTGTTCAGGAACCATAGGTTTTTTGTTCGTTTGTTTTGTTGTTGTTGTTGTTGTTGTTGTTGTTGTTGATGATGATGATGTTGTTTAACAAGGGACAATGCATAGCTAACAATAAATTGGTTATTAAAATGCCACTGTGTATTGACAAATATGATTGACAGCAGTAGTTATCAATAAATCTTTAGAAAGTTTTTACATCAGTTATATAATCTAATCTAGAACCCAGATTATTTTGAAAACAAGGCATTACTTTGGACAATACTAGGTAGCGTTGTGAACAGACAACTGAATCTGAAGTCAGGTAGACTTGAGTTCAAATTTGTCCTCAGACAATTACTAAGTTTATGATGAAACTTCATTTAACCTCTGTCTATCTCAACTTTCCTTATAATTAAAAGGGGAGTTATAATGTCTTCAACTTCCCATGATTCCTGTGAAGATAAAATGAATATTTGAAAAGCACTTTGCAAGCCATAAAAGACTGTGAATACTAATCATTGTTACCTTTTTTATCTGATAGTTAATGTAAAATATGGGGAACATGAACTATTTCTTCCCATGTAAATTTATGCTATATGTAATCTTCAATGATCATTTAAACTTCTGCTAATCAAAGATAATTCTTCAACTTTTTTTTTTCATTTCCCCCTTTTGTTGGGGGGGGAGGAGGAGTGAGCATATGGGCAAGGAGCTTACTTTTTCATATATATATATGTATAAATATATACATAATTTGTATATATATATATATAAGCTCATTTGAATATATCAGGTTGAAGATATTGCAATTGTATCATCTTTATACTTTATCTTTTCTTCTAATTTATTATCTCTGGAACAAAAGAATCTGAAAAACTACATTATCCACCAAATACTTATTGGACAACCAAGGAAAATTCCTGTTTAGAATATAAGGAGGATGCTGGAAGATTACATCCACCGTTGCTTTATAAGATGGGGGATGGGGACAGAGAAGGGGGAATCACCTAAGTCATATAGTCCCAAGAATATTCCTAGATCTGGCAGTAGGACCAAAGAGACAGAAAATGATGCTGAGTTGTCAGTATTTCTGTGAAATGTGATTTCTTTTTATCCCCAATCATAGTAGAACCACCTCATTAGGGATCTGAAATCTCAGGCTCCATTTTTCTAGTTGAGAAATGTAGGAACATTGTTTGGGGAAATGATGTATATATACACACACACACACACTTTCTAAATCCAATCCTATGTGATTAAAGATTGTCTGCCACCAGAATATCCCCTGATCACAGTAACTCTCTAGGAATGCTAGATATGTCTAAAAAATATTTTAGATTGCCCCAGGTCCTAGATCCACCCAAAGCATTCTTGTTTTGGGTTACGACATGCAGAATGTATGATGGGTCCACCTAAGCTTTTTATTGAATGTTTATAAATTTTACTTATATCTATATCAATCCACCTTGATCTCAAGTTGCAACTTTGCTTAACTTTGTGTGTGTGGTTCCTATAAGGAAACCTTTGTTTAATTTTTAAAAATTTTTTTAAATACGAATTTATTTATTTTTAGTTTTCAACATTCATTTCCACAAGTTTTTGAGTTCCAAATGTCTCATCCCTCCCCCCACCCCAAGATGGCATGCATTCTGAATACCCCTTCCCCTGGTCTGCCTTTTCTTCTATCTCTTCCCCCTCCCTTCTCTTATCCCCTTCCCCTTCTATTTTCCTGTAGAGCAGTATAGACTTCTTTACCCCATTTCCTATATTTTTTATTTCCCAGTTGCATGTGAAAACATTTTTTTAAAACATGTGTTTTTAAAACTTTGAGTTCCAAATTTTCTCCCTCCCTCCCTCCCCACCCACCCTCTTTGAAAAGGCAAGCAACTCAGTATAGGTTGTACATGTGCAGTTATGCAAAACACTTCCATAGTAGACATGTTGTGAAAAACTAACTCTATTTCCCTTAATCCTATCCTGCCTCCCCATTTATTCTATTCTTTCTTTCGACCCTGTTCCTCCTCACAAGTATTTACTTCTGATTACCCTCTTTCCCAATCTTCCCTCCTCTCTATCATCCCCCTCTCTCTTGTCCCCTTCTCCCCCTATTTTCCTGTAGGGTAAGACAGATTTCCATACCCAATTGAATGTGTATGTTATTCTCTCCTTAAGCCAAATCCTATGAGAATAAGATTCCCTCATTCCCTCTCACCTTCCCCTGTTTCCCCTCCACTGTAGACTTTTCTTTTCTGTTTTTTTTGTGAGATAATTTACCCCATTCTACCTCTCCCTTTCTTCTCCGAGTATCATCCTCTCTCATCCCTTAATTTTATTCTCCAGATATGACCCTTAATCTTCAACTCACCCTGTGCCCTCTATCTATCTATATACATACATATATTTTTTTCCTTCAACTACCCTAATACTGACAAAGTTCTCATGAGTTACAAATATCATCTTTCCATGCAGGAATGTAAACAGTTCAATCTTAATAAGTCTCTTATGATTTCTCTTTCCTGTTTACCTCTTCATGTTCCACTGGAGTCCTGTATTTGAAAGTCAAATTTTCTATTTAGCTCTGGTCTTTTCATCAGGAATACTTGAAAGTCCTCTATTTCACTGATTGACCATTTTTTCCCCTGAAGGATTATACTCAGTTTTGCTGGGTAGGTGATTCTTGGTTGTAATCCTATCTCCTTTGCCCTCTGGAATATTATATTCCATGCCCTGCAGTCCTTTAATGTAGAAGCTGCTAAATCTTGTGTTATCCTGATTGTGTTTCCACAGTACTTGAATTGTTTCCTTCTGGCAGCTTGTAATATTTTCTCCTTGACCTGGGAACTCTGGAATTTGGCTACAATATTCCTAGGAGTTTTCCTTTGGGAATCTCTTTCAGGAGGAGATCTGTGGATTCTTTCAGTTTCTATTTTGCCCTCTGGTTCTACTATATCAGGGCAGCTTTCCTTGATAATTTGTTGAAAGATGATGTCTAGCCTCTTTTTTTGATAGTCCAATAACTTTTAAATTTTCTCTCCTGGATCTATTTTCCAGGTCAGTTGTTTTTCCAATGAGATATTTCACTTTGTTTTCTAATTTTTCATTCTTTTGGATTTGTTTTACAGTGTCTTGATTTCTCATAAAGTCACTAGTCTTCCAATTGCTCTATGCTAATTTTTAAGGAAGTATTTTCTTCAGTAATCTTTTGGACTTCCTTTTCCATTTGGCCAATTTTTCTTTTTAGGGCATTTTTCTCCTCATTGGCTTTTTGGACCTTTTTTGCCATTTGGGTTAGGCTATTTTTTAAGGTGTTATTTTCTTCAGTATTTTTTGGGGTCTCCTTTAGCAAGCTATTGACTAGTTTTTCATGATTTTCTTGCATCACTCTCATTTCTCTTCCCAGTTTTTCCTCTACTTCCCTTGCTTCCTTCTCAAAATCCCTTTTGAGCTCTTCCAAGGCCTGGGACTGATTCATATTTTTCTTGGAGGCTTTGGATGTAGGAGCTTTGACTTTGTTGTCTTCTTCTGGTTGTATATTTTGATCTTCTTTTCACCAAAGTAAGATAATATAGTCTGACTCTTTTTGCTGCTTGCTCATGATCCCAGCCAATTACTTGAGTTTTAAACTCTTTGTTAAGGTAAGAGTCTGCTTCCAACGTGGAGAGTGTACTGTCCCAAGCTTCAGGGGTTTGTATAGCTGTTTTCAGAGATACTTGTAGGGACCTGTAAATTTTCAGTTCTTCCAAGGTGGTATGATAAGGGGCGAGGTGTTTACTCCTTTCCTGGCCTGTGACCACAAGTACTCCTTTCTGTCCTGTAACTGTGAGGAGGTTCTCTCCACACACTCAAGCTCACCCACCAGCCAGCGCTCCTCCTCACCCCAGCACCGCTGCCCAGAACTGTGACCCCGATCCACACAGGGGCGAAGGAAGAGATTCTTGCCTCAACACTGGCAAAGAGATCCCTGCAATCCTTCTCTGATCAGCCACTGGATTCCCCCTCAGTCGGTGGGCTGGAAGATAGGGAAGCAGCTGCACTCCCTCCCCTCCCCCCCCACCACGCTCTTGGGGAATGGAGCTGAAACCCCACCTTCCTTTCTGAGCACACACAGAAACAGACTTTTCCCACTGACCTTCTAAGTTGTCTTTGGCTTTGGTGGATTGAAGAGTCTGGAAACGTCCACAGCTGCCCGTGATTCAGTCCTCTGAGGCCTGCTCCAGGTGTGCTGCAGCCTGTGCGCCCACACTGTGCTGTGCTGCGCTCCCAGCCTAGCGCGATACACCTTTCTGATCAATCATCCGGGTTGTCTTGGGCTGGAAATTTGTTTCACTCTGTCTTTTTGTGGGTTCTGCTGCCTCAGAATGTGTTTAGAGCCATTTTTTATGAGTATTTGGAGGGGTTTGGGGGAAAGCTCAAGCAAGTCACTGCTTTCACTGGCCATCTTGGCTCTGCCGTGTTTAAATCCTTTTTAATGTAAACCTTAAAGAGCCTATGGAGAGGGAGCCAAATCTTTTTCCAACTCATTCTCCTCTAGTAAATGACCTATTAAGTTTCTTTCTAAAACTATTTCAGGTTTTGGGGTCTATTCTAGTGAACAAAAGGAAATATAGTTGATAGATAAAGAGAAAAAGAGATAAATAGATAGGCAGACATATGGATATGTATTTATTTGTGTGTGGATAGTGTGTAGGTATATATAGGTGTGTGTATATGTACACCAACATTCAGCCTGTATATATTTATCAGGTGAAAAAAGATCTTCATTGTTTCCTAGGTGTGAACAAGACCTCGACACCCTCTTCAGTCAAGGACATTTCAATTAGATATGACAGGTTTTAGAGACTCAGTAACACTTTGTGATCTGTATAAATCCAAGAAGCAAGTTCAGAGATTTGGGCAAAAGAGAGGAAGAGTGTATTTGAACTAAACTCCTTGATAAATAGTTGCTTGATGGGGAAGCTGATAGCTTCCATCTTGGTAGCACTTTGTCTCTCTGTCTCTCTGTCTGTCTGTCTGTCTGTCTGTCTGTCTCTCTCTCACACACACGTGCACACAGAAAGAGAGAGAGAGAGAGAGAGAGAGAGAGAGAGAGAGAGAGAGAGAGAGAGAGAGAGAGATCTTTAAAGGGTTTAGAGAACTTTGAATTTCCCATTTTCCTATGGCATCCTAGCAACACAGGACAAGGACAGCAATAGGGGCTAGAAGAATTGTCCAAATGAGTAGCCAAGAGAAAACAAAGTGCAATGAAGAAAATGCTCCAATAGGAGCCCAACAACAACAACAGAAAATACATCACACCTAAAATGAATAGTTTTAGGATTCCAATAAAAAATAGCTTTAGGACTTCTAATAGCTTTCAATTGAGTTACCTCTTGGCCACAAGTTCTCTTACACTGCAACACAAAATTCTGTGAGGTTTCTTTTAATAATCCACCTGTGTACCATAGTAAAACTTGGATCCAAAATTCTTAATTTGTTGTGTTTTTTTTTTTTTTGGCTAGGCAATGGGGTTAAGTGACTTGCCCAGGGTCACACAGCTAGTTAGTGTTATGTGTCTGAGGTGGGATTTGAACTCAGGTTCTCCTGACTCCAGGGCCAGCGCTTTATCCACTGCACCACCTAGCTGCCCCCAAAATTCTTAAGTTGTAAGATTTTTCTTGATAATGTTCAATTGACATCATGGTCGCCTTGGGCCAATAAAATCAAGATCTCCCCTTTCTTTTAAATCAGGAGGAATACAATGCAGGTAACACCTTGGAGCTACTCATTTTTTTAGATGTGCCATTCAGAACCATTATCATAGCTTCAATATATCTAAGCTGCCTGCTAATACCAATGTCACACAAGTAGTTAATAGAAGAGCTGTTACACAAATCCAGCCTTATAACATCATACCCAGTGTATATTTGCCTTCATTATATTGAATGCCATGTTTTCTCAAAAGTGGTCAGGATGTTAAGCAGGTTGTAATAGTAGATAAACCTACAGGAAGTAAAGCTTTACAAAGGACTTTACATACATTAAAGTATTTCATTCAAGCCAAGAATGAAGTGGGAAAAATGATATATTTGGAATCAGAGAAACTTGATTTGAATATTACTTCTGATATTTAGTTACTAGGCAATCTTAGACAAATCACTTAACCTCTCTCTGGGCCTAAATTTCTTCATTTGTAAAATGTGGACTCTCAGACTACAGAATACTCAGTTATCTTCCAGCTCCAAAAACATGATCCTATTAACAACATGAGATAAATTGTGCAAATATCATCATTCTCATTTTATAACTTCAAAAAAACGAGACAGGTGATTTATCAAGGTCCCATATCCATTAAGTGGAAGAGACTAAATTTGACTCCATGTTCAGTATACCACAACAATTATCTGGTCTAAATAAATAACCATATTAACTATAGAAAAGTTTCCATGCTATTATGATTCCACTAAGTCTTCTAATATTGTTTTTAAGCAGAACTCAATTGTGTATATATATATATATATATGTATATATATATATATACATATATATATAATACACACATATATATATACATATATACACATATAATATATAAATATACATTCTAACAAAATACATATGTATATATATACATGTGTATGTATACACACATACACACACACATATGAACACACATATTTTGTTAGAATGCAGAATTATAGAAGTGACCTATCTAGTAAATGAGGCTGATACACTGAGATTACATATTAAAGATTATGTATCCTACAAAGACACAAGCAAATCACCCACAATGATCATATACATACATTCCCACAAAGTCATCCTCTTTTCTGTTGATATAATTGAAGTAATTTTTTAAAATAATATAATTACTTACATCAATCATCCAAATGTGCCATTCAGAACCATTATCATGGATTCAATATAACTAGTTAGATAACTGGAAAGTGGATTTGTATTATAGACATAGGATTTAGAGCTAGAAGGAATCCAATAAATAATCTACTCCAAGTACAAATTTTATAAATAGTGACACTGTAGGTCAAAGATATTAAGAAACTTTCCCTTGATCACATAAAGTAAGTTAGTAGGAGATTTGAATACCACACTCTTCTCAAAGGAGTTGAGTTCACACTTTGGTATTTGTGTGATTTGAAGAAATCACTAAATTTCTTCAAGCCATTTCCTCATCTGAATATAGGAACTGCAATAAATAATTTGGAACGTTCTTTTCATCTAAAAATTCTGTGGTGCTTTGTTTCCCAGCAAAGGGCATTATGGTGGGCTTAGGGTGTGATGTTCTCTTAGAGTCTTAACTTCCCTCCAACTTCCCTTCCTCCAGTCTTATGGGCGTAGGGAGAAGAACAAATACCCATGGCACAAATGAAACAGTCTTTTTGAAGCTGAAGAATTTACATTAAGGGGGCTGGTTCCAGTTCTTCCAAAATTCCTATCTCTATAAAGCTAAAAACAACAAAAATAAACAAAAAAAATTAAAAACCTAGAAGTCAAACACAATTTATAACTTTCTTTGAACTTGCAATCTGTTAATTGCCAGGAGGAAATGGTGATCTCTCAGCCAGATAAATTTAGCCGAATGAAATATCCACAAGTTTTCCTTCCCTTTCACCCTCACTGTAGCAAGAATATAAATTAATTATCTTCATTATGTAATTTTAATCTAGTGGTTCACATTTTTAAAATAGATAATTCTAGGCAAAGTGTTTACATAGACAAGAAACCTTTAGCATTTAGCCTGCACTTGTGGCCTAAAGCAATTAAAACAAACAAACAAAAAAAAGAGGTTGATGGATGACCTCAGTAGTTTCTTCTGTTACAGAGTTCCAAGAACTCAAAATTCAGTCTGTTCATGGGATTCTCTTCCTAAGCAGACCTACATGCCAGGAAAAGAAAAAGACTTCAGATGCTTGTTAGGTACCTCTGTCTCCCGGGAAGAGTTGTCTGTTGATCCCACTACTGCAGCCTACTGTCTGAGCTGGTAACTATGGGTCTGTGCTCTCTCCAGCTCCTCTCTTACTTAAACATCTCCAGGATTTGTTTTCAAATAGGGAACTTACAGAAAAGTTCTTCTTTCCAGTCCTGACCCAAAAATGCACCCTCTTGTCCTGCCTTTGAAGATTATTTTGAATCATGTGAGTTTTCTGAGCTTACATGACCTGTGTCCCTTCATAAAATAAATATGCTCTGAAGGAAAGAATAAATTAGGTTGTTGTAGTTGTTTGTGTGCTGGCTGTCTGGACCCATAATTTTATCAGCATGATATGAAAACGCCCTTTAGGAAAGGAGATCAACAACCCATGTATATCTCACAGTCTTGATACTTTTATGGAAAAGTAAGACAGTGAAAAGGAATGAACTTTTATTAAAGGCCCACTAGGTGCCACACACCATGCTAAGTACTTTACAAATATTATCTCAGTTGATCCTTACAAAAACCTCTTGAGATATGTACTATTAAGTCTTCCTCACTCTTGGTCCAGTGCTCTAGCCCTTTTGTCACCTTAGCTGCAACCTAAACCAATCGAGTTGATTTGGAGATCAACTCCCCATTTGTAAGCACACAGTTCTCACTGTGTACCAGAGTTTGATTAAAATGAAGAAAATCATAGAAATTCTATAATGAACATCCATTATTGGTCTTTAAGATACATGAGTTGCTTTTCAAATTATCAGAATTTCCTAAAACTTGGTAGTAACATACGAAGTTATTAGTTGCATAACTAAGGAGAAGCTATTTTAACCTCTCTTGTAGTTTTCTTATCTGTAAAATTATCAAATTAGAAAATATCATATCTGAAGTCTAGCATAGTTCTAAATTTTTGATACTATTCATTCTGCTTACTTTGATGAATATTCAATATACCATTATTATAGATAATGCATGAAAACTACAATAATCTTCAGCAATGACCTTGATAGTTGGTCCCTTTCAGATGGTTTCTTAGTCACTAAATCAGATTAATAATATTTACTTTTTGTTCTACATCCAGAAGCCAAGATGGTGGAGTAAGAAGTAAGTTGCTCTCACCATCCTTTACTAACTTCTGAAAGCCCAGAAAATGTCATCCCAGGAAAAGCCCTGGAACAGCTAAACCAGCAGAAAGACAGGGTACAACATTCCAGTAGCCCAAGAAGCTTAATGGATTAATGGAAAGGACCCTCTTGCCTTGGGTGAGGGGGAGCAGTACAGAATAGCAGGTATCCCATCAAACTAGCAGAAAGCCCCACCTCAGCATATGAAGGGGAGATGCTGAACCTCAGGTGGTGGAGCAGACAAGCACAAACAGCAGGACCCCTGAGTGCCTCAGTATGGTCAGGGGAACCAACAGAAAATGGCCTGGAAAACCATCATGTGCTACTGTGTTCTATGGCAACCAAGTCTCTAAGTGCCTTAGCAAAACTCTGGGAAGCACAACCCAAGGGGGAAAGACCCAGTCAGAGAAACATTCCACAGCAGTGAAACATCCATCTGCAAGGAGCCTAAGAAAGCAAAAGGAAAGACCTAGGTTAGCAGGCAACCTCCAGGGGTCAGACAACCCAATCTTACCCCTAGAGTTCCAGTGTTGCTGATTTCAGCCTAACACCAGGTAAGCTGACAGAACCTTACAGCCTTCAACTGCCAGCATCTGAGGCCCCAACACACAAAGCCAGTGACCAGGCCCCAGACTCCTAATATAAGAAGCTTGGCTCAGTGCCCCATACTCCCCAGCAGGAGAGCTCAATCTTTTTAAAGACCAGGAAATAAACAAACAACAAGAACTAAAAGAAACATACCACAGATTCTTATTATGGAATCAGTGAATATCAAGGCAGAAATTCTGAAGAGGACAACATCGTCAACAAACACATATCTGGAACCTCAAAGGGAATATGAATTGGTCTGAAGTCCAAAAAAGCCTTCTTGAAAGAGTTCAAGAAGGATTTTAAAAGTCAAATAAGAGAGGCAGAAGAAAAATTTGGGAAAAGAAATGAGAGATATGCAAGACAGAGTCAATAGCTTGGAAAAGGAAGGACAAAAATTAAGTGCAGAAAATAACGCCATAAAAGGCAGTTGGCCAAACAGAAAAGGAGATGCAAAAACTCACTGAGAAGAAGAATTTCTTAAAAATGCCATTGGCCAAATGGGGAAGGAGGTTCAAAATCTAATAGAAGAAAACAATTTGTTAAAAATTAGAATTGGACAAATGGAAGCAAATGACTGAGAGAGCAAGAATCAGACAAACAGAAACAAAAGAATGAAAAAAAAGATGAAAAGATAAAATTCTTCATTGGTAAAAAAAAAAACTGACCTGGAAAATTGATCCAAGAAAGACAATTTAAAAATGATTGTTCTACCTGAAAATCGCAATGAAAAAAAGAGCCTGGATAGCATCTTTCAGGAAATCATCAAGGAAAACTGCCCTGAGGTTCTAGAACCAGAGGGTAAAATAGTTATAGAAAGAATCCACTGGTCGCCTCCTCAAAGAGATCCCAAACTGAAAACACCAAGGAATATAGTAGCCAAATTCCAAAATTACCAGGTCAAACAGAAAATACTGCTAACAGCCAGAAAGAAACAATTTAAATATAATGGAAACATAAGCAGGATTACACAGGACATTACAGCTTTTGCATTAAAAGATTGTAGGGCATGGAATATGATATTCCTTAAGGCAAATGAGCTTGGATTACAACCAAGGATCAACTACCCAGTGAAAATCAGCATAATCTTTCAGAGGAGGAGATGGACATTCAGCCAAAAAGGGGACTTCCAAAACTTCCTGATAAAAAGATCAGAGCTCAAAAAGAAATTTGATCTTCAAATACAAGACTGAAGACAGACATAAAAAGTTAAAAGAGACAGAAAAAAAAGATAACATGTAATTAATAGAGGAATATTGTTTAAATCCCTACAATAGAAGATGTTATTTGTAACTCTTGAGAACTGTATTGTTATTACACCATTTTAAAGGGATATACATAGAGGAAGTGGGTATAAATTGACTGATGTAATAATAAAAAAAACTAATCAAGTGGGTTAAATGGATCTAAGTAAGTGGATTAATCTGAAGTAACTATGGGAATGTACTGGGAGAAAAGAAAAGGAGAAGGCAGACAAGGGTAAATTATATTACAGGAAAAGTCACAAAAACCTTTTAGAGCAGAGGGAAAGAAGAGAAGGAAATGAGCATGGTTTGAACCTTACTCTCATCAGATTTGGCTCAAGAAGGGAATAACATAATCACTTGGGTATAGAATTCTAACTTGCACTATAGGCATTAAGAGGGAAAAGGTGAAAGAAAAAGGAAAGGTGATAGAAGGAAGGGAAGAAGTAGTAAAGGTAAAGGAGAAGAAAATAGAGCAGGCTAATAGAAGGGAGGAAGGACTAAGGGAGGCAGTGATCAAAAGCAAAACACGATTAAGGAGCTAAAAGGAGAAAGGAGAAAGAAAAGTATGAACAAGAGGGAAATAGGATTGAGAGAAAGACAAAGATAGTAATCATAACTGTGAATGTGAATGGGATGAACTCTCCCATAAAAAGGAAGTGGGTAGCAGAATGGACTAAAAACCATAATCTTATAGTATGTTGTTCACAGGAAACATATTTGAAATAGAGGGACACACAGGGTAAAGGTAAAAGGCTAAAATAGGTAAAAGGTAAAATATGCTTCAGCTAAAGTAAAAAAGTAGGGATAGCAATCCTGATCTCAGTAAAAACAAAAGTAAGCATATAACTTATCAAAAGAGATAAGGGACTAAACTACATCCTGCTAAAAGACACCATGGACAACAAAGTAACATCATTACTAAACATGTAAGCACCAAGTGGTATACCATCCAAATTCTTGGAGAAGTTCAAGGAGTTACAGGAAGAAATAGACTACAAAACTATACTAGAGGGGGAATCTCAAAATCCCCATCTAAACTAGATAAATTTGACCACAAAATAAACAAGAAATAAGTTAAGGAAGTGAATAGAATATTAGAAATGTTAGGTATGTTACACCTCTGGAAAAAATTGAATGGTGATGAAAAGGAATATGCTTTTTTTCTCAGTGGTACATGTCACACACACAAGAATTGACCATGTATTAGGGGATAAAAACCTCACAATCCAACGCAGAAAGGCAGAATTATTAAACGAATCCTTTTTAGATCATGTTGCAATAAAAATTATATGTAATAAAGGGTCATGGAAAGAGAGACTGAAATATAAATGTTAACTTGATAATTTAATGCAAAAAAAACAAAAATGAAGAGGTTGAACAACAAATCCTAAAAGCAATCAATAACTTCAGTCAAGAGAATGAGAATAATGAGTCAATATACCAAAACTTATTGGATGCAGTCAAAGCAGTTTTTAGGGGAAGTTTTATATCTCTAAATGCTTACATGAATAAAATAGAGGAAGAATATATCAATAAATTGGTCCTGCAAATAAAAAAACCTAGAAAATAAACAAATTAAAAATCCTCAATTAAACACCGAATTAGAAATACTGAAAACCAAAGGAGAGATTAATAAAATTGAAATTAAGAAAGCTATTGAAATTAGTAAACAAAGCTAAGAGCTGTTTTTATGAAAAAAAAAACCCAATAAAATAGATGAATCTTTGGTTATTTTAATTTAAAAAAAGAAAGAAGAAAGGCAAATTATCATTATCAAAAAATGAAAAGGTTGAATCTGTCACCAAGGAAGAGGAAATTAAAACAATAATTAGGAGCTATTTTGCCCAATTATATGCCAATGAATTTGACAATCTTAGTGAAATGGATACTTATTTACATATATATATATATATATATATATATATATATATATATATATATTGCTCAAATTAACAGATGATGAAGGAAAATACTTAAATAGCCCCATCTCAGAAAAACAAATTAAGAAGCCATTGATGAACAAGCAAATTCTATCAAATATTTAAAGAACAATTAAGTCCAATAATATATAGACTATTTGGGAAAAGAGGCAAAGAAAAAGTTAGCAAATTATTTTTGTGATATAAATATGGTGCTGATATCTAAATCAGGAAGGGTCAAAACAGAGAAAGAAAATTATAGACCAATTTCCCTCATGAACATACATGCAAAAATTTTAATAAAATACTAACAAATAGGTTACAGCAACTTATTGCAAGACTAATACACTATGACCAGGTTGGATTTATACCATGAATGCAGGGCTGTTTCAATATTAAGACAACTATCAGCATAATTGATCGTATCAACAACTAAACTAACAGAAAATACATGATCATCTCAATAGACATAAAAAAAAGCTTTTGACAAAATACAACACATTCCTATTAAAAATGCTAGAGAGCATAGGAATAAATGGAATCTTCCTTAAAAGAATAAGCAACATCTAACTAAAACCTTCAGCAAGCATTATATGTAATGGGGACAAGCTAGAAGCATTTCCAATAAGACCAGGGGTTAAACAAGGATATATATTATCACCACTGTTGTTCAATATGGTAATAGAAACATGAGCTTTAGCAATAAGGGAAGAAAAAAATGAAGGTAGTAGAATAGGCAATGAAGAAAGAAAGCTATCACTATTTGTAGATGACATGATGATATGCTTAGAGTATCCTAGAGAATCAATTTAAAAAAACAACTTGAAATAGTAAACAACTTTAGCAAAGTTTCAGGCTATAAAAGCATTTCTATATGTTACCAACAAAGCCCAACAGCAGGAGATAGAATGAGAAATTCCATTTAAACTTACTGTAGACATTATAAAATATTTATGAGTCTACCTCCCAAAAAAAAGCCAGGAACTGTATGAACACAATTAAAAAACACTCTCCACACAAATAAAATCAGATCTAAATAACTGGAAAAACATCAGCTGCTCATGAGTAAGCCAAGATAATATAATAAAAATGACAATCCTACCTAAGCTAATTTACTTATTCAGTGCCATACCAATCAAACTACCAAAAATTATTTTATAGAGGTAGAAAAAATAATAACAAGATTTATTTGGAATAACAAAAAGTCCAGAATATCAAGGAAGGAATGTATAGGGAAAGGTTGCCTACCCATTCCAGATATTAAATTGTATTATAAATCACCAATGATCAAAACTACTTGCTACTGGATGAGAAATAGAGTGGTGGATCAGTGGAATATGTTAGGTATGCAAGACACAGTAGTCAATTAGTATAGTGATCTATTATTTGACAAACCCAAAAGACCCCAGCTTCGAAGATAAGAACTGACTGACAAAAACTGCTGGGAAAACAGGAAAATAGCATGGGAAAAACTAAGCATAGCCCAAAATCTCACACCACATGCCAAAATAAAGTCAAAATGGGTTCATGACTTAGATATAAAGGCTAATACTATAAGCCAATTGGAGGAGCAAGGAATAGTTTACCTATCAAATTTACAGAGAACAGAAAAATTCCTGACCAAAAAGGAGATGGATAGAGAACATTATGAAATGCAAAGTGGATAATTTTGATTACATTAAATTGAAAAGTTTTTGGGCAAAGCCAATGAAGCCAAGATTAGGAGGGAAGTAGAAAACCTGGAAAGAATTTTTACAACCATTATCTCTGATAAGGGCCTCATTTCTAAAATATGTAAAAAGTTAAGTCAAATTTATAAGAATACAAGTCATTCCTCAATTGATAAATGGTCAAAGGATATGAACAGGCAGTTCTCAGATGAATAAATTAAAGCCATCTATGGTCATACAAAAAAAATGCTCTAAATCACTATTGATTAGAGAAATTCAAGTCAAAACAACTCTGAGGCACCACATCACATGTATCATATTGGCCAACCTGACAAAAGAGAAAAACGATAAATGTTGGAGAAAATGTGGGAAAATTGAAACACCAGTGCATTTTTGGTGGAGTTGTGAAATGATCCAACCATTTTGGAGAACAATTTAGGACTATGCCCAAAAGGCTATAAAAATGTGCATACCCTTTGATCCAGCAATAGCAGTTTTAAGGCTGTATCTCAAAGAGATCGTAAAAATGGGAAAAGGACCCACATGTACAAAAATGTTTCTAGCAGCTCTTTTTCTGGTGGCAAAGAATTGGAAAGTGAGGGGATGTACATCAATTGAGGAATAGCTCAACAAGTTGTGGTATACAATGGAATAATGGAATGCTATTGTGCTGTAAGAAATGATGAGCAGGCAGACTTCAGAAAAACCTGGAAAGACTTGTATGGACTGATGCTGAGTGAAGTGAGCAGAACCAAGAGAACTTTGTGCATAGTAACAGCCATGCTGTGAGATGGCTAACACTGATAGAGTTAGCCCTTCTCAGCAATGCAAGGATCTAAGACATCCCCAAAAGTCTCATGATGGAAAATGCTATCCACATCCAAAGAAAGAACTGTGGAGTTTAAATGCATATTAAAACATACTATTTGCTATCTTTTTCCTTTTTTTTTTATTATTTTTCCTTTTTCTAGTGGTTCCTCCTATTGGTTCTAATTCTTCCTTACAACATGACTAATGTGCAAATATGTTTAACAGAAATGCATACATATATCCTATATCAGATTGCATGCCATTTTGGGGAGGGAGATGTGGTTGGAGGGGGAGGAAAATTAGAAACTCAAAGACTTATGGAAGTGATTATTTAAAATTGAGATAAATTAATATCTTTTTAAAAATTATTTCTTTTTTTGAGAATGCTCATGGGAATATTGGGCATTGTGGAATCAAATAGTCTGCATATTTCTCTGAGCAATTTTATTGTTGTTCAGCCATTTCAGTCATGTCCAACTCATTAGAACATCATCTGTGGTTTTCTCTGAAGAAACCTCACATCCAACTTATGCAGAAAATAAAACCAAACAACTCTGCAGACTTAGAATTGAATTCCAAATATTTACAGTCTCTTAGAACTCAATAATGATGCCAATGATTCACTGTTTTAGGTTTCAGGAAAGGTTCTATTTGTTCTTTCAGCATTGTCCTCTGTCCTCCTATAAGCTTCTTTATGAAAGATCTGGGCTTTTGCTTAAGGTAGGAGTAGTAGTAATCATATTTTTTAAACTTTCAAAGCAGTTTAGCTGAAGATTCTATGAGTCCTAGAAGAATGAGTCTGCAGAGCATGAGGCTGTTATTTAATTAAAATTCAATGCATCTTTGTGGAGCTAAGGAGGAATTAGCCTGTTGATAAGAGCCATCTCACATAGCATGCCTCCACAGCCACCTTAGACACTGAGGGGGACTCCAGTGACAATGAGATTCAACATTTGTGTTTGGAAATAACAAACTCCACATGTGCTTCCAGCCATGTGGTGACCCAACACTGAATATCCTGTTGTTTTTATGTCATGTGTACAGGCTTACAGGAAATGTTGTGAGTTTGAGAGGTTCAGAGATCCTGGGTGTTTTGAATGCAACTAACTGAAAGCATAGGAGTTTTCTTCAATGGGCAAGACCACTCACAGAAGGAGGAATCCAAGCTCCTGGACTGGCTTGTCATAAGATAGAAAATATGAGGTAGCCAATACAGAGCCAAGGTGTAATATAAAATGCCTAATTGGCAGTTCTGCAAACAGCTTTATTTTCTGGTGAGATTTAAGTATTAACCTCAGAGCAATTTTTTTTACGTTAGTTGTAAGTTAAGTTACTGAATCCTGTCTTAAGTTTGCTTTTGTCAAATGTATGCTCATTAGCATACCATATTTATATTTCCTTTTGTGTGTAGGAATAAATATCTGTCTCATACTAGATTTATATAATACAACAAATACCTCTCTACTCCCCTCTTCTGGGAAACTATAGACATGAGTCATGATGTCAGCTACAAGTATCCTATCCCTCCCTTCCCCAGGTTGCTGAAATAGCAGCTCAATGAGTCAAGAATGCAAGAAAAGTGAATTGAAAACCTTTCATTAGAGGTCAGGATCTCCTAAGACTGAACTCAGTATGGACAGATTACCTGGGTTCAAAGCACAGGGAGAGAGGGAGACAGAGAGAGACAGACAGACAGACAGACAAAGAGAGAGACATAGACATAGATAGAGACAGAGGGAGAAGGTACACTGCTTGGTTTTTGTCCTTTGAAGCAGATAAGAAAGACATGATCTCATTATGCTGGAGTCCATGTAAGGCATATGTTCCAATATGGCTCATCAGAACAATATGAGCTCAGAAGGTTTTACCATGAGCTGGGCACAGTTGTCAACATGAACATTTGGAATGGAGATGTCTCTAAACTTGAACATCTCACATTTCTTTTGAGCTACTGCGATTCTATTTTGCCCATACAGTGCCACAGATCCTTTGGTATGACAGTAATTCCTTGTTGTAAGATTTATGTTTCATATATCCTGCCACAGTAACTTATAGAAAGCAGCTATATGGAAAGGCAGATAGATAGATAGATAGATAGATAGATAGATAGATAGATAGATAGATACAGATAAATAGACTTGACTGATATTGCAATCAACATTAAGTTCTATATTTCTGATGTTTATTCTTTGAATGGAAAATCCCAATCTGTTTATGATGCCTCCTGGTCACATTGACTTACTGTAAATCGAGTCCAAGAGAGAAAATCAGAGAATCTTTGCATTATAGATTTAGAGTTGGAAGGGAATTGAAAAGTCAACTAATTTAGCTTCTTCTTTTTACAGATGAATCAACTAAAGCCTAGAGAGATTATGCAATTTACTCCAAATCACACAGGTATTAAGTAATGGAGTTAGGATTCATACTCAAGTTCTCTGTTTTCAATCTAGTACTCTTTCAAGTGTCCAAATGATCTTTACAAATAACGTCATGTTAGAATAAAACCTATTTTAATGTAACTTGAAATATGCACCCCAATGGATGTTGAAAAGATTGTGTTCTAATCACTTTTATCTCATTACTAAAAAATTACATTATTTGTATTTAATAGTAATTCAGAAAAGTAAGACTGATGAAATGAAAATAATTAGTGGCAAAATTAGTGAGAAAATAGCACATAAGCATGTCTCTATGTACAAATAACCTGAAGGTGATATATATATATATATATATATATATATATATATATATATATATATATATATATATATAAACTTGTCTCTCAAAACACTGCTTAAAACTCAACTTTTTTTAATTATTATTTTCATTTGCAGCTAGGTATTGTTATTGTTTGACAGCTGTACAGAAGACAGTGGGAAAGTAACTGGTTTCTCAAGCCTGCCAGCTCTTGTTTCCAGTGACTAGTTACCGACATTATAAAAACAGTTGCCATAATTACTTTACCTGTGGGTGTTCTTATCTTAAAAGTAAAACAGGATTGTAGTTTCATATTAAACACTGAAGGAAATGTTGCCAAACCAAAGGTGCCCAAACTGGAGAAAATAGTATATTTTTCTGAATTAGTGGAGCTCAAAATATTTAGTTACCAGGTTCCTATGAAAAGTTTGTAGAACTTTAAATAATTTAAAGAATAAAGGACTAACAAAAAAAAAGAAACTCAATGAAAATAACATTTCAGGGATTTTTTAAAAATGAAAATCATATCTATATTTGACTCTGGTTTTAATTTCTTGTTTTATTTCTGGACCACTCTCATTTTTTTTCTTCATCTCTGTTACCTGTGTATGTACTGAGTCCTACTTTAAATCTTGGTTCTAGGTCCCAGCTTTTCCTTGGCATACATCTTTAGGACTTGTTCCTATCTCGGAATCATACCTTTTATACCCTCCCCACCCTTCCATTTCCCAGCCTTCCCCTGACTTTCCTGCATCTGAAGGCCCATCTTATTTCAAGATTAATTACCATTTACTTTCTTTGAATCACACACACATCCCCACACACACACACACACACACACACACACACACACACACACACCCCTATCCATATGGATTCTGATTCGTAAATGAATGGATCATTACGGCATTTGAACTGAGTTATTCTTGTCAACATTGTTTTTTGCCACATAAATTAAAGGTAATATGAAGAAACTATATGGAATTTGTGCCTTAGGACTTCCTCAAGTACAAAAGAAAATTTGATGATGCTAAAACATTAAATTAATAGCTTAAAAATACTTACCGTTATGAAGATAATTTGAAAACTCTTTACAAGTGAATGAATTGAATTTAAATTTCAAAACACTGAAAGTTAAAACAAATCAGCAAAACAATTTTTATCAAATTAAAATAACAGGGAAGCTATATTTTTAAATTTATATTTTTTTGATTTGAAGGTTTTTTTTAATATTTAAGTTCCTTTTGCACTTAGGCAGACTGCATCTTTCCTTTTATAAATGACACAACTACTATAATTCATTTGTGAATTGTGTATGTAGTTTAACTTAATTTGCATTTAATTTAGAGTAAAATTTTATTTGCTTTGCTTCATTTATCCAGTGCTTTGGGCTGTGGATAAAGTAAAAGATTTGTAAAAGAGTGACACTTGTCAATTTTAGTGATTATTTTATCAATAATCTGGTCAACTTGAATTTTATATTAATCTAAAATTTTACTGTGAGACCAAATACATCTAATGATCTTTTATTTTTATTAAATATATTAAAGAGTTGCTAAAATTTTTTCTCCCCATAATTTGTTACATGATTACTATTGATCTGAAAATTTCCCTGACTTTTTTTTACTCACTATCAGTGCCTTTGAACATTCTACTATCCTTTAATCATTTAATTTTAAATTTTAATGATATGCATGGGTTCATTTTATATCATGCAACTTTGCTTATGTGTTAATTGCTTCATTTACATTTTTAAGTTGACTCTCTATGGTTATCTAAAACACCATCATATCATCTGCTGAAAATGTCCATATTGTTTCCTCTTTGCCGTTGATTATTTATTCAATGTCTTTGTCTTACCTTACTTGTATATCTAGCTTTCTAGCACTATTTAGAATACTAATGTTGATAATGCACATTCTTACTTTATGCCTGATTTAATTGGGATGGCCTCTAGCCCATTATAGATAATGCTGTCTCTTAATATTAGGTACTCCTCATCATACTAGGGAAAGCACCTTTTATTTATACATCTTTTATTGTTTGTTTGTTTGATTGTTTGTTTTGAGGCAATTGGGGATAAATGACTTCCCTAGAATCACACAGCTAGAAAGTGTCTGAGGCCAGATTTAAACTCAGGTCCTCCTGACTCTAAAGCTGGTGTTTTATCAACTGGACCATTTAGATTCCCTTTTTTTAGTGTTTTTAACAAGGATAGGTAATGTATCTTGCTAAAAGATTTTTGTTCTGAATCAATAAAATCATATTGTTGTTGCTTTGTTTTTAACATGTTTAGTTAAATTTTTCTTAATATTGAAGGAGCCTTGTGTTCTTGATATAAATCCAACCTAGTCAGTGTATCACATGTTTCTATAGTCCCCATGAAAATATTTTATTTAGACTTCTGCTTCCAGGAGGCAAGGTGGCAGAGTAAAAAGGTAGTTGCTCTCACTTTCCCATATCAGCTTCTGAAAGCCCAGAAAATATCACCCCAGGAAAAACCTTGGAACAGCTAAACCAGAAGAAAGACAAGGAGCAGCAGTCCAGTAGCCCAGGTAGCTTGAGGGATTAAGGGAAAAGGCCTCTCTTGCCCTGGGGAAGGGGAGCAAGACCAAACAGGTGTCCCAGCAAGCTAGCAGAAGGCCTCACTTTAGCATACCAGGAGGAGATCCTGAAAACCAAGTGGTGGAGCAGGCAAACAGTAACACCTGGACCTCTGAGTGCCTCAGTGAGAATGGAGAAAGTAGTGGAAACCAGCTCAGAAAACTACCAGGTACCTCAACATTCTACAGCAGTCTCTCAGTACCTCAGCAAAAATCTGTGAAACACTCTAAGGGGTCCCAGGCAGATAAACATCCTGCAGCATCCATCTGAAATGAGCAGAAGAAAGTGAAAGGAAAGGAAAAGCATGTCACATCCAGGATCCAGACTACCCAATCCTACCCCTAGAGTTCCAGTGTTGCTGATTCCAGGCCAACACCAGATAAGCTACCAGAACCCTACAGCCTCCAACTGCCACTGAAGAAAATAAGTACCTAAAAAATAAAATAGGCCAACTAGAAAAAAAGTACACTGAAGAAAACAAGTTCCTAAAAAAATGCAATTGGCCAATTGGAATATCTATATCTATCTATATCTATATCTATATCTATATCTATATCTATATCTATATCTATATCTATATCTATATCTATATCTATATCTATATCTATATCTATATCTATATCTATATCTATATCTATATCTATATCTATATCTATATCTATCTATATCTATACCTACATCTACATCTACATCTACATCTACATCTACATCTACATCTACATCTACATCTACATCTACATCTATATCTATATCTATATCTATATCTATCTATCTATCTATCTATCTATCTATCTATCTATCTATCCATCTATATACTGAAGAAAATAAGTCCCTAAAAATACAATTTTCCAAATGGGTAAGGAGGTACAACATCTAATAGAAGAAAACACTGTTAAAAATTAGAATTGGGCAAATGGAAGCTAATGACTTAGAGAGCAAGAATCAGACAAACAGAAACAAAAGAATGAAAAAAAAAAGATGATAACTTAAAACACCACATTGGTAAAACAACTGACCTGGAAAATAGATACAGGAGAGATACTTTAAAAATGATTGGAGTACCTGAAAATAATAATGAAAAAAAGAGCCTGAACAGTATCTTTCAGGAAATCATAAAGGAAAACTGCCCTGAGGTCCTAGAACCAGAGGGTAAAATAACCATAGAAAGAATCCGATGATCACCTTCTGAAAGAGATCCCAAATTGAAAACACCAAGGAATACAGTAGCGAAATTCCAAAATTACCAGGTCAAAAAGAAAATACTGCAAGCACCCAGAAAGATACAATTTAAATACCATGGAACCACACTCAGGATTACAGAGGACCTTGCAGCTTCTACACTGAAAGATCATAGGGTTTGGAATATGACATTCCTTGAGGCAAATGAGCTTGGATTACAAGCAAGAATCAACTACTTAGTGGAAAATAAGCATAATCTTTCAGGGGAGGAGATGGATATTCAATGAAATAGGGGACTTTCAAACCTTCCTGATAAAAAGACCAAAGGTCAACAGAAAATTTGATCTCCAAATACAAGACTCAAGAGAGATATAAAAAGGTAACTAGGGCAGAAAGATACAATATGTTGCTAATAAGGGCAAACTGTCTACATCCCTAAAAGGGAAGATGACACTTGTAATTCTTGAGAACTGTATTGTTATTACACAATGTCAAAGGAGAACACACAAAGGGGGTGGATATAAGTTGACTTTGATGTAATGGTAAAATAAAATCTAATCAATTGGGTTAAATGGATCCAAGAAAGTGGATTAATCTGACCTAAGAAAATGTACTGAGAAAGGAGGAGGCAGACAAGGGTAAATTACATTATGGGAAAAGACACAAAAACCTATTAGAGCAGAAGGAAAGAAGGGAGGGAGATGAGCATTGCTTGAACCTTGTTCTCATCAGATTTGGCTGAAGAAGAGAATAACATAATCAGTTAGGTATAGAAATCTAACTTGCCTTATAGGCAGTAAGAAGGAAAAATGGGGAAAGAAAAGGGAGGGGGGGATAGAAGGGAGGGAAGAAGCAGTGAGGGTAAAGGGGAAGAAAAGGAAGGGACTAATAGAAGGAAAGAGGAACTGAGGGAGGCAGTGGTCAAAAGCAAAACACCAGTGAGGAAGGAAAAGGAGGAAGAAGAAAGAAAAGCATAAACAGGGGAAAAAAAGGATGGAGAGAAAGACAATGATAGTAATCATAACAGTGAATGTGAATGGGATGAACTCTTCTACAAAACAGAAGCAGACAGCAGACTGGATTAAAAAATATAATCCTACAATATGTTGTTTACAGGAAACACATTTGAAAAAGAGTGACACACACAGGGTCCAGGTAAAAGGCTGGAGCAGAATATATTGTGCTTCAGCTGAAGTAAAAAACCAAAACAAAACAAAACAAAAAAGCAGGGATAGCAATCCTGATTCCAGACAAAGCAAAAGCAAAAATAGATCTTATCAAAAGAGATAAGGAAGGAAACTACATCACGCTAAAAGGCACCATAGACAACGAAGTAATATCATTACAAAATATATATGCACCAAATACTATAGCATCTATATAGTTAGAGAAGAAGTTCAGGGATTTACAGGAAGAAATAGTTAGCAAAACTATACTAGTGGGGGACTTCAACCCCTGCCCCTCTGAACTAGATAAATCTAAACACAAAAGAAACAAGAAAGAAATTAATGAGGGGAATAGAATATTAGAAAAACTAGGTATGATAGACCTCTGGAGAAAACTGAATGGGGATAGAAAGGAATACACTTTTTTCTCAGTGGTACATGACACATACACAAAAATTGGCCATGTACTGGGACACAAAATCTCACAATCCAATGCAGAAAGGCAGAAATATTAAATACATCCTTTTCAGATCATGATGTAATAAAAATTATATGTAATAAAGGGCCATGGAAAGGCAGACTAAAAATAATTGGAAACTAAGTAACCTAATTCTAAAAAATGATTGGTTCAAATAGCAAATCATAAAAATAATCAGTAAGTTCATTCAACAGAATGAAAATAATGTGACAATATACCAAAACTTATGGAATGCAGCAAAAGCAGTTCTTTGGGGAAATTTTATATCTTTAAGTGCTTACATGAATAAAATAGAAAAAGTGGAGATCAATGAATTGGGCATATAACCAAAACAACTAGAAAAAGAATAAATTAAAGATCCTCAATTAAACATCAAATCAGAAATACTGAAAACCAAAGGAAAAATTAAGAAAATTGAAATTAAGAAAACTATTGAACTAATAAATTAAACTAAGAGCTGGTTTTATTAAAAAAAAACAAAATAGATAAACCCTTAGTTAATTTAATTTTAAAAAAACAAAAAAAAAAGAAAACCAAATTACTAATATCAAGAATAAAAAGGGTTAATCTACCACCAAGGAAGAAGAAATTAAAACAATAATTAGAAGCTATTTTATCCAACTGTAGCCAACAAATTTGACAATCATAGTGAAATGAATACATATTTACAAAAATATGAATTGCCCAGATTAACAGAAGGGGAAGTAAAATACTTAAATAACCTCATCTCGGAAAAAGAATTTGAACAAGCTATTGATGAACTCCCTAGGAAAAAATCTCCAGGGCCACATGGATTTACAAGTGAATTCTATCAAATATTTAAAGAACAATTAATTCCAATACTATATAGAGTATTTGGGAAAATATGTGAATAAGGAGTCTCACCAAATTCTCTTTGTGATACAAATATTGTGCTGATACCAAAACCAGGAAGAGTCAAAACAGAGAAAGAAAATTATAGAACAATTTCTCTAATGAACACAGATGCAAAAATTTTGAACAAAATATTAGCAAATAGATTATAGCAACTTATCACAAGAATAATACAGTGTGAACAGGTAGGATTTATGCCAGGAATGCAGTACTGGTTCAATAATAAGAAAACTACCAGCATAATTGAGCATATCAACACCAAAACTGACAAAAACTACATGATCATCTCAGTGGATACAGAAAAAGCTTTTCACAAAATACAACACCCATTCCTATTAAAAACACTAGAGAGCATAGGAATAAATGGAGTCTTCCTTAAAATAATAAATAGCATCTACCTAAAACCCTTTAGCTAGCATCATATGCAATGGGAACAAGCTAAAATCAGGGGTGAAGCAAAGATGGCTATCATCACGACTGTTGTTCAATATCATACTGGAAATGTTAGCTTTAGCAATAAGAGAAGAAAAAGAAATTAAAGGTATTAGAATAAGCAAAGAAGAAACAAAGGTATCACTCCTTGTGGATGATATGGTGATATACTTAGAGAATCCTAGAGAATCAAGTAAAAAACTACTTGAAATAATAAACAACTTTAGCAAAGTTGCAGGTTATAAAATAAACTCATATAAATCATCAGCATTTCTATATATTACCAACAAAGCTCAACAGCAAGAGATAGAAAGAGAAATTCCATTTAAATTTATTTACAAAGTATTTAGGAGTCTACTTCTCAAAACAAGTCCAGGAACTGCATGAAGACAATTACAAAACACTTTCCACACAAAAAAAGTCAGATCTAAATATTTGGGAAAAAAAAAACATCAGTTGCTAATGAGTAGACAGAACTAATATAATAAAAATGACAAATTGCTCCTAAGCTAATTCACTTATTCAGTGCCATACCAATCAAACTACCAAAAATTGTTTTATAGAATTAGAAAAAATAATAACCAGATTCATTTGGAAGAACAAAAGGTCCAGAATATCAAGGGAACTGATAAAAGTAATATGGGGGAAGGAGGCCTAAGCATTCCAGATCTTAAATTATATTTATAAAGGCATAATCATCAACATTACTTGGTATTGGCTAAGAAATAGAGTGGTGAATCAGTGGAATAGGGTAAGTATACAAGACACAATAGACAATGACTATAGTAATCTATTGTTTGATAAACTCAAAGACCCCAGCTTCTGGAATAAGAACCTATTCTTTGAAAAAATAATACTGCTGGGAAAACTGGAAAAGAGTACAGCAGAAACTAGGCATAGATCAAAATATAATGAAATAAAGACAAAATGGGTTAATGATTTAGATATAAATGCTGATACTGTAAACAAACTGGAAGAGTAAGGACTCATTTACCTATCAGATTTATGGAGAACAGAAGAGGTCATGACCATTATGAAAAGCAAAATGGATAACTTTGATTACATTAAATTGAAAAGGTTTTGCACAAAGCCAAAGCAACCAAGATTAGAAGGAAAGTAGAAAATTGGGAAAGAATGTTTACAACCAGTCTCTCTGATAAGGGATTCATTTCTAAAATACATAGAGAATTAAGTCAAATTTATAAGAATATAAATCATTCCCCAATTGGTAAATGGTCAAAGGATATGAAGAGGTAGTTCTCAGACGAAGAAATTAAAGCCACCTACAGTCATATGAAAAAATACTCTAAATCACTATTGATTAGAGAAATGCAAATCAAAACATCTCTGAGGTACCACATCACACTTATTAGGTTGGCCAAGATGACAAAACAAGAAAATGATACATATTGGAGAAGATGTGGGAAAATTGGAACACTAATGCATTGTTGGTGGGGTAGTGAAATGGTCCAAACAATTTGGAGAACCATTTGGAACTACGTCCAAATGGCTATCAAAATGTGCATACCCTTTGTCCCAGCAATATCACTTCTAGGGCTACATCTCAAAGAGATCATACAAATGAGAAAAGGACACACATGTACAAAAATATTTATAGCAGCTTTTTTTGTGGTGGCAAATAATTGGAAATTGAGAGGATGTCCATCAATTGGGGAATGGCTGAACTAGTTGTGGTATATAAATATAATGGAATATTATTGTGCTATAAGAAATAATGAACAGGCTGACTTCAGAAAACACTGGAAAGGCTTGTATGGTCTGATGCTGAGTGAAGTGAGCAAAACCATGAGAACATTGTACACAAAAACAGCTACCTTGTGCGATTACTAATATTGATAAACTTAACCTTTCCCAGTAATACAAGGATCCAAGACATCTCCAAAAGCCTAGTAGTGGAAAATGCTATCCACATCCAAAGAAAGAACTATGGAGTTTGAATGCAGATTAAAGCATAGTATTTGCTATTTTTTTTCTTCTCTTGAGTTTTGTTTCCCCTTTCTGGTGGTTCCTCCTATTGGTTCTAGTTCTTACTTACAACATCACTAATGTGAAAATATGCTTAATAGAATGTGTATGTATAGCATATATCAGATTGTGCACCATCTTCGGGGGTTGCTGGAGAGGGAGGGGGAGCAAAATTTTAAACTCAAAAGCATTTGGTGGTGATTATTGATAAATCTAAATAAATTAAATAAAAAATAATAAAGTAAAGTAAAAACAAAAACTGTTTAAATAACTAATAAAAAGAAAGTTGAAAAAATATTTTATTTACACTTGTATCAATATTCATTAGTATATTGGGCTAAGGTTTTCCTTCTCTATTTTGATTCTTCCTCTTTTATATATTAAGATCATTATTATATCACAAAAGGAATTTCATAGGACACCTTCTGTTCCTATTTTTCTCAAAAGTTTATGTTGAATTGACATTAATTTTTCTTAAAAATTTTGGTAGAATTCACTTGTAAATACACTGATCCTGATGATTTTCCTCACCCCCAGTTTGAGGTTCACTTTTAGATTTTTTCAACATATTTTTCCTAGTGCAGGAATAAGTTCCATATTTCCTATTTTGGGGGGGAAGCAAATTATATTTTTTGTAAATATTTGCCAATTTCATTTAAAATGTCAGTTTAGTGACATATGGCTGGACAAAACAGTTCCAATTAATTTCTTTTATTTCTTATTCATAAGTGTAAATTCCCCTTTTGCATTTTTCACACTGGTAATTTGGTTTTCTCCTTTTATTCAAAATTGGTTAGAGTAATGCATTATGTATTTTTAAAGGTCTTAGTTTAGTCATTAATGTAATAACTTTGGTATCAATCGTGTTAATATCTGTTTTGATTTTCAGTATTTCTTTCTGTTACTAATTGGAAGTTTTCAGTTTGCTGATTGTTAGCTTTTGTGGTTTTGGGTTTTTTTTTTTTTTTTTTTTTGCGGGGAAGGTTTAGTTACATGGCCAATTAATCTATCTGTTCTTTCTCTCTTTAATGATGAAATTGTTTGGATTTATTAGTATTCTCCTATGTGATGCTTTGCCTGAGTCCCCACAATTTTAGTATGTTGTCTACTTGTTTTCATTACTTTCTTTTTAAAATTTTTTTGTCATTAATTTCAATGAAATTATTGATTTTTCCTCTTTATTTTTAGAATCAAGATATTTAGTTTTCAGTTAAATTTTAAGTTTTAAGAGGCCCTTTATATAATGTTTTTATTACATTATGGTTTCTACTTTTTTATATTTGTTTGTGAGGGTTTTTAAACCCTGATATATGATCAATTGTTATGAAGGTAAACTTCACAGCTGATAATAGGTATATACCTTTCTATTCCAATTCAGTGTTGCCCAGTGATATATCATATCTAACTTTTCTAAAATTGTATTTAGTTCTTTAATTTTTTTTTATATGTTGCTGTTTTGGTTAGATTTATCTAGCTCTAAGAGTGACAAATTGAAGTCTTCCATTATTTTAGTTTTAGTCTCTATATCTCTCTGTAACTCCTTCATCTAGTCACTTAATAATTTTAACATTCTGTCATTTTTGTATTATTTTTAGCATTTATATTTACTCATTGTACCTCTTTTTACCACTACTTCACTTCCACTACCGCTTTTCAGATTCTTTTTATATATTATATTCCTCCATTAGATTGTAAGCTCTTTGAGGATAGAGATTGTCTTTTTTTTCTTCCGTGTACCCTTAGTGCTCAGCAGTGTGCATGGCACAAATAGGCATTTCCAATATGTTTATTGTACTGTACTGTATTGATAACAATAACATATTTTCTTCATTGAGATCTCTAAATCCAAATCTATTTTCATTACTAGTTTTTCCATTTAGAGGTATTTTTCATATGATTAATTCTGTTTTGTTGATGCATTGTCATTGTTGTCATCATTCTACATTCTTCTGAGATTTAGCAGGATTCTGGATTCCATTAGGCATTGGTTCATTTTGTCATGTATTATTTGTTAAACCAACTTTATATTTTCTTTGAAGATTGATCGTTTATCCCCTCTTTCTGATTAATATACTTTGTATTTAACTGTGCATGCTTTTTTATTTTGGGGGGGTTTTTTTGTATTTTTAAATTATGGAATAAAATAAGCATTTATTTATGATTTTCCTTGAAACTTTTGTATTTCACCCTTTGTTGGTGCTTTCTCAACACTTTCTTTCTGTCTCCTTTTCTATCAAGGATAGGTACACCAAAGCTGGCCTGCCAGTATGTTCTAACCTTCTCTCTAGAGTGTATATAGTTTAGTGGTTTGTTTCTTGTCTTAACTACCATCCATGGGTCCAGAACTGGCCTTATCTGGGTTTCAGTCCACTTTCCTTTAGACCCTTGCAAGTATTTATGATTGTCCCTTCCCAGTTCTTCTTATCTCTCCTCCTTTACTTCCCCACATGGACTGAATCAGCAATTGTCACTTTTGTAGTGTAGTGTTGAGTTTTCTAGAGTGAATCTGCTGCCTTAGAGGCCCCTAACATATAGTAGCATGTTCACAGCCTCTCTGCATTTTTCCCACAGCTATATGTGACTGCCTAGGGTAGGAGAGAAAATTCTATGCTGGGTCCTAGGCATGGGCCTATGACCTAGACTGTATCCCAGCCATGAGTGCATAGAGGTTGGTAAGGAAGGAATGTTAAATGATCACCGTAAGAAATAGAGTTCTCTGATGTTAATGCATTTTAATGTCAAGTTTTCTCTACTTTATCTTGTGGATTCAGCTGTAATTGCTTTATATGTGACACATAATTCCTTCTTTTGAAATGTTAGGAGTTCTTCTGCAAACATAATCTGCTTGGTCATATGACCTGGAAGCCTTAGAGATAGTTATTTGTTGTTCATTTACATATAGCTAATAGGTGGTTTTATGAGAGTGGACAAATTCTTCAAGTGAAAATGTAAAGATAGACACAAAGAACTGAACATTTAACATGCAGGAATATCTGTGGTTGACAAGTAAAAAGAATAAACAGTCCTAACAGTGAAAAAGGAACAAAGGTCAGAGAAGTAGGAGGAGAATTAGAATAATCTGATATCTTGAAGGGTAATGAAGGAAAAGGTTTAAGAAGTTCAATAGTGCAAAATGCTGATAGCTATGAAAACAGTTTAACAATAAAATATGTCACTAAATTATGTGGTACAGATAAACTCTCAGTTCAGAGGAGATCAATAGAATCTGTAGAAGTTAGAAAAGCCAGCAGGAAAGAATGGGTTAGCCTCGAAAAATAGGTACGTATAAGAGGAAAAGAAAAAACAAATTAAAACTTTCTATGGACAATGCAATGAACTCAATGCCCTTTTGAGGAATTTTTAGACATGACTCTTTGATCCAATAGGAGGAACTTATAAGAATAGAGCAGATTCCAAACTAAGTATTCTATCAAAATATGCCCTTTAGTATTGTAACTTTCTTGTCCAAGTATAAGTGTCAAGCATAACCAAATAGGCAGTTTCCTCTCATTTCCTCTCAAAAAGGTTCTATTTTTGGTTTTCTGTATCTGCCTAGTTAATCCATCTAAATCTCAGTGTGCACAAAAGTCACCTGCATGACCCACATGTTTTGCCAGGAGCTAATCCTTTTTATACTAAATTGTCCAGAAGTACTTACAATGATCTGTTCCATTCCTTCTCATTCCTCTCTATTTTTTGAAATGTTTCTATTTCATCTCTGAAAACTCAGTAATCCTCACAACTTAGCAACTTTATTTAGAAAAGAAACTGCTTCCCTTGCGATTCTGAGAGGAAAAGTTACATATATTTTGATTTCTACCTCTTAACATCTCCTCCCTAATTTTCAGCTTTTAGCTCCCATGCTCACAAATCAACTCATCTTTTCTTTACATTTTAATATTTTTCTCCTCCTGAAGATATGTATTATGTGGAATTTTAGGTGTTTCACATAAGACTATCTACAAATGACTTAGGCCTTTATTTCTATGGCTTCCAGTTTCTTTTTAATCAGAGTATTACCTTCATTACCATCACAGGGTAGCTCCCAGAGGCCCTAATCCCAATTGTTTCATTTACTATATTTGTCAGAGCTAAAATAATGTTAATGTTTTCACACTATTCATTATGACTTAACATTTTGAAGGTGAATATAATCTGGTACTATAAGGCTCTTGTTACAAATTGAAAACAGTGAATTGCAAAACCAAGACTACAAGCCAAAAAAAAATTGTCTTGAAGAAAAATAAATAAATCTTATAACATTAATTTTACTATATTTCTAAAGAAATTTTGAAATTCTTGAAAGATGTTGAACATTGGTCTCTAGAGAATAAGGCATTGCTTTACTGAGAAAGAAATGTGGATCAAAAATAGGTCAGCTGTCTCACACCATCTGGAAAATACCTGTGAGCCCAATAAGAAAAAAGTAGTTCTAGGAAAGATTAGATAGACTTCATTTTTATGAACTGCAATATTAAAGACTATATAACACTATGGAGAATAGATTTCCCTTGCTTTCTTAAATAATAATTATTTAATTAGCAGTCCGTTAGAACTGGATAATCAAATGATTCATTAATTTGCTGTGTTTTCTTGAAAACCAACTGTCTCCTTCATTGTCAGATTAAAAAGACTAGGTGTGTGTGTGTGTGTGTGTGTGTGTGTGTGTGTGTGTGTGTGTGTCTATGATAGTATTCAATACAAAAATTAAGATTATTTTAAATTAACCATATGGTGCTTAAAATAACATGGTTTTTCAATTCAACAAATTATTTAAGTTATTCTTTTCAACAATTGTAATTGTAAAGCTTTTTAGTATGGAAGGAAGATTAATAGGAAGTTGAAAATCAACAACAATATTGGTCTCAATGAACTTACAATCTATTTGGAGTATTGCTGATGACAATTATATAGAACAAAAACCTCTGCTCAAATCCTACCTTTGACCCTTACTAAACTTAAGCAAGTCACTTTCCTTCCTAGACCTCAGTTTCTTCATCTTAAAAATGAATGAGGTGTTCTCTGAAGTCTATTCCATGTCTAGATCTATAATCAAACTTTGATTACCATGTACATGATACTGAAGAGATGAGGTCCAAGTCTATGAGATCATTAAATGCTACTGGATCTAGTTCAAGATTCCATTGTCTTTGTGCAAACTATTTCAAGGATAAATAAAATTAAATTTAAAAATTATGATTCAATGTCCACTATGTGCTAGGTACTATATGTGATGTCAAAGAACTGCATAGCATGATTTCTGTGTTCAAAGAGCATATATAAGATAAACCACACACCTAATGTAGTAGTATAAAAACTTAATACCAAAATTAGATATCTTAGGCTATAAATTGAAAGTCTAGGTAAAGAGACATAAATGGGAAAGTTCCACTTGAATTGCCAGTGTGATGTGGGAGCATGTGTGAGGTAAATGCTCAATTTCTGTCCAAAAGTCCAATATAAAGCTACTTACCTTTAAGCAGAAGCATTATGAATGTGTGGGACTAGTTGTATATTTTATGTGTCCTGTTTGTGTTCAAGTTTTTGATTTGCATCCTTTGCATCTTATGGATTTTCTGTGGACAAGATATATGACTATGTTATACCTAATATTCATATTGTAGATTTAGTAAGTGCTTATAAAAAGATCTTTTTGCTTTCAATTAATATGTAAGCTATATTTGAGGCAGTTTACATTTTACTCTGTATCTGCTGCTCTGTCTTATTCCAAATCCACTGAACAAGATGCCCTTCACCTCTTATCTTACCTCTTTGCTGCTAACTCAAGCCTTGATTGAAACCACCTCCTTCACCCTCCTCTTCCCTCTGATTGGCAGGCTGAAATGTGGAGCAAAAACTCTTGCTTTATAGAGGGCAGAAACTGGACTTTTTGGCTCACTCCAGTCTGAATCTGGTGGTCTTCCTGGTTTCAGCTCCACCAAATACTATGCCCTGTCTCCCCTGCACACATTCTTTCCTTACTCATTCTGTGTTTTCTCTTCCCACATTAAATTGTAAGGCCAGCTAGATGGTACAATGCATAGAGTGTGGGGAGTTGGGAAGACCTAAGCTCAAATCTTCCCTCAGACACTTACTAGCCAAGTGACCCTGGGCAAGTCAATTAACCCTATTTACCTCAGTTTCCTCATCTGTAGAATGAACTGGGAAGGAAATAGCAAATGACTCCTGTTTCTTTGCCAAGAAAACCCCAAAACTAGGTCATGAAATGACTCAACAACAATTAGATTGTAAACTCCTTGAGGGTAGGGACTGTCTTTTTTAGAATTGTAAACTCAGTGGTTAGCACATTGCCTGGTACATGGTAGATGCTAAATAAATGTGTATCAGATTGGATGGTGACACAGCCTGAGGGAACTGACTCTCTGAATCAGGCCCCAATAGGTTTAACCTGGTTCTGTTTGAACATAGTCACTTATAGAGGACTCTGGGAAATGAGGTACATGTAAAATGAGGAAACCAAAACCACAGTCCTTAAATGAGCAGCCCTTTAGGGAAATGCATAAATCTTCAGAATCTCTAAGAGTCTCATGTATGAAGGTCCTCTTGGTGAAAAAGGAATAGTCTTGGTCTGATCCTTCTTACTTTCTGAAGAAGGTGGAGTTGGGGCAAGAGGGAGAAGGGTGGAATTTTTATTTTCTTCCTCCAACTTCTAGCCATCAATCATGGGGCTCCTGGCTCTGTGGTTCTGCAAGCCTTTTTATCAGTGTCCCAGCCAAGACAAGAATAACTTTCATCTTCCTGGGCTGTTTTCCAGTGGAAGTAGGAGGTAGAATACTGATGAGTCCTTATTTTCTTTCCTTATTGTCCTTTCTTTAGTCTTTCTTCAGCATCTCAGTTACCAGTCCTACCCATCAGCATGCAATCCTTGGAGAATATATTTTATTTTCCCAATTTAACCAAAGTAGTAAGTTTATGAAAAAGTGACATTACCTTTATATATTATATTTTGTTCTGCAAATACAGGAAGTTTTTCTATTTTCTTTTCTCTTCTTTCTTTTCCTTTTCTTTTTTCCCTTTATTTTTTCTCTTTTATGAGACTGAAGCCCCATATGTTCCCCAAGCTAGAGCTACATTCTTCCCTCACAGGCCCAATCCTGCTGCTGATTTACACAAAAGCTTTGACCCGCTCCATTTTTGGCATAGGGCTATTCACTCTCCCTTAGAAAGTCTTGTCATCTCTCTCTCTCTCTCTCTCTCTCTCTCTCTCTCTCTCTCTCTCTCTCTCTCTCTCTCTCTTTCTCTCTGTCTCTCTCTCTCTCTCTCTCTCTCTCTCTCTCTCTCTCTCTCTCTCTCTCTCTCTCTCTCTCTCTCTCTAGCTTTTCCCCCCTTGTTCTCTTGAGAGGTTTTCTCCACTGGTTCTAGATTTAGTGAATAAATCAAATTGCCTTCAGCCTTACTGTAGCTCAGAACTCCCTGGCTCAAGTGATCCACTAATGTCTAACTCTCCAAGCAAAAGGCCATAGGAATTCACCAGCATGCCCAGAACTACATTAGGCTTTGCCATTTTATAGATGAAAAGGAGAAAAAAGGAGGAGCAAATTTTTACACTTGACCCTAACAAGCAAATTGTTGAATGTCAGTTAACATGATATCATACTAAATTGACTTATTAAAAATATAATTTCATGCCTGGAAGAATCTTCCTATGTAGATTATTTTTTCATTAAATGAGTTAATAATAACTGTATCAACCTAAATACTGTTGATATTTTACATATTATTGTATACAGTCTAGATAATCCCAGTCACATCAAAATTCATCACAACAGTTTGATGAAATTTCCTCTTTATTTCTGCAAAACATATAACCTTGGAGAGCAATATGCTTGACATTTCATAAAGTTTCCAAGGCGTACCTTCTTTTATATTTAAAGACCAATGAGAAAATATGGCTCATGAGATAATATGATATTCAGAGACTCATGAAAAAGCATAATTAAATACTGGATTCTGTACTTGTCTATCTATATAACATTAAATGACCTGTCAGAGATAGAGGTAAAGGTCAATTCATTTAGTCACAGACCTTCTAATAACAAACACTTACCTGTTGCTTGATTTTCACCTCAAAATAAAATGATGTCAGCCAAACTGATGATTCATGTGAAGGGAGTTCATGTTAGTTATATTGTTCTCACACCAAACCATTCCCAACACATCTGATCTTTCATATCATCTTTTGCTCCAAATAGATAGCTAACACAGACAGTGGCATCTGATTCTAACACTGAAATTAAGAAATACTTATTTTCTAAAGTCAATAATAAAATCATTCTGTTATAAGGTAGGCCTCTTAAGGCTTACTACTGACCAGCATTCAAATCCTGCTTTGGAGATATACTGACTAAGTGACCCTGGGAATGTTGTTTAGATAATTAGTGCCTCAGACTACTTTCCCAAATTATTATGTCATTCATCAGTTGCTGATGGATTGGTAGGCTTCTACAAATAGGAATTTCCTACTCTGAAAGAAAATCACAGGTTTCTAACAAATATATGTATAGTTATTGACAACATCTATCCATCTATTTATCTACATATAATCATATCTGTATATATATAGATATGCTTACATCTATGCATGCACATATGTTTACATATACCTGTATATATGTGTATGGATGATATTATAAATAAGAGAATGCCTATACCTAAATTTATAATCTATATCTACACATGAACATATTACACATGTGTGTATGAATGAATATGTATATATGCATGCAGGTACATACATGTCTATTGTGTGTGTGTACACCTATAAATATATACATGTGTCTTGTGTGTGTGTAAATGCATAAGCATCTATATGTACATACACACATGTGTATGTGCATATATACACACATATATACATATACATATGGCGAGGAAGAGAGTTGGGATGTGGGACACTAATAAATCCACTTGTGTATTTGTGGGTATAAGGAATTCCCAGATAAGATTACTCTCGTAATCAATCAGTAAACATTTATTAAGTGTCTATTATGTTTCAGGCATTATGCTAAGTATTGGAGATACAAAAGAGGACAAAGATAGTCCCTGCCCTCATGTAATTTACAATTTAATGAGTACACAACATATGAACAAATATTTACAAAGCAAGGTACGTTCAGGTTATGTAGGATATAACAAAGAGGACACTAGAAATAAGAAGAGTTGGGAAATATTTCCTTTAGAAGAAGGGATTTTGGGGCCAGAGCCAAGATGTCAGAGGAAAAGCAGTGACGTGCTTGAGCTCTTCCCCAAACCCCTCCAAATACCTATAAAAAATGGCTCTAAACAAATTGTAATGCAGCAGAACCCATAAAAAGACAGAGTGAAACAAATTTCCAGCCCAAGACAATCTGGATGGTTGATCAGAAAGATATATTGCACCACACTGGTAGAGAAGCACAGTATCTCGTGGGTGCAACAGGCCTCAGCAAACCTGGAGCAGGCCTCAGAAGAGTGAATCATAGGCAGCTGTGGTGGTTTCCAGACCTCTCAACTCAGGAACACCAAAAACAACTGAGAAGGTCAGCAGGAAAAGTCTGCCTCTGAGGTGCTGAGAGAGATGCTCAGTGGTCTCAACTCCATTTCCCGAGTGGACCTTGGGGCAGGGGCTGCCTCCTGGGCTTGCAGCCAACAGACTGAGAGGGAATTCAGCAGCTGATCAGAGGGGGATTGCAGGGATCTCTGTGCTGGTGCAGGATTCTCTTGCTTTGCCCATGCTTGGATCTGGGTCATGGTTCTGAGTGGCAGTCCTGGGGCAAGGAGGAGAGCTGGTGTAGTAGAGCTTGTAGTGACAGTGGAGAGGAAATTTTCCTTGCAGTTCCAAAGCAGAAAAGAGTGTGTGTGGTCACTTATAGACCAGAGCACAAGCCAGGAAAGGAATAAACACCTCGCCCTTGACCACAGCACCTTCGAAGAAATGAAAATTTACAGGTCCCTACAAGTATCTCTGAAAACAGCTGCACGAAACCCCCTGAAGCTTAGGCCAGTACATTCTCCACACTGGAAACAGGCTCCTACCTAAACAAAGAGTTTATAACTCAAGTAATTGGCCAGGATCATGAGCAAGCAGCGCAAAAAGAGTCAGACTATATTATCTTACTTTGGTGACAAAGAAGATCAAAACACACAACCAGAAGAAGACAATGAAGCCAAAGCTCCTACATCTGAAGCCTCCAAGAAAAATGTGAATTGGTCCCAGGCCATGGGAGACCTCAAAAAGCATTTTGAGAAACAATTAAGAGAAGTAAAGGAAAAACTGAGAGTGATGCTAAAGGAAACCCAAAAAAAAGACTGAAGAAAATAACACCTTAAGAAATAGCCTATCCCAAAACTGCAAAAGAGATCCAAAAAGCAAATGAGGAGAAGAATGCCCTCAAAAGCAAAACTGGCCAAACAGAAAAGGAAGTCCAAAAAAGTTACTGAAGAAAATACTTCCTTAAAAATTAGAATGGAGCAATTGGAAGCTAGTGACTTTATGAGAAATCAAGACATTGCAAAACAATTCCAAAAGGATGAAAAATAAGAAAACAATGTGAAATATATCATTAGAAAAACAACTGACCTGGAAAACAGATCCAGGAGAGATAATTTAAATATGATTGGACTATCTGAAAGCCATGATCAAAAAGATAGCCTAGACATGATCTTTCAAGAAATTATCAAGGAAAACTGCCCTAATATTTTAGAACCAGAGAGCAAAATAGAAATCTTCTCCTGAAAGAGATCTCCAAAGGAAAACTCCTAGGAATATTGTAGCCAAATTCCAGAGTTCCCAGGTCAAGTAGAAAATATTGCAAGCAGCCAGAGAGAAACAATTCAAGTATTGTGGAAACACAATGAGGATAACACAAGATTTAGCAGCTTCTACACTGAAGGACCGGAGGGCATGGAATATAATATTCCAGAGAGCAAAGCAGATAGGATTGCAAACAAGAATAACCTACCCAGCAAAACTGAGTATAATCTTCTATGGGGAAAAATAGTCATTCAGTGAAATAGAGGACTTTCAAGCATTCTTGATGAAAAGACCAGAACTGAATGAAAATTTGACTTTCAAATACAAGTCTTAAGTGGAACATGAAAAGGTAAACAGGAAAGAATAATCATAAGAGACTTATTAAGGTAGAACTATTTACATTCTTGCATGGAACGATGGTATCTATAACTCATGAGACCTTTGTCAGTATTAGGGTAGTTGGAGGGAAAAAATTATATATATATATATATATATATATATATATATATATATATATATATATATATATATATGTATGTATATAGATATTGATATAGATAGATAGATAGATAGATAGATAGATAGATAGATAGATAGGTAGATAGATGGATGGATTGATGGATAGATAGATAGATAGATAGACAGACAGACAGACAGACAGACAGACAGACAGACAGACAGATAGATAGATAGATAGATAGATAGATAGATAGATAGATAGATAGATAGATAGAAGCCACAGGCTTAGATGAAGATGAAGGAGTCATATCTGGAGAATAAAAATAATGTGTGAGAGAGGATTATGCTGGGAAAAGGAGAAAGGGAGAGGTAGAATGGGGTAAATTATCTTACAAAAAAACAGAAAAGGCTCTTAGAGTGGAGGGGAAACAGGGGAAGGTGAGAAGGAATGGGTGAATCTTATTCTCACAGGATTTGACTTAAAGATGGAATAACATACACACTTAATTGGGTATGGATAGGTATCTTACCCTACAGAAAAATAAAGGGAGAAGGGGACAAGAGAACAGGGGAATGATAGAGAGGAGGGCAGATTAGGAAAGGGGATAATCAGAAGAAAACACTCCTGAGAAGCAAAAGGGTCAAAAGAAAGAACAGAATAAATGGGGGGGCAGGATAGGATTAAGGGAAACAATTTTTCACAATGTGACTACTATGGAAATGTTTTGCATAACTGCACATGTGTAACCTATATCAAGTTGCTTGCCTTTTCAATGAGGGTGGGTGTGGAGGGAGGAAGGGAGAAAATTAGGCACCCAAAGTTTTAAAAAAACATATTTAAAAAAAAGTTTTCACATGCAACTGGGAAATAAGAAATACAGCAAGTGGGGTACAGAAATCTATCCTGCCTTACAGGAAAGCAGAAGGGGAAGGGGATAAGAGAAGGGGTGGAGAGAAAGAAGGGAGGGCAGACTACAGGAAGGGATATTCAGAATGCATTCCATCTTGGGGTAGGGGGAGGGGTGTGATGGGGTGAAAATTTGGAACTCAAAATCATGTGGAAGTAAATGTTGAAAAAAGAAAAATAAATGAAGTTTTAGAAAATAAAAATTAAAAATTAAAAAAATTAAAAAGTTTAAAAAGAAGACGGAATTTTAGTTTGGTTTTAAAGGAAGCCAGGGAGGTCAGTAGACAGAGGGGAAGAGGGAAAGTGTTTCAGTCATTGAGGGCAGTCAGAGAATATATCCAGTCAAAAGTTTGAGTGTCTTATTTGTGGAACACCCAAGAGGTCATTTTTATTAGATTAAAGAGTACTTGTCAGGGAGTCAGGTTTAAGAAAACTAGAAAAGTAGGAGGGGGCTAAGTTATAAAGGCTTTAAGTGTCTTTCAGAATATTTTTTATTTGATCCTGAAGACAACAGGGAGTCACTGGAATTTATTGAGTGGGTTGAGAGGTGACACAATAAGACCTGTGTTTTACAAAACAATAATAATAATAATAATAATAACAATAATAATAATAATAATAGTCTTAATGGAGGATGAATTAGAATAGAACAGAGATTTGAAGCAGGAAGACCCACCAACAAATTATTGTAATAATCTAGGCATGATGTAATGAGGATTTACAACAAAGTGGTGGCAGTGTCAGAGGAGAGAAGGGGGAATATTAGGGAGATGTTATAAAGGTGAAATCAACAAGCTTGGCAACAGATGGGATATGGGGAGTAAGAGAAAATGAGGTGTCTAGGATGACTTCTAGGTTGAGAACCTGAGGGACTAGAAGCATGGTGTCACCTTCTGCAATAATGATGAAAGTGGAGTAGGGAGATTAAAGAGAAAGAAAATTAATTCCATTTAAGATATCTACTGGACATTTTGTCTGAGATTTCTGAAAGTCAGTTAGAGATGTGAAATTATCAGCAGATTTGGGACTGGAAAGGAAGATTTGAAAATCATCAGCATAAAGACACTGGTTAGCACATTCTCTCCAATTTAAGAATCACAGGTAGTTCCCTGGGTTACCCTAAAGTTACACAGCCAGTATATATTAGATGTAGGATTTGAATCCAGGTTTTACTGACATTTAGGCTGGCTTTCTCTTCAGTGTATCATGGTGCACTATGTTGCCTGACATAATCAGCAATGGAAATATAAATTTTGTGATGGCTTTTTCACATGTAAACTTTTTCATAGAATCAAAATTATTTCTGAGTCTCACCAAAGATCTCTACTGTTTCATGAATATTTGAGTACAACCCTTAATCCATCAGGGTTACATGAGTAAAGCTCTGAGAATTCTATTAATTTGGAGACAATTTGGGGAGGGGTCCAATGATGTCATTTCACATCAGGCATGTTTGAAGAGTCTAATCACTGCAATGGTCAGTGGGTAACAAACATTTCAACCACATCAATTTATGAAGATCTATAAAGGCTGAAAGGTATTGAAATCTGCATCAGTAGTGGAAATAGCCATACAAAGGAAATGATAAGGACTTGAAGTCTTGAATCCAAAGAAGCTTTCTGTCTGGCTAATGTTACCCAAAATTGAGCATCAATATATAAAAGCTAATTTAAAAGCAGAAAATGCTTGTAATTATTTTGAAATTTTTGTTCAGCTGGTCACCTACTTGAGGACTGATACAATTGTTTCTGCTTTCTAATTCTATCTATACTCCCATAAATATTTACTTTAAAAATAATTGAAGTGTATATAGTGCTAATATTATATGTGAGTGTAAGAGCAATAAAAAATTATTCCATGTACTAGGACTTATTACTATGTAATAGGTGTTACAAAACTGAAGATGAAAAGGAAGAACAATAACCCCTGCTTTCAGAATGCATATAATCTGCAGAAACATATAATATTTACATATATATATATATATATACATATATATGCAAAATTAATGCAGAATAGATATAAGATAACCTTAGGAAGGAAGCCACTCTCAGAAGATACGGGAGAAACTTCCTGCGGCAGAGGGCATTTAAACAGCATATCGATACATCAGGGATTGTAAAAGGCAGAGGTAACCAAGGAGATCATTTCAGGTACAGTTGGTACGTGCATTTTTGGCTTGCCTACATGGAAGAAAGATATGTTTGGAATGTAGAAGAATCTGTTTCATCAATTTTAAAGCATAAAGATATTCTACCATCTTTTGGTAGCAGCATATACATTTCCTACATGAAATAAAAAACTACTGCCACCTAGCATCACTCACAAACACTCATACATACATATATATGTACTTAAATTTTTACAACACTCCCCATTCACCATCAATATGGATTTGTATTATCCATCTCATCTCCCACATCTCACAGAATGCATAGGGAGATATGGCAATCATAAGGTTAGAATCCCAGTTTATATAATAGATAATACTAATGACAGCAGGCTCATATAAGTTTCTATTCAATATTTTTCCCAATAGACATTATTCGAGACAAATAATCTAACTAACCACAGATAATATATAGACATCATCTATTCCTCTGTATATCATTACATTTAACTCTAATTCAGGAACTACCCTTGGAGAGATGAAGAAATTGATAAAAATATTCTACATGACATTAAGTATTCCTGCAAATTTAACTCCCTCACAACTGTAACGAAATCCTATAGAAAGGAAGGAAGGAAGGAAGGAAGGAAGGAAGGAAGGAAGGAAGGAAGGAAGGAAAGAAGGAAGGAAGGAAGGAAGGAAGGAAGGAGAAAAAGAAGGAGGTAGTGGAGGAGGAGGATGATTAATGTATTAGTGAGAGGAATAAAGATCATAAGAATGTCATTTATCTAATTTATCTAATCTAATGACATTGATCTGATATTCATACATAAACACTTTGTGGCAGTAATAAATCTAACTCAGTAGAGAAACAAGCTGGGATGAAGTGGGGTTAACAGAGATGATTACAGCTTGGAGGGAATAAACAAAAGCAAAACTAACTTCTTCATTCCACAGGGAGAAATCAACATTATATAGGGTGAGAAAGGACCTAGAATCTAATAAGTTGCCTTGGTTTGCTTCTTGGACAATTAAAAAATGTTTACAAATACTGAGGTATAGAAATGTAAAGGAAGACATACCATATTTTGTTTTTAAATCAAAAATTAATTTATATAATCCTAGGCAGATTGAAGTCAAGAAAACCAGGAGAACAATTCATACAAGGACAAAACTTTATAGGAAAAATGACTTTAAAAGGTTTAAGAATTCTATTAATCTCAGGGCAGCTAGGTGGCCCAGTGGATAGAGCACCGGCCCTTGATTCTGGAGGACTTGAGTTCAAATCCGGCCTCAGACATGCTTACTAGCTGTGTGACCCTGGGCAAGTCACTTAACCCCATTGCTTAACCAAAAACAGCAACAACAACAAAAAAAGAATTCTATCAATCTCATGATTCATATTTGTCTGTGAATGACCTATGATGAGGCACAGTCACTACCTTATAGAAAGGCAAGAGATACAAAGTGCAGAGAGATACATCTTTTGGTTTGGTCAGCATGCTGAATTCATTTTGTTTGAGTATGTTTATTTTATACATGTTCCCTACTCCTTTGATTTCTTTTTCTTAATTAATGAAGTGGTTCTTTGGGGAGAGGGGCTTAAAATAGTGATGCTAAAAAAAAGGTGGAAAATTGTGACATTATCAAAAATATAGAAGAGAGGAAGAAGAAGTTCAAATGGAAGTGCAGACAAGCAGAACAAGGAGACAAGCAAGACAGTTTTTAATAAAACAGGTAAAATATATTTTATTATGTATGTTTTTGTTGATTTCTTTTTTTTTTTGCATCACCAGACTTATTCCCAGAATTTCTTCTTTCCCTCTCTTTCCCAGAGAGCTGCTCCATATGGCAATTACAAAAAAAGAAGATGGGAAGATCACCATAATTTATCAATACATCAGAAAAGTACAACATACTTTTTTTCATTATTTTTCATTTTATTTCTAATTTATGGAATAAAACAAGCATTTCCATAACATGGTACAATAGAAAAGATGATTGTACATGAAACCACAAATCTTCTATGAGCAAATTCCTATACCTTTCAAATATTCCACAAAATTATTATGTAAATTTATTTTTATTTTTTCTTGCCCTCCTCTCTAGTCCCAGAGAATATATATGTGTTTATGTATACGTATGTATGTAAAAATATTCTATACATGACTTCTATTTATTACTTTTTCTCTGGATGCAGATACTCTCTTTACATGGTCTTTACCTTTAATTTGGTATTTATAATAGACAAAATAACTTATTCACTTAAAATCATTCTCAAAACAATATTGCTATTACTATGTACAATGTTCTCTTGGTTCAGCTCATTTCACTCCTCATTATTTTGTGCCAGCTTTTCCATTTTTTTCTAAAATAATTTGCCTCCTCATTTATTACAGCATAGTAATATTCCATCACAATCATATACCACAACTTTTTCAGCCATTCCCCAACTGATGGGCATTATTACAAATTATAGTTCTTTGATATCACAAAGTGAGCTGCTATAAACAATACAGAATGTAGAAATTCTTTTTTCTTTTTTTCCTAATCATCTTTGGAAATAAACCAAGTAGTGTCATCACTGGGCAGTCTAATAATGCTTTGGGCATAATTCCAGATTTTCTCCAAAATGATTAGATCATTTCACAATTCCATCAGCAATGAAATAGTGTTCCAATTATTCCACATCCTCTCCAACAGTTGTCATTTCCCCCTTATGTTATTTTAGCCAATCTGGCTGGTGTAAAATTATATCTCAAGGTTTTAATCTGTATAATCAATAATGCTTTAGAATTTTTTTTTAATATGACTGTATATTATCTTGATTTTTTGAATGGAAAACTGCCTGTTCATATCCTTTGACCATTTTTCAATTGGGGAATGATTAATTTTTTTATATATTAAAATGTGAATATATATGTACATATACACACACATATGTGTATATGTACATATATATTACTGTCTATGATACATTATATCAAAATGTAGTTATCCTGTTTATCTCTTTTATTTTAGCCATAACTTTGTCTGAGATCATAATTACTACCCCTGCCTTTTTAGCACTAGTTGAAACATAAAAAAACTCTATTCCAACTCTCCAATTCAATTCTGTTTATCTCTCATTTTTAAATGTGTTTTTTGTAAACAACATATTATTGGATCCTGATTTTAAATTCATTCTGCTATCCATTTCAGTATTATGGGCAAGTTCATCCCATTCATATTCAAAGTTATAATTATTATTTGTGAATTTCCCTCCATCATTATTTTTCTTCTCAGCCTCTCCTTTCACCCAATCACCGTTACCTCATATTCTCCCCTTATATTCTTATTCCTAATTTTGCCCTCCCCTCTAAAAGTCCCTCTCTTATTTACACCATCCTCCAATTTTAATCAATACTCTATTCTAAAAGTCCCTCCTACACCCTGTCCCCCAGTTTTCTCAATTCTCTAGAAGTTCAGAAGACTTCTAAACCTCTTCAGATACATACTTTTTTTTTCCTCTTCAAACCAAATGAGAGTAAGTTTCCATTATTACCAGCCCTCCAGTCCTACCTGTTCCCTGTGTTAGTTCTTCCTTTCAGCCCCCAGTTTTTCATGAAATAATTTCTCCTTTTAACCTTTTCCTACCCAGTTATGTTTTTTAGAATAACCTCATCAGGAACTAATGGTGGAGTAAAACTGGTGACTTCCTTGAGCTTTTCCCCCAAAGCCCTCCAAATACCTGTAAAAAATGACTCTAAGCAAACTCTAGAGTAGAAGAATAAATAAAAAGAGAGAGTGAAACTAATTTCCACCCCAAGACAGCCTGGATGGTTGATTAGAAAGGTCTATCATGCCACTCTGGGAGAGAAACACAGGTCAGCAGACAAAACAGGTCTTAGCAAAACCTGGAGCAGCCCTCAGAGGACTGAATCATAGGCAGCTGTGGCACTTTCCAGACTTCTCAACCCACAAAAACCAAAGACAACTTAGAAGATCAATAGGAAATGTCTGTGGCCACAGTGAGAGAAAAGATCAGTCCCAAACCCAGTCTCAGCATAGCCCCAGAATGGTGCCTGCTTCCAGAGCTCTTGGCCTACAGACTGAGGGGCAATCAAGAGGCTGATCAGAGGGGGATTACAGAGGTCTCTGCTGGTGCTGAGGCAGGATTTCCTGTTTTGCCTGTGTTTGGATCTGGGTCAGAGTTCTGGGTTGTGATCCTGGGGCAAGGATGAGTGCTGGCATGGTGGAGCTTGTGGTGGTGTGCAGAAGGAATCCTCCTCACAGTTCCAAGAGCACTTTTGTGGTCAATCATAAACCAGAGCACAAGCCAGGAAAGGAATAAACACCTCACACTTGATCATACCACCTTAAAAGTACTGAAAAGTTACAAGTCCATAGAAATATATCTGAAAACAGCTGCAGAAAACCTCCAAAGCTTGGGACAGTGTATTCTCCACATTGCAAGCAGACACTTATCTTAACAAAGAGTTTAAAACTCAAGTAATTAACTAGGATCATGATCAAACTGCTTAAAAAATGTCAGACCATAGTGTCTTTCTTTGGTAACAAAGAAGATCACAACATAGTACCAGAATAAGACAAAGCCAAAGCTCCTACATTGAAAGCCTGTAAGAAAAATATGAATTGGTTCCAGGCCATGGAATAGCTCAAAAAAGATTTTAAGAATCAAGTAAGAGAAGTAGAGGAAAACTGGCAAGAGAAATGACAGTGATACAAGAAAATCATGAAAAACAAGTCAACAAAAATACTGGAGAAAATAACACCTTAAAAACAGCCTAACCCAAATGGCAAAAGAGGTCTAAAAAGCCAATCAGGACAAGAATGCCTTCAAAAGCAAAATTGGCCAAATTGCAAAGGAAGTCCAGAAGCTTATTTAAGAAAATATTTTCCTAAAAATTTAGAATGAAGCAAATGGAAGGTAGTGACTTGATGAGAAATAAAGACATTATAAAATAAAATGAAAAGAATGAAAAAAATACATAACAATGTGAAATATCTCATTGGAAAAACAACTGATCTGGAAAATAGATCCAGGAGAGAGAATTTAAAAATTATTGGACTATCTGAAAGCCATGATCAAAAAGAAAAAGAGCCTAGACATGATCTTTCAAGAAATTGTCAAGGAAAATTGTCCTGATATTCAAGAACCAGAGGGTAAAATGAAAATTGAAAGAATTTACCAATCACCTCCTGAAAGAGATCCCCAAAGGAAAACTTCCAGGAATATTATAAGCCGAATTCCAGAGTTTCCAGGTCAAGGAGAAAATATTGCAAGCAGCAAGAAAGAAACAATTCAAGTATTGTGGAAACACAATCAGGATAACACAAGATTTAGTAGCTTCTACATTAAGGTATCAGAGGGCTTGGAATATGATATTCCAGAGGTAAAAAGGAGATAGGATTACAACCAATAATTACCTACCCAGCAAAACTGAGTATAATCCTTTAGGAGGAAAATGGGATATTCAATGAAATAGAGTACTTTCAAACAGTCTTGATGGAAAGACCAGAGGTAAATAGCAAATTTCACTTTCAAATACAATACTCAAGAGAAGCATGAAGAGGTAAACAGAAAAGAGAAATTGTAAGGGACTTATTACTGTTAAACTATGTACATTCCTACATTGAAAGATGACATTTGTGACTCAGGAGACTTTTGTCTGTAATAGAGTAGTTGGAGTGGAAAAAATTAGATAGATAGATAGATAGAGCACACACGGTGAGTTGAAGACAAAGGCATGATATCTAGAGAATAGAATTAAAGTGTGAGAGATGATTATACTGGAAGAAAGAAAAAGGGAGAGGAGGAATGGGGTAAATTATCTCACAAAAATAAACAAGAAAAGGCTCTTACAGTGAAGAGGAAGTCAGCGAAGGTGAGAGGGAATGAGTGAATATCATTTTCATTGGATTTGGTTTAAGGAGGTAATACCATACACACTCAATTGGCTATGGAAATCTATCTTACCCTATAGGAAAATAGGGGGGAACAGGATAAGAGAGCAGGGTAATGATAGAGGAGAAAGCAGATTGGGGGAGGGTCAGTAATTAGAAGCACACACTTCTGATGGGACAGGGTCAAAAGAGAGAATTGAATAAATGGAGGGCATGATAGGATGAAAGGAAATATAGTGAGTTTTCCACAACATGACTACTATGGAAGTGTTTTGCCTGACTACACATTTATAACCTGTATCAAGTTGCTTGCCTCCTCAATGAGGGTGGGTGGGGAAGGAGGAAGGAAGGAAGTTTGGAACCCAACATTTTAAAACCAAATGTTAAAAATTGTTTTCAAATGGCACTGGGAAATCATATGCAGGCAATAAAGTATAGAAATCTATCATCCCATACAAGAAAAAGAAGAGGAAGGAGATAAGAGGCAGGGATAGAAAGCAGGGAAGATTAGGGAAGGGGTATTAAGAAGATATGCCATCTTGGGAGGGATGAGATGGGGAGAAAATTTGGAACTCAAAATCCTGTGAAAGTGAATGTTGAAAACTAAAAATAAATAGATTAATAAAAAAAAAGAATCACCTCTTCATACACAACACAGCCTCAACCTTTCTTTTAAACTACTTTACTAATGATAACAGTTTTAAGAATACTATTACTACTAATAATAATCAGTAGTTACTAACATCAATAACACTTTAATATATCATAAGTAAACAATTTGATCTTTATCAGTACCTTATAATTAGTCTTTAGTGATTTTTTTACATTTCTTTTGGATTTTTTATATTGAATTTTCCATTGACTTCTGTTTTGTTGTTGTTTTTGTTGTTGTTGCAAGTACCTGAAAGTCCTTGAATTCATCAAATATCCATTTTTTTTTCCATTCAGGATTATATTCAACCTTGCAGGATAATTTTCTCCTGGATGCCACCTCAGCTCCTTTGCTCTTAGGAATATAATGTTCCAAGATTTATCTTCTTTTAGTGTGGAAACTCCTAGGTCTTATGAAATTCTGATTGTTTTTCCACTTTATTTCAATTGCTTTTTTTGTTTGTTATTTGCAATATTTTCTCTTTATCATTGGAATTTTGGAACTTGCCAATGACATTCCTGTAAATTTTCTTCCTCGTGTCTCTTTCAGGTTCTGATTGGTAGATTTTTTTTTTCTATTTCTACTTCATCTTCTTGTTCTAGAACTTCAAGGCAATTTTCTTTAGTATTTTCTTGTAATATTGTATCCAGATTACTTTAGATTATAACTTTCAGGTTGTCTCGAATTTCTTATATTGTGTCCCTTCATTGTGTTTTCCAGATGAGTTATTTTTCTAATGAGATATTTCAGATTCTCTTATATTTTTTCTGGTTTCATTATATTTTGGTTTCTTGTAAAGTCAATCAATTCCATTTGCCCAATTCTAGTTCAAAAAGAGTTACTTTCTTTTTTAAGATTATGTCTCTTTTTCTAATTAGCTAAACAAAATTTTGTAATTTTCTTGAATGGCTTTTATTTTTTTTTTCCAATTTTTCCTCTCTCTTTCTTATTGAATTTTGAAATTACTTTTAAGGTTCTTCCAAGATTTTCTTTTTAGGCTTGTGACAATTAGACATTACTCTTTACTGTAGGAGTGGCTTTTGTTTTTAACCTTACTATCTTCCTCTGAAAATGCACCCAGATCTTCTTTCACACCAAAGTAGCTATCAATGGTTGGGTTCCTTTTCTTTTGCTTACTCATTTTGATTTTTAATTTCTCTTTTTTATTTTATTATCATTATTATCAAGTTTTAATCCTGAGTTGTGGGTAATGTTTCCCTAGGCCTCAAGTCTTTGCTACTTTTACAATCTGTGGGCAAAATCTCAGGGACTCATTTTTCCCCTAAGCCCCAGCCACTCTCTCTGTCTCAAAAATGTTCTTGCTCCCTGTGCTACCACCCGCACCAGGCTTGTGCGTGCTTCTCCTTGCCCATAGCCTTAGCCACAGCCACCACCACAGCAAGGGATCAAATCTAGTCAGCACTGCTAGGCCTGACTTCCAGAAACAGCAGGGGATACTGCAATCTTCCATCACTCAGTGTCTACTGTTCTTTAGATACAAATTTGTGAGGTAAAATTCCTGAGGTGAAATTTCTTGAAGCTGTGAATGGCATGAAATTTAAGTGAAATTTTTTTTGAGGTCTAGTCTGCTTCTCTCAGGGCCTATTTGATTGCTCAGTGAAGTCTGCCTAGAGGTGTTTATACTTCATTTAGGTCAAAATTCATCCCCTCAAGTCTTCTGTGAGGTCTTCTCAAAATATCTTAGGATTACAACTGCTTTACCCCTTTATTTTTGCTGATCTTTGTTCATTTTGTGGCATTTGTCTGTCTGTTTGTGGAAAAAAATCTGGAAAGCCTAGAAATGTTTGACCTATTCTGCCATCTTCCCAGGATGCCTCCCACAATGAACATTTGTGAATCTCTCACTTCTGAAAAGTGTTGAAGAGGGGGCATCTTTCTATGCTTTTATTTCCAAGTCATGATTATTCATTTTAACTTAGAAACATCAAGTTTTGCTTTTTTTTTCTTTCCATTTATATTTTTGTATTTATTGTGTGTATTTTTTTCTTTCCTTACTTTGCTCTACATCAATTCATATAACCGTTCCCATGCTTCTCTGTATTCATCGTATTTGCCATTTCTTATAGCTTATTAGTACAACTTGTTTAGCCATGCACAATCTACTTTGCTTCCAATGCTTTTCTATAACAAAAAAAATTCTATTATAAATATTTGGGGTATATGGAGATCTCCTATGATCTTCCTGAGGTATAAACCTAGGTTTAGAATGTGTAGGTTAAAGGAAATGGGACATTTTCATCACTTTTTTTATATTTGTAATTTGTAAGGTGTAAGTTTAAACCTGAAGATTTTTTCCTTGCTTTTCTTTTTTTGGTGGGAAGGGGCTGTTTTGGAGCACTTTTTCATACGGTTGTGAATGTTTTGAAATTTTTCTTTTGAGAGTTCTTCATATCCTTTGAGCACATACCTATTTTAGGAATAATTCTGCTCACTTGCTGCTGAAAGACATTGTTTCTTCCATTTGCATTGTAGTGGCTTTTGTATATGTTGACGTCTTGTGTTTATATGCCTAAAATACATGAGATGACACCCCCCAAAAGATAATAAAATATAGCTTTTAATAATATGATGTTTATTTTCATTGTTAATTTCTGCATTATATTTATAGCAATTATTAATATCATGTTATTGATTATGTTTGTATATAATTATAATTAATACAAAATATAATTATATTGTAATAATTATATACTATTATATTATTTATCAATAGTATCATATCATATTATATTTATATTTATTCATTGTGTTTAATTTTTTTTAAAGCTCATCATCCTTAAAGTTTCTTACCATGATCTACAGCAAGGGTGGGTAACCTGCAGGCTCAAGGCCACATGTGGCCCTCTAGGTCCTCAAGCCTGGCCATTTGACTGAATCCAAACAGTATGGGATTTGTTTTATGAAGTATAGATTCAGTCAAAAGGCCACACTTGAACACGTAGAGGGCCATATGTGGCCTCGAGGCCACAGTTTGCTCACTCTTTAAATTTTATATAATTTCAATTGAATACGATAAATAATAAAATATTTGGTTCTCCAATTGTTGTAGTATGGAAAGGTCTGTATCTGTCAGTAATGGGTATTTCAGCTTCTTGTTGAACATTCAAATAGGTATACCAGAATAATTATACTAGACAACTCAAACAGGTATCACTCCATTTGTCTATGCTTCTATAGAGACAGTTTTAGTTTAAAATAATCATTCTGTTTCCATTTTTATTCAATTTATGATATAGCTAGTAGGCAAAACTGCTGTTCAAAACAAATTCCCTATGGTCTCTTTAAAATATTTCTGGGTTGTCAAAGGTTAAGTATTTGCCAGGATTCTCACCTTTTAAATTGGTCTCATTAGCTAGCCTTGTGCTTGGGGACCTGGAAGGCACTCTCAAATAGTCAGATAAAATTAGAAACTTAATTTTCATGGAAACTGTTCTGTCCATGATTTCATATCCAGTGTAAAATACAATGCTTCAAAATTGGAAGCAAATCATCATTTTCTAAGCTTAGGTATAGATATCTATCAAGGGCTCATTTGAGTGTGTGTGTGTGTATGTGTGTGTGTGTGTGTGTGTGTGTGTGTGTTTGTGTGTAGTCTTGCTATTGCAAGCTAATGAATTTATAAGATGAACTCAGTGTATCATTTTAGAAGAAACTAAAAAAAAAAAGAAATATTTTAAATAAAAGCCTAAAGTGAGGAGACGCTTTCTGTGCTAGGCCTGCATTAGATTACTTCCAACCTCTTACCCATAAAAATATACATACATGCATGTATGCATGCATCCATTCATATCTTATAAAAGGAGGGGTTGAATGAATATGTAGAAATGCATATATGTGTGTGTATGTGATGATTGAAACTATCTTTCTCCTTGTTGAACGTACCATGGCACCTTTTTTCTCTTTTTTTATGTGTGCACATAAACACATACATACTCACAAACAAAATTGTGTGTAAACTTTGTTTTAACACTGTCTGAATGTGCTGTATACATATACACACATATATGGGTGCATGTTTTTGGAGAAGAGGTATATATGTATATGTAATTGTTTATGATGCAGCCTTCTGTTCAAGAAAGATGACTAGATGGATAGATAGATAGATAGATAGATAGATAGATAGATAGATAGATAGATAAGAAATGGACCTGTGATTTAATTGGTATAGGAAACTCCCTCTACAAATGCAGGGTAGTACCTTCTCTAACTTATACACTTGGAGATTTACCTAGAGCACTAAGAATAAATAACCACTTGCTCAAGGACATACAGCCAGGATCCCAGAGATGAGACTTTTACTTACTTCTCTATTCAATATGACATATTACTCTTCCCACCCAAATGTGTATTATAAAAATGCAGAGATGTGTAAGTATCTATTATTTATATCTATCTTATCACACATAATCATAACAAGATATGCAAATGGCAAATTCTGTTCAATCAATATAATCAGACTTGATTTTTAGCTAAGGCTTGCTATGAATTATTAGACTTAATTAGCCTAGATTTTATTAGTAAATTGTTAGAGTTTAATTTCTTCTCTCTTCTGAGACTAAGTGCCATGTTTTATAAGATTTCTCCTTTTCTGTATGAGTTCAAGTTTCCTTTTTTGTGCTTGTTAATTCTTCATTTAGACTCACGAAAACTTATAAACATTCCTTGATGCTCTCCTAATACAGCAATGAGGTACTTCATTAATCATGGACACCTGAGCCAATAAGAAAGCTACACTTTAATATAAATAAAATCACATGGAGTTGGGAATGTTTACTGCCCCAATGTTACAAATCAACCTACTTCCCTATTCCTGTAAATCCTATGAATATGCATTGATCTCATGAATATGCATTTTGGTTAGTTTCTCTTTTTAATCTAAAAGAATGCTCTGTATTCTGCCATTAATGTCTTTGGCTACTGAGGAACCACTGACACCACTGGCAACTGCTAGCTTTGCTAAAAAACTGAACATCTTTGGAACTTTTTTTTATGTCAGTTTCTATCACAGATTTCTATGGTGACAATAGAATGACAATAGAATGGCCTCTATTCAGAGGCCATTGGAACTAACCTCTCTATCTTGAAAACAAGGAAACTGAGGCCATAAGAGATTAAGTTACTTGTCCAAGGTTACACAGCTGGGAAATATCTGAGGCAGGAATTAGATGCAGATCTTTCTAATTTAGGTCCACATTTATATCCTCCTTCATAATCTCTCTGTGCGCATATGTGTGTATAAATATTGAAAGCTCTATATTTCATGCTGACTTGCTAGTGTATATGTTGAATTTGGAGAAAAACAAAACTAGAAATAAATTGTAGAGTTTAAAATACCCAAGTAAGAGTGAAGGAAGATCTCTGTTAGGCCTTTTCTCTTAATACCAAAGTCTTCATATGCCCCCTAATTATTTCCTTGTATTAGGAAAGCATTCTTGAGTCTCATTTTCAGTCTACAAATATAAAGCTAATATACAAAGATAGTCTACAGACTACAAAGATAAATCACATTTTACATTTGCACATGATTTCATCAGTTTAGGAAACTCCTGATACCAAAACTCTCTCCACCAAAGCAGGTCAACAACTGCTTTGCAACTTACAGCCTTAGGAAGTTTCCTGGGGGCAATGAGAGATGCAATCTTTTTTCTAGAGTCACACAGCCAGAATGTTTTGAGAAGCCAGACTTGAACCTAGCTCTTCTTGAGTATTCAGCTAGTTCTCGATTCACTGAGGGAGACTACATCTCAAATAAAGATATAGTAATATTATATATAGATATGGATATATATATATATATGTATGTGTGTATATATGTATATATGTGTATGTGTGTGTGTGTGTGTGTGTGTGTGTGTGTGTAAGAGTCTCTGCCATCATGCCTTAGCCCTCAGTTAAAATGTGCATTTGTACTTGAGCCAATTTATTTATTCTTCATGTAAGCAATATGCATATGTGTGCCTCTGTGTGTGTGTGTGGGGGGGTGGTTGACCAGATAGATTACTTGTCTTAACATGAGTCTATCTAGAGGGAGCTTCCAGGGAGACATGACCAGATAGATACAGAACCCCCTACTACCACCTTTCTCCAGGGGAGACTGGTTCTTCCTAGGAAGGTAGCAGAAAATCAGTACCAAAATAAGTCTAGCCACTGTTCTTTCCTCAGAGATGGGGCCACGAGGATATCAATCAATCAATAAACATTTATTAAGCAACTCCTATGTGCAAGGGACTGTGATAAGCACTGTCTTATATATCTGCCCCACTAAATATTGCTAGTCTTGGAGAAAAATATTTAAGTTTGAAGTGACTCTTTTGATTGTCAGCCTATAAAGAGGAAAGCATGACCCAAGCTATGTATCCAAAGACATAACTCCTTTCACATCAAATGTCAGTAAGATAGAGGCACGCAGGTGATAGCAAATAGACACACTTATCCAAGCCAAAAGCAAACAGAAATCACTATACTCATTATGGGATCATATTAAAAATATCCTTTTTTAGTTTAAATATAGTCAGAAATACTATTTGTTGAGTCTAAAACCCTTTCCACAATTTTCCCTTTAGTAAAGTTTGGAGCGCAAAGCACAAAAGACATTTCTGGAAATAGGAATTAAGGATAGCAATCAATCAAATATAACTTTGTATCTAGTTAACATAATTTCCTTCCCCACTCCCCTGAAGTTATTGACCTATGCTCCAGCCGGGAAGCTAGATAGAGCAGTGGATAAAGTACCTGGCCTTTAGTCAGGAAGACTCATTTTCCTGAGCTCAAATCTGGCCTCAGATACTTACCAGCTGTGTGACATTTCCCAAGTCACCTAATCTTGTTTCCCTCAGTTCGTCATCTATAAAATAAGCTGGAGAAGGAAACTGGAAACCACTCCAACGTCTTTGCCAAGAAAGCCCCAAATGTCATCATGAAGAGTCATAAGGACTGAAAATGACTGAAAAACAACATGTTCTAGATAGGGGCAGTTCTCTGTTTTCCATTAAAAAAAGATGGACATATTGATCACTGGTAAGATACTCTCAATCACTAAGGGGAATCAACAAGCTTTAATAGAAGACTGAATGACTATTCTACCAAAACCTGCAAGTTTAACATATAGTGATTTTTTTCCCCCTTGTTCAATAATCCGATGAACATTACCTCAAATTTTCTTGGGTTAGAGAGATATATGCCTGAGGGCATATAGGGAATATGTTGGTTTGGATATTTCTCTATCTAAGTTACTTGGATTTAGAATAATGTTAAATTGATAAAAAAAAAAAAAATTCTGTCACTCTTGTGCCTAAAACTCAGGGTTTAGTGTTTTTATTTCTCTCTGTGACATATTTAACTATTGTGTGAATTTTACCCATCAGTAATGCAAATTGGTAGTCCTATATATTAATATAACTGATCACATTTCTTTCTACACCTGAGAATGTTTTAACATTCAAACTGTGTACACACTTGGTTGAAACACTGCATTTGACAGCTCTGGTATATGGTTAAATGCACTATATTATTTATGCATATCTGTCAAAAGCTTATAAATGTATCCTTTATAGTTCTAGCAAAAGAGTGAAGCTAATTGTATTCTGAAGCATCTTTATGAGCAGTGGGCTGGATGAAGCACTTTCCAACCTTAGTAAAATTTCCACATGATTTGATATTGTCACAACAAATGTACCAGTTTTTAGACTCGTGTGTATTGAAAGTCGTTACTTGTTGATAGGTGAGAATATAAAAGTCTATACAAATCTAAGTGTTTTTTCAAGTATGTAACAAAAAAACAGTTTACATCCATAGGCGAGACCAGTTCAAGGGTCAGGGGACAAAGAAGCAGTAGTGGTACCTGGTGATTCCCTGCTGAGTAGTACAGGAAAAAAGAAACTTGTTGATGTGATAGACATTTATCTTCTCTCTTGCTGGAATCTTTGGCATCCACAATGTGCCAAAAGGCTCCAAAGATTTATTAAATAATTGCTACCCATTTCTTGTGATTCCTTATATTACTAGAAAGAATATAAGTTTAAAAAAAATTATAAAGTATATGAAGGCTTGGGAATGAAACTGAAGTCTGTAGGGGCTTAAGTAATGCTATCACTGATATTGAATATTGAAGTCATGGCCTTCAAAAAGGAAGGCAGATTTAGGGAAAAAAATCTCACACATTGTTTTATATGGTGTCTGGGGGTTAAAAAAAAAAAAAAGATTAAACTTTCTTAACCATGGCTTTGATTACAGGCTTTTACCTTGAGGTTTATAACCACCATAAAAATACTACACTAAATAAATACTAAATAATACCGAAAAAAAATACTAATTATATTTCATTATAATTGGTTTCCTTTGTAACCTTATTTGTTTTGACATATGCATTTAAAAATACTATTCCTAGAGGGGGGCTATAAGCTGCATTAGACTGACGGTCTATGACAGAGAAAAGAAAAAGGTTAAGAGACTGGCTGGATTTATGAGAGTCCAGGGAGGATTCAATCCAGCATAAGTTATCGGGGAGGGCTTCCAAAAAATGAGTGGACTGAAATAAGAAATCATTTATCAGTACAATTAGGAAGATTGCTTTGGCAAGTAGCAGCTTCACATTCTTAGAGTACAAAATTTGTGGTAGTTTTTGAGTTTTATTTAGAGAACACAATCAATTAGTGACATTCCACTGCAGAATGGAAATTGGGGAAATGTACAAAACTTGGGGGTCACAGGAATTGTGAAAGGTTAGTTTTGTTACCGCCATGATAATCCTTTTCTCTGTGGTCAGTTAGTCTTTTCAAAATATTCTGTGTTGACAAGAGATTTCTAGGATGGAGAAGGAATTTTTAAAGGTAGAATCAGTCAACACTATCCTGCTATTGTCAGTAAGGATGGGAGAGGAAGTGGGGGAAGGTGAGAGGGAATGAGTGAATATCAACCTCATTGGATTAAGCTTGAGCAGGTAATATCACACACACTCAGTTGCATATGGAAATCTATCCTACTGTAAAGGAAAATGGGGGGGAGGGGACAAGAGAGCAGGGAGATGATAGAGGGGAGGGCAGATGGTTGGAAGGGTTAATTTAAAGCAAACATTTCTGAGGAGGGACAGGGTCAAAAGAGAGAATAGAATAAACTGGGGACAGGATAGAATGAAGGAAAATATAGTTAGTTTTTCACAACATGACTACTGTGGATGTGTTTTGCATGACTACATATGTATCCAGTTGCTTGCCTTCTCAATGAGGGTGGGGAGAGAGGGAGGAAGGGAAAAAGTTTGGAACTCAGAGTTTTAAAAACAAAGGTTAAAAATTATTTCCACATGCAACTGGGAAATAATATATACAGGCAATGAAGTATAGAATTATATACTACCCTACAGGAAAATAGAAGGGACTGGATAAGGAAAAGGGGAGTAATAGGAGGGAGGACAGATTAAGGGAAGGGGTGTTCAGAATGCACACCATCTTGGGGTTTGGGGAGGGATGAGATGGTAAGAAAATTTGGAACTCAAAATCTGGTGGAAGTGAATGTTGAAAACCAAAAAAAAAATTAATAGACTAAAAAAAAAAAGAATATTCCCATAGAGATTACAAAAAGACATAGACACAATAGTTATGAAAGACTTCAATGTTCCTCCATCAGTATTAGATAAATACAACAAAAAGTCAAATGAAAAGGAAAATGTAGAAGTGGAAAAACTGTCATAGAAGCCACAAATGAAAGACAGTATAGCTTCTGAATAAGAATGTGAAATAAGACATATATTTATCTGCATTATATGGGAACTTTAAGAAAAAAATGATCTTGAATTAGTATATAGATACACCTTAAATTCATGTCAAAAATACTAAACACATCCTTTGTGGAAGTAAATGTAATAAAAATAACAATTATTACACAGACACAATAAAATGTAACTAAATAATAGAAAGAACTAAAGGGACATTTAATGATGATGTTATTAAAATTGAGCAAGTCAAGGAATAAATGACAAAATTAAACATCTAGATAATAGAGAATCCTGATGATGAGATAACATAAAACAAAATGTAAGATGCAGCTGAAATTAGCTTGCACCTACAAGATTCACAGATAGAATTGAATAGAATTTTTTTAGGAAAGCTTAGAAAATAAAAAAAAAATAAAGAGAAATTTTGAAAATTAGAGAAAAAATAAAATTTAAAACAGGGGTATAGAAATGATAAAATAAAAACTAGTTTTTTTTTTCAAACACTTAACAAAATCAACATACTTCTACCCAAACTAATTTCAAAAATAAGAGAGAGAAAAATCAAATTGCCAAAAGGAAAAATAAACAAAGTAAATTTAAAAAGAAGTAAAAATGTTTAACAGAATGTATTTTATGTGAATATATACTAACAAAACAAATAATTTAATAGAAAAGTAATATTGTCTAAAAATATTAAACATTCAAATTAACGGACTGTGAAATAGAGCACCCAATACTGGACAGTGAATATGTATTCACCATAAAACTACCCCCTAAGGTGTGTAATAGTGGAGGCATTTTGATTCAGACAATGTCATGGGTGAGTTGTCTCAAATACTCTCAAACATGTGTATACACACACACATACGTATACATATATACATACATACACATACACACACATATATAAATATATAAATATATATGTATACATACACATACACACATATAAATATATAAATATAAATATATATATGCATGTGTGTGTGTATATATATATAAAACATCCATGCTACAACAATTAATTTCAAATTTAAAAAGGCTTGGTGTGCTGGCTCAAACCTGAATTTCTGATGCTGGGGAGGCTGAGGCGGATTAATTGCTTGAGCCAAGTGTGGGAGTAAAAATGGGCTGAGTTAGAGCTGTGGAGTGCAAGTCCTTGGGGGTTCAAAGTAAATCTGCCATCAGTATTGAGAGCCTAGAAAGAAGGGCATGGAGTGGAGAAACCAGGCTTTGAAGGAAGGGTGAACCAACCTGGGTCTGAAACAAAGCAGCCAATCTCCCATGTCATCAACGGTGAGTTCAGATATGTGAATGGCCTCTATACTTTTAGCCTGAATGAAGTAGGGAGCCTAAGCCACACCATGATAATAATTGAGAAAGAAAATATTCTAACTCTTTAATGAGACAAACATAAGTTTAGTACTTAAAGAAGGATAAGTTAAAGAATAATATATAAATAAAACCAATGAATATCACAGGAAATTTTTTAATACAATCCTAGAAAAAAGACTACAATAGTATAGCCAACACATATTTACTACATCTTAACAAGATTTATACCAGGAATGCAAGGATGATTTAATAATAGGAGATAAATGTAACATAATGTTTTTAAGACAACACTACCCAGAAATCAAGTACTTATACCAAAAGAAGCAAAAATAAATCTTTAAAATACATTTCTTAAAATGAATAAGCATGAATACACACACACACACACACACACACACACACACACACACTTGCCAAAAGCAAGCATTATTTGTAGTAGGGAAACAGTAAGTTTTGCAATAAATACAAAGATAAAAAAAGTATATCACATTTACTATTAAGTCTAGCATGTAAGCTCCATGTGAGTAGTGATTACTTAATGTATTTGTCTCTCTAATACATAATACAGTGTTTTGCACATTGTAGCTGCTTAATAAATTAAATTTTTATTGAATGTCAGAAATGCTAGAGTTAACAAAATTATAAGAGAAATAAATTAAAGTCATAAACTCTACCAAAGAAGAAATGAAATCCTACTGAGCTTAAAATGACATTATAGATTCCTTGGAAAACTCTAGAGAATCAGTAAAACAAATAATTGAGACAGCTGATTAAGTAAAGAAGAATAAGAAATAAATCCATATAAGTCATTAACATTTTTATGCAGCAGTTTTTAAACAGAGGAATAGTTAGGAGAAGTCTCATTCAAAATAACCACAAAGAGTAAAAAATACCAGGAAATGAGTCTAACAAAACATATGTGAGACTTTAAAAATCAAAATTTTAAAACAATATTTACAGAAATAATGGTAGACAGATAATTTGAGGAAATTTATTCTTCATGGATTAGGCCAACAGAACACAAATGAAAATACAACCTAAACTGATGTGTGGATTTAGCGTTATGCTAAACAAACTACTGGTGGTGTAGTGATGCATAGCCAGACAAAATAAGAACAAAGTTCATTTGGAAGGACAAAATTTCTATAAAGCAAAGGAAATATTTTCTTTCTTATTTTATTTCCTTTTTTAAGGACTAATGGAAATGAATGTAACTCTAAATATCTTATGAAGCTGCAATCATAAAAACTGTTGATGGATTTTTTTTAATAGATCAGTGAAACAGATTAGATAAGCAACCAAAAGAAATGATGGAACCCAATAGCCCATTGTCCAGCACAGACAAATGCATAGATTATTGGAGGTAAGGATTTCCTACTTCACAAAAAATTAATCACCCCTCTCTCTTCCTACAAATCTGTCTCAACTTCAGTCAGTCTTCTCCCCTCTTTCTCTCCTTTCCTCCCTCCCTCCCTAGCTTTCTTCTTTTTCATTACACATGAATTTTAGTTTTCTTCTTCAGTGTATAGAAATTGGAATATAGAATTTTAAAGCAAACATGAACAAGTAAAATAAAATCATCCTTAAATAATGTTATGGGAGATTTATCTCATTTTTCAATTCAAGTGGTTGGTAAGTGCTCCCAAAAAAATTCTACCATGCAGAAAAAATTATAGAGGTAAAAATTCAGGTTTTATTATGATTAACAACAAGTTCAGGAGGTCAAAAATAATCCTGAATCCTAATCAAGATTCTAATAAAGTTTCTTATAAATGAAATTATGTCAGAGCAACAAAGAAATATTTAATTTATAGATGAAATCTAATACATCCTTTTGGCTACTAAAGTTAAAAATAGATTCATAATCTCATGTTTCTTTCAATGTCATAAATATTGAACAAACTTGGTTAAGTGGAATCATAATCTCATACATCTCCTAAGGAAGCAAGCCTGGTTCAGTAAACTCTACAAGTAAACTCAGTCAGGTTACAAATTATACTAAATACTTTTTCACAATGAGGCTGATTGAGAAGAAAGATTTATATGTCACCAAGATAATCAAAGAAGGAGGGAACAATTGGGTTCTTTCCTCTGGCTTTGCCTAAGGGATGTTTAAGGCCTTAAGTAAAATCTCACATCCTATGGTACAGGTTTCAGCCAACTCAATAACTTCCTAACTGAAAAAAAAAAACAGTTGTGATATTCTCAAAAATTAAATAATAATAATAATAATAATAATAATAAAGTAAATAAAAATAAAACATTCTCATAAAGTAACATTTAAAAGTTGCAAATTCTATGAGGCAGAATCTATACATTATTTATCCTTGCATTCAGAATACCTAGGACAATGTCCTAAAAATTTTGCTTAAATAAAATGTTTGTTTAATAATGAATTAATGAATGAATTAATAAGTATGTTATCTGCCTTCATATGTCCAGAGAACAGTAACTGTTCAGTGAAGAAAACTGTCCACAAGAAGATAGGTTCTTTCCTTTCTTCATCAAATGCAATAGTAAATGTAATTGGGGTTTTATAACCACCATCATATTAAAATGACATTATTATATGCCTATAAACATTATTCCTTAAAGAGAAAAATATATTTTGGAATGGATTATGGAATAGATAAATTAATCTTGAAAAAGAATCAATTAAATATCCACATTTCACCTTCCTAATTCTAGAAAAATTTTAAAAATTAAGAAAATTAACTTAAGGAAATTAAAAGACAATCATCATCTTATAATCAAGTCATAGCTCCCTCAAAAATAAATATATACTGAACTACATAATGGAGCATAAGAAAAATTTCCTGGAAATGTATCATAAGATAATCACTTCAAATGTTGACTACAATTTCGCATAAAGAAGTTAATTTTTCAAAACATTAAATAAAATTCACTAGAAATTTAATATTCACGACATATCAAAAGTAACTTTTTTTTGCTCTTTGGTGAGGCAATTGGGGTTAAGTGCCTTGCCCAAGGTCACACAGTTAGTAAATGTTAGGTGTCTGAGGCTGAATTTGAACTCAGGTCCTTCTCACTCCAAGGCCAGAACTATATTCACTGCACCACCTAGATGCCCCCAAAAGTTACTTTTTGACAGTCATTATAAATCTGTTTTAGGGGCATTCAAATTCAAACTATGGAATTTGATTTTAAGTGCTTTTTCACTATCATAATCAATAAAATTAAGTTAAATAGCTGGAAGCATTTGCAATAATACAAATTTTAAACTGCACTAAATTGTAATTACAGCACGCTTAGTATTAAAAAAAAGAAATTTAAGTATAAATTGCTGCTCCAATACAACTTTAATTCTTCCATTAGCTTAGGTGAAAATAAAAGTTTAAAAACTAAAACATTGATACATTATCTAAAACAGGTTCTAGAAATGCTATAAGAAATCATTCTGAAATTGTAGAAAAAACTTAAGGTTAGCCCTCTGGAAAACTGAATTCAAGTCCTTTGTCTATCACAAACTATAACTTTTTTTTCAATCTTTTAATTTCTCTGTGTCTTACCTTCTTTATATATTCAAAGGAAGTTTTGGATTAAAAGATGAACTTTAATATACGATATATCAGGGGCATGGTAGAACAAGGCTAAGTTTGAGGCATAGGGTAAATCAAGTCATCATCAAGGAAGCTGATGTCTTCCTGATCCATGAGCAGTTTTCTGGTCAAACACTCAACAAATTACCAATCTGATTACTTTGCCTCAAATCACAACAATACCCTCATAGCTGGGGTGGAGACAAGACTTCTGTTGCTGAGCTGATCTAAGCTAAAGCACTAGAGACTCAGAGATCACATTATTTACTAGGAAGACCTAGCCCAGGATAGGAAACTCGGGATCTTTTCTCTAATGATCAAGGAAATCTCTTTTTTTTTCCCTCAGTACCTGAAGATAAACTGACTTCACTGTCTGCCATCTTAGCACTGACCTGAAGAGTGGAAGCCGCAATCAAAAGATACTACATTGCCCATCCCATGTCTACCAAACTCCCCTAGCTTAATTTTGCAATCACAGTGATACAAATTGAACAACAACAGAATGGAAAATGACCCATCTACCCAGCTACTTTCACTCTATTTTTATTTCTAACTATCTTGGCTGTTCCCATTGTGCCTTGTAGAATCCCTGTTCTACTGTATGTAAACTTTCCTTAAACCTAGACTTTCTTTTCTCTTGCTCTACCTTCTGGCATTTATAGGCACCTGCTTTCCCCAGAACACTTTGCTGCCTTGCCCCTCCTTTCCATCACTGAACTCATTTTTTTTCCCATGCTGTTTGACACACTGGAAGAGAAAGCATATGAATGCTCCTTGTTCTTTACTGATATTTCTAGATACCCAGTGCCCTTCCCTCTGCTACCATAATTTAGTAAATTCTCTATCTTTATTTTTTCCATCCGGATATATTCTTCTCTGCAGATATTTATAGATATTATCTACTGGCCTTAGATCATCTTCTTTCTATTCTCAAGGGATTCTGAGCATAATTCAGTCTTCCTATCCAACTCAATCTTTTCCCTTACTTCAATACAGGAAAATAATTAATTGTTTATTAAACAAAATACACAGCAGAAACTAGTCACCACAGTTATCAGCCATCAGTCACCACCAGGCTTGAGACAAGAAGATAAACTGAAAAACTATAGAAATACTCTGCATGAGAAGTGATGAAAGCTTGCCTCAGCTAAATAAGGCTATAGATAACAGGAAGATCTAAGTTCAAATATGGCCTGCTTAGATACTCACCATTTTTCTGATCCTAGGCAATCCACTTAGCTCCTTTTTCAGTTTTCTTACTGTAAAATGGGATTAATATAGCCCTTTCTTCCCAAGGTTGTTATAAAGATAAAATACAATAATATTTATAAAGTGCCTAGCACAGTGCCTGGCACATAGGTCTTTATTAAATGCTTCTTCCCTCCTCCTCAACCAGATGATTGAAAAGTGAGTAGAAAGAATGACCATAAATGGGTCATTTGAAAACTAATCGAATATGTGGAATACATGAAAGTGAATTGAGGATTACTTCTAAGTTGTAAACTTTGGTAACTGGAAGGGTGGTATTTAATAGGGATTTAAAGGAATTTAATAGGGGAAAAAGAAAATAAGCTCTGTTTGGTTTTGTTGAGAAACAGATATGGGACATGCATTATAAAATGTTTAGGAGGGAGTTGGAGGTGTACAACTAGAGCTCAGGAGAGAAATTCAGGCTAGATTCATAGGTGTAGGAGTCACTTATATGAAGTTAAAAAATAAACCCATTAATGTGCCTGTCTTTCTACAGCCCCTCCAACAGATCATACTCACATCTTTGGCAATTTTCAGTGTGGTGAAAACTGATAGTTGTTTTGATTTGTATTTGTCTTATTTTTTAGTAACTAGACCAATCTTTCATTTGATTGGTAATAGTTTGATATTAGAAGATCTGATTTTTAAATTGATTCTGTTCAAAAACTTTCCATAATTATCAGTAACTTCTATGTGCAAATCACTATGCTGACTGCTGTAAAGTAATAAAAATTAATGAAACAAAACCCCAATTTCATGTAGCTTAAAATCAAGTAATGGAGGTAAGACATAATATAAATATCTGCAGAGAAAGGTAAGGAGTGGTAGGAAGGTAGAAAGGTTTTAAGAAAGCCATAAAAATACACTAATGGGATTTTTGAAAGAAAGAGATCATACATGACTAAGAAGATCAGAGAAAGCTTTATGAATGAGTAAGTATCTGAGCTAGGTCTTGAATCAAAACAAATTAAAATGTAAAGGAAGAGCATTCCTAGAGGAGTGAACAGAATGAACAATGGTGCAAAGGCAGGAAAGCTTAAGAAGTCAATGAAGAACAATTAGAAGCAGAGGCTTCATGTTGGGAAGGAATGGGAAATAACACTGGAAAGATTAGGATAGGACCACACTGAAGAAACCTTTGAAAATCAGATATAGTATTACAGATTTTATCCTATAAGAAAAAAAGAATATCTGAGAGTCTCTAAGTAGAAGAATTACATCACTGAAATCATAGCACAGGAATGTTTGTCTGAGTGTATAAGACATTAGGAGAAGGGAAAATTGGAGGTGGGGAAACCACTTACTGCTGTAGCTAAGAATAAAAACAATGTGGCCCTGAATAAAGGTTCTTTCTGTGTAATGGAAGGGAGGAAAATGGATGCAATGTTTACTATGTCCACCTACATTAGTGCCACAGATTAAAGAATTTTTATTTTGTTTTGTTTTGGCACATTTTTGGTGGCACATCTATTCGAAGAAAAAAAAAAGGAAGTTAAAGGTTTGATTCAAACACAGGAGTTTCATGACTATATATAAAATACTTTCTTTAAGAAGAGAGTCAGAAAATACCAGGTCCAATGAGCACTGAATAACATCATAAAAATGTTGTAGATGATATTTTAAGTCAAAAAAATAATTTGTTAATTGTTTGTAATTTGCAAATTTGTTGTTGCCTTTTTTTAGCTGTTATAAGTAGAGGAAAAGACACACCATTACTGGGCAGGTGATTAAGCTAAACAATAAGGCAAATTACAGTAATTTAGAGCTTGAAAATAGCTTGCAAATTTTCTATTCCAAGTCAATTATTTTTATTTTAAAAATGCAGAATTTTAAAACTAGTAAGATTAAATGATTGGCCCAATGTCCCACAGGTAGCTAATGGCTATAACCCAGTATTTTGTTATTCGGTCATTTTTCAGTCATGTCTGCCTGTGACCCCATTTGGGAATTTCTTTGCAGAAGTACTGGAGTGATTTGCCATTTCCTTCTCCAGCTCATTTTACAGAAGAGGAACCAATGCAAACAGGGTTAAATGACTTGGCCACGGTCACACAGTTAGCTTTCAGCATCTGAGGCCAGACTAGAACTCAGGAAATGTCTTTCTGACTTCAGGCTAGGCACTCTATTCATTGCCCAACCTAACTGTTCCATAACACAGTATAGCAACTCTATTAGTAAGGGATTATTCTGCTTTTAAAAGGGAGTATGGCCAATAAACACAGAGAATTTGGCCTTGAAGAAGAATCTTCAAGGAGATCATGCTTCAGAGGGCAGCTAGGTGGCACAATGGATAGAGCACCGGCCCTGATTCAAGAGGACCTGAGTTCAAATTCGACCTTGGACACATAATGCTTACTAGCTATGTGACCCTGGGCAAGTCACTTAACCCCATTGCCTAACCAAAAAAAAAAAAAGAAAAGAAAGAAAAAAAGAAAAAAAAAAGATCACGCTTCAAAATGCTAAGCTACCTGTCAGTAAGAGCACTCTTTATAATTTGGTGAATTAGCATTTGCTTTTGCTTCAGCTCTAGATTTACTATAGTTTCTAGATCCTGCTTGTTCTCCACATGGCTCATCTCTCACAATCCTTCCCCCCCTCTTATAAAGGTGCATTAGTAGGTGCCCTGGCCTTCATCTCCAGGATCCACAACATACCATTGGAGGAGAGAAGGACTGGTCCCAAATGATTGCACCATTATAGTCCTCTTCTGATAAGTGAATACAGTGTTTTGCTATTGCTTTATTTAATTTTTAAATTATACTAAATATTTCAAATCACAACCTCCATTTCCTTCACTTTCTTCATATGTAAAATGAGCATAATAATAACATTTACCTCGCAGAATTGTTGTGATGATCAGAAGAGATAATAGTTGTAAAGTACCTATCACAGTGCTTGGCACATAGTAAGCATTATATAAATTTCAGTTATAATCATTATTAATTATTACTGTAATATAAAGATTTAGCAAAGGCATCTCAAAAAAGTGTGACTGCTTTTTCAACATACTTGTCAGAATACCTTGCATTTTTAAAAATAAAGGAGTTGGTAGAATTGGGTCTATTGGGCTTTTAAAAGAGAACATATATGTGTGTGCTTGTATGTGTGTATGTATGTACATATATATTTATGTACACACACATATATGTGCATACAGATAGGTACATGCATATGTACACATGTAAACCCATACATACATACCAGCATATGTATATGTGTGTAAACACATATGTACACATACATTTTGTATATGCATATGTGTGCATATGTACACATGCATGCATGTGTATGAATGCACACATATACTTTTGCAGTGTTCATGATGAACAGAACCAAAAAAGCTACCTTCCTTATAGGTAAATGTGACTTATATGTCAATATAATTTGCACAGAAAGAGGAAGAACATAAATTTGATGAAGAAAATGATAAGAATTGTGATAAACATGATGTAACATGCAACTCCAAAAAAAAAAAACACCTCAGTCTCTATTCAAAAACAGTATTCTGATGCCTACATATTGCAATACTTTTTTTTAAGAAGAGGAAGAAGGTATCAGTTAAGAAGATCAACAAATAACATTAATAAAATGGCATAAATGATCATTTAAATCAATGAAATAATATGCTAGCAAATGGAGAGTTATTTCTAAATTACCTTTTTCTGTGCAGCTATATCTTAAATAAAAATTCAAAATCAATACCAAATTAGGAGGGACAGGGAGAAAAACTGAATAAAGTGAAATATCAAGAAAAAGCATAGGCAACTCCATCCACTGCCCCAACTCCTCCCAACAGATTTAGAAAATGCATCACACCAAATTCTTATGGGGAATTCCAAGAAAAAAAATTGTCATTTTTCCAACCCTGGTCAGGCATCATAATGCATAAAGAGACAGAGAGAGAGAGATAGACAGAGAGAGAGAGAGAGAAAGAGAGAGAGAAAGAGTGAGAGAGAGAGAGAGAGAGAGAGAGAGAGAGAGAGAGAGAGAGAGAGATTGAAAGAGAAGATGTATGTGGACATAGGTGACAATGCCAAGTGAGAAACACACACCACAGAACATTCTACTACAAGGAGAACCTCTATTGCTCACCACCCAGTTCAGGGTCACAGATCCAAGGCAATCTGGGAAGATTAGAATTAATCCTAAAGAAAATCAAATGCTAGCCAAGGATATGTGTACATAGATGTGTGTATGTGTTTATGGATGGATGTATGTGTATAAATATGTGTGTGCATTTTTGAAGTGGCAAAGAATTGAAAACTGAAGGTCTATACATCAATTAGTGAATAACTGAAAAAGTTATGATATATAAATCTGATGGAACAGAATTGTGCTACATAATTCAAGGAATTATTTTACACAACCTAAGACACAAATGATGCAGAGTGAAGTGAGCAGGAACAGAAGAACAAATTATAGAATTATGACCATGCTGTAAAATAAGAAACAAACAAACAAAAACCTTCTGTTAAATTCAGGAATCAACCTGATAATAACTAACCAGAATATTTTAGTGGATTAATGATGAAACATGCTACCCACTTCCTGACTAAGAGGTCGAAGACTCAGAGTGTAGAATATCTTTTGTTTTATGTGTATATGCTAGATTTTATATGTTTGTACCAGAAGTTTTTAGTTTCTTTCTTTTTTGTAGGATGGGAAATGGTTGGAAGGGAGGGAACACAGATTTTTGCTGATTGAAGACAATAAAAATAAAATTTAAAGGTATCAAATAGGCAGAAAGGATATAAATGGCAAATTATTGTATGCAAATAAAGCAGCTCTAATTGGATTTACCCAGACAACGTATTGATTTTTAAAAAAGGTGAAATGGATAATGGAACAGGCATCAATATGGCCTCTCACCATTGTCTGCAGAAATGTGACTGTTATAAAAGCAACTAACATAAAAAGTCAACAGGGGCAGCTAGGTAGCACAGTGGATAGAGCCCTGGCCCTGAAGTCAGGAAGACTTGAGTTCAAATTCAGCCTCAAACCAAACACTTGACACTTACCAGCTGTGTGACCCTGGGCAAGTAACTTAACCCCAATTGCCTAAAAAAAAAACCCTCAACCAACAGTCCAAACATCTTAAGTAGCATAGTAGACTATATACATATGTATGTACGAATGTGTGTATATGTATGTATTTATACATGTGTGTATATATGTATGTATGCATGTAATGATGTTCTTTCTAAGCAGGGAGACAAAGCAGTGTAGAACAACATTGATTTACAATATAAACTTGTTAGCACAGAAGTGTGGAAGATAATTGTGGAAGACAAATGTTAATTCACAAAACAGCATGAAGTATAGGAGGCAAAAACAAGTTTAAAGAAACTTTAGCATGACAGCCAGTTGAGATAGAAGATACAATGAGTATGATAAAAATAACTGGCAGACTGGCAACAAATAAAAACAAAGGAAATCTATCTAACAATATTGCTATAGTAACCTACTTTCTTTATCAGTGAGAGTTAAATGACCATATTTAGAGTCTAAAATCTCAGTCCTGAATGTGCTATTAAATGAAGTAGAAATGACTCTGGAGGAAATGAAGAGAAGAGCAGCTAGACAACACTATACATGAACAAAGTATATTGAGTCAATAGTATACACAACTATGAGCACCGAGAGATCAGTTCACAAGATATACAAAAGTGGGTAGAATCCTGAACATTTGGAAACAATAATTAAGGAATATCAAATAATCAACTCATGAAGCTTTCTTATTTATATAAAAATTACACAAATAATTTTCATTTTTAGTAAGAGAATAATTTATGGAGGTTTAAGAAAACACTGATTTTCATAAGCAATATTCTCTCTTTTTTATTCCTGAACTACATTTTCTTTTTTTCTTTTAATATATTTTATTTCCTCCCCAGTTACATGTTAAGACAATATTTTAACATTTTTTAAGTTTTGCGTTCCAAATTCTATCAATCCCTACCTCCCTTTCCTTTCTATTCCCCAAGATTGTAAGCAATCAGATAAAGGTTATACATGTGCAATCTTATAAAAATTTCAATGTTAGTCCATTTTTACAAGAAGACTCGAATAAAAGAAAAATAATGAAAGAAAGGAAGTGAATAATAGCATGTTTCAGTCTGTATTCAAACAATATCAATTGTTTCTCTGGAGGTAAATAGTGTGCTTCATCATCAGTCCTTTGGGATTGTCTTCGAACATTGCATTTCTGAGAATAGCTAAGTCATGTACAGTTCTATATAGAACAATATTACTGTTATTATGTACAATGTTCTCCTGGTGCTGTTCATTTCACTTTGCATCAGCAATATTCTCTTGAAAACCATATCCGTAAATTCACACAATTTACTGTAAGGTACAGAAATGTTAAGATCCCAATCATGTTTGTTAGTTACCTAATTCAAAAAGAAAATATTAGATTCAGTACAGCAAAATGCTTCTTTAAAGGTTCACACTCAATAAGATATATGATAAAAGGATTAAAATCATACAAGATTTATATGTAGACAGAAAAGGATAAATTTTTCTTTGATGTTTGCTTATTAATATCAAGTGAGACTTTAAACAGGAAGTTTCATGCTGATCTCTGCTGTGGTGTATAGACAGCTCAGAGTCTGAAAAGGAAAAAGAATTACCATTAGATGATAAAGACCTCTGAATATTTCACCTTGTGGATAACATTATATTGATTGCACCGAGCCCTAGGAATTTGCAATTTTTACATAAGGTATGTAATTACTTAAAATTATTAAGTATATATTTATATCCATATATTTATATCTATATCTATGTATACAATCAAAACCAAGTAGATGAAAAATAGTATTACCAAGACTATTATACACAACTTGTCCATCAAGTGACTATATCTTGGTTAATCCATTGAGTTGGTTTATTATTACACTTATCTTTGGCAGACACTGCATGTACACAATGAAATAAGTCCAGAAGTGAAAAAAAAAAGAGTAAGCAAGCAGAATGAATCACATTTGGAAAAGTGAACAGTGTTTTGAAAGACTCCAAACTTCATCCTGAAAATAATCTATCTTTCAATACCAATATTCTCCCAGGGATATATATGGCTTTGGATCTTTCAAGACCATAAGCTCAAAAGAACTCCAAGTGCAGGTCATACATGGGTCACTAGGGAACAAGATGTTCAGTGTAAATAGCCAACAAAAGATAACCAATGCTAACTTACATACAAATAGAGCATAAAAGATTTCAGCAAAAAGATGTATGATCAGAAAAAGGCTAGTCATGTAGTGGGAACAAGGAATGAACAATCTGAAAGCTACACTGTTAAGTCCTTTATTGTTAAATGACCGAGAGACTGTTTTATAGGGGTACTGATGGAGAATATGAGAAAAAACGTTTCACAACATGAGAAGGCATGAATAACATGATTTGCACCATTGTTGGGAGCACAAACATTAATGAGACCATAGATATGTAAAATTATTAAAATAAATTTCATCTTATTAGATTCATGAGAACAGATATGTGGCAAAGTAGATAGAGTTCAGGGCTGGGAGTCAGAAAGACAAATTTTCTTCAGTTCAAATCTGGCCTCAGATACTTACTGGTTGTGTGACCCTGGGCAAGTCACTTAATCCCATTAGCTTCAGTTTTCTCATCCATAAAATGAGCTGAAGAAAAAATGGCAAACCACTCCAGCATTTTTGCCAAGAAAACTCCAACATTGTGTGATAAAGCATTTGATAAGACTGAAAATGACTGAAAAACAACAATAATCAGATTCATCAATAGTTGAAGCCAGTTGAGTTCATTAGGATCCTGAATTTTGTCATCCAGTATATTAGAACCTACAAAACTTAGTTCAGTTTCTGTCATATATTAATTACTAAATAGATTTTAAGTGATTAGATAACTTTCCTAGATCTTGTGAATTTAATGCTTTCCATCAATGTTTTGATCCAAGTCATATATAAAAAATCATAAACAGAATAGGTACCAAGAACATATTCCTGGGGGCACCCAACCAGAGACCCCTTGCAGAATGTCCTGAATCTATTAATCATTATTCCTTGGGACAAATAATTCAGAGAATTAAGTCCATCTTATAACATTTTCATTTGGCCCAAATATTTGGTTTTTTTCTCAAATAAATTATAAAGTAGCTTTTTAATTCATTGACAAGATATAAGTATACTATATCTGTGAAAATTTTTTAAGCTACCACTCTTATAATACTGTCAAAATTGAAATTATTCTGGCAAGAGCTTACCTTGATAAATACAGTCTGACTCTTAATGATTACCATTTCTGTCTTTAAATGCTCACACATCCATTTAATAATAGGGATAAAGACAATCCTAATCTCTAATTTTATTGATATAAGCAACTCCCAGGTGAGGAAATTATAATTAGTAATTCAGATCAAAATCTTCTCTTTATCAACTATATCATGGGCACTCATTTAATTATGCATTCTATTTTTTGAGCAATTAGTATCAAGCTTTTCAGTTAAAACTTTGCAGACTCCACCCTATTTTTGAATATTGAATATAAGACCAATCTTTGTCAGCCCCTCATAATGTGGCACCTTTCCTGTCTTCCATGATTTTCTAAAGATCATTGACAGCAGTTAAACTGTCTTACGTGGCTTATCTTTCAGTGCCATGAGATCTATATTGCCTAACCCTGCTGGACAAATCACTTGAGGATTGCTAGGGATATCCATAAATCTCCTCACTTATTTTAGGTTATGATTGCCTTTTAATTCTGTTTACTGTGTTCTCAGACAGTCCAAAGAGAGGAAGACACATAAGAAATAATAACAAGATTGGAAAATTCAGTTTTCTTTTTGTAGTATATTAATATCTCCAATTCATTCCAAGAGCTTTCTTATACCTGTATTGATTTTACTTTTAGTTGAGTCACAACATATCTAAAAAACAATAAAAAGCCCTTTATATTTCCTTAACATTTATTGCCATCCTTACCTCATTTGTAAATTTAATGCTTTTCACACTCATATAAAACTGTACAATTTAAAAATTAATAAATAAATCATTCTCAGTTACCTGTCCTTAATTCCATTTTACATATATATCTTTTAAAAATCTAAGTTAATCATATTAATTATGTGAAACCACATCATTCTTTTAATGTACCACCACACTTCCCACCCCGCTTTTTATTTTCTAACTTCTGTTTACATGGGTAGAATTTCATTATCATCAATCAGGGGACATCTACCTCTGTAGACTTTTAAGCCATGGAAATAAACATACACATATAATGTAAAATGATTTTCCCTCAAAATCTAAGGTTCATATAAGATAATTTACAGATTTTTAAGCATCACAAACTCTAAGACAGAATGATATCTTTTTCCCAAGGTTACTTTAATTTCTATTTTGACAGTCATAGATATGTAATATATACTACCATGAATGGTTATTAGTAGAAGGAACTTTAGTTATCATCTATTCCATTTCACTCACTTTGGAGAGGAAGAAACTGAGACTCAAGAAATAGAAGTAATTTATTTTGAATTCAAGTTTCTCTTATCACCCTTCTGTTGCCCTTGTCATTGAATCTTCCTAAAATTCATCTTCATCTGAAAAAATGGAAATAATAAAAACACTTGATTTCCCTGTCTGCTTAAAGTATTATTGTAGGAATTAAATCAGAGCATATGTCTTCACTGGCAGAAATGATTGTTTAGTCAATGACAGTCATATGCAAAGCAAAGAGACATAGAATTGAAGAAGTAGCATAGAAATGGAGAAAGACAAAGTTATCTCACCACACACTTAAAAAAAAGAAAAAGAAAACAAATTCTTCAAACTGTAAGCCAGTGAAGGTGACTTCAGTTCCTGGGGATTTCATTTTGGATGTGAGTTGGAATTGCTGTTCACCGGGATTCCTTCAAATTCTAAAACTAATTTTGTTTAAAATGATTTGCAGCCATAAACTGTATATAAATGTCAGGTGATAAGTTTCTCCTGCCGTTCCTATTGCCTATATTTCATATTAATTTCGGCAAGATTTCACCTATGTTAAATGTCAGTGAGAGGAGGAATGACCACACAAAGCCAATGTTCTTGGCTTTATTTAGCAGATCTTGCCTCTGTTTTTTCATCTGTGAAATGAGCAGAATGTACTCACAGCTTGAGGTCTTTTACCCTATGATCTTAAAGTTATAGTTTTAGAGATTTTCTTAGGGTAACCTAAAATGTACATAAGAATAATATCATGCCCTACCATAACAGTAGGGAAAAAAATTGAGAAAAAAAATCAGGTCATCCAAATGCAATCATTACTCAAAACAAGTCAGTTCAGCTCTCCTTGTTCAGTAAAATATTTGACTTGAATGAATCAGCCTCATACAACACCACATTCTCACTGGTTGTTTCAATATTTAATGATAATAATTGCAAGTAATACATAGAACTTGCTAACCTTTCAACTATACATAAAATATTCCAATAGGTAGAAGAATAGTTCCTAACTAAAGCCAGTGTTGCCTTATCAGAAAAAGTGACTGAAAACCTTTACTGAGTACCTGAAGAATTGATAGCCATATGGCATATGTCTGGAACTTACGTCCTGTGACTTGTATTGACTTCAAAGAGACCATTTCTCATTAACCTGCCCCATAAGAACATTAATATTCTTTGGAAATCACAATGTGATGTTCACCTTTTTTGGAAGCTCAAAAGATCAAGAAAATATTCCTCTTCTGTTCCTGTCAGCAGCGAAATTTTCTTTGATATTTGGGCCCTTTATTGTTAAACCCTAGATATCTCAAAATGTTGCAGATGTTGAAGTGATTGATTCTGCCATGATCATGTCAGTCTATAAAATGAGACTAATGATAATACCTATCTTGCCTTATTTACCTCCCAAATAAAATGATAAATACAAAATCCTAGTTTTCTTTGTATTTGACACTAACATTTTCTACTATCATTTTCCTAGAAAATTCTGCATCTTGGGGCAGCTAGGTGGATAGAGCACCAGCCCTGGAGTGAGGAGGACCTGAGTTCAAATCCGGCCTCAGACCAAATACTTGAAATGTACTAGCTGTTTGACCTTGGGCAAGTCACTTAACCCTGATTGCCTCAACACAAAAGAAAGAAAGAAAGAAAGAAAAGAAAATTCTGCATCTTTATCAGATTAAAATATATTCTTAATTTCTAATTTGTACAGTTTAGCAAACTAATGTATTATTTGGTAGAAGAAGTAAAAGTAAACAAGTTTAGAGTTGGACATAAAATCACTACCTATTTTTTTCTAAAAGGATACATTCACCTAAAGACTTGTTTTTATGCAACTTTGCTCTTTGTTCTATCTTGCCCACAGACTTCTCTCAGGACCTTCTCATACCCCTTGCCTCATCCTCCTTAGGCTCTCTTCATATCCTTTTTTTGATTAAAAGTATTAACTTCTTTCTTAAGGCTTCCTCATTTTGTGGGGATTTAATAATCTTTCTGTCTAGGAGTGCTTCTACCTTTTAGCAGCATAGTTCACAATCCATTGGATGATAGGGTTCAGAGCTGAAAGGGAAACATCTAGTCTATCATGCTTTATTCTACAGATGAAGATAATGCAGCAGGAACAAGGGGAATGGCTTATCCAAGATTGCTTGATCACAGAATAACACGATGTAAATTTGAAAGCAGGACCACTTATTTCTTTTCCACCTTTATCCTGGTATTCTCTGGGTATCTGCTGGTATCAAAGAAACATTAAAAGAATGAAAGGAAGGCCTCTAATGACTCAGATTGTTAGTCAGGCATTCAGTCTGTTCAGAGACCTGTCTGCTTTGTGGTTACAGGCAATTTTTTTTTTTTCACAAGATAGACAGATGTTATATTACTTAAATATTCAGTCACCTATTCTTCCTGAAGCTTCCTCCTCTGCATCATAAAACTTGTTCCCTTATTTCTTAAGGGAGCTAAACATTCTATCAAAACATTGCTGGATTAAGAGCTAAAAGGTATCTTAGAGATCATCTAATATAATCTCAGTTTAAAAGGGGAGTAAAATGAGGTCCAGAGTGGTGACTTGCCCAAGGTGATATAGTCAGTCATGAACAAAGCAAAGATTTAACGGCTCTAAATTTTCTCTCACTTCAGATCTAGTTTTGTTTTGTTTTTGTTCCTTTTTTGTACTATTACCACATGTTTTTTTTCCTTGCCCATAGCCATTTTGTTAACAATAAAAATAAACAGAACATGTTGAAAATAACAGTGTACAGGAGTGTCCAGACAGTTTCACCATTCTATCTAGTATTTTTGCAGTAATACAGAGGCAAATGGGAAATATTTATCCTCATTTTCATTCAAGCAGAATATTTCTGTTATTTGAAATATTCAATCCTTCTGTCTTTATTTAATAAAGGAAGATTTATTTAAGGGATCTAATGATTGTAAGGCATGCAAAAATAGGATGGTTTTGTGAAAAATGAAGTTTTGTTTTTAATTTAAAAATGCAACATTTATTGAAAAAAGAAAGGAAATAGCTACCAAGTGAAGATATTGCCAAGGGCATTTTTTTCAATGTCAGCTTAGATTCCATTCATGAATGTCATTTTTCATTCCTTAGCACTCATTTCATCTACTTTCCTTTATTTTCTGATTTTAGGAATTCATTTTAAAAAAAATCATTCACACATCAAAGTTAATGATTCAGTGTTTATTTGATAGTCTGATCTGTCCCATTGTAGCATTTATTTCTTGGGGGAGGGGGAATCTCTATAAAGACATATCCACAGTGTGAAAATGATTGTAAAACACATTCTACTCTGTCTAGGGTTTAAGTTGATGCAATGAGTGTTGTCCCATTGAAAATCAAAGGGAAATAACAGATAGTGATTTTCAGGACCTCTAGAAAACATATATACCAAGTATAAAGAGGAAACCATGCAGTTTTCATTCTAGCTTATGACTGATTTGTTCCTCATTGATTGAGGATCAAATGTGAACATTTCCTCCAACTTCACACCTCATGACAATCCTAATTGATGCAGCTCACTAGTGTGGAACTTTTAAAGAACTTGTTGATTAAGCTTACTAGGAGATGAAGAGAGTTCATTGTTGTTCTCCAATACTCCCAAGGGTGGAAACAAATAGCTCCTTCATACAAGGAAGCTAAGGGTAAAATAAAAGCAGCAGGAAAAATTCAGGTTACTGGATTGTTCTCAACCTTTTATAGTAGACTAGAGTAAAAATCCTGTGTGTAATGTGAATCTCCATTATTAAAGCTGATACTACTAATGAAGGAAATCTTCAACTTTGGCATGACACTCTTTATTAGACACCAATGAAAATAGTGTATTATTGCGGTGTTGTGTTTTTTTTACCCTATATCTTAAACAATTACAGAGTTAGTCTAAAATTAATGCAAGATATTTTACACTAGGCCTTATTTAATTACACCATATAATCCTTAGGACATTAAAAAAATAAAATTAAAGGTTGGGCTCTTTGTCATACTGTCTTTCTGGGTAATTTTTTCTACTTTCATGACCTTCAACAGATTACTCAATTTTAGATAAATTTTAGTTTTTAGTTGTTTTTTTTATCTCTAAAATGAGGGAGTTGGATTAGATGACTGCTGAGGTCCATTGTGATTCTCAAATTCTGTGCCTATATGACCTCCAGTATTCCTTTGAGCTCTAAAGGTGTGATTTTGTAATCCTATGAACCAGATTATCACAAAATTTTAATTATTTCCTAGAAATCAATTAGGGATTATATATATATATTATATATATATATATATATATATATATATATATATAGTCACTCTTCAGAATCATTTAATATCATGAAAAAATATTATCCACTGTTATATTTGATCAATATAATATTCTTTTGATTTAAATTTAAAATTGCATTTTTTAAAACTAGTTTTGTTTTTTCTTTTGTTTTGCAGAAACACATGATTTATTTGACATTAGGCTTAATATTTTTAAAGAATTCATTCAGAAAAGTATTTAACCTCCAGGTAGAAGTGTAGCTCAGTAACTCAGTCTTTTTCGTTTTCAATTGTAGTACATAAAAATGATATTTTCCATTTTGAAAGCTTGCTTTTTTTTATTTTAAAAGCATGATTCTACTTAAGATGTATTCCTTAATGAGTATAATGTGTGCTCATTTAGTTCAATGTGCTAGATTTTTCCAGAGTAGTATATTTTTCTAAATACATGTAAATTTGAAAAATATGCAGATTTTGCCTCCTTTTTCCTATGTGAATTGCTAGGTTAATGTCTTTTGAGAAGGTTGGAGAATTTTGGAGCTTGATGCAACTGGAATAAAGCTATCTGTAAACAGAAGCATCTGGAAATCTTATTATCTACTGAGAATTCTTCTAATCATATTTTGTTCAGGGTATACTCTATGGCCATGTCAAATATCTCTGATAAAAATATCTTCCCTCTTTGTGCCTTGTTTAATACTGACAATTTGTACATACTACTCTGGAAGTTAAATCTGTGTCTGAACCAAAAAAGTAATCTAGTAATCATATTACTTATGGTATTTTCCATATTTTGGAGAATATCATAATTTCAGATATCACATGAAAAATACATCTAAAAGATATAAAAAAGTGCCATACGGGATCTGTAAGAGGAAAATCTTGTTAATTAAGAAGTCAGGGAAGAATTGCAGGTAGTCTATGAGCTGATCTTCAAAGAATAGGAATTCTACAAGTGGAGAATGGATGAAGATATGTCCTGCCTGGTACAGGAAGAAAAATAGACATGCAATTTATGGAGGGGATTAGTTTAAGACAATGGAAGAGATGGAGAATAACTCTGTATTGTAGAGGGTTTTAAATGTCATACTTAGGACTTTACATCCTAGTAAGCAGCAAAAGGAAAATAATGAATAGATTTGATTAAGGTGTATACCTAACCAGATGCATACCTAAGGAAAATAATTTTGGAGGTTCCATGAAGAATATATTTGAATAAGGTGAAAATGAAAGTGGGAAAATGCTTAGCATCTATGTCAACCTCATCTTAAACTACACTTTAATATGCCATGGCTCATCTAGCATGTTGGAGCACAAAAGAGCAAAGACAGCTATTGCAAAGAAATCACCAGTTGATTAGATGTATGGAGTTAAAGAAGAGTCAAACATAATATCAAATTTTCAAACATAGATTTCCTGATCAATGGTGATGCCCTGGAAAGAAATAATAAACTCCGAAGAAATTTAGGCTGGGGCCAAGGAAGGACAGGATTTCCTCAGTTTTGCTTTTAAGTTGGTGAGTTTGAGATGCACCTGGAACTTTCAGGTAGTTACATTACCATTAGCGAATAATAAAGATATATAATGATTTTTTTAATGGCATATCTGTTTGCTTTCATATCTATTTGTTTTCTTCATTTCAGTTTCACTGATAAACACTCTTGGGATAATCATTAATTGCTCCTCATGACAGGATTTCTACACAGATTTTGTCCTTTACTGTTTTTTTTTCACTCTTTTGAGAGGTAACCCTGCTCATGACCATCCCTCATACTCTTCCAAAATGTTTTACAAATAGATTTGAAATTACTGCCTTGTAACTATGCTTAACAAGGAGATTAAGTGTATCTTGGCCACAATCAGTGAGTTGGGTTGGGTGTATCTACCCTAATCATCTGAAGACTTCCCCTGGTAGTATATGTAGATGAAAACAATTTTATCATAGTTGCCATAAAGGTGGCTGAAGCAGGTGCTGTGGAGTATTTAGAGCTTGGTTAGACATCAAAAACACTGAGGTCATCCACTGAATTCTGAGTCATTGCTAGTCATCTTGACTCTTGTTTTGCTGATGGACTTTGATGACTCTGTAAGAGAGAGTATGGCCAATGACTCTGTGCAATGCTGTTTCATTTAAATGCAATTTACATTCAAGTCAAAAGACATTATCCATATCATTTTACCATTTTACCTAAATCAAGGTCCTGTAGTGACAGGCAAGTGATAAAGCATCAGGTACAGATACATTGGGAGCTGTAATCACGACTCCACCCACAGTGATCCAGGCCGTAAGGTTGTCTTCTCGCTGGACTGAAGCAGCAGTAGGATTGGGTAGGTCCCTAAGAATATTATCAGCCTTCTTTAAAGACCATCCTGCTCACCTCCTGGAGTGAGGAAGGGGCTAAAAAAGATGCCATATTTTTTTCTGTTTTACCCATCCCTGGTCTGCTTGCTGCAACAGGTAGGGATCCCACCTTGAGATCAAAACACAAAAATGTACAAAAACTTTTGTGAAAATGATTCCATTCCATTTACCATCACCTTTTCATCACCAACTGTGTCTTCCACTTACCTAAATGGAATAAAACTTTATGTATGCACCTTCACAGCTAACATTGGCATTTAATAGATTATATTTTAAGGAGAATAGACATACAAGTTGTGAGAGTGACAAAGGTGATTGTGTGGTGCAGAGTGCTGGACTGATAATAGACTTATTTTCTCCAACCTAAACATTCACATTCAACAAAAGCAGTGACCTCAAGGCAATATGACTACCATAAAACTTAATACCAACAGGTTAGAGTGATTCTCCAAGTCTGAACAGTTCATTGCTAGCTTGAACGAAACTTAAGCCAACATACAGTTATCAACAGTGAAGCAGAAAAAAGTGTACAGCATTCAGAGTTTGCTGTCCAGTGCCACGTTTATTTACCTGACCTGGCCTGAACATTCGCATACATCAAGATTGGTTTTAACAAAATGATGAGGAAATTCAGCAGCTGCTAAATAAGCCAGGAGAACTCTACAGGGTTTACCAGCAGGATAGTTCATCCATCTGTAAGAAGGAAGTATTTAACTTCATCAAAAGTAATGTGCAAACAAAACAGAGAGCTGTAGGATTCTTGGCTCAACAAGAAGAGAGATAAAATTCAATATTACACTGATAGTAACAATCCAAAGTGATTTTATGATGCCTTGAAGGGTATTTATGGGCCAAACACCTTTGTTTCTTCTCAAATACTGAATACTGATGAAGCCACATTGATTACTGATAAATAAAATTATCCTAGAGAAATGGGCTAAACACTTCCGTAGTGTTTTCAAGAGATCATCAATCAGGGACAGCAAGGTGTCATAGTGGATACAGCACTGGTCCTGAAGTTAGGAGGACCTGAGTTCAAATCTGGCCTCAGACCGAACATTTGATATTTACTAGCTGTGTGACCTAGGTAAGTCACTTAACCCCAATTGCCAAAAAAAGAAAAGAAAAAAAAAGAACATCAGTCAAGGCTGAAGCCATTGAACATATACCTCAGGTTGAAGTCACCCACTCTCTAGACAAACTTCTGAGTGAAGAATAGGCTTTGAATGCCATTAGGCTTCTCTTGTGTGGCAAGGTAACAGGTGCTGATTCTCTTCCAGTTATTTGCAAAGCAGGAGGTCCATTGCTCATACAAAACCTGACAGAAAATTTCTGGATTATAGGGCATGAGGAAATTTTCCCCTAGGAGTTCAAGGATGTCTTCATCGTCCATCTGTATAAAGGAAAGGGAAGTAGAATGCCCTGAACCAATCTCGGGGCAGGGTGTCTCTCATAATCATTACCAGCTAGATTCTGTCCAGAGTCCTCCTCAATCATTCACCTGCAAGATGATCATCTACCAAAGAGCCAGTGTGGCTTCAGAAAGGGTTAAAGAACAGTTGATATAATGCTTGCTGCTTGACAAACCCAGGAGAAATGCTAGAAGAGGAACAGAGATCTGTATAAAAAATTCATCAAACTTTTGAAGGCCTTTGACATTGCCAGTCATGAGGCCTTGTGGAAAATTATGGAAAAATTTGGTTACCCAGAAAAGACCATCAGTACTGTATGTCAGTTTCATGATAGTGTGCTTGCATAGGTTCTGGGTACTGGACAATGTTCTTGCACTTTCCCAGTCACCAATGGAATGAAGCAGGGCTATGTTTTGCTTTCATGATTTTTAGCATGATGTTTTCTGCAATATTCAAGTACCTTCAACAAGGATGAAAATAGTATCGAGGTCAGCTACCACACTGATGGTAAAGTATTTAATTTCAAAAGCCTACAAGTGAAGACTAAACTGGAGAGAGAGTTGGTGTGCAATTTTCTGTTCATAGATGATTGTGCATTCAGTGCAAACTCTGAGACCAAGATGCAACAAAGTATGGATCATTTCTCTGCAACTTGCATTAATTTTGGCCTATTAACCCCAAAAAAGAGATATTCTCCACCAACCAGCACCACATCATCTGTATGTGAAACCACTGATTACTGAAAATGGAAAATTTTTGAATATGTAGAAAAGTTCACTTGCCCTGTCAGTATACTTTCCATGGATGTACACTTAAAAGATGAGGCTGATTCATGCATTGCCAAAGATAGATCAGTGTTTGGGAGGCTCTGAAAAAAAGTTTGGGATAGAAGAGGTATTAGACTGACCACCAAACTGAAGGTCTACAAAGCTGTTGTGCTTACCTCATAGCTGTATGTTTTGAAACCTGGACAGTCTACCCAGCGCCATGCCAGCTAACTGGATTGCTTCCATCTGAATTGCCTTAGGAAGATTCTGAAAAATCACTTGACAAGATAAGGTATCAGGCACTGAAGTCCTTTCCCAAGCTGAACTGCTAAACATCCAGACTCTGCTGTAGAGAGCACAACTCTGATGGGCTGGGCACTTTGTTGAAATGTCAAAAGTATGTTTGCCTAAAAGACTATTTTATGGAGAACTTAAACAAGGCAAATGCATCCATGGAGGCAGAAGAAATTACATAAGGACACCCTCTAGTTCTTTCTGAAGAACTTTGGAATAGATTGTAAGACATTAGAGACACTGGCACAGAACCCCAGGCATGGCAGAAAATATGGTGTTGTATTCTATGAGCAAAGCAGAATGGCAGTAGCTCAAAAGATACATGAGATGCACAAATTTAGAGCCATATCAACTCCAAAAGTCCATATGTATTATTTGTGCCTAAACTATGGTAGAGCTTTCAAGCTTGTATTGGTCTGATCAGCCATAGTTGAACACACTGTACCTCAGCCACAAGATAGTGATGCCATTTTCGTCTTCTTTGAGAATGAAGGACAACAGCCAGTTTTAGTCAATTATGCTTTTCTTTGTTCTACAATAAATAAACTACTCTAATATACATACTAATAATGTCAAATGTCTTTATTTTTATCCTTTCCACTTTTAAAAATGTCTATAGCCTATTTAAATTATTTAGTTTGGAAATGTGATTGAAATGTATTTTTCCCCAACTTAATACTTTTTTTAAAAAATGTTTTATTGAGGTAGAATATTTTTATATCACCATAATTAATTTCTCCAAGTACCCATCAATTTTTCTTTACCTCCCAGACAGGCATTCCATAAATAACTTAACAATGTATTATTTTTTGGACAAAAGAAAAAGAAAAAGAGAAAAAAGGGAAAAGTAAGCATAACTAATCATCATATTGAAAAAAATTATGAAAATATGTGTAATGTACCACATTTCTGGAACTATTTTTGTCATGAGGTAAAGTACATGTGAATGATATGACAAGACACACATACCCTATCTCTATATGCCATCTATATCTAAATCTATATGTATATCTGTATCTATATGCAAGCAGTTGGGTGGCACAGTAGATAGAATGCCAGGCCTCAAGTCAAGATGACATACTGAATTAAAATCTGGGCTGAGATACTTACTAGCTGTATGACCCTCAGCAAATCTATTAACCTTGTTTGCCTCTGTTTCCTCATCTGTAAAATGAACTGTACACTCCAGCGTCTTTGCCAAGAAAACTTCAAATGGGAAGCCAAAGAGTTAGTCACAACTTAAATGACATAACAACAAATATGCATATATATATATATATATGTGTGTGTGTGTGTGTGTGTGTGTGTGTGTGTATGTATGTATATAAACATATTACACATATACACATATATTATAAAAGGGGAGATAGATAGATAGATAGATAGATCGATAGATAGATAGATAGATCTACATGTAACCATGTATATATCTTGGATGCCAAACACTTATAAGATATTTTTTTTCTCTTATTCAATTCCTTCTCTTCTTAAATGAGATATATTAGTTGTATTTTAAAGAAGCTTTTCAGTTTCATGTAATCCAATGTATCTATTTTATCTTTTTTTTTTTAAATTTCCTGTGTTCCTAATTTGGTTATGAGCATATCTTTATATGAGTGGTATATGATCTGTTTCTTTTCTATTTTGTTTTTAAATATGATATTTAGTATTAAGGACATGAATAAATTTAGAATGTACTCTGAATATGGCATAAGATATTGGTCTAAGACTAATTTCTACAAGACTGCTTTCCAATTTTCCCAGAAGTTTTTTTTTTAATCAAATAGAAATTTTTTTCACACTAAGTTATTTATGTTTTCTGGTTTATCAAACACTAGATTATAGAGTTCTGTTCTATTATGATGTTATCTTTTCTAGTTTTTTTTTCATTTATCTCCCTCAACTGTATTTGTTTTTTTGTTAATTTAGACATTTCTTTAAATAAACTGATGAAGCACAACATTGGCTAATTCTAAAAGACTGCCATTTTGTATCCTTTCTTCATAAATTACAAAATAGTGTTTGTTTTTAAGAACTTGGCCAACAAAGTTTTGCTCAGGAGACAACTTTAATTAATGAAAGTATCGAACTAATTTCTAAGAAACTTAACAGAGTATCAACCTAAGTAGTATTAGTGGATGGTTACATAATTTTTTATTGAAAGGAAGAGTTACAATTTTTACTCTTTCAAATAATCTTTAGATTGAGAGTGAAAAGAACTTTAGAGGCCATCAAAAACCAATATCTTATTTTACAGATGAAGAAATTAAGGTTAATAGTAATCAATTATAATGCCTAAGATAAGTATTAAGTACTACTTAAAAATGCAGTGACTCCAAATCCAGCTCTCACACCAAAGAACCACACAGACTTTGTAAGTGTCTTTCTTGAAAACAATCTTATTCATGGCATTAATTTCATTGGCAAGAGGAATTTTGACTTTCAGTGATGAAACAAATATCTACTTAATGAAATTATAGATGCATCAAGGATTAAGAAAATTTAAAGTTATCAAGTTTCCAACCATGCTTGTATTATGTTAGCTGCTTTGGATTACATAATGAAATATTGCTGAAATTCAGTTTAAAACAATATATATTTAAGTAACATTGCAAAAAATAAATTTTCATAGTGTGTATTTCTTGAAGAAAAAAAATGAAGACCTAAGGGAAAGGCTGTTTTATTTTTACCAATGTCATAAAAGAATGACTATACACACACACAAAAGTTTTTCCTTGAATAATCCTATTTTCAGATGACAGAGAAGGAATGTGGCGTAGTGGATAGAAAGCTGTCCTCAAAATCAAGATTATTTAGATTCATTTTGTACCTTTTACACATGCTGAGGAAGAAAACTAAGGAAATTACTCAACCTCTCCATGCAGTCTAAAGCTTTCCTGAAGACTAGAAATTTCAAAGATGCTAACCTACTTTAGGAGAAGGAGTTTCTTCATTAGGAGTTTATCATACCAATGCAATTCCAGGACTAATCTCTATTCCTGCCTTTTGATTGGATCATTTTAAATATTTCTATGCTTCTGGATGGGCTCCCAGATTTATCTTGCTTCATTTTGAAGCCTGAAGTCCAGCTGGAGTCCTTTTATACCAAGACATTTTAACCTTCTGAAAACAAGATTGAGATTACACCTGTCCTTTGCATAAATTAAAAAAGTGATCTTGATTGTCATAACATAGGAGGAGGAAAGAGGCAGAATACAGAGCAGAATGGAGATAGACAACGGAAAATTCTTAGGCTTCTTCCGAAGTTCTAGTTTTAAGCATGATTTAATTATTTGGTTGAATTTTCATTAATTCCCTAAATATCAGTTAAATTCATATTCAAATATAAGAAGTACATACAGAAGCAAATTGAATACATTATTTTTTAAATTATTCATTTTTCAGTTTCATCTGCTTACTTTTGTGTTTTTTCTTCCCCCACCAAATTTAGCAGAGTACATGACAGACAAAGACTTGTAGGTTGCCTTAGGTGATGGTGATCTCTCTCTCTCTCTCTCACTCTCTCTGTCTCTCTCTCTCTCTCTCTCTCTCTCTGTCTCTCTCTCTCTCTCTCTCTCTCTCTTTTATCCTCAATCTCTTCAATCCCTTATTACTTACTGGTTGTCTCTCTGTTGCCTACCAATATGCCCCTATCTTATTTTGAAAGAAAAAAACCCACCAGATTCTACACTCATTTGACTTCTATTTCTCTCAGCTGAATCTTTTCTTGACTGCTAGAAATGTGGCTTCTGACCCCATCACTCACCTAAAACTCTCTGCAATGTTATCAATAATTTATTAGCTTCTTAAGCTAATTGACTTTTATCAGCCTTCATTATTCTTAATCACCCTACTACTTTTGACTCTAGTGACTATTCATGGATACTCTATTCTCTTTGTGTATTGGGGACACAGATGTCTCTTTTATTTCTTCTCATGTTTCTTTGTTTTTTTTTGTTTGTTTGTTTGTTTTTGCTAGGCAATGGGGTCAAGTGATTTGCCCAGGGTCACACAGCTAGTAACTGTTAAGTGCCTGAGGCTGGATTTGAACTCAGGTCCTCCTGACTCCAGGGCCGGTGCTCTATCCACTGTGCCACCCAGGTGACCCATTCTTCTCCTGTTTGACTTGTCCTTCTTGGTTTCCTTTGCTGATGAATCATCCCTGTAGGCTCACTAACTGTGGGTGAAGCTCTAAGATTCTTTCTAGATCCCATTCCCTTTTTTGTCTGCACTCTCACTGTTTAGAAAAATACTTTGATTTATTTCACAAAATATTTTTTAATTGCAAAGAAAAAATTCTGGCATAATTTTTGAAATTCTGGGTTACAAATTCTCTCCCTCCAACCCACAATACCCTATTTGATAAGGCAAAAAAAAATTATATTGATTATATATGAGAAGTCATCCAAAATATATTTCCATATTAGCCATGTTACAAAAAAACAAACAAAATAAAACTAAAAATTTAAAAAGTGAAAAATATTAGCTTTAGTCTGCATTCAGAGATCAGCAGTTCTCTCTCTGGAGTGCATAGCATCTTTCTTCAAGGGTATTTTGAAAGTTTCTCAAATATTTGTTTTGATAAGAATAATGAAATCTTCATAGTTGATCAGCCTGTTGTTAATGTGTAACATGTTCTCCTGGTTCCCCTCACTTCACTTTTCATGAGCTCATATAAGTTTTTCCAGGATTTTCTGAAGCCATCTTGCCATTATTTCTTATAGCAGAAGAGAATTTCATGACAATGATATACCAAAAACTTATTTAGCCATTAATTTAACAAATCGATGGACATCTCCTTGATTTCCAATTCTTCATCACCGCTATAGAAAGAGTCACCAGCTCATGATTTTATTCATTAATTCAATGTTATGTTTTGGGGTTTTTTTAACTTTCAACTTCTTTAATGTCTCCCTTGATTTTCTGATTTTCACTTTGCCCTATAATTGGGATTTTTAATTTGTTCTTTTCTTATTTTAGTTGCATACCCAATTGATTGATCTGCTCTTTCTCTCTTTTGTTGGTGCACATGTTAAGAGGTATAAATTTTCTTCTAAGTACTTGTTTGACTACATCCCCCAAATTTCAGAATTTTGTCATTGTTTTCATTATCTTTAATGAAATGTTTGCTTCAATGATTTGTTCTTTGACCTACTCATTCTTTAGATTTAGATTATTTAGTTTCCTTTTAACTTTTAGTCTATGCTTCTAATGTCCTTTATTAAATGTAATTGTTATTGCATTATGCTCTGAAAATAACAGATGTGATATTTCTGCTTTTTGATAGTTAGTTTTGAGGTTTTAATGCATTAATACATGGTCAATTTTTGTGAAGGTGCCATGAAGAGCTGAAAAAAAAAAGGCATACTCCACGCTATTCTCATTCAGTTTTCTCCAGAGGTCTATCATACCTAACTTTTCTATAATTCTATTCCTCTCCTTTATGTTTATGATTATTTTATCTAGCTCTGAGAAGGAAAAGTTGAGAACACTAACTAGTATAGATTTATGTGTATTTTTTCTTGTACTTAATTTAACTTTTTCTTTAAGACAGTAGATGCTATGCAATTTAGACTACATATTTTAGTATTGATACAATTTCATCATCTATGGTGACTTTGAGGAAGATGCAATTTCCTTAATTATCCCTTTTAATTAGGTTTATTTTTTGCTTTTGCTTTCTCTAAGATCATGATTGCCGCTCCACTTTTTCTTTTTTTTTTTAACTTCAGATGTAGCACAATAGATTCTTCTCCAGCCCCTTGTTTTAACTATGCGTATGTTTCTCTGTTTCAAGTGTGTTTCTTATAAAGAATATATTGTTGGATTCTGGCTTCTTATCCCTTTTTATTTTTTTTTATGGGTGAGTTCATCCCATTCACATTCACAATTATTATTATTTACTAATTGCATTTCCCTTCTCCCTTTACCACATCCAACTCTTTTTTCTAATTTTCTTCCCTTCCTAAATCCCTGTTGGGTAAGAGATGGTATGTATGTATGTATATGTATATATATGTGTGTATGTATATATATATATATATATACTTTTTTTTTCTTTCTCAACAAATAAAGATATGAGCAAGGTGTGAGCATTTCTCACTCCCCTCCTCCACCATATCCTCCTTTACTATAGAAGCTCTTCCTTCCATATCTCTTTCATGTAAGATAATTTTCCCATTCTTCTCCCTTCCCTCTTCTCCTAAGTGATTCTTCTTTCTTTTCTATCAATTTTTATATAATCTTTACATAATCAATTCAATTTTGTGCCCTATTTCTATGTAGTATCCTTGTAAATGTCCTAATAATGGTAAAGTGCTTAGAAGAAACATCTATCATCATCACATATAGAGAGGTAAACAGTTAAAATTTATTGAGTCTTTTATTATTCTCCTTCCATGTTTGCCTTTTTATTCTTCTTTTGAGACTTGTAATTCTAAGTCAAATTTCTTAATTTAGCTGTGGTTTTCTCATGAGACATATTGGAAAGTGCTCTATTTAATCAAATATCTGCCCCCCCCCCCCATAAAATGTTATACTTAGTTTTGATGTTTACTTAATTCTTTATTATAATCCCACCTCCTTTGCCTTCCAGAATATCATATTCCAAATCCTTCACCCCTTTAATGTAGTAGATGCTAATCTTGTGTGATCCTGACTTTGAGCCCACAGTATTCTTTCTCGCTGCTTGTAGTGTTTTCTCTTTGACCCAGGAAATTGGCAATTTTGCTATAATATTCCTACGAATATTACTTTTGGGATCTCTTTGAGGTAGTAATAATGGATTCTTTCAATTTATTTTAAACTCTGGTTATAGGATAGCCGGACAGTTTTCCTTCACAGTGTCTTGAAATATGATGCCTTCCCCAATTGATAAATGGTCAAAGTATATGAACAGGCAGTTTTTAGATGAAGAAATTAAAGTCATATGAAAATGCTCCAAATAATTATTTTTTAAATATAAATTCATGTATTTGTAGTTTTCAAAAATTATTTCCACAAGATTTTGAGTTCCAAATTTTACCCCATCTCACCCTCCCACACCTCAAAATGGCATGCATTCTGAATATCCTTTCCCCTTGTCTGCCCTCTCCTCTATCTCTCCCCCCGCCCTTCTCTTATCCCCTTCCCCTTCTATTTTCCTGTAGGGTGGGATAGACTTCTGTACCCCATTTCCTGTATTTCTTATTTCCCACTTGCATGTGAAAATATTTTTTTAAACATAAGTTTTTAAAGCTTTGGTTCCAAATGTTCTCCTTTCCTCCCTCCCTACCCACCCTCATTGAAAAGGCAAGCAACTCAATATAGCTTATACATGTGCAGTTATGCAAAACATTTCCATAGTAGACATGTTGTGAAAAACTAACTTTATTTCCCTTAATTCTATCCTGCCCTCCCATTTATTCTCTTCTTTCTTTTGATCCTGTCACTCCTCAGAAGTATTTGCTTCTGATTACCTCCTTTCCCAATCTGCCCTCCTCTCTATCATCCCCCTGCTCTCTTGTCCCCTTCTCCCTCTGTTTTCCGGTAGGGTAAGACAGATTTCCATACCCAACTGAATGTGTATGTTATTTCTTCCGTAAGCTGAATCCTGTGAGAATAAGATTCACTCATTTCCTCTCACCTTCCCCCATTTTCCCTCCACTGTGAAAGCCTTTGCTTGTCTATTTTATGTGAGATAATTTACCCCATTCTATCTCTCCCTTTCTTCTTCTCCTAATGTAATCCTCTCTCATCACTTAATTTTATTCTCCATATATGACCCCTTCATCTTCAATTCACCCTGTGCCCTCTATCTATCTATCTATCTATCTATCTATCTATCTATCTATCTATCTACACATATAATTTTTTCCCCTCCAACTACCCTAACACTGACATGAGTTATAAATATCATCTTTCCATGTAGGAATGTAAACAGTTTAACCTTAATAATTCTCTTATGATTTGTCTTTCCTGTTTACCTCTTTATATTCCACTTGAGTCTTGCATACGAAAGTGAAATTTTCTATTCAATTCTGCTCTTTTCATTAAGAATTCTTGAAAGTCCTCTATTGCACTGAATAACTATTTTTCCCCCTGGAGGATTATACTCAGTTTTGCTGCATAGGTCATTCTTGGTTGTAATCCTATCTCCTTTGCCCTCTGGAATATTATATTCCATGCCCTGTGATCCTTTAATGTAGAAGCTGCTAAATCTGAGGCCTGTTCCAGCGTCACTGCAGCCTGCATGCCCACAGCATACTGCTCTCCTCTTCCAGCCTGGTGCAAAATACCTTTCTAATCAACCATCGAGGTTTGCTTGGGCTGGAAATTTGTTTCACTTTATCTTTTGTGGATTCTGCTTTAGAATTTGTTTAGAGCTATTTTTATAGGTATTTTGAGGGGTTTGGGGGACAGCTCAAACAAGCTACTGCTTTCACTCTGCCATCTTGGCTCTGCCCCCCCCTCTAAATCACTATTGATTAAAGAAATGCAAATGAAAACAACTATGAGGAATCACATTATTCACGTCAAATAAACTGATATGATAGAAAAGGAAAATGATAAATGCCAGACAGAATGTTGGAAAACTGAAACACTAATGCAGTATTTGTGGAGTTGTGAAGTGATCCAAATATTCTACAGAACCATTTGGAATTATGCTGAAAGAGCTAGAAAACAGGGGATATACTCTGATCCAGCAATATCGCTATTAGGTTTATATCACAAAGGGTAAAAAAGGGGGAAAGAACATATTTGTACAAAATTATTGATGAAATTGAGGAGATGCTCATCAGTTGTGGAATGGCTGAACAAGTTATGGTTCATGATGGTAATGAAATAATATTGTGCTCTAATAAATGACAAGAAGACTGATTTCAGAAGAAAAAAAAACCTGGTAAGGCTTAGATGATGATACAAAGTGAAGTCAGTGGAACCAGGAGACTACTATACACAGTAGCAACAAGTATTGTGTATGATCAACAATGAATGACTAATCTATTCTCAGCAATACAATGATCTAAGACAACTGAACAAGACCCACATTGAAAAATGCTATTTACCTCTAGAGAAAGAACTGATGAAATGCAGATCAAGGAATATTGTTTTTCACTTTTTCTTAACTTTGGGTCTGTCTTCTCTTAAAAAATGACTAATTAGGAAGCAGGTTTTGAACTACTGAACATATCTAACCTTTATCAATTCACTTACCATCTAAGGAAAGGGAGAAGGTGAGGGAAGGAGGGACAAAATTGGGAACTCAAAATTAAAAAAAAATTGTCTTCACAGATAAACAGGGAAAAAAATCTTTTAAAAATCTAAAAAACAAATATGTTGAAGCTTTTTCTTTGATTATAACTCATAGGTAAACCAATAAACCTTAAAATATCTCTCCCCAATCTACTTTGCAGGTCAGTCATTTTTCCTGTGAGATATTTCACATTGTCTCTTTTTTTCATTCTTTTGACATTGTTTTATTGCTGCTGCTGTAGTTGTTGTTGTTTTTTTTCTCATGGAATCATTCACTTTCCTTGGTCCTACTCTAATTTTTCAAGAATTGTTTTCTTCAGTGAGTTTTTATACTTTTTTTTTTCATTTGGCCAATTCTGCTTGTTAAGGAGTTATTTTCATCACTGAATTTTGTTCTTTATACACTTGGTCAATTCTTTTTTTAAACATTATTTTATTCCGTATTTCTTTGTTTTTCTCTTACCAGACTGTTACTTGTTTTCTTTTTATTCATAATTTTCTTCCTTTGTCTTCAATTTTTGGGCTATTTTTTCCTCTACCACTCTTTTTGGATTTTGAAAATAATTCTTTTTTAGCTTTTCTGTGTATTCTTTTTGGGCTTGTGTCCAATTCACTTTTTCTTCCTTTGAGACTTTGCTTGTAATTGTATTGATTTCACTGTCTTCTTCTGAGTTTTGTGTCTTAATCTTGCCTCTCACCATATAGCTTTTTATAGTGAGGTTCTATTTTTTATTTTTGCTAATTGCCCACTTTGTTTCTTGATTTGGAACTTTATGGTAATTTGGGGGTCAGTTCTTGGTGTGGGTTGGGGAGGAGTACTATCCCCAGCTTAAGGCTTTTTCACACAGCTGTTTTTAGAGCTTGCTCTGGGGGTTGGACTTTTTCTGTACTTTAAAGTTATTGTGATCATGGGAGAGGTGAGGTCACTGCTCCTTGTTCTGCACTCTTCTCATTTCCTGGGAAGGGCCCTGATGCTTTGCGATTACAATTGATTTCATTCCTCAGTGCCCTTAATCACTTCAGACTTCAAGGCTCCCACTTCCTTTTGATTAAAAGTGTTCCTCTGGGTGTGGAGCCAATATGGTGAAGAGAAGCCAGGAAGTTCCCCAAGCTCTTTCCAATTTCCCTTAGAAACAATGTTAAATGAAGCCTCTAAATAGATTCTGGAGCAACATAACCCACAAAAATATGGAGTGAAATAACTTTCCAGCTGAAGATAACGTACAAGAAATTCAGGAATGGTCTGTCTCATTGGGGTAAAAAGAGGGTGCAGCCCAGCACAATGTCCAGGCAAGCCAGCAGCAGCTCTTAGTAATAGCATAAATCAGCAATCAAGGCCTCTTGATCCTGGTTCAGCAGGACAGTGGCACAGCATGCCAGCTGTAAGGCCTCTAGCTCCAGTGCAGAAGGCAAATTGGCCAAGAAGGCCAGGAACCCTAGCACAATAGTTGCACCTAGGCCAGGCCACCCCAGTGCAATGGGCAAGCAACAAGCACCTGAAATCCCACCATGGAAAGCAAGTTACCAGGCCCCTGGTCCCTAGCATAAGAATCTTGGAATTGTGTCTCATGTTCCCTAGAAGGAGAGCTCAATGTTAAAAGTCACAAAATAGGCTAAAAATGAGTACAAAACATAAAAAGCTCACACTATGAAAGCTACTACAGTGACAAGGAAGGTCAAAACATAAACTCAGAAGACAAAAAAATCAAATTACCTACATGTGAAGCTTCAAAGGGTAATGTCAATTGGCCTCAAGCCTAAAAAGGAATATGCCTTTTTTTCTCAGTGGTACATGTCACCTACAAAAATATTGGCAATATATCAGGGCATACAACCTTACAATCAAATGCAGAAAGGTAGAAGTATTAAATGGATATTTTTCAGGTCATGATGCAATAAAAATGATGTTTAATAAATGGTTGTGGAAAGATAAACTAAAGACTAATTAGAAACTAAGGAATATAATCCTAAAGAATGAGCAACCCACATATACAAAAATATTTATAGCAGTTCTTTTTGTTGTGGCAAAGATTAGAAATTGAAGGGATGTCCATCAATTGGGGAATGGTTGAACAAGTTGTGGTATATAAATGTAATGGAATACTATTGTGCTATAGGACATGATGAAGAAACAGAATTAAAAAAAAAAAACTTGGAAAGACTTATATGAACTGATATAGAGTAAAATGAGCAGAACCAGGAAAACATTGTACACAGTAAGAGCCAAGTTAAGGAATGATTGACTTTGATAGACTTGGCTCTTCACAGCAATGCAAGAAGGTAAGACAACTACAAAAGACTCATGGTGGAAATTGCTATCCACACCCAGAGAAAGAAATATGTAGTGAATGCAGATGGAAGTGTACTATTTGATCTCCTTTCTCTTTGTTGCTTTGTTTTATTGCTTCATTTGCATGGTTCCTCCCATTAGTTCTAATTGTTCTTTACATCACGACTAATGGGAAAATATGCTTAACACGAAGGTATATGTAGAGCCCATATTGGATTGTGCATCGTCTCAGGGATGTGGGGAACAAATGGGAGGGGAAAAAATTAAAACTCAAAATCTTAGAGAAGTGAATGTTGAACACTAAAAATAAGCATTTTTTTTTATAAAAAAGAATGAGTGGACCAAAGAGCAAATCATAAAAATAATAAACATATTCATCACAGAGACTGACAACAATGAGAAAACATACCAAAACTTGTAGGATGCAGTCAAAGCAGTTTTTAGGGAAATTTTTACATATCTAAATGCTTACATGAATAAAACAGAAAAAGAGGAGATCAATGAATTGGGCATGCAACCAAAAAAAACTAGAAAAATAACAAATTAATACTCCCTAATTAAATATTAAATTAGAAATTCTGAAAACCAAAGGAGAGATTAATGAAATTAAAAATAAGAAAATTATTGAGCTAATAAAGAAAACTGAGCTGATTTTGTGAAAAAAAAATAGAAAAAGTTTGGTTAATTTGATTGGAAAAAAAGAAATAAGGCAACCAAATTACCAGTACCAAAAATGAGAAGAGTAAATTTACCACCAATGAAGAGAAAACTAAAGCAATAATTAGGTGCTATTTGTCCAATTATATGCTGATATATATGACAATTTAAGTGAAATGGATGAATATTTACAGAAATATAAATTGCTGAGGTTAACAGAGGCAGAAATAAAATATTTAAGTAATTCTATTTTAGAAAAATAAATTGAACAAGTCATCAATGAATTCCCTAAGCAAAAAAAAAAAAAAACCTCCAGAACCAAATATATTTACAAGAAATTCTACCAAACATTTAAGGAGAAATTCATCCCAATATTATATAAACTATTTGGGAAATAATAGGCAAAGAAAGAATCTTAACAAATTCCTTTTATGACAAAAATATGGTGGTGATACCTAAACCAGAAAGAGCTAAGACAGAGAAAGAAGACTATAGACCAAATTCCTCTAATGAATATTGGTACTAAAATTTTAAATAAAATATTAACAAAGAGATTGCAGCAACTTATCACCAAAATGATACATTATGACCGGGTGGGATTTATAACAGTAATGCAAGATTGGTTCAATATTAGGAAAACTATCAGCATAGTTGAGCATGTCAGTAACAAATGTAACAGAAATCATGTAATTTTCTTAATAGATTCCAGAAAAGCTTTTGACAAAGTACATCACCCATTCCCATTAAAAACACTTGAGAGCATAGAAATAAGTGGAGTTTTCCTTCAAATGATAGGCAGTATGTATCTAAAACCATCAGCAAGTGTTTATGTAATGGGAATAAGTTAGAAGCATTTCCAATAAGATCATAGGTGCAACAGAGATGCCCATTATTACCACTATTATCCAACATTGTACTAGAAATGTTAGCTTTAGCAATAACAGAAGAAAAAGAAATTGAAGGAATTAGAATAGGCAATGAGGAAATAAAACCAAATGCTTTTCAGACAAATGAAGTCAGATCTAATCAATTGGGAAAAAAACATAAGTTTCTCATGGGTAGGTAGAGATAATTTAAGAAAAAAATGATGATTATATATAAGTCAATTCACTTTTTCATCGCCATACTAATTGGACTATCAAAATTATTTTACAGAGCTAAAAAATAACAAAATTCATCTGGAAGAACAAAAAGTCAAGAATAGTAATTGAATTAGTGAAAAAAAATGCAAAGAAATGTGGTCTACCTGAACCAGATCTAGAAGTATAATGTAAAGCAGCACTCATCAATATTATTTGGGATTGGCTAAGAAACCAAGTGGTGGATCAGTGGAATATGTTAGGTACACAAAAAACAGTAGTCAATGACTATAGCAATCTACTGTTTGATAAACCCAAAGACTCCAGCTTCTGGGATAAGTATTCAGTACTTGAAAAAAAGGTGCTGGGAAAACTGAAAATATGATGACAGAAACTAGACATAAACCAACATTTCACATGGCATATTAACAAGATACAGTCAAAATGGGTACAGGATGTAGACATAAAGGATGACACCATGAACAAATTAGTAGAGGAAAGAATACTTTACCTGTCAAACTCATGGAAAATGAAAAAAATTTGTGACGAAACAAAAAGATAGAGAACATTACAAAATGAAAAATGGATAATTTTGCTTACATTAAATTGAAAAGTTTTTGCACAAACAAAGCCAATGCAACCAAGATTAGGAGGGAAGCAGAAAACTGGGAAAGAATTCTTACAACCAGTGTCTCTGATAAATGCCTTATTACTTTAATATATAGAAAACTGAATCAAATTTATAAAAATACAAGTCATTCTCCAATTAACAAATTTTAAAGGATATGAACAGGCAGTTTTCAAATGAGGAAATTAAATCTATCTGTAGTCATATGGAAAAAATGCTCTAAATCACTACTGATTAGAGAAGCACAAATTAGAACAACTCTAAGGTAACACATTATACCTACCAGATTGGCAAACATGGCCAAACAGGAAAATAATAAATTTAGTAGAAAATGTGGGAAACCTGGTACACTAATGCATTGTTGGTGGATTTGTGAACTGATCCAACCATTCTGGAGAGCAATTTGGAATTATGCCCAAAAGCGTAAAAAACTGTACATACCCTTTGATCCAGCAATTCCCCTACTATGTCTGTATCCCAAAGAGATCATAAAAAAGGGGAAAGGACTCACATGTAAAAAAATATGGCAGTTCTATTTGTGGTGCCAAAAAAAAATAGAAATTGAGGGGATGTGCATCAACTGGGGAATGAATGAACAAACTGTGGTATATGAATGTAATGGATTACTATTGTTCTATAATGAGCAGATGGATTTCAGAAAAACCTGGAAGGACTTACTGAACTGATACTGAGTGAAGTAAATGGAGCCAGCAGAACATTGTGTATAGTAATGGCAGCATTGCACAATGATCAAGTATGATAGACTTAGCACTTCTCTGTAACGCAACAATCTAAGACAATTCCTTGGAGCTCAAGATGGAGAATGGAGACAACATCCAGACAAAGAATATGGAGTCTGAATTCAGATTGAAGCATAATACTTTCACTTTTTTTCTTTCTTGTTTTTTTCCCTTTTGTTCTGATCCTTCTTTCACAACATGACGTATGTGGAAATATGTTTAACGTAATTGTACATGTATAAAGTATATCAGATTGCTTGCAGTATTGGAGAATGGCGAAGGAAGGATAGGAGGGAGGGAAGGAGAAAAAGTTTTAGCTGAAAAGCTTGTAAAGGTGGATGTTGAAAATGGTCTTTATATATAACTGGAAAAAATATTATTAATTAAAAAAGAACTCTGAATGACTACTTACTAGGCATATTGTAGAGGTCATTCTTTTATCAGACTTTATGAGTTAGAATTTATGACCTGTTATTTCTTTTCCAAATCTGATATTCTGTGATTCTGTGCCATAATGGACCTTTGATTAGCATACTCCACTAGTATTAAATAATTGTTAACAACACCAGTTAACAACAAAAACAATAATAATATAATTGATAGGCCAAGGCAGAAATCCAAGTTTTCTAGTTTTTTTTAAGTCAACAATATCCCAAACTCTGTAATTTCTAAATCAACATTTTTCAATGATTAAATACATGTCCACCCTGCCTTATGTAAACAAAAAGAAAGATAAAGAAAAAAAATATTTCTCTTCACATTTCATCTGTGACTTAGAAGTGGGTATAGGCAATGGAGTTGCCAAACAGTATCTGGTCCTGCATCTACTGTTAGCATAGAAATTCCCTGTAGTCTCTTTCTGACCAGTTTTCAGGTCTGCTTACCACCTCTGCTTTGGTAGCTCCCAAAGCTGTTGCTGCTTCTGTAGCCACCACCTAGTGTTTCATCTATTTGGCCTCTTGGCTAGCCTTTAACACTATGTCACAGATCTCCCCTTCTGACCTCCTAAGTTGTCTTGGCCTGGGAAAATGTCTCAGTCTACCACTCTAACATTGAATTTGAAGCATTATTTTAAGATTCTTTGGTGGGGAATGTTGGGAGGGCACAATTGAGGTCTTTTTCAAATCTCCCATCTTGACTCATCCCCAAGAACCACTTTCATTCTTGATAATCACATCAGTTCCCATGATTTTTATTATTATTTCTGAGCAGATGATCCCCATATCTTCAACTTTATCCCTAGTCTCTCTGCTAAACTCTAGTCCTACATTACCAACTATCTTTTGTACATCTATAATTGGATATTGTAGAGAAACTTCAAAATAAATATGTCCAAAACAGAAATAATTGTCATCCCCACCCAGTCCTCCCTTCTTCCAAACTTCCCTCCTACTATCAAGGGCACCATTATCTTTCCACTAACCCATGTTCACCTATGTATCCAATCAGGTATCACATATCTTAATATCTATCTCTAGTCTTTTGTATTTCACTTTTCCAAAATTATCTCTTTGGATCAGAGAAGACATAGTGGAGGTTTCCACTACTGCACTGCAATCAAGAGACATGTCCTAAAGATTTGCCCTCCCCACTCCCACCTGAAGTCCAGGTATAAAATCTCAAAAGGGTGAATTTCCACCAAAGGATAATTTTCTAGAGATGCTACTTCTCAGAAGCCATTCTCTCATTCAATAAAGTATTGAAATTAAAGCCCTATATGAACAAAGGCTTAGATGCAAAGGAATATCACTTATTTATAAGTAGAAAGGAATTCTTAGTATATAAAGGAAAGAATGTTTAAATGCTTTCTTTAAAAAAATGTTGTTTTGCTTGATTTCACAGAGCAATATTATTCAGCAGCTCTAAGGAGCTGCAAAGGCTGGGTTAATTGCTTCAGAATTTAATGTTGCCTCCTAACCTTAGGGTTTCACATAAAAGAAAAGTGCTGGGGGAAGAGAAGAAACTAAAAGCATGAAGGATAAAGGACTGGGCAGATTTAATTAAAACAAAGAGGAGAAAACTGATACATTACCCTGAGTGCTCATTAGATTTTACCCTACAGGGATGACCAATTTTATATAACTTGAGCTCAGTTTCTTCATTTCACCCCTACTCATGTTAGGATTAAATGGTTCCTTAGAAGCTCCAGAGTTTTAAAAATACACACATCATCACTTCAATGGATTTTTCCTAGTATTTGTAAAACACCATCTGTACTAGGCACTGTACATATCATAGAAAAAGACATATGACCCTGACTCTGAATTGAATTCAGTATGTTGCAGAGCTTTTCCTCATTTTGGCTGCAGTCTCTGCTCTCTGATAAGAAAGCATTTGCTAAATATCTCTTTCCATCAGTTTTCCTTCTTGTTTGATGAGTTGTGTATTGTCATTAATATCATGCTTTGTTTTGGTTCGTATACACAGGGGAGAGGAGTGGCAGGTAAAAAGGAAGCCATGGAAGGCAAATAGAGGAGGAAATAGGAAATGGGTGCAAGAGAGTAAACATCATACTTGTGCATTTTTGTATTTGATTTTTAAAGTATGTATGCTTCAGCACACCATTCTGCTACTGCTCATACTATTTTTTAATTTAAAGTAATAGTTGTTCTTCCATATGTTTTTAATGGAATTTAGGGACTTTTTATTTTATATCACATATATTTCCTGTGCTCCCAAAGATCCACCCCATTCAGGTCCACAAATATTTTTAAGAGCTTTTAATGTGTTAGCAATATACTTGGATTACAAATACAATCTAAAAAAAGATAGTCTGTGTTTTCAAAGGCCTTGCATTCTATAAAGAGGAATATAATACCTAAAAGAAAACTGAAAACCCAATGGGTGAAGGGTGGGAAAGTCCAAAGTACCATCTGGAGTGGAATGAAGACACCATTAGGCCTTTTTAATTAAAATAGAATCACTCAGAGGAACTAGACAATCAAAGGAAAGTCTTGCAGAGGCAGAATCTGTACTTTCTGTGTGAGCAGCTAGGAGCAGAGTCAATTTCCATTGTGAGGAAGGTTCTGGGTCTTTGAGCAAATTACTTCGTTTGCCTCTGCCATAGTTCACCCAATGTTCTTCCACTTGCTCCTGTTGCTCTGGGCTTCAGTTCATCTTTCCTACTGCCTTCCAGACTCTGTTAACGTTTTTTTTTTTTTTAAGAAAAAAAGGAAGAAAGAAAGATTTAAGAAAACCAACACATCAAAAAAAAATCTTGGGGCAGCTAGGTGGCACAGTGGTTAGAGTACTGGCCCTGGATTCAGGAGAGCCTGAGTTCACACCTGGCCTCAGACTCATAACACTTAGTAGTAGGGTGACCCTGGCAAGTCACTTAACCCCATTGCCTAGCAAAAAAAAAAAAAAGTATGTCATTGTTTACAACACTCAGGCAAAGTTGTCTTCTAAAAAAGAATTAGCATTTCTTTTCACATCCTTTATAATATACAAAGGTTCTTTATATAAACACATCTTCAATTGCCTTTATCTTGATAATTGTGTTTGTTGTTTTCCTATTTCTTCTTTCTGAATTTTTTTTCATGTAACTCTTTGTTTAGCCAATTTTTTTTTCAGATGACAAAGCTGAAAGGCATCTTTAATATGTTGAATGTCAGTGTCAAGACTTGGTTCTCAATAGACCATAAAGGTTGGCTGAATCTAATAAAATGATATCTACTAAAGGCACATCTAAACTCTTACACTTTATTTCAAAGTATTAATTGTCTAAGTACACAATGGACAGGGAGCAGCTCAGTTGACAAAAAGAAATGTGGTTGGAGTGGACTGAAAGACATGAGTCTTGAGAATGTGTAAGTGTAAATGTAGCCCAAAATTCTGTGATTTTAAGCTATTTTTTGATGTGTTTAGTCAGATTTAATAGAAACATAGTGTCTGTCATCATGCATATCTGGGAAGGGAACTGCCAATGAACAGTGACCTGTCAGAGATTTACAGGTAGAGGGACTGCAGAGCCCACCTAGTCCAACCCCACTATTTATAGAGAGGGAATTGAGGTACATAAAGGTTAAGTGACTTGACCAGAGACAAGCAAGCAATAAGTAGAAGAGCTAGCACATACGCTGCTTCTAAATCTAGTGTTCTTTCCTTTGAATCACATCGCCTTCTTTGAATCACTTCATCTATTAAACAAAAGGAGAGCAGACTGTGTTACATTAAAAAAAAATACAATTCTCTTTAAGAAAAATTCTCCAGAGCCAAGATGGCAGAATAAAGGCAGTGACTTGCTTGAGCTCTCCCCCAAACCCTTCCAAATACCTGTAAAAAAAATGGCTCAAAAGAAATTCTAAAGTAACAGAACCCACAAAAAGATAGAGTGAAATAAATTTCCAGCACAAGACAACCTGGATGGTTGATCAGAAATGTCTGTCACGTTGGCCTGGGAGAGGAAAACAGTTTGGCATAGGTGCACAGGCCTCAGCTAACCCGGAGTAGGCCTCAGAGGACCAAATCACAGGCAGCTGTGGCATTTACCAGACTTCTCAACCCATGAATGCCAAAGACATCTTAGAAGGTCAGTGGGAAGAGTCTGTGTCTACAGTGAGAGAGAGAAGAACTGTGGTCACAGCTCCAGTCCCCAAGCCTGGACCCGGAATGGTGACTGCTTCCTGAGCTTCTGGCCCACAAACTGAGGGGGAATCAAGTGGCTAATCAGAGGGAGATTGTAGGGATCTCTTTGCTGGTACAGGATTCTCTTGCTTTGCCCATGCTTGGATATGGGCCACAGTTCTGGGTGGCAGTCCTGATGTGAAGAGGAGCGCTGGTGTGGTGGAACTTGTAGTCGCTGTGAAAACAGAATCCTCCTCACAATTCCAAGACAGAAAAGAGTGCTTGTGGTCACTCATAGACCAGAGCACAGGCCAGGAAAGGAGTAAACACCTAACCCTTGATCACGGCACCTTGGAATAACTGAACATTTACAGGTTCCTAGAAGTATCTCTGAAAACAGCTGCACAAAATCCACAAAGCTTGGGACAGTACATTCTCTACATGGGTAGCAGACTCCTATCTCAACAAAGAGTTCATAACTCAAATAATTGGCTGGGACAATAAACAAGCATCAGGAAAAAGAATCAGACCAGAGAATCTGTCTTTGGCAGCAAAGAAGATCAACACATACAACCAGAAGAAGACAACACAGTCAAAGGCTCCAAGAAAAATATGAATTGGTCCTAGGCCATAAAAGAGCTCCAAAAGGATTTTGAGAAGTAAGTAAGAAAAGTAGAGGAAAAACTGAGAGTGATGCAAGAAAATCATGAAAAACAAGTCAACAGCTTGCTAATGGAGACCCATAAAAATACTGAAGAAAATAACACCTTAAAAAATAGCCTAACCCAAATGGCAAAAGAAGTCCAAAAAGCCAAAGAGGAGAAGAATGCCTTAAAAAGCAAAATTAGCCAAATGGAATAGGAAGTCCAAAAGCTTACTGAAGAAAATACTTCCTTAAAAATTAGAGTAGAGCAATTGGAAGCTAGTGATTTTATGAGAAATTGAGACACTGCAAAAGAAACCCAAAAGAATGAAAAAATAGGAAAAAAATGTGAAATATCTCATTGGAAAAACAACTGACCTGGAAAATAGGTGCAGGAGAAATCATTTAAAAATTATTGAACTACCTGAAAGCCATGATCAAAAAAAGAGCCTAGACATGTTCTTTCAAGAAATTATCAAAGAAAACTGCCCTGATATTTTAGAGCCAGAGGGCACAATAGAAATTGAAAGAATCTACTGATCACCTCCTGAAAGAGATATCCAAAGTAAAACTCCTAGGAATATTGTAGCCAAATTCCAGAGTTCCCAGGTCAAGGAGAAAATATTGCTAGCAGCCAGAAAGAAACAATTCAAAATATTGTAGAAACACAATCAGAATAACAGAAGATTTAGCAGCTTGGGGACCACAGGGCTTGGAATATAATATTCCAGAGGGAAAGGGAGTTAGGATTATAACCAAGAATCACCTACCAAGGCAAACTGAGCATAATCTTTCAGGGGAATAAATGGATATTCAGTGAAATAGAGGACTTCCAAGCGTTCTTGATGAAAAGACCATAGCTGAATAGAAAATTTGACTTTCAGATCCAAGGCTCAAGAAAAACATGAAGAGATAAACAGGAAAGAGAAATCATAAGAGACTTACTAAGGTTGAACTGTTTACATTCTGCATGGAAAGATGATTTTTGTAACTCATGAGTCCTTTGTCAGTATCCAAGTAGTTGGATGGAAAAAAATTATATGTATGTAGATGGATAGATAAAGAGATAGATAGATAGATAGATAGATAGATAGATAGATAGATAGATATAGATGGATAGATAGATAGATGGCACAGGGTGAGTTGAAGATGAAAGTGTTATATTTAGAGAATAAATGAAGGGGAGAGAGAGGATTATACTGGGAGAAAGAGAAAGGGAGAGGTAGAATGGGGTAAATTACCTCACATAAAACAGACAAGAAAAGGCTTTTACAGTGGAAGGGAAATGTGGGGGGGGGGAGTTGAGAGATTGAGTGAGTCTTATTCTCAGTGTATTTGGTTTAAGGAGAGAATAACATACACACCCAACTAGGTGTGGAAGGAGACAAGAGAACAGGAGGATGATAGAAGGAAAGGCAGATTGGGGGAGGGGGTAATGAGAAGCAAACTCTTCTAAGGTGGGACAAGGTCAAAAGAGAGAATAGAATAAATGGGGGGTGGGATAGGATGAAGGTAAATATACTTAGTTTTTCACAACATGACTACTAAGTAAGTGTTTTGCATGACTACACATGCATAACCTGTACTGAGTTGCTTGCCTTCTCAATGAGGGTGGGTGGGGAAGGAGGAAGGGAGAAAATTTGGAACTCAAGATTTTAAAAACAAAATTAAAAAAAATTGTTTTCACATGCAGCTAAGAAATAAGATATACAGGAAATGGGGTATAGAAATCCATCCTGCTCTACAGGAAAGTTAAAGGGCAAGGGGATAAGAGAAGGTGGGAAGAGATAGAAGGGATGGCAGACTAAGGGTATTCAGAATGCATGCCATCTTGTCATGGGGGGAAGGAGAAGATGGGGAGAAAATTTGGAACTCAAAATCTTGTGGAAGTGAATGTTGAAAACTAAAAATAAATTAATTAATTTAAAAAAATTCTCACAGGATAAAAAGACCCCTGTGTTCAATAGCAATACTCTACTGGTGTTATTATATGGTTATGATACACTACATCTAACAATATAAAAAAATTGAAGTGAATACCACACACAGGATAATGGAAAGGTGCCTGTTGAATGTCAGCAGGCTACAACACAGAACAAGTGAGGAGTAAAAAATAACAAGTAAAAGATATCAAGGAAATATATAATAGAAAAACTGAAGGGTAGTGAAATGGTGAGGGTAAAAGATGACAGAGGGATGATTTGTGTATTCCATTGGTTTACTCCTGATGTCAGCTAAAAGGAAGAGACCCTCCACATCATTGAATGGATCCCAGTTGGGAAATTTCAGGGAGGACATCAGCAAGAGTTATATAGCATGGATAGGAATAGATGGATTACAGGCTACGTTCTTGGAACAAACATCTAAGTCAATGAAATCATAGATCCATTTGAAAATTTGAGTGTCATAGCACAAGAAAATTGATAGTATCACCCTCCCATATCTTGGTCAAACCACATCTGGAGCATCATATTTAATCCTGGCCACCATATTTTACAAAGAACATTGGCAAATTGAATTATATGCAAGAGAGGGCAAACAAGATTCTAAGACCTCAAAAAATCAAGCATTATGACAATCCTTTGAAAGGATGCATTGTATAAAAGAGAAAACTTGGGGATGACATGATTGCCATCTTCAAATATATTAACATACATGTACTGTTGTCAACAAATATATTAACAAATATATAGAATAATAATTAATATTTAACATTCTAAGGTTGACATTGCACTTTCCTTTGAACAACTTTGTGAGGTAGGTAATACAGCTATCATTTTCCTAGCACATAAGTATAAACATGCGTATACATGTGTTTACATATCTATATATGTAATTGTTATTTCCTTAATATAGACAAAACATATATGTAGCTATCATTTCCTTTTACTGTATAGGTATTTATACGTGTGGACACCTGCACACATATAAATATATATTTATCAAGGTAAAGTTTGAATCCTGAATTTTAGAAATTGGCCTCTCATGCAGCTTCAATGAACTCAGATTCATTCACAAATGTTAAGGTAGTCAAAACCTTTGTGATCTGCATAGGTGAAGGAAATTTCCTCACCCAGGAGCTCCCTCTACTGAAAAAACTAGAGTATTGACCAGAAAAACAAACAGTAATGTAAGGTGAGACATTAAGATGAGGTTTCATTTTTGGAGTGAACAGAGGTTAGAAATGCTTCCCCTGTGTGATCATAACTACTCCCACTGAGTCCTTAAAGAGACTTAAGATGAGTGAGATTTTATTCTTTCCTCAGTTTAGCTTGGATCCCAGTGGGTCCATCTCTATGCTGTAGGCTCTGCTGCAAGAATCTTCAAATCCAACAGCAAAAGATCCTAAGTCAGCCTGGCTCATAGCAAACAAGCACAAAAAGCAAACACTGGCAGCCAGTTGGCAAATGATAAGAAGTGATTAGCTAAAGTGCCAAGAGATAGTTCAACTCTAAGAGCTGTGAAACCTGCTGCTATTTGAAGCAGCTGCTCTCTGTGCAGGGAATGAAGTGCTTCCAGAATCACTAGCCTACAGTTTGGGAATCCCAGGCTTTCTTCCTTCTTCCCACCATTGGCCCATATTAAGGAATTTTGTAGAGTCTCTCTGATGGCCCTCTTGGCCAATTCATTACTGTAGGCTAAGTTGGGCTTTTGCTATTGCTGGAAGCACAGTTTAGCTATGAAATTGAGAGAACTGGATTGGGGGCTAAGAGGATCTGGATTAAAATGCTGGTTCAGCTCTGCATTACACCATATGACCTTGGGTAAGTCACTTGAACTGTTCAAGCTTCAGTTTTATCATTTATAAAATTTAGTGGTTGTAGTGTGTAATGTCTAATATCCATTCCAACTCTGTATTTAAAAGCTTATCTATCAGCAAGTATTTTAAGGGCCTGCCTTGTAATGGGCACTGTGCTAGATACTCCTTAAATGAATAGAAAACATCCTGTCGTAAGGGGAGGGAGACAAGGCCAAACAATATGAAAGAAAAATTAGAAAGAAGGCATATTGGTTTCAGGAGGTAGCAAGAATACAGTGGGGGAAAAACAAATATAATGGGTACCTGGAGACTTTGGTTCTTTTCTCATCTATGCTACTTGTTAGTTTTATGATGATGGTAAAGTAATTTATATTTTTTGCACCTTAGTTCTATCCTCTCTATAAAATGAGGGTATTGTGTTTGAGGATCTCAAATGTAACTCAAGCTACATTTTCTTCCTTACCCTAGAAAAGTAATATTCTCTTCATATTCCCTTAATATCCAGTGAAAGATCCTTTATAGCATCCTCCCCCACACACAGATATTCCTATCTGGCTAGCACCTCATTCTCTGTCTCATCACCCACTCCCCTAGCAAAATCTGTAGTATTTACCATTCCTTTACAGCTTTCCTTTCCATCAATTATGTCTTAGATTAGTAACATATAGAGGTTAAAGGGCTCTTGGCAACCAATTCTTAATGCAACTTTTCAACCTGTCAACCTGGAGAGTTACAAGGACAAATAAGAAACTGCTCTGTATGTAGAGAAGCAGAAAATGGTGGTACTTTTGAAGTCAAGGAGGAAACGAGCATCAGGATGTGAAGTGTAATGATAAGTGGCAATGCTATGTAATGGTCAAGAAGAAGAAGGGTTGAAATAAAGTGGAAAATGCTCCAGCTTCATTATATTTGGTCTTACATTCTTATACCATTTAAAATCAAACTCAAGCCTCTCATAACTCTCAAGTTATACATGAGGTTAAAAAAACAGATGGGGATTAAGTGATATGAGAGAAAGAGCAATATATCCGAAGCTGCAGGCAAGCTAGTGGCATGGATTATAGTCAATTTATCAATCAAAAATTTATCTATACAAAGTATGTATTAAGCACATACTATATGCTAGGCTAGTCTGGCTTCTATTACTTTTTTTAAATTTTATTAATTTATTTTGATTTATCAACACTCACTTCCACAGGCTTTTGAGATGAAAATTTTTCTCCCCCCTCCTACCCCTCATGCTCCTTAAGACTGTGCACAATCTCATATAGGTTTTCATTTACATTACCATTAAATATATTTTCACATTAATGAAGTTGTAAGTAAAAATTAAAACCAATAGGAGGAACCATCAGAAAGATGAAACAAATCTCAATAGAAGGCAAAAATAAGTGATAGTGAATCAACTTCCATAGTTTTTTCTTTGGATGTGGACAGCACATTCCATCCCGAGTCCTCTTGAGATGTCGTAGATCCTTGTAATGCTGAGAAGGGTTCAGTTTAACAATATTAATCATCGCATAACATGGCTGTTATTGTGTACAAAGTCCTCTTGGTTCTGCTCACTTCACTCAGCATCAGACCATATAAGTCTTTCCAGGTTTTTCTGAAGTCAGCCTGTTCATCATTTCTTACAGCACAATAGTATTCCATTACATTCATATACCACAACTTGCTCAGCCATTCCCCAATTGATGGGCATCCTCTCAATTTCCAATTCTTTGCCACCACAAAAAGAGCTGATATGAATATTTTTGTACATGTGTGTCCTTTTCCCATTTGTTTGATCTCTTTGGGATATAGCCCTAGAAGTGCTATTGCTGGATCAAAGGGTATGCACATTTTTGTAGCCCTTTGGGCATAGTTCCAAATTGTTCTCCAAAATGGTTGGATCATTTCAAAACTCCAGCAACAATGTACTAGTGTTCCCATTTTCTAACATCTTCTTCAACATTTATCATTTTCCTGTTTTGTCATGTTGGTCAATCTGATAGGTGTGATGTGGTACCTCAGAGTTGTTTTGATTTGCATTTCTCTAATCAATAGTGATTAAGAGCATTTTTTCATATGACTATAGATGGCTTTAATTTCTTCATCTGAGAACTGTCTGTTCATATCCTTTGACCCTTTATCAATTGGGGAATGGCTTGTGTTCTTATAAATTTGTCTTAATTCTCCATATATTTTAGAAATAAGGCTTTTATCAGAGAGACTGGTTGTAAAAATTCTTTACCAATTTTTTACCTTCCTTCTAATCTTAGTTGTAGTGGCTTTGTTTGTGCAAAAGCTTTTCAATTTAATGTAATCAAAATTATTCATTTTGCTTTTCATAATGTTCTCTATCGCCTGTTTGGTCATGAATTCTTCTGTTCTCCATAGATCTGATAGGTAAACTCTTCCTTGTTCTCCCGGTTTACTTATGGTATCAGCCTTAATATCTAAGTCATGAACCCATTTCGACTTTATTCTGGTATATGGTGTGAGATTTGGGTCTATGCCTAGTTTCTGCCATAGTGTTTTCCAGTTTTCCCAGAAGTTTTTTTCAAAGAGTTCGTTCTTATCCCAAAAGCTAGGGTCTTTGGGTTTATCAAATAATAGATTACTATAGTCATTGACTACTGTGTCTTGCATATATAACCTATTCCACTGATCTACCTCCCTATTTCTTAGCCAATACCAAGCAGTTTTGATGATTGCTGCTTTATAATACAATTTAAGATCTGGAATTGCTAGGCCACCTTCCCCTGCATTTCTTTTCATTAGTTCCTTTAATATTCTGGACCTTTTGTTTTTCCAAATGAAGCTTGTTATTATTTTTCTAACTGTATAAAATAATTTTTGGTAGTTTGATTGGTATGGCACTGAATAAGTAAATTAGCTTAGGTAGGATTGTCATTTTTATATATTAGCTGGCCTACCCATGAGCAACTGATTTTTCCAATTATTTAGATCTGATTTTATTTGTGTGAAAAGTGTTTTGTAATTGTGTTCATAGAGTTCCTGGGTTTGTTTTGGGAGGTAGACTCCTAAATATTTTATAATGTCTACAGTAAGTTTAAATGGGATTTCTCTTTCTATCTCTTGCTGTTGGGCTTTGTTGGTAATATATAGAAATGCTGATGATTTATGTGGGTTTATTTTATAGCCTGCAACTTTGCTAAAGTTGTTTATTATTTCAAGTAGTTTTTTACTTGATTCTCTAGGATTCTCTAAGTATATCATCATGTCATCTGCAAAGAGTGATAGCTTTGTTTCTTCTTTGCCTATTCTAATGCCTTCAATTTCTTTTTTTTCTCTTATTGCTGAAGCTAACCTTTCCATTAAAATATTGAATATGATAATGGACATCCTTGTTTCACCCCTGATATTATTGGAAATGTTTGTAGCCTGTCCCCATTACATATAATGCTTGCTGAAGTTTTAGATATATGCTATTTATTATTTTAAGGAAGACTCCATTTATACCTATGCTTTCTAGTGTTTTTAATAGGAATGGGTGTTGTATTTTATCAAAAGCTTTTTCTGCATCTATTGAGATGATCATGTGGTTTCTGTTGGTTTTGGTGTTGATATGCTCAATTATGCATACTTTTCCTAATATTGAACCAACCCTGCATTCCTGGTATAACTCCTACCTGGTCATAGTGTAGTATTCTTGTGATAAGTTGCTGCAATCCATTTGCTAGTATTTTGTTTAAAATTTTTGCATCTATATTTGTTAGAGAAATTGATCTATAATTTTCTTTCTCTATTTTAACTCTTCCTGGTTTAGGTATCAACACCATATTTCTATCATAGAAAGAATTTGGTAAGACTCCTTCTTCACCTATTTTCCCAAATAGTCTATATAGTATTGGAATTAATTGTTCTTTAAATGTTTGATAGAATTCACATGTAAATCCTCTGGCCCTGGAGATTTTTTCCTAGGGAGTTCATCAATGGCTTGTTCAATTTCTTTTTCTGAGATGGGGTTATTTAAGTATTTTACTTCCTCTTTGTTAATCTGGGCAATTTATATTTTTGTAAATATGTATCCATTTCACTAAGATTGTAAATTTGTTGGCATATAGTTGTGCAAAATAATTCCTAATTATTGTTTTAATTTCCTCTTCCTTGGTGGTAGCTTCACCCTTTTCATTCTTGATACTAGTAATTTGCTTTTCTTCTTTCTTTTTTTAATTAAATTAACCAAAGGTTTATCTATTTTATTGGTTTTTTCATAAAACCAGCTCTTAGTTTTATTTATTAGTTCAATAGTTTTCTTAATTTCAATTTTAATTTTTCCTTTGGTTTTCAATATTTCTAATTTGGTGTTTAGTTGAGGATTTTTAATTGTTCTTTTTCTAGTTTTTTTAGTTGTATGCCCAATTCATTAATCTCCTCTTTTTCTATTTTATTTATGTAAGCATTTAGAGATATAAAACTTCCCCTAAGAACTGCTTTCACTGCATCCCATAGTTTTTATGTTGTCTCATTATTGTCATTCTCTTGAATGAAATTATTGATTTTCTATGATTTGTTGTTTGACCCAATCATTTTTTAGGATTAGATTATTTAGTTTCCAATTATTTTTTAGTCTATCTTTCCATGGCCCTTTATTACATATAATTTTTATTGCATCATGATCTGAAAAGGATGCATTTAATATTTCTGCCTTTCTGCATTGGATTGTGAGGTTTTTATGCCCTAGTACATGGTCAATTTTTGTGTGCCATGTACTGCGCCGAGAAAAAAGTATATTCCTTTCTATCCCCATTCAGTTTTCTCCAGAGGTCTATCATACCTAACTTTTCTAATGTTCTATTCACCTCCTTAACTTCTTTCTTGTTTATTTTGTGGTTAGATTTATCTAGTGAGAGGGGGAGGTTCAGGTCCCCCACTAGTATAGTTTTGCTGTCTATTTCTTCCTGTAACTCCCTGAACTTCTCTCTAAGAATTTGGATGCTATACCATTTGGTGCATATATGTTTAGTAATGATATTACTTCATTGTCTATGGTGCCTTTTAGCAGGATGTAGTTTCCTTCCTTATCTCTTTTGATTAGATCTATTTTTGCTTTTGCTTTGTCTGAGATCAGGATTGCTACCCCTGTTTTTTACTTCAGCTGAAGCATAATATATTCTGCTCCAGCCTTTTACCTTTACCCTGTATGTGTCACTCTTTTTCAAATGTGTTTCCTGTAAACAACATATTGTAGGATTATGGTTTTTAATCCATTCTGAAATCCATTTCCATTTTATGGAGAGTTCATCCCATTCACATTCACAGTTATGATTACTATCTGTGTCTTTTTCTCCATCCTTTCCCCCATTTATGCTTTTCTTTCTCCTTTTCCTTTCCCCCTTCACTAGTTTTTTTTTGACCACTGCCTCCTTCAGTCCCTCCCTTTTATTATCCCTTTCCCTTTTCTTCCCTTTACTGTTACTGCTTCTTCCCTCCCTTCTTTCCCCCCTCCCCTTTCTTTGCTTTTCTTCCCCTTTTCCCTCCTACTGCCTATAGGGCAAGTTAGATTTCTATACCTAACTGATTATGTTATGCCCTTCTTGAGCCAAATCTGATGAGAGTAAGGTTCAAACAATGCTCCCCCCCTCCTTCTTTCCCTCTGCTGTAATAGGATTTTGTGTCTTTTCCTGTAATGTAATTTACCCTTGTCTGCCTCCTCCTTTCTCAGTACATTTTCTAAGATCAGATTGATCCACTTATTTGGATCCATTTAACCCACTTGATTAGATTTTTTTTTTATCATTACATCAAAGTCAACTAATATCCACCCTCTTTATGTATACTCCTTTAACAAGGTGTAATAACAATACAGTTCTCAAGGGTTGCAAGTGTCATATTCCCTTGTAGGGGTTTAAACAGCCCCCCCTTATTAACAACATATTGTATCTTTGTCCCATTTACCTTTTTAAGTCCTTCTTGAGTCCTGTACTTGAAGATCAAATTTTTTGTTGAGCTCTGGTCTTTTTATCAGGAAAGTTTGGAAGTCTCCTATTTTGTTGAATATCCACTCCTCCCTTGAAAAATGATGCTCATTTTTGCTGGGTAATTGATCCTTGGCTGCATTCCAAGCTCCTTTGCCTTATGGAATATCATGTTCCATGCCCTGTGGTCTTTTAATGTAGAAGCTGCAAGGTCCTGTGTAATCCTGACTGTGGTTCCATGATATTTAAATTGTTTCTTTCTGGCTGCTTGCAGCACCTTCTCTTTCATCTGGTAATTTTGGAATTTTGCTATTATATTCCTTGGCATTGTCAATTTGGGATCTCTTTCAGGTGGTGATGGTGGATTCTTTCTATGGTTATTTTCCCTTCTGGTTCTAGGACTTCTGGGCAGTTTTCCTTTATGATTTCCTGAAAGATACTGTCCAGGCTCTTTTTTTCATCATGATTTTCAGGTAGTCCAATAATTTTTAAATTGTCTCTCCTGAGTCGATTTTCCAGGTCGGTTGTTTTACTGATGAGGTATTTTACGTTTTCATCTATTTTTTTTTATTTTTTTGTTTCTGTTTGACTGATTCTTGCTCTCTCATAGAGACATTAGTTTCCATTTGTCCAATTCTAGTTTTTAACAGATTGTTTTCTTCTGTTACTTTTTTGAACTTCCTTCTTTAATTGGCCAATTGTGTTTTTTATGGACTTCTTTTCTTCAGTATACTCTTCTGTTAGTTTTTGTCCTTCCTTCTTCAATTGGCCAATTTTGTTTTTTAGGGACTTGTTTTCTACAGTGTATTTTTTTCCAATTGGCCAATTGTAGTTTTGAAGGACTGTAGTACCCCTCTCATTTGACTATTAAAATCCTTCTGGAACTCTTTTTTTTAGGTAATTGGGGTTGACTTGCATAGGGTCACACAGCTAGTTAAGTGTCAAGTGTTTGGTCTGAGGCCGGATTTGAACTCAGGTTCTCCTGACTTCAGGGCCGGTGCTCTATCCACTGCACTACCCAGCTGCCCCTTGAGCTCTTTTAAGATGGTTTTTGGGCTTCAGACCAGTTCATATTCCCTTTTGTTCTTTGCAGATGTGGGTTTATTGACAATGTTGTCCTCTTCAGAATTTATGTCTTGATCTTCACTCTTCTTATAATATGAAGCTATGGTACATTTGTTTTTACTCATGGTGTTTCTTTATTCCCTGGCCTTTAAAGAGATTGAGTTCTCCTACTGGGGAACAGAGGGCACTGACCTAAGCTTCTTGTATTGGGAGCCTAGGTCTTGGTCACTGGCTTTGCGTGATGGGGCCTCTTATGTTGAAAATTGGAGGCTGTAGGTTTCTGGCAGCTTACCTTTTGTTTGGCTGGAATCAGCAAGGCTGGAACTTTCAGGCAATTCTAGGTTGTCTGCTTTTCCTTTCCTTTAGCTTTCTTCAGCTCCTTTTAGATGGGTGCTGTAGGATGTTTATCTGCCTGGGGCCCCCTGCAGTGTTGTCTCCCTTGTTTCTGCTAATGCACTGGGAGATTCCTTTATGGTAGAGTGCCCAGGCACTACTGGTTTTCTGAGCTGGTTTCCACCAGTTCCCCTGCCCTCACTGAGGCACTCGGAGGTCCAGGTGTTGGTGTTTGCCTGTTCTACCACCTGGGCTTCAGGATTTCTTCACGATTGGTGGCTGCAGGGCTCTGACAGCTCACCTGGTGTTGGGCTGGAACCAGCAAGGCTGAGGCTTTAGGCAGACTTTAGGTTGCTTTCTTCATCTCCTTTCAGATGAATGCCTCAGGGTATTTATCCATCTGGGGCCCCTTGCAGTTCTGCCTCCCTTATTTTTGCTGAGGCACTGGGAGACCTGTTTGCTGGGCTGCTGCACTGCTGCTCCCTGTCTTTCTTCTAGTTCCACTGTTCCAGGAGTTTTTTCTGAGGTGACATTTTCTGGGTTTTCAGAGGTAGATAGGCGAGAGTGAGAGCAACTACCTTTTTACTCCACCCTCTTGGCTCCCAGAAGCAGAAGTTCTCCTGCTTCTACTATTAACAGATATATAGACTTAGATAAGTCATCTTACCCTTTTGGCTTTCATTTTCTTTATCTTTCAAATGAGTAGGTTGAACTAAACAGTGAGTAAGATCTCATCCAGCTCAAATATACTGTGTGCAGTTAGTAGAAAGGAATTTTTAAGGTTTTAGCAGGATATTTAATTTCACATGAACATAGACAACAAAAAAGAATACAAAAGTTAAATTTTTACATAAGGGGGACCTGCAAGATTTCTTTGGATCACAACATTTGAAATAGTTATAGGCCTTAGAGGTGACCTGGTCAGAAGAGTAATTTGGCCAAGGTCAAACAATTATTAAGAGTCAGTTAAGATGTGAAATCATGTCTTTTAACTCCAAATGCTGTACTCTTCACTACAGCCAAAAACAAAATAAAACAAAGCAAAACAAAACAGAAAACAAAAACAAAACACAAACACAAACAAAAAAAATTTTAACAAGTTTAGTCTATTAGATGTCAAATTTTTGTTGTTCAGTCTTTTCAGCTGTGTCTGACTCTTCATGACCACATTTGGGGTGGTTTTATGAAGATTCTGGTGTGGTTTGCCATTTTCACTTCTAGCAAAAATTAGGAAATTGAAGCAAATAGGGATAAGTAACTTGCCCAGGGTCACTCAACTACTAAATGTCTAAGACCAGATTGGAATTCAAGAGCAAGTATTTTCCTGACTTCAACTCCAGCAGTCTATCCACTATACCACCTAGCTGCCCAAGATAACAAATAGTTTTCTCTTACTCTGTGGTTCCACAGCTACAACTAAAGGATGCCATTACTTTGCTTATGACTTTTTCTTCATGATATTATTGGATAAACATAATTAATTGTTTTCTTTTTTATCTTTACATTTTCTGAGTTTATTGACATAGCAAATCTACTGTAGAGATGCTAAAGTGTTCTAAGGAATTCCATTATTGTATAAAGGCCTGAAGTATGTCTTGCTGATGTGCTTCTATGCCTTCTCTGTATGTGGGTTTCACTTTCTCAATTTTGTTTCAATCATTTAAAATGGTTTCACAGGAAGAGAAAAAAAGAAAACAACTTCTAGTGTGTTCTGATCAACTTGGATCCAAGTGAAAAGAAAACAGACACAGATTTATCCAAAACCCATTTTCACTCTTCTAAATAGTTGAGAATTCATTGAAATATATTGGGAATGTGTATTCAGTAGTTATGTTGAAACCATATACAAGAACAAAATGAGACAGTATGAAAAGTACAACATGCATTGGAGTATTGAGACTCTGCACAAGTACAGTGGGTCCTGGTCAAGGTAAAATTTTACACTCTGCATTGATTGGAATCACTATTTTTTTCTTCTATCCCTAGAATCCAGTTGGGGTAAATTGACGGTGATTTTTTTTCCATCTGGAATGGAGAAAAAGGGAAAAAATATAAAAATATAAAAAAATTAAAATATTCTGATTAAGATCCTTATGAGTAAGGAAGTGGGCAAAAGGTAGGTTTAAAGTCAAACTTTCTGAATAAGAAATTGTAAAACATTTAAGAATTAGTTCTAACATTGCCCTTGTGTTTCCTTTTAGGGATTTACCAACTTTCTCAGTATTAATTAATTTGCCATATCAGTTCTTGAAGGTAAAAATCAGTAGCATATGAAGCAATAGCTATTCAAAGGATTCCTGGAACAATATTCAGGATCACAACTGTATCATTTTTTCAGCAGTTAAGAGATTAAATCACAAAATCACAAAATTTTAGATGTAGAAATCAATATTGGAGACCATAGTTTAATCCCACCTACAGTATGAATTTCCTAATTAACGCCCTTCCATTAAATCTCTGACAAGAAATCATACAAGTCCTATTTAAAGGTTTTCAGTGACATTTGCAAGGAACCAACTACCTTCGGAGGTATTACATTCAATTTCTGGACAATTCTAATTATCCAGCACTTCGTTTTATTGAACCAAAATATGACTTCCTGTAACTTTCTACCTTTGTTTCTACTTCTGTCCTCTAGAGTTAAGTAAAAACTCTTCTCCATTACAACTTTTCAGATACTTAAAAATAATGGTCACATTTACTCTGTCTTCTCTTTTAGAGGAGGAACAACCTCAGCTAATCCAACAAATTCTCTTACGATATAATTTAATATTCCTCACCATTTTGATTGTTTTCATTCTTAAATAATCAATTCTATCAATAGCATTCCTAAAGTATGTTAACTAAAACTGAATACAATATATAAAATGTAGTCTTACAAGGGCCTTACCACTACCATTACTCTAGAAACTACAATTATTTTAATGTAGTCTAACAATTCATTAACTTTTTTAAACCTCTATGTTGGAATCTTTACTTATAATAGGGTTTTGTGGGGTTTTGGGGGAGGACTAGTAACTCTCATGTGAAGGCTTGCCAAGACCTTTTCAGGGCTATTCACCCACTTTTGTTGTTCACTTTCACCCAATTTTAAAGTGTGGCTCTAAGAACCTATAGGATATGCAGCAACCAAATCCCAGTCAATCATCTCAGCAGATGGGCTAAACCAGGATGAGGGTTGACAAGCCTCAAATCCATCAGTGAGTTAGGGGAATGTGTACTCTAAGTATATGAAGACTTTCCCTAGTTGAATGGGTGGATTAGAACAATTTGTTCAAATGGCCATGAATTCAGGTGAAGCAGGCATTTTGGAGTATTTAGAGCTTGGTTAGGGACTTGCCAGTCATCTTGATTTTTGTCCTTCTATAGACTTTAATGACTCAAGGAAGAGTGAGGCTGATGACCTTTCGCAATTCTTCCTCACTTTAATCAAATTAAATTGAAGAGATCACTCATGATGTTATTGGTCTTCTTTGAAAATGAAGGACCAACACCAACACCAACTTATAATAAGCATGAATTCATAAGAATCCTAATTTTTTCTATATGATTTGAATTCTAGTCACATATCATTCATCTTATACTTATTTGGTTGACTTTTTGAACCTCAGTTTAGCACTTTATGTTTACCTCATTATAAATGTAATATTGAAAGACAGCAAGGGATTATAGATAGAAAACTAGTCTCTAAGTCACGAAGATCTAGGTTAAAGTCCCACCTTTGCCAGTTGGATACTGAATGTGTAACCTTTGATAAGTCTCAACTTCCCAATGCTCTAGGCAGCTAATACTACACATGGTGGAACAGATGCCAGCCTGATTTATTTGAAGAAATTTCCTTCACAGACGAAATCATAAGTCCAGTCTTTATCCCTAAATTCAAACTTATCAGATTTCTATTTATTCTAGCTGGTTGAAATGATTTTAAATTTCAATTGTATTCATACACCATACTAGTTTTTATATAATCAACTTTAATAGTTCATCTTTGTTTTTCCCAAAGTTATTGATCATTTTTCTACAAAGTTAAGTCAGTGACGTGCAGCAATCAAGTACAATTCTGAACAGCAGCATTCTAGAAAAATCCCCTATTCAGAATGACATAAAGACAATTAAGCAATCCCATTTGGGCCAATTTGTTCAACTAGTTTCTAACACACTGTGGCATGATGGCATAATGGCTAGAGGGCCAGATATGGAGTTCGGTAGAAGTTAGTTTAAATCTGGCCTTGGACACTTATTAGCTGTGTGACTAACACTGGACAAGTCACTTAACCTCCTCAACTGTAAAAGAGAAATAATAATAACACCTACCTCCCTGGGTTAATATAAAGATCAAGTGACATAATATGTATAAAACACTTAACACAGTGTCTGCCACAAAGTTGATATTTAATAAATATGTGCTGGCTTTCTTTCTTTTCTCTATATTACTCTCCATTTTTAGTTTTCATTATTTTTTTTGTCAAAAGCCTTGGTAAAATTCAAATATTTTAAATCTGCAATGTTTCCTACCAGTTTAATACTATTAGGTTCTTTATCATTTTCCACAACAATTTCTGAGATATTTTTTAAAGTTTGATATTGATGTTGACTAAGAAAACTATTCAATTTCAGTCAGTATTATTGGGCTACTGTCAGACACTGGGTAGAAATTTGTTTTCAAAATTTTACTGGGGATGGTGTTTATCTGAAATTCCTGTTTATGACTATTATTGTGATTCAAATTATCGATATAGGAAGAACAGTTTTTTTATTGGTAAATTTAGTTTTGACATCCCATTGATTTCTGAATGAATCCCTCCCATTTCTCCCCTCCCCATCTACCCAGTTGGGTAATTCCTTATAACAGAGATTGATGAAGAAAACAAGTTTTTATACTGTTATTCATTCCATGTATGTTTTTGTAGTATATATGTGTATGTGTGTATCTATATCTATATCCATATATATATGTATACATATATATGCATATATATGTATACATATATACACACACATATATACATGTGTATACACACATATACATAACACACATATTTTCCTGATTCTACTCATTTCATTATTATTTATTCATATGATTTCCTACCTTCTTCAAGTCTCTTGACAAACAAACAAACAAATAAATGAATGAATGAATGAATAAATTAATTAATAAACAAGCAGATAGCTACATGAATAAATGTATAGATAAATAAACAAGCAAATGAATGAATGAATAAATGAACAAATAAATGACTGAATAAATAAACAAATAAATAAATAGACCTGTAGTGTATGCCTAACAGAATGAAAATTAGGTTAAAAGTATGGATGTCTTACTTATTTTTTCATCATAGTTCCAAGTTTCTTTCTAGAATGATTAAATCAATTTGGATCTAATCCAAAATATAATAGCATGCCTGCCTTCCTGCAGCCCCTCTGACACTAACTACATATTTCTATTTATTGTCATCTTTGCTTTTTGTGCTGGTTGAAAAAAAACTTCCAAGCTGTTGTTTTTTTTAATTTACATTTTAGTCATTTAAAGTAATTTTCCAGATAGGTATCAATAGATTGAAATTCTTTTGGTGAATTAGTAGTATTATTATCTTTAGTAGTAGCTGTAGTATATATTTATTTATTTTTATTGTTTTAATTTTATTTTTATTAACTTTTAAGATTAAAATAACTTTTGTTGAAGTCTTTCATTCTTTTTAGACTTACTCCCTTGCTTTTTGTGATTCATTATGCTCTGATAAAGCCCATTTTCCTAATACAAGGGTTGCTATTTCACCTTGACACTGAATGGGAGAGGGGTAGCTAGTATAGCTACTAAGAGGAAAATATACGCATGTCACCAAATTTAAAAAAAAAAAACAGCTCAATAGATTGTACATAAATGAACAACTCTTGAACATTCTGAGTTTGAAAAAACCTTCATTACCAACTGAGATGGCCGTGGTTGCCTTTTTGGGGTTTCAAGGAGAAGAGTAATTAAAATGAAACAACAACAAAATAGATTCACTTGAAACATTAGCAGGGAATTATATCATGCATAAAGATATTATGCATGCATGTGTGTGTGTGTATGTGTGTACTTTCTATTAATATACTTGATATAGCAACCTTTAGAGTATTTCAGGAAAATCTAACCAAATTAAAGAAACATCTAGGCAGTAAGTCAATGATCCTTACGATATAAAAATGCCTTTTTTAGAGTAAGGTAAATTTAACACAGGAAAAAGAAAACAAAAGTTAAATATCTGAATGAAATAAGAGGAAATATTTATAATAGACCGTTGTCTATGACTACAAGTACATATTATTAAAGGCATACATTATAGAAGATGAATATTTTTAGCATTTGTGAGAATCCATGTGCCAAGACTTAAGAAGACACAAAAAAATAGATGAAAGTCAGTAACATTAAGCACATGCTTTATAAACCATGAGACAGCTAGCAGGTGCAGTGTCTAGAGCTCTGGGCCTGGAGTCAGGAAAACCAGAGTTCAAATCCAGCCTCAGACACTTACTGGCTATGTGGACCCCTGGGCAAGTCACTTAACCCTGTTTTCCTCAGTCCCTTGTCTCTAAAATTAGAGAAGGAAATGGTAAAACAGTTGATTACCTTTGCCAAGAAAACCAGAAATGGGGTCAGGAAGAGTCAGATGCAACTGAAAAACACTGAACAACAATGATAGTAAAAACCTTTTGAATATTTGACAAAAAAATAAAGGAGGAAAATAAAATAACAAAAAAAGAAGATTAAGGGAGTTATAGTGCATAGGGAGAAAATAAAATAAACTACCAGAAACTAGTATTCATAATTATATAACAACAAAAAGATGAAAATATTAAAAATATTTTAAAAATTCAGATTAACAGAAAAAGACATAGAAAAAAATAAAATAATCATGTCTCAGAAATAGCAAGCAAAACATGAATTCCCAAAGATTGACAAATTGTATTAAATATTTAAAGAACAATTTATAACTGTAATATTTGAATTCTTTGCAAAAACAGACAAAAATTCACTTATAAATTTACTTTCTGAAAGTATATTCTTGGTAACCAAACCATGGAGATAAAACTTTAAACAATATCACTGACAGACTTTGTTTCAAGACTATGATTTCATTGGTATGAGGAACTCCTATTGAAGAAACTACCTCTGACAAGCAGATTGGCAAGTAAAATATAATTTAATTTCTTATAGTTACATAGTTTATTGAGAGGTTAAGTGACTTGCCTAGGTTCACATAACCAGAATCTTTCAGGGATGGAACTTGAATTCAAGGTATTTGTGATACGTGTTCTATTCACTACACCAAGTTGATTCCCTTCCTAATGAGTTTCAATTAATATTGAATAAAATCTTAGCAAAGATGTTCAAACAGTCCTTTTGTTTATCACTTTTACTACATGTTATTTGAATGAAGAATGGTTCAATATAATGATATAATACATGATATTAAAATCAACAATACAAATAAGATTATTTCAGTATTTAGACAAATCCTTCTTCACTTCTGTATGTAAAGAACACACAAAAATAGGTAAAATGTAGCCTTTTTTAATATACTCAAAAAGATATAAAATCAATAGCCAACATTTATTATAATATATTAACATTAAAAAAAATTCCCGATAAGAATAGAGATAAGTAAGGATATCCACTATTTCAGATAAAAACTTGAGGTTTGAATTTTTTTAAATTTTTTAACATTTTGATAGTTTCAACACAGTGCTACTACTTCACAATCATGGGGTTTTTTTTATTTTTATGCATTTAGAAGCATTATTTTGAGAGGGGCCCAAGGATTTCACTAGACTTCCCAACGGGTCCATGACATGGCATTCAGTCTCCCTGTCTATCCCAGACTGGAAATGCAACCATTACTCACAATCCTAACCCCACTACTGAAATATATGGAAGTTTTAAACTGCTCCATTTTGTTTTCTAGTCTAAGTCAATTGGTTCTTGATCAGGCAGTTTGGTGGCCCAGTATTTCCAGGAACTCATCATATTAATGGCTATTGATGCTAGAGCTTTAGTCCTATTGAAGCAATACACCAGTGTCAGTCTCCCCAGTATCAGAGAATATTGGGTTGCACCATTTCCCATGGATATAATTTTATTATATAAAATGGAACTTCTTTTTCATTATCAAAATATCAATTAGGAAAACATTTTTTAGTTACATACCAGAGAAAAAAAGAACTGACCCATGCTGCATTACAAATTAATACAAATATATAACTAAATGTAATTCTTCAATAGATGAATGGTCAATATCTCTAAAGTTTTCAATAACAGAATTTCAATTTATCTACAACTATGCAAATTACTAAGTTGCTAATAATAATAAATACAAATTAAAACAAATCTGAGGTTTCACCACACATTCAGCAAATTGGTAATGATGACAAAAAATAAATATGTGCAATGTTGTGGGGGGAAAGGCATGCTAACACTCTATCAATGAAGCTATTGATCTTATATTTGTGGATGGTGATTTGGAACAATGATCAAAAGATTGTTCATATCCTTTGACCTAGTGAGACTATCTAGGAAATATATTCTAAGAAACTTCAAACACAATGTTTAATAAATGCTAAAATATTCATGGCAGTGTATTTCAGAGGAGGAAAAATATAGAAACACAATAGGTACCTATAACTTGGGGAATGGCTGAACAAATCATGGTAATGTGAATATGATGAAATATTTTTGGCACAATAAGAAATTATAAATACGTAGAATTCAAAGAAACCTTGGAAGGCATGTTTGAATTGATGAAGATCAAAGTAAGTAGATTGAAGAAAACTGTATACATACTTTCCACAATAATATTAAGGAAAACATGACTAAAAGATATAAGAATTCAATCATTGATTGAAATGACCAGTGTTGGCTCAAGAGTCAAAATAATCATTCATGGCCCTTCCATCTCAAAAGGGGAAAGGACATTTATGTATGGTCATAAATTTTGAGACATAGTCAATATATTGGATATTTTGATAATGGTCCTTTGTTTTATGAAGCATTCTGCTGCATTTTGGGTATGTGTTGAGCAGTGTTTCCAAAAAATTGTAGTAACATAAAAAAGCAATTATAGAAATTTAAGGGAAAAAAAAGTGGATTTCCCCAGTACTCCTCAATCTCATTATTTTCCAACATTGTATGTACTGGGTTACAGTGGTTTTTATTTCCTTTCTGTGCATACAGTTTGGAGTAATTCTATTTAAACTCTGAACCAATAGACATCAAATACTCTACTCCTCACTGCTGCCTAAGTAATAACCTTAAATGCACAGCTATGATATTTTCCACCACCTTGCTTGCCATGAAGAGACAGGTGATCCCTGGCAGCTGCAGGAGACATAGCTTCTCAGGCACCACACAAAATTTTGAATACAGCAATTAAAGGGACACAGGGACTTCCCTGCCAGGCCCAGGTGTTCATGCATCTTCATCAGCCATTCCATGAGGATGACATGCATCTCTGCAACTACTGCAGGAGGGAAATCTGGCTTGAGGAGCACTTAGTTTACCATGACACTGAAGAATACATATCCCCTATACTCATATTCTTTATCCAGATGCAGAGTAGACAGTACCTCAGTCCCAGGGGAATACAGCACTGCACAGCCAGAGAGAGAGAGAGAGAGAGAGAAAGAGAGAGAGAGAGAGAGAGAGAAAGATTGCCATTTACATCTACTCCCCTTACCACTCAGTAATCTCTCCTCCTTTGAGGACCTTACAATCTACATTTCTCCATCCAATCAAAATCATGGTAGTTGCCTACACTTCCAGGCTACTCCACTCCATTCCTCAATGAGTTCTATGACTGTTTCACAATTTTTTTCTTCTCTTCCCCAACTCCTGCCCACAGACAAGTGCATATGTGTGTGTGTGTGTGTGTGTGTGTGTGTGTGTGTGTGTGTGTGTGTGTAGAGAGAGGAGGAAAAAAAAAACACTCTCCCTCACTTTAACCACTGAGTTGCTCCCCACCTCAGCCACACACACAAAGATGATCATACACTTGATCTCATAATCAATTAACTTTACTTTCATAAATTCTGAAATTCCCTTATCAGATCACAATATATTGGCTTTCTACCTCTCCTTTTGCCTTCCAATACCAAACCCTGCTTTCCATCCACATTGTAACCTCCAATGCATTGTCCCTCAGTTTTTTCCCAGGATGTCACTTTTGCACTAGCTACACTTTCCTTGTTTTCCATTTTAGTCCATTGGTGAATGAGTTTGACTTTACACTATCTTCTTCTCTTGAGCCTATCACTGATAATCACATCACTGATTATCCCATGCCAAGCTTCAAACTTGGATGACTATTCAATGCCTTTGATCTTACACGTGTGTTGCTGAACAAAGATAGAGAAAGTCATGTACCATTCTGACTGGGACCATTAAACATTTATGTTACATTGCCTTAACTAGATCCTTACTTCTGGTAGACAGTCCTTCTATACTTGCTTAATCAAATCACCATCCCACTCACAATAGTAGCTCTTCCACATTTTTTCATCTCTCCTCAAGTCTCACATGGCTCTTCCACTTACCACTCTATCAACTGAGAACCTTACTTCATAATTTACTGAAAAATATTTGTTGCCACTTGCTAAGAACTCCCTCTTGCCTCCTCTTCCTCTGAAGTATTTCAGATTCCTTCTGCCAATATTTCTTTCTTACTCCTATTTCAAAACAAGAAATGGCCCTCCTCCTTTCTATTGCAAACCTCTCTACCTGCAAAAATGAACCTGTTCCATTCTGTCTACACTAGCAGATTGCACCCTGTATCATCCCTACTGTCTTAATTATCTTTCATCCTTCCCTGTCAGCTGGCTGCTTCTCCACTCCTCTTATGTTTCTACTACCCTCAAAAATAATTCACTTGATGTTTCCATCTCTGCTATTGCCCTATATCACTTCTGCCTTCTGTGAATAAACTACATGAGAAGGCTAAGTTAAATAGGTATCTCCAATTCTCTTCTCAGTCTCATCTTAATGCTGCACAATCAGGCTTCTGATGAAACCCTTCCATCAGACCCACTCTTTCTTTATTTTAATTATTTATTTGTTTTTAGTTTTTAGCATTCAACATTCCATAAGCTTTGAAGTTTTAAATTTTCTCCCACTCCTTCTTTCCACTCCCCCTTCCCCAAGACAGAGGGAAGTCTGATATAGGCTCTACATATATATTCATATTAAACATATTTTCACATTAGGCATGTTGTAAAGAAGTATTAGAACCAATGGGAAGTTTTTGAGTTTTAAATTTTTCTCCCCCTCCCTCTTTACCTCCTTCCTTAAGAAGGCAGGCAATCTAGTATAGGCTATACATATACTTTCCTATTAAACATATTTTCACATTAGTGATGTTGTAAGTAAGAATTAGAACCAATAGAAGGAACCACCAGAAAGAGGAAATAAAACACAACAAAAGAAAAAAATAACAAATAGTATGCTTCCATCTGCATTCAAACTACATAGTTCTTTCTTTGGATATAGATAGCATTTTCCACCATGAAGCCTTTGGAGATGTCTTAGATCCTTGTATTACTAAGAAAGGTTAAGTCTATCAATATTAGTCATTGCACCATGTGGCTGTTACTATGTATAATGTTCTTCTGGTTCTGCTCACTTCACTCAGCATCAGATCATATAAGCCTTTCCAGGTTTTTCTCAAGTCTACCTGTTCATCATTTCTTATAGCACAATAGTATTCCATTACATTCATATATGACATTCACAGTTATGATTACTACCTGTGTCTTTCTCTCCATCCTTTCCCCCTCACTGTTTATGCTTTTCTTTCTCCTTTCTCCTCCTCACTAATGTTTTCCTTTTGACCATGACCTCCCTGAGTCTCATTTCCCTTCTATTAGCCCCCTTCCTTTTCATCCCCTTTACTGTTACTACTTCTTTACTCCCCTCTATCCTCCCTCCCTTCTCTTTCCCCTTTTCCCTCCTACTGCTTATAAGGCAAGTTAGATTTCTATACCTAACTGATTATGTTAATCCCTTCTTGAGACAAATCTGATAAGAATAATGTTCAAACAATGCTCATCTCCCTCCCTTCTTTCCCTCTGCTGTAATAGGTTTTAGTGCCTTTTCCTGTAATGTAATTCACTCTTGTATGTCTCCTCCTTTCCTTTTCTCTCAGTACATTTTCTTAGTTAGATAGGATTAATCCGTTTCCTTGGATCCATTTAACCCACTTGATTAGATTTTTTTTTTATGATTACATCAAAGTCAATGTATACCCATCCCCTTTATGTATACACCTTTAACATAGTGTAATAACAATACAATTCTCAAGAGTCACAAGTGTCATCTTCTCTTGTAAGCATGTAAACAGTTTGCCCTTATTAACAACATGTTGCATCTTTCTGTCCTGTTTATTTTTTTATGACTTTCTTGAGTCTTGTATTTGAAGATCAAATTTTTTATTCAGCTCTGGTCTTTTTATCAGGAAGGTTTAGAAGTCCCCTATTTTGTTGAATGTCCTCCCCTGAAAGATCATGCTCATTTTCACTGGATAGTTGATCCTTGATTGTAATCCAAGCTCCTTTGCCTTAAGGAATATCATATTCCACACCCTGTGGTCTTTTAATGGCTATTTTATCCTCTGGCTAAAGGACCTCAGGGCAGTTTTCCTTTATGATTTCCTGAAAGATACTGTCCAGGCTCTTTTTTCATTGTGATTTTCAGGTAGACCAATAATTTTTAAATTGTCTCTCCTGGATTGATTTTCCAGGTAAGTTGTTTTAACAATAAGGTATTTTACATTTTCATCCATTTTTCATTCTTTTGTTTTTGTTTAACTGATTCTTGCTCTCTTATAGAGTCATTAGCTTCCATTTGGCCAATTCTAATTTTTAACAAATTATTTTCTTTTATTAGATTGTGTACATCCTTCCCCATTTCGTGAATTGCATTTTTAAGGACTTGTTTTCTACAATTAATTTTTAAAAATTCATTTATTTTTCATTTGCAACATTCACTTCTACAAGATTTTGAATTCCAAATTTTTTACCCATCTTATCCTTTCCCTTGCTCGATGATGGCATGCATTCTGAATGCCCCCTCCCCTAATCTGGCCTCCTTCTATCTGTCCCTCCCTTCTCTTATCTCCTTCTCCTTCAATTTTCCTGTAAGGCAGGATTGATTTCTATATCACATTTCCAGTATATCTTATTCCTGTATATCTTATTTCCCATTTGCATTTGGAAACAATTTTTTTTAACATTTGCTTTTTAACCTTCAGGTTCAAAATTTTCTTCCTTCCTCCCTCCCCACCCACTCTCATTGAGAAGGCAAGCAACTAGATACAAGTTATACATGTAGTAATTCAAAACACTTCCATAGTAGTCATGTTGTGAAAAACTAAATATATTCCCCTTAATCCTATCCCACCTTCCATTTATTCTAGTCTCCCTTTTGACCCTGTCCCTCCTCAGAAGTGCTTGCTTCTGATTACCCCATCCCCCAATCTGAGATCCCCTGTATGATTCCCCTGCTCTCTTGTCCCCTTCCCTCCCTATTTTCCTGTAGAGTAAGATAGATTTCCATACCCAATTGAGTGTGTATGTAATTTCCTCCTGAAGCCAAATCTGATGAGAATAAGATTCACTCATTCCCTCTCACATTCTGCCATTTCCTCTCTACTGTAAAAGCCATTTCTTGTATGTTTTATGTGAGGTAATTTACCCCATTATACCTCTCCCTTTCTCCTTATCCCAGTACAATCTTCTCTCACCCCTTAATTTTATTCTCTAGATATACCCGTTTCATTTTCCACTCACTATGTGCCCTCTATCTATCTATCTATCTATCTATCTATCTATCTATCTATCTATCTCTTTATCTATCTCTCTGCATACATATATTTTTTTTCCCCTCCAACTACTCTAATACTGACAAATAATCATCTTTCCATGCAGGAATGTAAACAGTCCAACCTTAACAAATTCCTTATGATTTCTCTTTCCTGTTTACCTCTTCATATTTCTCTTTAGTCTTGTAATTGAAAGTCACTGTTTTTGCTCCACCATCCTCCACAGTTAATTTTTGTCTTTCCTTTTCCAAGCTATTGAGTCTCTCTTGCATATCTCTCATTTCTTTTCCCATTTTTTCTTCTACCTCTCTCATTTGACATTTAAAATCTTTCTTGAGCTTTTCTAAGAGTGCTTTTTGGGCTTCTGACCAGTTCATACTCCCTTTTCAGGTTTCAGATGTGGGTTTGTTGACAATGTTGTCCTCTTCAGAATTTCTGCCTTGATTTTCACTCTTCCCATAGTAAAAATCTATCATATGTTTCTTTTTGCTCATGCTGTTTGCTTATTTCCTGGCCTTTAAAGAGATTGAGTTATTCTGCTGGGGAGCAGAGGGCACTGACCCAAGCTCCTTGAGTTGGGAGCCAAGGGCTTGATCACTGGCTTTTTGTTGTAGGGCTTCTATGCTGTCAGTTGGAGGTTGTAGGGTTCTGGCAGCTTACCTGGTGTTGGCCTGGAATCAGCAACACTGCAACTCTAGGGGTAGGGTTGGGTTGTCTGGCCCCTGGAGGTTTTCTGCTTTAACCTTTCCTTTTGCTTTCTTCAGCTCCTTTCAGATGGATGTTGCAGGATGTTTGTCCAACTGGGGCCCCTTGGAGCACTTCACAGAGTTTGCTGAGACACTGGGAGACTGTTGTGGAATGCCAAAGCACTTGGTGGTTTTCTGAACTGGTTTCCACCATTTCCCCTACCCTCAGAGAGGCAGTTGGGGGTCCAGGTGTTAGTGTTTGCCTACTCCACCATCTGTGTTTCAGGAACTCCTCTTGGCATGCTGAGGGGGTGGTTTTCTGTTAGCTTTCTGGGATACCCCCATTCTATACTACTCCCCTTCCCCCCAAGGGCCTTTCCTAGTAATCCCTCAAGCTACCTAGGGTGCTGGACTGCTGCACACAATCTTTCTTCTGGTTCAGCTGTTTCAAGGTTATTCCTGGGGTGATATTTTCTGGTCTTTTAGAGGTTAATAAGGGAGGGTAAGAGTGATTTACTTCTTACTCTGCCATCTTGGCTCCCAGAAGTGGAAGTCCCAAACCCACTCTTTCTAAAGATGCCAATGATCTCTTAATTGCCAAATCCAATAGCCTTTCCTCAATCTTCATTCTTCTTACCTCTCATAGTCTCTGATATGTTGATGTATTTCTTCTCCTCAATAATCCTTATGCTTTCAGGATACTTCTCCCCAGTTCACTTTCTCCATGTCTGACCACTCTTTCTCAGTTTTGTTTGCAGTATGTTCATTTAATTAATGCTCACTAACCTTGAAGTCAACCAAAGGCCTCTGTCCTGAGCCCTCTTCTCTTCTCCCTCTGTACTTCCTCTCACTTCACGATCTTGTTAGCTCCTATTAATTCAATTATGATCTCTATACAGATGATTTTCAAATATGCTTACCCAGCACCAATCCTTCTACTGACATTTTGCATCTCCAACTGCCTGTCAGACATCTGAAATTGGTTGCCTGCTAAACCTCTTAAATGGAATATAAACAAAACTGAACTGATTATCTTTTCCCCTAAATCTTCCCCACTTAGAAACTTCCCTATTACATTTGAAGGGAACCACCATCTTCCTGAACCTTGACTTTTCACCTTAGATGTCAACCTCAACTCCTCACTTTCTTTCCTCATATCCAATCTGTTGCTATGGTCTGTTGATTTTAACATTTCAAAATTTCTCAACTATGCCCCCTTCACTCCTCTGATACTGGTACGGGCCTTCATTACATAATTTCTGGACTATTATAATAGGCTACTTTTTATTCTGTCTGCTATGTATCTTTTCCCCATGTCCATCCATCCTCCATTCAGACAACAAAGTGATTTTCCTAAAGCATAGGTCCAACCATGTCACCACCTCTTTTTAATAAAATTCGGTGGCTCTCTATCTCCTCCAGCATCAAATGCAAAATCCTCCACTCTTTAAAATCCTTCACAATCTAGCTTTTATCCATCTTTCTAATCTTCTTACACTTTACATCCTACCTCATACTATTCAATACAGTGACACTGGTTTCCTGGATGGTCTTCAAACAAGACAATCAGTATCATAGCTTTACCTATTCCCCATGCCTAAAATATTACTTATCCTCATCTCCACATCATGGGTACAATGGCTTCCTTCAAGTCTGTGTTTAAATTCTCATTGTCTATAGAAAATTTTTTCCATTCCCTTCTATATTTTAGTGCTTTTCCTCTCAATTATATCCTATTTATATTGCACATAGCTTGTTTTTACATGGTCATTTGCATGTTGTATTCCCCACTGTATTGTGAGTTCCTCAAGGGCAGAGATTGTTGTTTGCCCATTTTTTTTTTAAAAATCCCCACTGTCTGTCTGTATTTTATCCACACGTAGTAAGCATTTAATAGTTACTTATTGACTAAAAGAATCATTTGCATGATAGAATATCCTTTGCTATCTCCAAGAATATATTTTGTTTTGGCTTCAACTTTGTCTGATATGATCAGTGTCACTCCAACTTTTCATGAAAAGAATATTAGTAATAATATCCAACATTTGTATGTAATACATCAAAATTTTAAAAATATTTTATAGACTCCATCTGATCCTAAAGCTAATCCTATGAGATAGGTGCCATTGTTGTCCTAAATTTTGCAGATAAGGGTACTAAGGCTCAGAAAGGCCCCTGGGTTATACAGCTAATAAATATCTAAAATGGGATACAACAGCAACTCTTTGTAACCCCTGCAATATGACTTAATCACATTGAATCTAAAGGTAGTTCACATTTAAACCAGCACCAGTAGTTTATAAAATTCTCTTCTGACACCAGCTCTGTGAAGCAGCTATTATATGAATGAGGATGTTTGTTTCAGAGATAATCAGAGAGGCTACTAGAGGCAAATCAATCTGCCAATGTGAATGAAGCAAGTGTCCAGAGCAAAGTTCTGGAGTATGGTAAATTTTAGACAAATCTTTCATCTAGAATGTATTTTTATCTTTCTGAATTCAATTTGGTTGAAAGTGGAGAAGGTTAAGGGGAAAGAGAGAAGTTCAATTATCCATCTGTTGAATCTGAGATCTTTGCAAAACATCCAGGTAAATATCTTAGTAGACCTTTGGAAACATCAATTGGAATAGATGAGATCAGCATGGTGTAGTGGAAAGGATAGTGCACCAAGAATCAGAATGCTTCATTTGGAACCTCTATTCTCCTGATAGTTGAGCCATTATGGGCAAATAACTTTATTTCTAAGAGCCTCAATTTCCTTTTCTGTAAAATGATATCTTTTTCCTAGATAATCCTTAAGATTGCTTCAGCCTTAACAATTTTTAAATTTAAAGCTCTCCAGATCAAAATATTCCATGATAACATTTTGAATTCTAATAAGTATTCATATGTATGCATGCATATGGATGTTATTTTTTTCCTACATTTACTACTCTTTCACCCCATTAGCAGTTTTCTTGGCAAAGATGCTGTAGTGGTTTACATTTTTCTTTCTCCAGCTCATTTTATATAAGAGGAAACTCTTAGGTGAATGGGGTTGAGTGATTTGCCAGGGTCACACAGCTAGTAAGTGGCTGAGGACAGATTGGAACTCAGATCTTTTTGACTCCAGCCCCAGTGATCTATCCATTGCACCACCTAGCTGCCCATATGTGTGTGTGTGTGTGTGTGACACATGTATATACACACATATAGATATATAAATATATACACATACGTATATGTATAGACACAAACATGTGTGTATACATATATGTCTCTATACATGTGTGTGCATATATTTTATATAGATATATATAGATATAGATATAGATAGATATCTATATCTATATATATATATATATATATGTCTATATCTATCTATCTATCTATCTATCTATCTATCTATCTATCTATCTATCTATATAAATTAGGAGAGCTAACTGTGATATTGTGGAAAAGAGTCCTATAAACCTAAGATTTCAAGATGCCCTTTTGCTTTGGGGTATATGGTATTATCAATTCTAAGTGGCTTTCATTATTTTGGTCACTTAGCAGGAGTTTTCCCCATCCTGGGCTGCATATATAAAATTTGCTTGAATCCCCCTTGGCCCTAGAGCTAAGATGCCAACTTTTCCTACCCACCTCCACTTGGTCACTTTGCCCCATACTATTTTCTTAGTTTCTAAAACTTATGGTAGCATGTTAAAGAAGATTTTTAATTCAAAAATCAGATGATGAGCTTCATTTATTTTATCTTTAAATAAGCAGCTTAAAAACAAAAAGAAAAAAAAGATCCTTATATTAGGAGCCTGATGACATAGTTTGAGTCCTAGTTCTGCTGCTTGGTAAATGTGTGAATATGCACTTTAGCCAATACATTTAACTTCGGGGCAGATAGGTGGCACATGGATAGAGCACTAGCCCTGAAGTCAGGAGGATCTGAGTTCAAATGCAGCCTCGGATCAAACACTTGACATTTACTAGCTGTGTGATCATGGGCAAGTCACTTAACCTCAATTGCCTAAAAATAAAAAAAAAAATAATAAAAATGAAAAAGACATTTAACTTCTTTCAAATACAGTTTGAAATTTAGTAGCAATAAGGCCATGTTCTAACAGGTTTGCTGTAAAGAACATTGGAAATAGAAAATGCTCAATATCAAGGTTTTTTTTATTATTATACATAAGCACTCATCTAAATATGATATCGATAATCTAAATGTATGAAGCAACCAATACACATTCAAGTATGTATTATCATTTACTTCAATATAATTAAGTTTTTTGTATTGGCCTTTGTACATCTATTACTTTTGTCTAATCTCATATATATGTGTATATACATTATTTTATACTTTCATTTGGAGCCATTTTGCATTTATCAGGGAAGTTTAAATGGTCTAATGATTTCATTGTCATCCTAAGAAATTATGTGTAACATGTCTTTGAAGTACTGTGTTGCATTCCTTAACAGTATTTATGCATTTTATACTTAGCCCACACACTAATGTGCTAATTCTGGTTTGAAGAAAAATGGGGTTTTTGAATGCAATTACTCAAATACAGGTTTTTTGCCAAAACTAACATGGAGAACATGTGTCTTACTTTGGTATCAGCATGTGTCACGTGTCATGTGTCATTGTAAGCCACACCATAAAAAGAAAATGATATAATTTTCCAAAATTATGAACAATTATGAACATATATAAATCCTGGACTTGACAATCTGATGATTTTATTTTGATTTAATGTTTTGAAGGCATGGCTCTGTGCTAATCTGAAAATAGGCTGGTCACTTATGTCTTAATGCAATTGAGATATATTCAGAAATTATATGTAGTGGTTGAAGTGATTTTAACACAAGCCCCATTCCTACAATTCTCAATAGCATAGAAGTGATTCTAGATTCTCAAAGGGTATGCAAACAGAAATTCTAATCTTTCCTCAAAGATGAAAAAGTTTCTAGCATGAACTCATTGAAAGCTAGCACGTCTATTCTCAAAGATCAGCCTAATTTTAATTTTCTCAAAAGCAGATTTGGCAAAAAAAGATGATAAACATCTTTTGGATCCCATCAAATCCCAAGAATCATCTACTATGTTATAGATGGGTTGTGAGGAGTGATATTTCTTACAGAAAATATATACTTTGAGAAAAATCACAAATTCTTAAAGTGTTTAAGTAAACTTTGGTATTTTCCTCCATTACCCTCCTACATACCCTCATGATAAGGTTAAACACATATACATAAATAATTTAGGAAAAATAATATTCATCCATCTAGTCAATTTTTATGAAAAAATAAATTATTTTTTTCTAGTGAAAATTACTAGATGCAATATAGCTTGAGGTTAGATACATTAGCCAGTCTATTGCACATGTGTATAACCTGTCCCCTTCCAAATACATTTTAAGATTGACAAGTTTTCCTTCTTATTAAATGAGAACAGTTGTGTAACATTGGACAATTCAGTTGACCTCTTTAAGCCTCAGTTTCCTCATCAATATGATGAGGTTATTATATAAGATTTAGTCCTAATGCCTTTTTCATGTCTGCTATTCTACAAACAATTTTAAATTGGCCCAATGTTTTAGTATTCTTTTGGGACAGGCACAGAAATAATCCTCTGGACTAAATAGAGTACAGTGGCATTTTGCCTTAAAAGCATTGGCACTGTAATAGTCAAACATTTTTAATAATAGAGGTTACAATCCAGCATATTTTTTGTTTAAAAAAGAGAAGTCATCTCATGCTGAGAAAATTTGACATGCAAATGAATGCACCAACCTCATTAAGAATGCAAGTGTAATCCATTTTGAATGTTAACACAGACTTTTTTTTTCAGTGTTAGAGAAATCTATGAAATTGTCTAATGATTGATTTTTCCTTTATTTTATTTTTTTCTGAATAGGACTGATGAAATATTCAAGTAATTTATGACATATTTATATATTCTCTGAAGTCTGCTTTTGCTTCAAATCAGAACTGCATTGCAGTGCAAGAGGAAAGTCAACGTCATTCTACTGTTTGAATTGTATCTACATAAAAGCTCAAAGATGGAAATAGACTTTTAAGAAACACTATTATATACATATCAGAATTCTCATAATAACATTTAATTTGAGAAAACTTGATGCTTGCCAGGTTACATCTTGTCCTGTGATCTTATGCAAAGGAAAGAAGACTATATTTGGAGACAAATAACCAGAATTCAAATCCATCCTTGCCACTGGCTACCTGGGTAACCTTGGGGAAATCTCTTAATCATTTCACACCTGATTTTCCTCAACTGTAAACTGAGAAACTTGACAGTTTTAAAATAACTTGCCCTGCCAAAGACTTAGGAATATTTTATTTAACAAAAATACTAAACAAACAATATATTATCATAAATTTTGAGTCCTGCCACCTCCTTTGCATTTGTAAATAATAAGATTTCTGTATCACATATGTATAACTTATATTCATTATTATATGAGTTCTTCTCTATGCAATTAAAATTAGGTAACAGATAATAAAATGACAGACAGACAAGATTTGAAGAACCCTTTCCTTGAAACTTTTGTAACTTGCTTCCATGACATTGAACTAGCCTGATTCCTTTCCTTTCTTTTTCTATTACTCTGTCTCTTTTATTAGCTACTCTTCCATTTTCTGTCCCTTATGTTTGGACATTCCACCATTATCCTGTCTTTCATTTTTTTCCCTCTTCCTTGGAGTCTTCAAGTCACAAATTTGAGCCTTCCATGTATGTATATGTGTATGGTCCTATTAATATACATATATATGTGCGTGTGCGTGTGTGTGTGTGTGTGTGTGTGTAAACCTAAATAGACATATACACACATGTATGTGTGTGTGTGTATACACACACACACATACGTACATATATTCATGTACATACACACGTATAGGCATCACTCTCTTGACCTTCAATTTCAATGTAATATTTCCAATTATTTCTGATTTTCAAATACAGATCACCATATGGGTATCCTAGCACTTTAAATTCAATATATGTAAAACAGAATTTATCATTTTCTATCTAAACTGTTTCCTCCTGATCTTTTTTATTTCTATTAATTTTATCATCATTCTTTTAATCACCCTATCATAAAGCATCAAAGTAGCCTCTCTTGCCCCCTATGTCAAATCAATTTTATATTTTTGTTATTGATAGATTTCAAAAATGTCTCCCTTCAATGCTTTTCTTTAAATTGTGCTGTGTTCAAACAAATTTAGACCATGATTACTGCCTAACTCCTTGTATGACATTGTTATTTTAGTGATAGTAATAGCAGCAGTAGCACCAGTAGTAGTAGTAGTAGTAGTAGTAGTAGTAGTAGTAGTAGTAGTAGTAGTAGCAGTAGTGGTAGTGGTGGTGGTATTGGTGGTGGTGGTGGTGGTAGTAGTGGAGGTGGTGGTGGTGGTGGTGGTGATAGTTGTAGTGGTATCAATAGTAGTAGCAATAACAGCAGCAGCAGCAGCAGTAATAGTGAAATAATAGTAGCTATTCTTCATTTCTCAAATGTCCTACACTTTGCTGCTTCTATTTTTTTAACGTTATTCCTTCTGCCTATAATCATCTTCCTTATCCATCTTCACATATCCATGTCAACAATGCTTCATTATAAGCTGGAGCCAAGATGGTGGAGTAAAAGTAGTGACTTATTGAGCTCTCCCCTATAAAAAAAATGGCTCTAAACAAATTCAGGAGTAGCAGAACCCACAAAAAGACAGAAAAAAATTTCCAGCCCACAACAACTTGGATGGTTGATGGGAAATGTCTGTTGTACCAGTCTCGAGATGAGTGCATCTCAATGTGGGACATGCTAGCACAGACCAAGCCTCAGTAAACCTGGAGCAGGCCTCAGTGAACTGAATCGCTAGCACTTGTAGCAGTTTCCAGACTTCTCAACACACAAACACCAAAGACAACTTAGGATGACAGTTGGAAAGGTCTGTCTGACCTGAGTGAGAAAGGAGCATGATCTGGCCCCCCTGAGCAGGGGCTGCTTCTGGAACTCTAAGCCCACAGACAGTGGGGAGATGAAGCAGCTGATTGGGGGGGGGATTTCAGGGATATCCTTGCTGGCACTGAGGCAGAATTCTCTTGCTTTGCCCATGCTAGGATATGGGTCACATTACTAGTTGGTGGTCCTGGGGTGAGGAGGAGTGCTGGCATAGGTAAACAGGGAATCCTCCTCCCACTTCCAAGGCAGAAAAGAATGATTATGGTCACAGGCCAGGAAAAGAATAAACACCTTGCCTCTAATCATCCCACCTTGGAAGAACTGAAAATTTACAGGTCCCTAGAAGTATCTCTGAAAACTGCTCCATAAAACCCCTAAAGTTTGGGACAATACATCCTCTACACTGGAAGCAGACCCCTACATTAACAAAGTTGGAAAATCACGTAATTGCCTGGGAACATGAGAAAGAGTGCAAAAAAAAAAAGAACAAAGAACCTTATTTTGGCGACAAAGAAGATGAAAACAAAAACAGAAGAAGACAACAAAGTCAAAGGTCCTATATCCAAAGCCTTCAAGAAAAATATGAATTGGTCCCAGGCCATAGAAGAGCTCAAAAGGGATTTTGAAAAGAAAGTAATAGAAGAGGAAAAATTTGAAAGAGAAATGAAAGTGACACAAGAAAATAGTGAAAAATAAGTCAACAGCTTGCTAAAGGAGACTATGAAATAGTGAAGAAAATAACACCTTAAAAACAGCTTAACCCAAATGGGAAAAGAGGTGCAAAAAGCCAATGAGAAAAAGAATGCCTTAAAAAGTAGAAATGGCCAAATGGAAAAGGAAGCCCAAAAACTCACTGAAGAAAATAATTTCTCAAAAATTAGAATGGAGCAAATGGAAGCCAATGACTCTATGAGAAATCAAGAAATTATAAAACAAAACAAAAAGAATAGAAAAAATGGAAGACATTGTGAAATATGTCATTGGAAAAACAACTGACCTGGAAAACAGATCCAGGAGATGTGATTTTTTTTTTCAAAAGCATAACACTACCTGAAAAACATAATATAAAAGAGCCTAGAAATACTCCTTCAAGAAATTATCAAGCAAAACTGCAATGATATTCTAGACCAGAAAGTAAAATAGAAATTGAAAGAATCCACTGATGACCTTCTGAAAGAGATCCCAAAATGAAAACTCCCATAAGCCAATTTCCAGAGTTTCCAGGTCAAGGAGAAAATATTGCAAACAGCCAGAAAGAAACAATTCAAGTATTGTGGAAACACGACCAGGATAACACAAGATTTAGTAGCTTCTACATTAAGGTATCAGAGGGCTTGGAATATGGTATTCTGAAGGTCAGAGGAGCTAAGCTTGAAACCAAGAATCACCTACCCAACAAAACTGAGTGTAATGGATGAAGTGGTGAAAGTTGACATCAAATGACATAGAGGAATTTAATGCATTCTTGAGAAACCAGAGCTAAATAGAAAAATTTACTTTCAAATACAAGACTCAAGAGAAACATGAAAAGGGAAACAGGAAAGAGAAATCATAAGGGACTCATTAAAGTTGAACTGTTTATATTCCTACATGGAAAGATGATATGTGTAACTCATGAGACCTTTGTCAGTATTAGGGTAGTTGGAGGGAATATATGTGAGTGTGTATGTATGTATATGTATGTATATGTGTGTATGTATGTACATATGTATAGACATATACACAATATAGACATATATAGACATATATATATATATAATATAGACATATATACACATAATATAGATACACATATATTTATATATGTATATGTGTATATATATATATATACATACACACACACACATATATATACATACACACACACATACACACACACACACACACACACATATATATATATATATATATATATATATATATATATATATGGACATAGGGTACAGGATGAATTGAATTTTAAATATGAAGGGATGCTATCTAAAAAAATAAAATTAAGGGGTGAGAGAGAACTATACTGGAAGAAAGAGAAAGGGAAAGGTAGAATGGGGTAAATTAACTCACATGAAAGAGGCAAGGAAAAGTTTTTACAGTGGAGGGGAAGAGGAGGGAGGTAAGAAGGAATGAGTGAATTGTACTCTCATCAGATTTGGCTTAAGGAGGGAATAGCATACACACTCAATGAGTATGAAAATCTATCTTACCCTACAGGAAAGTAGGGGGAAAGTGATAAGAGAGGGAGGGGTGATAGAAGGGAAAGCAGATTGGGGAAAGGGGTAATCAGAAGGCATGTCATCAAGGGGAGAGATGGGGAGAAAATTTGAAACTCAAAATCTGTGGAAGTGAGTGTTGAAAAGTAGAAATAAACAAATATAAAAATAGTCTTTTTAAAATATAGCTATATAACTTTCTTTAATGCTTCTAATCATTTCATTATATCACTACTTTGGACACTCTCTCCAAAGTGTAACTCCTCCACAGATCAGCAAAAACCTTCAGAAGCATGCATAGAGTATTCTGCCTGCCACCCACCCTGTTCCCAGTGCCATGAATTGTCTCTGATTGGCCAGTCAATCTCCCCACACTATTTTCATGATTCAGTTTTCCATTCATTATTTTTCTTTTTAACAAAAATGACCACCCACTGATAATGAGTGACTCTCTGCACACTACTATTATTATTGGAGTATAAGGAGTTCCAAATTGGAAAAAAATTGACTCTTTATCACAAGATAGGATTTTTGGATGGTATTAATAAATAGGAGTTGCCCATTATAATTATTTGAGGAGCTGACATTTATTCCATGTTTCCTGTGAAGTACTGACTAATGGAGTATTATACCCATTTTACAGATGAGGAAATTGGGTCTCAAAAAGATTATTCATTATTTATAAACACAGATACTATCTCAGAATCAAAAGTTAAGTCCTTATCTGTCTTTTGACTTCAATTTCAGTGCTCATTATACCTTTACAAGGAGGACTATCATAAACCATTTGCTTGTGTACTCTTGGACAAGTTGTCTGGAACTTTGCCCTTAATAACACTTAAATTCTTCTAATGTTAAATATTTTATGACTTTCCCACCTCACTTCCCCTCCAGTGTTGGGGCCTTCAGTTTTGGTGTGTTGCTACAAGGTAGCAAGAAAGATTTGCTACTGTGGTTGCAGGTGAGAAGTGGAGAAAAGGATTTTTCTTGAGTTCAAGATGGAATGGCCCTTTACTCCATCACATTTCTCTTTACATAGATACATATTTAAATATAAAGCCTTTTTGATATATAAAATATGCCTTTATAGTAAAACATAATTCTAAATGAGCTTTCACTTAAAATAGCTTAAAAGGATACTTTTTGAGCAATTAAAAAATAAAATGAAATTTCTAAGTTTTAGGTATGTCTTTCTTCTTTAATCTTTAGACAGTTTAAAATTAATAATAGCTTCTACTAATACTTAAAAATGGCCTTGAATTTTACCATAATGCTAAAAGCCCTCTGGCAGCTCATCCAAAGATTCTAAGTTTACTAGGTTTTCTATCCAATTCTTTATTTATTCCCTGATGGTCAAAGAGGCATCTACTTGCTTCTGAGCCTAATTTATTCTGCTACATTTTTTTTTCTTTTGTGTCTTCTCTCTCATCTCAATCCCTCTCCTTTTCCTTCTTCATATCCCTCTTCATCTTCATGACATCTCTCCCTCTCTGTCTATCTCTGTCTGTCTGTGTGTGTGTGTTTATGTATCTGTCTGTCTGTTTCTGTCTCTCCTTTCCTTCCCTCTCTGTCTCTCCCTCTCCCTTCCTCCTATCTCTCTTTCTTTCTCTTCCCCTTCCCCCAAAAAAACCTTCACAAAATCTTATAATATCCTTTTGCATCTGGGTACCTTAAAGGCTATTTGTAGATTCTCCCCATCCTGAGAGAATTTTTTTCAACTTAAAATATGACTTTCCTTCCTTTCCTTGAAAAGAAACCACACTGGGTCCCTTCTTTCTTGGACCACTTGATTCACTCCATATCTAAAAAAAATTTACTTAGCAATTTTGCTTAGCTCCTTAAGTTATAGTTACAAAGATTTTTAAAGATAAAGATACTTCTAAACATAAGAGAAATTGAACAACAAATTAAGCAGAATTTTATTTAATTTAATAGCACATACATTAGCCATATAAAGGTAAAACTTGCCCATTCTGAAGTGGTCTGTTTATGCAGTTATCTGTGATTCTCAACAGAGATCTTCCTCTGCTATTTATAAGCTGTTCAATAAAGGGAAACAAGAAGTTTCAAATGATCTGAGCCAGCAAAAGAAATCAAATTTAAATGCAATCTTCAGATACATTCATGATATTAACTTCATAAAAATCTATTCCATTGAAAACTATGGTGGACTCCTCTGCCCTTGCTTACAGGATGGAGTGCTGGCATGAAATTGAGAAACTGAAAATGCTGGAGGAACAATCAAGGCATATGTTCTAGAATTTCCCCTAGAGAACAAAACCACCCCAATCAAGCCAGCCCTGAACTAGGAACTCTGTTAGAACTTTGGATGGCTCATGGTTCATGCATGACACAAATTGGTGAAATACTTTTAACAGCCAAGAAAAGTGAGAGTTTCTTAGAGCAATCCTAGCTGCCAAGAAACTCATTCTTATTTCAGTGAAAAGTTTTTTTTAAAAAAGTCTCACTTATGCAGTAGTTCAATCTTGTGATGCCTTTTGTAAATCACCAAGTTGTGAAAAGGTTTTGTTGCACTGAAAAACTTCCACATGCAGAAGGAAAGTAAGGAAGCCTTTGTTAAACTTCTGGTGTTTGTTAAATTATTGATCTATACAACATAGATGATACTTCAGGTAGATTACAAGGCATAAAAAAATAGAAGAGGAAGCAATGATGATAATCACAAAGTATGAATGATTTTAATTTCAATAGGCAAGACTTCATTATGGAATCTTATATTGGAAAAACTATTGAATGATGATATGGACTGAACTCATTTTATTCAAGGAAACTCCAAATATTTTGTAATCATTATATCAAGTGATTTAATGTGTCTCTTAATAGTTTATCATTGATCATCAGAAAATACTTTTTGGACCTTATTTTCCTACTAAAAGTAATAGCTGAACAGTGGGCCACAGGCCAAAAACAAGAAGCCTGAATTGCATGATTGGTAAGTGAATTTGGTTATATCTACAACTCTCTTCATTTCAATTTCTCATAATTCAATCATTCTATCAACAAAAATTTTTTTTAAGCAGTGACTATGTGCCAGGTACTGTGCTAAGTACTGGGGATTCAAAAAGGGTGAAAAAAAAAAACAGCCCTTGCCTTCAAGGAGCTAAAAATCAAATGGGGGAGACAACAAGCAAACAAATATATACAAAGCAAGCTATATGCAGGATAGGCACCTTCTTTCAAGGCTCAATTTAACAACCAACTCCTCTACAAAGTCTTCTCTAATCCACCTCTCCCTCCATGCTAGCTATTATTGCTTCTGGCTTCTAAATCGAATTAGTTTTTCCTTATCTCTAAAAATATTATTACCCAATAGTGGAATGTAAGCATCTTGGGGTTAGGGAGTGTGTAGCATTTTTTCTTTGTAATCTTAATGTCTGATTACTTTGATGTAGGAACTTCTTCTCTTATACTGTTTCAACTAATCTGTACATTGGTTTTAAAGAGTTACCTAATCTTTTAGAACTTTAAATGACTGGCTTGTGGCCACAAAGCTACTAAAATGGTGGGGTTTTTTATATCATAGTAGTATTCTTCCTTTCTATCCTTATTCTCTGCAGCAAAGGTTCTTAAACTAGAGTCTGTGAAGCTTTAAGGAGCAACTGGATATAGTTCAAAGCATCCATGAACATGATTGGGAATAGTTCACTTCTGTGTTTTCATTAACCTGTAACTGAAATTTGAAACTTCCTTTCTTAAAAAAAAATATTTTGTGAAGAACTGTTTCTAGGTTTCACTGGACTTCCAAAGTAGTTGCTGTAACAAAATCAACTAATCAATTTCAATAAATGTTTATTAAGTACCTACTATGTATGTTCAAGGTACTGTGCTAAGCAATGAAATATTAGTAAGCTCTGAACTGGAACAAGTTACTGATTTTGTACCTAATAGGTCTTTAATCAATGATTGTTTTAATAGAATTGAATTAATTATACAATTACATGCATTTGTATATATATAATGTGTGTATACATTTGTATCTGTACATGTGTATATAGCTACACATGTAGTACACACACATATATGGGTGTGTGTTAATGTGTATATTCCCTTCCCCCACGACATATGACCAAAGAAGTTATTTGCAAGGTTGCAAGGGAGATGATTTCAGTGTATGGAACAAAATGGTTGCCCTCAGGAAATACTGATTCACTAAAGCTTTATTAAAGTCTGGTATGCTCAAGATTATGCAGTAAAAAACAATATAGAGATCCATGAAATACTAATCTGGCTTCCTGAAAGTGGGAAGTCACTTCAGCTAGCCAGAAATTACTGCCAAGAATAGCTTCTAGGCTGATGTGTCAATTTCTCAAAGGAAGCAATATCACTTCTAAGACTAACATTTTAGTCAAAAATCATGTCTTCAATAGTTTTGGATGAAACTTGGGAAAAGAGGAGTAGTTTTTATAGCACTACTTCCTACAGGGAAAAATGGCTATTGGAAAAAAAAACTGACCATGTATCTGGATGCAGCATTAAAACTGGAGAGACAATCAAAAAGCAGTGAAGAAGTGACAGCAATATTGCAAAGAATGGGGGTGGTTGTAATAGCAGGGAGTGCCAGAAACAAAGAAAGCCAACATAGGGAGAAAGAAATGAAACTTATTGTTAGAGAGTAGAAAAATTACCATCATGTCTTCAGACTGCTTCTGAGTAGTGCAAAGGGACAGAAGTGAATTATGAACCTAAGGGGTTCTAGGGAATACTTACTGAACCTAAGTTCAATATAGGTATTTCATTCTTAAGAAGATCAATCTTAAAGAATGGCAAATAAATATAATTGCATCGGTCTCCCTTTAAATGTATTATGCAATGGTTATTTTTTTTTAATCTCAAAAACACTTCTCCTTACACCATTTCAATGTTCCTTTTGAATTGAACTTGTAGTTTCATACATTACCATATTGTCTTTTTGTACAATAAATAAATGAAGAGAAGAGCTAAACAGGTCTATCTTGTAAAATCCACTTAAAATTAAACAAAAAAATAGCCTTTTAAGAGTTTTCTTTTAATACAATATAAGTATACACTGAGTTGAGAATAGATTCTGACCTTAAGCAGTAAAAGTATCAGAAAGTTCCTCCTTCATTCACTACAGAATAAATCATTCATGGACTCACTCCTGTTATAGTAAAATCTGTTCCTTTGCATATCTTTAAAGACCCTCAAGTACAAAATCACTGAATTTCTTTTAGAAGGAATTGCAGAAATGATCCAGTGCAATTCTTATCAGAAAAGAACCTTTCCTATAATATATAAGACAAATGTCCATTTCTTCGAACTTCATTTTTTTTTCAGATAAGGAAACTGAGGCCCAGGGAGATTGAGTAAATTTGCCCTCCTGAAAACCAGGGACTATTTGGACATTGCTTTTACTTACTAAATGATACATCAAGATGATTCATTTTGCATCTCCACTAGTTAAAATAATACAATGTTAATTTTTTTTGCCTTCCTTGCTAGGTTATAGCAAACAATGAAAATTGATCTTAGTGTATCAGTGGATATATAAAGTAACATGCACCCACCACTTTAATCACACACAAACAAACGAATATACGGCTGAATCCTGCTTAGTGGAAACAATGAATTTATCAAAGTACTCACATTATTCAAATTCACACTTCATGTTTTCATTGGTCTGGAGCCAATTGCCATATTGGGAATATAATTTAAAATACTGAAAATTGAAATGATGTGACTTTAAATGATTCATTATTGTCAGCACTGGGGACCTAACTCTGTGTGTATCTTTACTATGTTTACATATATATTGTATATGTAGATATATAATATCTATCTATATATGTACATACTATGCATAGATACAAGTGCATGTATTCTTATATTTTTGTATTAGGTTTATATGTAAATTTTGGTGCTGGAGAAGACTTGTGAGAGTCCCTTGGACACCAAGGAGATCAAATCAGTCGATACTTTAAAACACTGATTCAGGCTATTCAATGGAACATCAAAAGCTGAATCTTAAATACTTTGGCCACATAATGAGAAGACAGGGCTCATTGAGGGGAAAAAATAGACCTGATTTTGGGAAAGATTGAAGCCAAAAGTAACAAGACATAGCAGAGGATGAGATAGATAGATAGATAGATAGATAGATAGATAGATAGATAGATAGATAGACAGATAGATAGAAGCAATGAACATTAACTGGACATACTTCAAGCAGGAGTGGAGGATAAAAGGGCCTGGAGTTCTCATGGAGTGATTAAGAGTTGGACACCATTAAACGATTGAACAACAACAAAATATGTATGTATATATGTGTATATAAATATATATATATATATATGTTTATATTTATGTATATGTATGTATGAATGTATGTATACCTATATGCATGTATGTATATTATGAATGTATGTATGTATACATACACAGATATATTTGTATTATGTTCACCTAAGTTTACATATATATATCTACATAGCTGCACCTCTATAAAATCCTGCATTGTGAGTAAATTTAAAATTCATGATTCCAGGCACAATTTTTCACTAGGCTGTTTTTGTCAGATATACATTGCAATAGACTATTGCTATTATTTTTTGCTGTTTTCCACAGCATGATGCACAGCTCACATCCAGGAAGCTCCTGAAATATAAGAATGTATCTTGTACTTTCTAACACTAGCAATATTAGGTACATGGAGGGCCTTGAGCACCACCATCCTCAAAAGTAGCTCAATATTCTTGTGTACACAATGCTGTGTTAGGAATTCAATACCTGTTGCTGAGTTGCTGATTAGCTAGAAACAATGGGAACTGCCTCTAGTCAAGCATAGGGGTGTGTGTGTGTGTTTATGTATATAATATATGTATGTATATACATATACATATCTATATGTATCCTTTTTATTCTTATTTTCAAAGTATTAGCATATCACTTAACTTTGTGGATTTCACTGTCCTTGGGAGTAGAAAATAAGGAAAGAAAAGAATAGCTGAGAGTGATTGAAAATATGAACTTGTGAGAATTTTACCAGAGAAGCAAGAGTTGAGAAAAACAGACAAAGAAACTTGGGCTCTGTAACATGCACTCATTTTAGCTGTTCTCTCCTCAGACATCTGATGTTTTCCTCTTCTTTCCATATTTAAATGTTTCCATTGGTTTATGTTATGCTTTCTTTCTGTTGTTGTTATTGAGTATTGATTACTTATTTATTTTGGAGTAGACAACATCTTTCAAAGATTTAAGATATTTTAGTTTGATTTTGATTTACAGTTTGTGAGACCTTGGGCAAGTCAATCCACATCTTGAAGTCTCAGTTTCTTTTACTATAAAATGGGATGATAATTTTTTTTTTATTACCCACTTCTCCAGTGGAGGAAACAACTTTTCCATTTGCAAAGAACCATGAAAATGGGAAACAATGATGTGGTTATAATTGTTCTTATCTTTTTCCACTTCATTTGTCACTTATGATGCCCACATTTTCTACCAAAACTTGTTGCCCTCTCTTTAAATTCAAAATCATCTCTCATCAAGGTGCCCCTTCTCCCCAGACCCATCTTCCAGTCACCACAAACTATGTGTCAACTCTAGTTCCCTCCCACAGTCTTTCTGTATATAATATCCATCTTGGCACCATTTAGAGGCTGAGACTTGCTCAAGCCCGCTCCTCTTTATAAGCATCACAAATGTTTAGATGCCTTAACAGCCTGGCCAATATGGCTGATCTTTAATAAATCTTGTCTTTGGCTGAAAATCAATCAATCAATAAATAAATCAATAGATAAATAAATTCAAAATCATTAACCTACATTTCACATCAAATATCTTCTTAATGAAGGAGAGTTGTAACATTAATAGAAATATGCTCATAAAATTAGATGACTTTGGGGAAGTTACTAAACCTCTCTAAGAGTCACTTTCCTCTGTAAAAGGAAAAGATGAGACCAGATTGATTTCCTCTAGGGTTCCTTCTAGGTCTCATCCAATGACATTAAGTCTGAGCATTAGTGCAGTTAGGATTAGGAGAGGAAGAGATTGCTATGGTGCAAGGTAGAAAGAATTTATGAAGAAAGAAGGAATTGAATTAGACTTCAAATGATGTCAGCTTTGGATAGGCTAAGAGAGATTAATCTGGCTAGAATTGAGAGTTTACATAGGACAAAAGTGAAGGAAAAAATAAAGGAGGGGACCTGAATTATACTGGAAAAAACCATGAGTTCACAAGCAGTAGAACTGGATTCCATGCCTAGTTCTGCATGTAAGGATTTGAGTAACCTTGAGCAAGCCCTATAACTTCCTTAACTTGTGTTATATTACCCAGTGTCATTGCAATCCTATTAAACCCCTACATTCCTTCAATGGAAACTAAAAGTACTGAGTGCCCAAATGAAGTTACCAAAATTCAGATATGTTGTACTAGACAGAATCTGATTTTGGAACTGTTATAAATCCTTTCCTTCATGTTGGTATGCACTGTGTGGAAAAACTCAAACTAATGTCACAATCAATTATCTTTGAACACCGCAGTTACCAAATAGGCAAATGAGATTCCAAACAGGCATGACAGGTTTGCAGGTTCTCATATTCACTCTTTACTCTCACTTCAAAATACACACTCAAACTATGCCCAAACACATACAACATACCTCCCAAAAAATGCACAACTTCTACTATTCTTTCTATGCTCCAGCACTCAAAGCACTCAGGCCAGCTTTCAGTGACTCCTTTCCCTGTATATTAGTATTCTGTCTTCTTCCTCATTCCCTAAATACTCTCTGTGGCATTATAATCACTATTTTACAATGTACAATCACTGTACCTTTATGAATATTTTACAGTGCACAGGAACTAATTTTCCTACATTTCCTTTACATTTCTTGGAATCCCAATATACACTCATATTAGGCTGGCAGAAACAGTCATAAATACTTTCCTTTGCAAGTAACACCAACCCTACCTACGCATACCCTTCAGATACAAAAATAATGAAACAGAAGAGCATCCAAGGAAGCTTCCAGATTCCAAATCTCCTGATGCCTTGTTTGGAAAAAATGAGAGTAGGAGATTGTGTTCTGTATTATAATAGTCTAAGCATACCTCTTCTACTTCTAAAGCTTTATCATGTCTTCTGTTTGCAATTTATCATTTAGTAAGCATAAAATTATCGAAAGTGATTTTTACTATTTTTTTTAAAATAAGGAGAATGACACAAAAGCATTTCTTGGAAATTAAAACATTTTCTGCCATCAGTGTGTAGGAAGAGACTGGAATCAGTGAGATTATAAAGAAAGCTATTACAATTATCTAACCATGATGCAATTAGGTGAGTGACATGGGGAATGAAGAAGAATGCACAAGTCAAAAATATTTCATAAAGGGTCACATAGCTAAAGTTAGGGATTCACTGGAAATATCTAGTCCAAACCCCTCAGTTTGCAGATAAGGAAACTGAGGTCTGGCAAATTTAAGTGAATTGACCAAGGTCACAAACCTAATAAATGAAAAAACTAATATTGAAATGGAGGTCCTTCACTGTCCCACAACACAAGAGAGAAAAGGAGGATATATCTCTACCCTCTATAGATACAAGATCTAATTATTTTATGTGATGTGGACACAGGCTTAGGGAGGCTATAGAGCTCCATAATAAATGTGAATTATGCCAATTTTTTTAACCAAAATTGTACGTCACACATCTTTTAGAATTATAAAAGATGTGTCTTTGTGTTAGTAAAGTGTGTATCTGTCTCTGTTTCTCTGAGTATCTATGTGTGGTTCTGGGTGTAAGACTTACATTCCTTTGTGTATGTGTGTGTGTTTCTCAATACTTCTATACATGTGGACATGTCTGTCTTAGTGTTTGGTTACATTGGTTAGCAGAATTATTCATTTCAGAGTAATTATATATGCACATGTGTGATGAAGGTGAACTAGCCTATTTGGGCTAGTCTTCGCATGATGTACAGATATCCCCTGCCTGGTTCCAGTTCAAGTAAATATTTGGAAGTCTAAATTAAGCCTACTTTGTCCATGATGGCTTAGTAATTACTGAAGAGGACGGGTGGGTAAACAAAATGGGCAAAGAATTGCTTCAATTCCCTCTTTCCTTTTCAGCTACAAATGAGGCAGGGCTAGTTAAAGCTGCTGCCAAGAATCAGATGAGAAAAAGGTATTCCCCTAGTTCCATTTAGCCAGTCAAAATGGCTATGAGCACATTGCTACCCTTAACTCTTTTGTTCATTCTTTCATAATTTCACATGAATCAATATTTCAAGATGGAAGTGTTTAGATAACCTTGTAAATTTGGGAAATTAAGAGGTCTCATCAAAGATCTTATCAGCAGTCATCTCTGAATGGTAGCAGTAGCTGCAAAAAAAAAAAAAACAAAGTGGATTTCTGGATGCAGGAGAAGCATCCCCAGTGGCTGGGAAGAGATAAACTAAAGATAATTAGTTACAGAGTGAAAGTCACTCAAGGAAAGGCCATATCAGGGAGTGTGAGCCCTTATGGAAGAGAATACTGTCCACGAATTCTAGTAAGTCATATACCCACAAAGTCAGTCAGTCGATAAACATTTATTAAGTATGTAATATGTGCCAGTTCTAGTATTAAACACTGAGGGTACCAAAAGGTAGAAGGCAAATAATCCCCATTCCAAAGGAGATCACAAATTAACGAAGACATCATGCAAAGAAATATGTGCAAATTACATACAAGAAAAATTGGAAATAAAAGAGAGAAGGCATGAGAATTTAAAGAGATTGCGAAAGGCTGGCATTTTACCTAAAACTTTAAGAAAGAAAGTCAGGGAAGCCAGGAGGTAGAGATAAGGAGGGAAAGCATTCCAAATATGGGAGGTAGCCACTGAAAGTGCTCAGTTAGGAGATGGAATGTTAAATAATTAGATATTGCATATAAATGATTGAATTGAAAATGGATATAAATAAGATGGAATTTTAAAGAATTCACTTATTTTTAATTTTCAACATTCACTTCCCTAAGTTTTTGAATTTTAAATTTTCTCCCCCTCCCCAAGACAACATACACTCTGATATAGGCTCTACTTATACATTCATATTAAGCATATTTTCTCATTAGTCATGATGTAAAGAACTGATAGGAGAAACCACAAAAGTGAAGCAATGAAACAAAACAACAAAAGAAAAGGAGAGCAAATTGTATGATTCCACATGCATTCAGACTCCATAGTTCTTTCTCTGGATGTGGATAGCATTTTCCATCATGAGTCTTTTGGATCTGTCTTAGATCCTTGTATTGCTGAGAAGAGTCAAGTCTATCAAAGTCAATCATCACACAATGTGGCTGTTGCTGTGTCTAATGTTCTCCTGGTTCTGCTCACTTCACTCAGCATTAGATCATATAAGTCTTTCCAGGTTTTTCTGAAGTCTACTTGCTCATCATTTCTTATAGCACATTCCATTACATTCATATACCACAACTTGTTTAGCTATTCCCCAATTGATAGGTACCTTTTCATATGACTATAGATAAATTTAATTTCTTCCTCTGGAAACTGCCTGTTCATATGCTTTGACCATTTACTAATTGAAGAATGACTTGTATACTTATTAATTTGCTCATTTCTCTATATATTTAAGTAATGAGGCCTGTATCAGAGACACTGGTTGTAAAAATTCTTTCCCAGTTTTCTGCTTCCCTCCTAATCTTGGTTGCATTGGCTTTGTTTGTGCAAAACTTTTTCAATTTGATGTAAGCAAAATTATCCATTTTGCATTTCATAGACATTATGTATTATCTATATGCATTTTGCTTATTACTGGAAATGCTTCTATCTTATCCCCATTACGTGGAATGCTTGCTGATGGTTGTAGATAGATGCTACCTATCATTCTAAGGAAGACTCCACTTATTTCTATGCTCTCTAGTGTTTTTAATAGGAATGGGTGTTGTATTATGTCAATTTTTTTTTCTACATCTATTGAGATAATCATATGGTTTCTCTTAGTTTTACTGTTTATATGATCTTTTATGCTGATAGTTTTCCTAATATTGAACCAGCCCTGAATTCTTGGTATAAATACTACCTTGTCATAGTGTATTATCCTTGAGATAAGTTGCTGAAATCTCTTTGCTAATATTTTCTTTAAAATTTTTGCATCTATATTCATTAGGGAAATTGGTCTATAATTTTCTTTCTCTCTTTGTGCTCTTCCTGGTTTAGGTATCAGTACCATATTTGTATCAAAAAAAAATATAAAAGAATTCACTAGGAATCTTTCTTCACCTATTTTCCCAAATAGTTTATGCAGTATTGGAACTAGTTGTTTTTTAAATGTTTGATAGAATTCATTTGTAAATCCATCTGGCCCTGCAGATTTTTTTTTTCTTAGTGAGTTCATTGATGTTTTATTAAGTTTCTTTTTCTGAAATTGAGTAGTTAAGGTATTTTATTTCCTCTTTCATTAATCTGGGCAATTTATATTTTTTGTAAATATTCTTCCATTTCACTGAGATTTTCAAATTTATTGCCATACAGTTGGGCAAAATAGTTCTTAATTATTGATTTAATTTCCTGTTCATTTCTGGTGAATTTATCCTTTTCCATTTTTGTTGCTGGTAATTTGATTTTCTTCTTTCTTTTTTTAATCAAATAAAGCAAAGATTTATTTTTTTTCATAAAAACAGCCCTTAGTTTTATTTATTAGTTCAATAGCTTTCTTAATTTCAATTTTATTAATATCTAGTTTTCAGAATTTCTAATTTTGTGTTTAATTGGGGATTTTATATTTGTTCTTTTTCTAGATTTTTGTTTAGTTGCATGCTTAATTCACTGAACTCTTCTTTCTCTATTTTATTCATGTAAGCATTTAGATACATAAAACTTCCTCTAAATACCACTTATGCTGCATCCAATAAGTTTTGATATGTTGTCTCACTATTGGATGAAGTTATTGATTGTTTCTGTGGGGTTTTTTTACCTACTACATTCTTTAGGATTAGATTTTTTAACTTCCAGTTAGTTTTTAGTCTAACTTTCCATGACCCTTTATTACATGTAATTTGTAATTACATGCATCGTGATCTGAAAATGACGCATTTAATATTTCTGCCTTTCTGCATTGGATTGTGAAGTTTTTGTCTTATTAAATGGTCGGTTTTTGTGTAGGTGCTATGTACCACCAAGAAAAAAGTGATATGCCTTTCTGCCCCATTCAGTTTTCTCCAGGGTCAACCATATCTAACTTTTCTAAAATTCTATTCCTCTCCTTAGCTTTTGTCTTATTTATTTTGTGGTTAGATTTATCTAGTTCAGAGCAGGAGAGGTTGAGGTCCCCCACTAGTATAGTTTTCCTGTCTATTTCTTCCTATATCTCACTTAACTTCTCCTTTAAGAATTTAGATGCTATACCACTTGGTGCATATATATTTATTAAAGACATCACTTCATTGTCGATGGTGCCTTTTACCAGGATGTAGTTTCCTTCCTTATCTCTTTTAATTGGATCTGTTTTTGCTTTTGTTTTGTCTGAGATCAGGGTTGGTACCCTTGCATTTTTGTTTGTTTGTTTTACTTCAGTTGAAGCATAATATATTCTGCTCCAAGCTTTTACCTTTGCTCTGTGTGTATTCCTCTGCTTCAAATGTGTTTCTTGTAAACAACATATTGTAGGATTATGATTCTTAATGCAATTTGCACTCCATTTCTGTTTTATGGGAGAGTTCATCCCATTAACATTCACAGTTATTATTACTATCTGTATCTTTTGCTCCATCCTCTTTTACCCTGTTTATGCCTTTCTTTCTCCTTTCTCCTTTTCCCTCCTCATTAGAGTTTTGCTTTTGACCATAGCTTCCCTCTGTCTGCTTTCCCTTCTATTAGCACCCTTCCTTTTCTTTTCCCTTTCCCTTTTCCACTTTCTATTTCTTCCCTCCCTTCTATTCACCCCCCCCTTTTCTTTTCCCTTTCCCCTCCTACTTACTATAGGGTAGGTTTGATTTCTATACCTAACTGATTATGTTATTCCCTCTTTCAACCAAATCTGATGAGAGTAAGGTTCAAATAATAAAGTATAGGTTTTTGTACCTTTTTATATGATGTAATTTACCCTTGTCTGTCTCCTCTTTCCTCTTCTCCCAATACAATCCCTTTTCACCCCTTAATTACTTTTTCATCATCACATCAGAGTCAACTCATACCCATTCCCACTATCTAAGTGTACCCCTTCTACATGTCATAATAACAATACAGTTCTCAAGAGTTATAAGTGCCATCTTCCATTGTATGCATGTAAACAGTTTGCCCTTGTTTGTTTGTGTGTTTACTTATTTACTTATTTATTTATTTATGAGGTAATTGGGGTTAAGTGACTTGCCCAGAGTCACACAGCTAGTGAGTGTTATGTGTCTGAGGCTGGATTTGAACTCAGGTCTTCCTGACTCCAAGGCCAGTGCTTTATCCACTGTGTCACCTAGCTGCCCCTAACAGTTTGCCATTATTAACATATTACTGCTGTTTTTTTTTCTTTCCTGTTTACCTTGTTATGCCTGTCTTGAGTCTCATTTTTGAAGGCCAAATTTTCTGTTGAACCTTGGTCGTTTCATAAGGAAGTTTTGGAAGTCCCCTATTTCATTAAATATCCATCTCATCCCCTGAAATATTATGATCAATTTTGCTGGATAGGTGATCCTGGGTTGTAATCCTCCCTCCTTTGCCTTCTGGAATATTGTATTCTTCTGATTTTTTAATGTAGAACCTGCAAGGTCCTGAACAATTCTTACTGTGGTTTCATGATATTTGAATTGTTTCTTCCTGGCTGTTCTATCCACTGCACCATCTACCTTTCCATGCTAATTGAATCTTTGGGAACTGATGAGATCATGAAATGAAATAGTATGAAGGAAGAAAGAAAGAGGTCCAAGGATAGAGAGTTTTTGTACAAGATGGTTAGCAGTCATGACCTGAATGAAGATCCAAGAAAGGAGGCTTTGAAGGAATGTCCAGATAGATGGGAAGAGAATTGGGGGAAGACTAGTGTCACAAAAACCTAGAAAAAAAGAAGAGTATCAAGAAAAAGAAGATCAACAATGTCAAAGGCTGCAGAGAGTTCCATAGAGAGATATAACTAAAGGGAACTCTGGGAGGATTTCATTAATATAAAAAAGGATTTCTGCTAAAGAAGTATGACTTACCCACTTTCCAATATGTTCTCTATGTGTATGCTTGCCTTTCATTATACTATAAATTTAAGTCCACTTTTCCCAGGTTGTTGTATTTGCAGGACAGTACTCTAAAAACTGATTGAGACTGCTAGATGGTTATTAATGGGCAGCATATTAATGGAGCCTTTGGAATAACTGTTCAGTGTTATCCCTGCAAACCTGAGAGGAGTAGGAAGAAGAGAAAGAGGAGTAATCAGTCTCATCATTATCATCATCATCATCATCATCATCAGCTGTCCTCTGGTCGCTCAACCTGACAGTTCAATTACAAGTATTTAGATTTGTTTATTTGCTTGCTTTTAAGATTTAGAAGGGGAGAACTAATAGGACTTGGAAACTAAGTGATATAGAGTAAGGGAGAAGGAAGAATCAAAGATGATTAATGTGTTAAGTTTGAGTAGCTAGAAGCATAATGGTCCCAGAAGAATAGGGAGGAGAAAAAGTAAAAGTAGGAGAACACATAGAAAATAATCTGGTTGGTTTTAGGTTTCGTTTGAGGCAAGAGTAGGATATCAAAATAAGAATATGCAATGGGCCACTCAGAGAAAATTAACAGGAAAAGCCAGAGATAGAAATATAGATTTTTAAGTTTCTGACATGAAGGTAATAGTTAAATCTGTGACAGTGGAATGAGAAGTCTTAACAAGTATATAGTGAAAGAAAGAATAAAGAAACTAGAACAGAGCCTTGGAGAAAGACTTTTGCTATCACACAATGGGCTTAGAACTCAACTGTACCAGTTATCTCATCTTGTTTGAGCGTGATTTTATAAATTTAAGGTCATAGGTTTATTATACATATAGACTAACTGACTTTGTCTTTTTGCATAGACATTCTACTCCTGAAACAACAACAATTCGATAGTCCTGTCTAGTTGGTCAGCGGATACTTTTGACTATCTGTTCAGTAGGTGATATTTGGATGTCTAATCACATTGTTTTGTCAAAGAGGCATAAATTGAAGGAAGGAAAAAGAAAGATAAGAAGTAACAAGGAAAAATGTATACCTAGTGTACTCACTCGTTTCAAAATACAATTCTTCATTGACCAATCAAACTATAGCACCATGGTAAGGAAATGTGGGTACAAACAGCCTATAAAAGATCAGCTCAAAAACCCTATCATATCAGCCAAATGAAGGTCCATAAAACACAGAATTTGAACACAACTGTGATGCATTTAGAACAGGATGCAAGCAGCAAAGGGATGCTCTTTGCTCATGGAGCAAACCATCTGCTTTTTCAAGTCAGCCCAGCCTAAGCATAGTGCCAGCTTGCTAATAAGCATCATTTTAGAGTAGATGGCCCAATGAAAGTCCATCATCAGTATGGGAGGAAGAAATCAATGCAGCTCCCCATTGTCAGAGGGAGAGACTTATTCTTCAGATATGAAGAATAGTAATTTCTATCTAGTAGTCATGAAAATAACATGGGTGAACAGGCCCCAAATATATCAAGGTAGGCAGTTGAAAGGAATTTGGGTTTGAAGACCTAAAATAAATGGTACATATTATCTCCCCCTTTCTATTTTTTTTCTATTTCATTTTTGTATAATTTATTTTTCGCAAGAAAATGATATGCCTTCTGTAGGCACTTGATTTTTTTCTCTATTAAGACAATGGAAAGAAATATAAAAAGGTAAAAAATCTGCTCTGAAATATTAGTGATTGGATTTCAGAAATGCAGGTGGTACAACAATCAAGATCAAAGCCAATTTGTGAAAGAAAGTTTAAGAAAAGTTCAAAGTGTGGTTAAGATGCTCAATATCAGGTTTAATTTATATATTTTAAAACAAAATAAGCCCAAGCATATAATGAAATATGGAATATCTCTGAACATTCCTACCAAAGACAAATACATGTTATAGCAAAGGAAATAGCAATCCAAACACATATTGAGATTCCATTAAATTTTCAAGAAATATAGGAAAATTAATTCTTGTACAATTTAGAATATTGCAAAGTCTACAAAACAAAGGACAAATACATGCATTTTGATTGGAACCAATAATTCTTGTTCATAGAGCTTATAATTCAACATGTGGTTACAGAATCAATTAAATGTCATTTTCCTAAGCTAGAACATTAAAGATGAATATGCTTGACGCATCATTTAATGTCATGTGATGTGAAACATTTGCCTTGTCTTCAATTTGAGGTCTTCACAATTCCTATATAGTAAAGAGCAGTCTTCTTTCATTCCACATACTAAAATTTCCTTCCAAGGTCACTGTGACTTCATCCTTCTTAGTTACAACAGGAGGACAATATAAATTTAAGTGCTGCCAGTAACACATATTCAGGTTTTCAAATTCACATTTCCCTGAAGTTGGTGAAAGGATGAGGGTGCACACATATTGATGGGATTCCATATTATGTGATATCATTATCAATAATTAAACAACAGATCTTTGGAAAACACTTGATTGAAAGGGAAAGGAAAATCTTTTATTCCTAAGAGTTTAGTAGATTTTGTCAGTCACTGCTGCAACATTACTCTCATGGTTAAGGAATATAAGCGGTTCAGATCACTTTTAATATATGGCCTACTTAACAAATATATGGTCTATTTAAAATAATCCACTTTTGCTCTTTGAGCAGGCCCAGTACAGTCAAGTGCTAAAATTATTGCTAAGCTAATATAGCTGTAATCATAATTAGCCTTTAGAAGTTACAGCTGGGCACATCACAAAGAGAATTTTTTTTTCTCCAAAATGGTACCCGCAGAGGATAGCATCACTTACAATCAAGCTACAACTAAGAACTCTAGTGAATAAATGAAATTCATGTAAATAGGAATGAGAGTTCAGGGGAGAGATATAATACATCAAGATCCAAATACCAATGCAGGGTGACACAAAATCCCTTGTGATTGAGACCCTTGAAAAATAGCTGATAAGGGAACCACATGGGGATGTAGCAGATAATAGGATGGGAAAACTTTCCTGCCATTCAGGTAGGCCTCAGGATCCATTGTCCAGTTCACCCTAATATTATCATTGATCCCAGTTATCCCTGTCCAAGGTGTGACATGGATTGCTGGATGCCAAAAATATTATGTGGGTGGTAAAGAACAATCCCCAAGATTGCTTCAAGAAATATGAAATCTGACTACCAGGACCATGCTCAAAGAAAAACCACAACCACGGTCTTCACCTGATAGAGGAGAGTTTGAAGGAAGATAGTAGATAGTAGACTTGCTTGTGGATGAAAGAGGGCCCAAGTAGAGAAATGACAGAGTAACGGGAATACGGAGGTATGGTATCCTCATTTCTCAGAAAAGAATAAGACCAGTCACAAGATGTGGGGACCAACCCTAAGGACAAAGCATTTTCTCATATCATAGTTCTCTGGGACAAAGTTTAGCTTGCCCTGCCCTAGAATTATGAATATTTGCTATTTAACCATGTCTGTCTTTGTATTATATTCTTTGTAGCCAGCTGAAAAAATCAAAACACCTTAAATATATTTTATCTCATTGATATTCTATGTTAGAGACTTTTAAGAATAATGTAAAATTTTGATTTTAGAATATCTTTAACATGATGTGAACATCCAAATGAGCATTTTCATGATAAAGTGAAACCTCGAAACTAGTGACATCTTAATGGACATGATGATAGATAAAATGGTTATACTAGCAGATCAACGTGCAATCAACATTCATAGAATTACTGTGTTAAGACTAGCAACTTCATTGTCTGAGAATGTGCTTAATTCCCAAGGCTAGCTTCAATAAATAAATTACAAATATATACTTCCCACATTGCATGTTATCCACCAGGGAAAAGAGAGGCAAAAAATGTATTGTATTATTTCCCTGAGTCATATTGATTTCCAATGATTATTTTTGTAATTTGCCAGTTCAAGTTGTTTTGTTTTGATAATACAGAGTTCTGTGAATGCATCCTTCTTTGAAGTGTGCATATTTATATTGTTCTCAGGTCCTGTTGTCATCTTTCTCAAGGAGTAAATGTTCTTTAAACATATGTATAAAGCAAAAGCACACAATGAATGGAAATTTCAAATGTGTGTTTAAGTGGTGCTGAAAATTTAGGTCTTTACTATACAAAATTGGTTTGATTCTCCCTCTCACCAGAAGTAATCACCTGTCCCATACTACATTCTTTTCTGGTACAGATAGCATACACAAGGTCCACTGACAACACTTTCCCACTCAACTTTCTGAATCCTTCAGAAAAAAAAAGGAACTTTAATAATAATGCATGACATGACTGCACCTATAATAATAATATGGAACACAAAAGTCTCAGATACACTCCACATTATTTTTTATTAATTTATTTTGCTTTATCAACAATCACTTCCATAAGCTTTTGAGTTTTAAATTTTTCTCCCCCTCCATCCTTATTTCCTTCCCCAAGAGGGAGTGCAATTTGATATAGACTATACATATACATTCCTATTAACCACATTTTCATGTTAGTCATGCTGTAATACATTGCACATTATTGTCATATTCAAATCCAATTTAGTAAATATTTATTAAGTTTCTATGTGGTACTATGCTGGGAAGGAAACAGCATCTGTCCTCAAGGAACTTATGTTCCTACCCCTAACAATACGTGGCATGACATCTGTGGTTCTTAACCTCCCACCAAGGTCCCTTGTGGAAAGTCTCATACAAGTGGCCTATGTAGTAACTCATGTGTAGAATGGCTTTTGTACTTTGGTTACCTTTTGCTGTCTCTTTAAGAAAGTCTAGGATTGTCAAGGATAGATGTTTTTTGAGACAATCTTCCTCTCTATCCAAGTCACCCCCATTAACTGAAAAGATAGCAGTGACATCAGGTACTGTATCATACATGGCCTTTCAGAATCCAGGTTCATCTACACCTCATATTTAAGGATCAGAATGGTACTTTTGTACCTTTGCTCATCAGCACATGATATTTACAACTACTACATGATGTTTCTGACTTCATGCTTAAGAATTCCATATGTATAGCTGACACCTCAGATGCTGGATACTTCTCTTCATACTCTTCCATCTCATAAACCTGGAGATAGAATAAGCATACTCTTTGTTCCTTTGTGCCACTTCTAGACATTTTATCAAACACTACCACTTAACAGCTTCTCCTGTGAAATTCATGCCAGCTAAATTCAACTTTCTTCAATTCTTATTTCTGTTACTTCTCTTGGACACCCCCCCACACACACACACCTCCCTCTATGATTTGAGGGCCTGGATTGAAATCTTCTCTATGCAAGTTCCAACAATCACACTTAAGAAATATTAATATCCACACTGATGAAAATTTACCAGTACTCACAGGTCCATCAATTTCTCATTTCCTATAACATTTACTTTTTTCCCCTAAATGTTAATCACTCACCAAGGTGCACACAGTTTACTGTTTACTTTCTATCACTCAAAATTCCCCTGACTTAATGATTTTGACCTCTAATTGTTTTTTTTCAAGAGAGCTATCTCCACTCTGTACATTTTCAATTACCTCACTCCTCTCCACTTTGTTTTACTATTTATATCCTTGAATTGCCCTTGTTCTTACAGTCTCTAAATGTGATTATGGTTTTCCTTTCCTCATATTCAGTTTGTAAGCCATACTTAGGCTCATCATCAATGACTCTTCTACTTTATAATCCCTTTCAATCTTTACCATCCTCATCCTAACAATTATCACCCCTAAACCATTCATATACACTGTGCCCTCTGTTTCTACATATAAGATCCTAGAAACTGCTTAATGTTGACTAAGTCTCCTGCCAATTCATGTTCAGCAACACCAACAGACCACTCCTGGCTGCACAGAAAACTCCTTTTCACTTCTTATGAAGTCAAGTCATCCACAGTGGCTGTTACAGAGCTCTTCTCTTCTCAAACCATAATTCTATCCTTTTTTCCATTTGTAATTGTCCAAAGAAACTGAAGTGGATACAGAGTAAAAACATTGGTCGTTGTACATTTTTAAAAGAGCAACATCAAGAGCAGATAACAGTACATGAGCACAAGTGACATGGATGGTAAGCATAGTTTTAGTATCATCAAAGCTGAGAATGGGCAAAATGAATATCATTGTAAAGAGAATTGTTTTAAATATGCTGGGAATTAGAGGGGGAAAAAGAAGATATCAATATATTCTTAGAATAGATGGAAGGAATGGAGGCATGGAGGGAGGGAAGGAAAAAAGGAAGAAAGGAAGGAAAGAAGGAGGGAGGAAGGAAGGAAGGGAGAGAGGGAGAAAGGAAAGAAAGAATTTATTAAGCATATTATTTATTAAGGCAGAATTAATTAATTAATTAATTTTTATTATTAAAGAATTTATTAAGACAGACCCTGTGCTAAATGCTTGAAAAATAGCATTTCATTTGATCCTTTCAACAATCCTTGGAGGTAGTTACTAGTATTATCTCCAATTTATAGTTGAGGGAATTGAGGTGGACAGAAGTTAAGTGACTTTCCCAGAGTCACTCAGCTAGTTAGACTCTGAAGCCAGGTTTGAATGAAACTTTTCCTAGTTCAAAGCTCAGTTTGCTATGTACTGAGCCATGTAGTTCCTTGGCACAGGAAGATGGGAAGGTGTTAAGAGATGATGCAAAGAATGTTGAACCACTTGAATATTTTTTGCATATACATATCTCTTTGTTTTAAAAGACAGTAATCTTTGAATTATATAAGGCAGAACAAAAAAGGTTAATAGAAAACTAAAATCTCAAATAAGTAAGCAGAGAATAGGAGAAGAGTTAGATGCCCTTGTTGAAGTACAGGTCACAGATCCTAGGTAAATGATTACATCACAGGATATTGAAAGAAGTGGTCATATGATGTTTAATAGTTGTCAAGGAAATTTGAAAGATCATGAAGAGAAGTGCTACTGGAAGTGAAAAAGGTAAATATACTTCATTTCATGAAGAGAGTAAAGTTTGAAGAGTAAAGTCTCACTTTGATTTTTGGCAAAATTTTGGAACATAGTGTTGAAAGGAATGACATAAATTTTTAAAAGAGGGGGAAGGATAATCAGAAAAAAAGGAAAAAAAAACAGAAACAAGAACAGGTTGTGCAAGACTAACTCAATTTCCTCTTTTTCATAATATTTAAATTAGGGGAATACAATAAAAATATTTTATCTAGAGTTTCCACAGTATTTAACAAAGTTGTGACATTACCCTCATGGACAATATTGAGAGATGTAGGCCAGATGTTTGTATAGTTAGATCAATTAATGACTAGTGAATTATGTCTCCACATCAGCAAAGAGGGAGGTTTCTTGGAATCTTTTAGGTATTTGTGCTTAGGCATGGGTAGTTTTAAAATTTTTATCAATGATTTCTCTGAACTAATTGGTGGTTTAATAAACAGATTTGCTGAGGGGCCAAAGTTGAAAGATATACTCGGAACATTTAATGACCATCAGATTTTTTTTTAAGTTTATTAACAGTGCAGAATGATAGGTCAAATTAAATAATCATATTCCATAAATATAAATGAGAGATGACAATACAACAAAATCAGTCAAAAGAAAGTAATTATATCATTCACTGCGTTAAAAAAAAATACCGTGTGCAGAAAAAGGGAGATTGTTGTCCCACTATTCAGACTACAGTTAGAATATTCTGTTACATTTTGTTACCCACAGGTTTGGAAGGTCTTAACAGGCTTGATAGAATCCACAAAAAAAAAGCAACCAGAGCCATAAAGAACATCAAAACTGCTCAATATGGGAATTGTTTGGAAAAATTTGGGAATATTTACACTAGATAAGAGAAGACCTATAAATAACAAGAGTATAATTGTCATGTAGACAAGAGAATAGGTTTATTTTTTCTTGGTCCTCAAGGGCAGTACTAACCACAATGTGAGGAAGTTAAGGAGATTTTTAAATTCCATTAAAAACAATGTCCCTTTCACTTAAAATTATGTGGAAGTGGAATGTAGACCCTAAAGAAATAGTGTTGATGACAACAAAATGAGTGGCCATTTGAGGATTTTGCTCAGGTTATTTGTGTATGAATATGCGTAGTCACTCAGGTGGCCTTTGAGCTCCCTTCAAATTCTGATATTCCATTATTATTTTAAATCAGAGTGTAGTGTATACTATTGAGAAAGAAGTTTTTCCCTAGATATTTATAAATGTTTACTGCAGGTTCTTTTTCATGCCCATTCCTCTGATGAGTTCTCCAATTTATATTAAGATGAAATAAAAATGTCTCAGTAAGACAGCTAGTGGCAAGTTAAGTATGAGGATATTTCACTTAAGGGAAATTCATTATATGCAACTTTGCACCTATAGGAATAAATCAGTTTAATGATCCTCTTAGCAATCCTTGATAAGCCAGTTTATTTCGAAAGATAGTAAACAAACATCTACACTGTATTTCCCCCTAACATTGCTTTATATCATAAAGACTTTAATTATCTTTATTAGATGACTAATGACCTGTCATTTTTAAATAGAATTCCATATCCTTGGCACTTTATTGCTCTTCACATATGACTCTTGTACCCAACATTTGTGCATCAGGAAGATTAACTAAATTGTTCCAAAGTATGAAAATCCAAGCATCTATGATGTTTTAATTCTTTTAAACAGTTTTAATTATAGTAATTATTTGGAGGTCAGAAAACAAGGACATAGTTTGTTCAATTATTTTAGGTAAAAAAGTTAAATATGAAAAAATGGATTTCTCCTAAGTCTGATTGTTGTAAATGGGCCTACGAATTTCCAGTTTCTTCCCCTACTGTTTAGTAATTTAACAGAGAAGAGGTTACTATGGCTACCAAAAGTAGCAAAATATAACGTGAATGATTAATAATTGAAACATAGACTCTAAAGTAGAAAAAACACTTTAGAGATCATCTAGTCTTACTTCCACATTTACACATGGGGAAACTGAGGTCTAGAGAACAGAAATGATCTAGTAGCTAAGTAGTAATTACATGATATATGTATTTTTCTTTTTCTTTTTAAAAGAAAACTTTCATCTGACTTGTTTTTCTTCACATCACCATCATCACCCTATCAACACTCTGCACTAAATCTTGCAACAAATTAAAACAATTAAGTAAAAACACCTGATATAGAAACTATGTCTAAAACCATATACAATATTCTGTCTTAGCCTCACCCTCCTATGCTTTAAGAGGTGTGGCATGCTTCATTATCTCTTCTCTGGGTTCTTTATTAGCTTTTCCTTTACTAAGAATTTACCTGCCTTTCAGTGTTGTTTTTTTCTCATTTAAATTGTAGTGATTATCTATATTCTCATGGTACTGATTTTTATTCTCCATCAGTGAATACAAATTTTGTCATATTCCTCTCAATGCTTTATGTCTGCCAATTCTTATTATGCAAAAGTTTCTATCACATTCCTACACCACAAGTTTGTAACCACCTTCCAGTCAATGAATACCTATTTTGTTTTTTTTTAATTTTTGCTACCACAAAGAGGCCTTCTCCAAATATTTTTGCATATACTGGAACTGGATTTCTGTCTCTTACTTTCTTGGGATTAATAATAATAATAATAATAATTATTATTATTTTTACTCTTTCATTGACATACTGCGTTATATTTTGCAAAGCACCTTACAAACATTATTACTTTTTCTCCTCAAAATAACCCTGGGGAATAGGTTCTATTGTTATCCCTATCTGGCCAGTGAGGAAACTGAGTTACACTCTGGTTAAGTAATGTGCCCAGCATCATACAGCTTGTAACTGTCTGAAGCCAGATTTGAACTCAAGTGTTTTTGACTCTAGACCTTACTAATCTCCCTTTTGACTCAGTGGTTGAACTATCTTGGAATGCAAAGCTTATGCCTTTCAAATGGGAACCTATCTCCGTTGTGAGGTCAGAAATCTTGCCCAGGCCAGCTGAGCCTGACTTGGCCCAGCTTGGTCTCCTCCACCTGGATGTGGTGGGTTGGGCCATGGTGCTCCCTAGCAGATAAGTGCCAAACTGGCAGGAAGGTCAGGATTCTGGAGGGATGCTCACATCCTACCTCTTACTTTTTTTTCCTACTGCACAAAGGCATGGTTTCCAATGCAAAAGTCAAAATAAAGTTATTAATATAATCCCAGGAATTCTTGAGGTTGCATAAGTCAAATATGTGAATTTTTAAAATCAAGCACATATATGCACATGTACACATATGTGCATATGCATGTAAATATACACATAAGTGTATATACATGTATATACCTAAGTATGTGTGTATTTATCAGAGAGAGAGATTTAATTATTGGATGCAAATTTGTTTTCAATTCCTATTTTTTTGTTATTGTTGTTTTGATAAAGAGGATCATAAATTTAGACCTCCAAGGGACCTCAGAGACCATGCTGTCCTACACTTTCATTTTCATGATGAATAATCTGAGCCTCAGGGAAGATGATTAACTTCCCCAATGACACAAGATAGGAAGCATCAGAGGAAGAAACTGGGCAAGTCACAACCCATATTGCACAAAATAGTATTGGTGCTAATGAGTTTTGTCTTCCCTGCTCAATAATCTTAGGGGGTAGAACTGAACATGGGGTTACTGGATAAAAGCATTTGAACACTTACTTGACTTTTATGGTACAGTTCCATGCTAATTTCCCAAATGGTCAAACTGTTCCACCAGCAGTGAATTAACATACCAGGTTTCCCACAACCTTGCCAACACTGAATTTTTCATCTTTTATGTTCTGTACTACTTTGGTGTATCCATGGAAACAGACTGGCATTATGGGCATTTAACTGACATGGACTGTGGAGCTTTTCCAACTGTGGTCTTAGACTAGCTATTTTTTGGAACATGGATTGTATTCTAGCAGCATGGGGCTCAAGTTGCCACTGCTTTATCATTTATACCAGGAAAACCATAAACAGTGTGTGCAGAATACTTTAATTAAAGCATACCGATGTAAAACTTCAAATGTTATGACAGTTCTGGGAGCCCAAAGCATCAGGAAGAGACAAATCTGCAGGAGAATTAGAAACATGGTTGATTTTCTTTCAAGGTAAGATACCACGTCAGATAAGTGGATCATACATTTAGAATTGGAAGGAATCAGAGGGCTCCACTAATTTTAACAAGTGATTGAACACATGAAAAACCTGACCAAGAAAACCTGTCCTGCTCACAGTCACCTGGGTAGCATGTGATAGAACATCACTTTGAAAGGAATTTGTAAGTAAAGGATCGGCAGAGGCAGAAATAGTGAAAGGTTCCATTAAAATCAACCTAAGTTTTATTAGCTACCTACTGTGTGCATAGCATAATATATATTGTATGCACAAAGATGCATGATTCTAGATAAACTTCAGGCCCTATACTCGTAACAATTACATTTTAACAAGGAGAGAGGGCACATATAAAATAAATTTAGTTACAGGAATAGTAAAACGAAATGCTTAATTCATAATGCAAATTGTATACTCCATAAGGTCTGAGGGGAGAAAGGTTATTACTATTAGGTTGGAGGCAGAAAAAGTTTAGGCAAGACTTCATATATAAGATGGTATTTAATAATATCATATGATCATAGATTTATTATTGGAAGGCTTAGAGGTCATATGGTCCAGCCCCTTCATTTTACAGATGAGAAACTAAAGCTCAGAAAGGGTAAGGGTCTTGTCCAGGGTCACACAAGTAGTAAGTGTCTGAAACTGGATTTGAATTAGTGTCTTCCAGAATCCATGTCTAGAATTCTTCCTGTTACATCATCTAGATAGGTAGTAAATGAGAGAGCCAAGATGTGAACCTGGGTTCAGGTCCTTTGATTCCAAATCTGAAATTCTATGCTCTAAAAGACAATAGGAATTCATCAGGGAAGGAGGTAGTGAGCACATGCTGAGAAAGAGGAATAGATGGAGTAAAAACACAAAGAAAGGAAAGACAGGTTGCAAACAGTGTTAGGAAGGGGATAAAGGAGATAGTGAACAGTTTACTTTTGCTGAAATACAGATTATGCAGCATGGAGTATCATGAGATCAATTCTGGAAGCATGAAATAATGCCAAATTGTGCAGTGCCTTGAATGCCAGATCCTTGAGATTGTGTTCTATTTGTAGGCAATAACGAGTAATTGCAAGCTTTTAAATAGAAGAATAATGTAACTAGATCTAAAAACAATGAGGTCTGAGAGATAACTGAGCAGAGATCTATGTGGGAAGGTTATGAAAGCTAAAAGTTCTGTTGGCAGACTATTGATGTAGTCCAGGTGGGTGAAAATGAGGTTTTCCACTATTATAGTGACAAAGGGAATAAAGAAAACAAAACAAATGTCAGAAATTTTAATTCTGTAAAAAATAGTGATGGACCCAAACTAAGAGAAAGGGCCTATTAACATTGCTGCCTCATAAGGTAATGAGTTCCCTGTTATTAGAAGTGTTTGAGAAAAGACAAGACAGCTACTTCTCTGGTATTCTTTTCTCTACAAGAGAATCATGCATCAGGTATGCGTCTATGTGATATAGCAGTTAGAATTCTGGAAATGGATTCTAGAAAACAAATTCACAGACTAACTACTGGTGTGACTCTGGCCTAGTTTTTATTGTTTCTCTTTTGTTATTAATTTGTTTTGATTTGTCAATAATTACTTCCATAACCTTTTGAGTTTTAAATTTTTCTCCCCTTTTCTCCCCACCTCCCTTCCCAAAACAGCATGCAATCTGATATAGCCTATACATATACATTCCTATTAAACACATTTTCACATTAGTGATGTTGTAAGGAAGAATTAGAACCAATAGGAGGAACCACCAGAAAGAGGAAACAAAATACAACAGAAGAAAAAAATAGCAAATAGCATGCTTCAATCTGCATTCAAACTACATAGTTCTTTCTTTGTATGTGGATGGCATTTTCAATAAAGAGGCCTTTAGAGATCTCTTAGATCCTTGCATTTCTGAGAAGAGCTGTCTGTCAATATTAGTCAACACACAACGTGGATATTACTGTGTACAACCTTCTCCTGATTTTGCTCACTTCACTCAGCATCAGTCCATACAAGTCTTTCCAGGTTTTCTGAAGTCTGCCTGCTCATCATTTCTTATAGCACAATAGTATTCCATTACGTTCATACCACAACTTGTTCAGCCATTCCTGGTCTCGTTTTTGAGATTACTTTTCAAGTTCAAGATTTTATAACATAATGAAAATGTAGGTTTGAAAATATAGAAGTTCAAAAGATAATGATGATGACAGGAAGCAAAAGTCAGGGAGACCTGGATTCAGGTTTCACCTCAGACACATAGCTTTTTTGTGATCTTGACAAGTCACTTATCCTCTCAGTGCCTGGTACTTTCCAATAAGCTACAGATGAATTGTCAGTCACACTGTTAGAACCTTTTCCACTGCAGACCCTGTTCACCCACTACAATGAAATCAAGGTCCTGATAAAAGGAATATGAGAGGAGAGAGACAGACAGAGAGAGAGAGAGAGAGATACACATATGTATATCCTCACTATTGCCTGTTAATGATCACATAATTCATCTATTTAGAAAATATTTGGGAGATTATGTTTCACTCCCAAAGATAAGATTTAAAACTATTAATAGAAGAAAAAAGTTACTTTATTTTGCCTACAAGACAGGGACTGGAATATATGTTCAGCCTAAAGTAAACTACGAGTGGTTAATTAAAGTTGGTTCAGTTTTTTGTAGCTTCACAAAGATTTGAAATGCAAATATATATATATATATATATATATATATATATTTACATATATATGTGTATTATATATACAATATGTATATATATATACAATATATATACACACACATACACATACACACATCTATCTATATATCTATCTATATACATAATATATTAGACATGTGTATGCAAAATGAAAAATCATCTAATGGTAACAAAGTAAGCAATTGTTCTCCCTGGATAATGTGATGTTTTATTTAATGTGTATTTCTTTTTTTTTTCTTTTCTTTCATTAATACTCAGAGAAAAAATGCTGTTATCTGGGTTGGGGCTTCTTTTTTTTTCTTACAGAGTTTGAAGGAACCCTTTCCCTGGGTTCGTGTGGAGGGTGGGGTGGAAGAGTCACCATTATTTGCATGTTTGCTTGATTCTATTCTGGTGCTTCTGAAAGACGCACTTTAGGTCTTCAAAATATTAAGGTAATATTTTGGTGACTGCTGTTTTGCTTGGCACTAAGCCCAATCCCTTTACTCCACCCCTTTCTTGCATTTTGTTGCTCTGGGTTAAACTTAGGCAGGAAACCTTTTTGCCTTTGACACTGTTGCTCTGACACACTTTCATTTCTCTCAATAGAATTTTCTCAAAGTGAGATTAAACCCATGAGTGTGTGCAACAAATTAAAGGGTAATGTAATTTTAACCCCACCCAAATAAAATTTTATTATCTCTTGTTTCCATGGCAACTTCTCTGTGTAAAAAGACTGTAACAGTGAGCTTAAAAAAATATGCATCCATGTATACCTATTACAATTGTTCCTTAGAATTAAAATAGCATTATAATTGATGTTCAGTGAAGCTTTGTAAAAACTCTTTGCCAATAACAGTCCTTTCAACTAGGTTGAAAATGCCTTCTGTCAATGTGAGATATGCACTTTGTGTTGACCAGTCACATTTAGGAAAGCAGTGATTATCTTCAAAAATAAGACTCTAAACGAAATCTGTATATAAAAACATAGATCTAACACTTTTTTCAGAGAACAATAGTTTGTGTTCATGTTAAAAGGTAAATAGATATTTGTCTTTTTGCCTGTTTTCCTTCAATTATTGAAATTAGAGATGTTTCTGTGAAAATCATGCATGTACTTATGTAACATGTACATAGATATAGAGATATAGACATATACACATCTCATTCTCCATTGTTTCTCTGGGTATATGTACATAGGAGAAAGGAAGAAAGGAGAAATGGAAGGAGAAAAAAGGGAAGGGAATGAGGGAAAGAAAAAGGGTCAGAGACATAGACAGAAGAGGAATGATATAAAATAGTGTAAAAGAAGTGGATTTAGGAGACTATATACGAAGGTCTAAACAATTTGTTTTAAGTAAAATTAGCCATCAGAATGTAAGGACATAAGCAAGACAATATGGAGTCAGACCCTTGAGTATCTGAGAGGGGCACTTTTTTATGAAAGAACATAGTTACTTAGAACTTCAAAAGGTTAGGGATCAAATTAAAAGTAAATAAATTATCAAGAAAAAAAGGGATATACCCACAAAGATCCCCAACTTCCATTAGTAATTCATTATGGAGCTACCATCCATGAATTTATCAAAATTCTTATTGATTATATTTAAATGTCCATTCCCAAACACTTTTTATGATATGTAATCCATGAGTCAATACTTTGTACATTTCACAAAGTAGAAAGTACAGCATTGTCAAATCTTTCACAGTAATTTCACCTAACATTTGTATAGTGCTTGAGAGTTCCTAAAAAAAAACCCAAAAACTACATATATTAACTTATTTAATCTTCATTACAACCCTATAATGTAGGTTGGCCAGGTAAGATTGTGCCTATTCAATTCATTCAGAAACCCAAGCCAAAAAAAACTTGACTACAAAGCTGTGACTCAGAAACCAAGCCATGTAATTCCTGCCATAACCCTCTTTCTATTATCCATCATTTTCTCCTTCACCTTTTGCAAGTTGGTTCTAATCCTCATATTCCAGTAAATTATTTACAACACAACCATCTTGGACTCTTTCATCTCCTTCCACCCTCTATAAATCATATTTAATCAGTTTCTAAATCTTACCAATTTAACCTCCATTTCTTGCCTCCACCTGCTTTGACACAACTATAACCCTAACTAATAAATAAAAATAAGAGCTGGTTTTAGGAAAAAAAGAACAATGAAATAAGAGAAACCTTTGTTAAATTAAACAATTTTAATTTTAAAAAAATTAAATTAATTTTGAAAAAAAAGATAACAATTACCAGTATCAAAAATTAAAAGGGTAAATGTTCCACCAAACAACAGGAAATTAAATTAAAAGGGTAACTGTACCACCAAACAACAGGAAATTAAATTAAAACAACAATTAGGAACTATTTAACCCAACTGTATGCCAGCAACTTTGACAATCTTGGTGAAATGGATACACATTTACAAAAATGTAAATTGCCCAGATTAACAGAAGAGGAGGTAAAATACTTAAATAACACCATCTCAGAAAAAGAAATTGAACAAGCCAGTGATGAACTCACTAGGAAAAAATCTCCAGGGACAGAAATATTTGCATGTCAATTCTATCAAACATGCAAAGAATGATTAGTTATAATACTATATAGACTATTTGGGAAAATAGATGAAGAAGGAATCTTACCAAATTCTTTTTTTGATACAGATATGATGCTGATACTTAAACCAGGAAGAATCAAAACAGAAAAAGAAAATTATAGACAAATTTCTCTAATGAATATAAATGCTAAATTTTTAAAGAAAATACTAGCAAATAGATTACAGTAACTTATCACGGGAATGATACTCTATGACCAGGTAGGATTTATAGCAGGAATGCAGGGCTGGCTCAATATTAGGAAAACTATCAGCATAAATGATCATATCAACATCAAAACTAACAGAAACCACATCATCATCTCAATAGATACAGAAAAATCTTTTGACAAAATACAACACCCATTCCTATTAAAAACACTAGAGTGAATAGAAATAAATGGAGTCTTCCTTAAAACAGTAAATAGCATCCATCTAAAACCTTCAGCAAGCATCATACATAATGGGGACAAGCTAGAAGCATTTCCAAGAAGTTCACAGGTGAAAGAAAGATGTCCATTGTCACCATTGTTGTTCAATATTGTACTGAAATCATTAGCTTTAGCAATAAGAGAAGAAAAAGAAATTGAAGGCATTAGAATAGGCAAAGAAGAAACAAGGCTATCACTCTTTGCAGATGACATGATGATATACTTACAGAATCCTAGAGAATCAAGTAAAAAACTACTTGAAATAATAAACCATTTTATCAAATTTAAAGGCTATAAAATAAACCCACATAAATCATTGGCATTTCTATATATTACCAACAAAGCCCAACAGCAAGAGATAGAAAGAGCAAATCTGTTTAAACTTACTGCAGACATTACAAAATATTTAGAATTCTACCTCTTGAAACAAACCCATGAACCATATGAACAATTACAAAACACGTTTCACACAAATAAAGTCAGGTCTAAATAATTGGAAAAACATCAGTTGTTCATGGAGAGGCCAAGCTAATTTAATAAAAATGACAATTCTACTTAAACTAATTGACTTATTGAGTGCCATTCCAATCAAAATACCAAAAAATGTATTTATGCGTTAGAAAAAATAATAACAAGATTCATTTGGAAAAAAAAAGTCCAGAATATCAAGGAACTAATGAAAAGAAATGCAGGGAAGGTGGCCTAGCATTCCAGATCTTAAATTGTATTATAAAGCAGCAATCATCAAAACTGCTTGGTACTGGCTAAGAAATAAGTGGTGGATCAGTGGAATAGGTTAAATATGCAAGACACAGTAGTCAATGACTATAGTAATCTATTATTTGATAAACCCAAAGACCCAGCTTCTGGGATAAGAACCACTCTTTGAAAAAACTGCTGGAAAACTGGAAAGAGTATGGCAGAAACTAGGCATAGACAAAATCTCACACCATATACCAAAATAAAGTCAAAATGGTTCATGATTTAGTATAAAGGCTGATACCGTAAGCAAACTGGGAGAACAAGGAATAGTTTGACCATATGATTTATGGAGAACAGAAGAATTCATGACCAAACAGGAGATAGAGAATGTTACAAAAAGCAAAATGGATAACTTTGATTACAGTAAATTGAAAAGTTTTTGCACACACAAAGACAATGCAACTAAGATTAGAAGGAAGGCAGAAAATTGGGAAAGAATTTGTGGAACCAGTCTCTCTGATAATGGCCTCACTGCTAAAATATATAGAGAATTAATTCAAATTTATAAGAAGAGCAGTCATTCCCCAATTGATAAATGGTCAAAGGTTATGAACAAGTAGTTCTCAGATGAAGAAATTAAAGCCATCTATAGTCATATGAAAAAAATGCTCTTAACCACTATTGATTAGAGAAATGCAAATCAAAACAACTCTGAGGTACCACATCACACCTACCAGATTACCCAAGATGACAAAACAAGAAAATTATAAATTTTGGAGAACATGTGGGAAAATTGGAAAACTAACACATTGTTGGTGGAATTGTGAAATGATCCAAACATTTTGGAGAGCAATTTGGAACTATGCTCAAAGTTTTATTAAAATGTGCATACACTTTGACCCAGTAATAACACTTCTAGGGCTATATCCTAAAGAGATAATACAAATAAGAAAAGGTAGCACATGTACAAAAATATTTATAGCAACTCTTTTTGTGATGGCATAGAACTAGAAATTGAGAAGATGCCCATCAATTGTGGAATGGCTAAACAAATTGTGGTATATGAATGTAATGGAATACTATTGTACTATGAGAAATGAAGAACAGGCTGACTTCAGAAACCCTGGAAAGACTTGTATGGTCTGATGCTGAGTGAAATAAGCAGAACCAAGAAAACATTGTACACAATAACAGCCATGTTGTACGATGACTAATATTGACAAACTTAACCCCTTCCCAGCAATACAAGGATCTAAGACATCTCCAAAGGCCTCATTATGGAAAATGTTATCCACATTCAAAGAAAGAACTATGGAGTTTGAATGCAAATCAAAGCATACTATTTGTTATTTTTTTTTTCTTCTGTTGAGTTTTGTTTCCTCTTTCTGGTGGTTCTTCCTCTTGGTTCTAATTCTTCCTTACAACATCACTAATGTAAAAATATGTTTAATAGTAATGTATATGTGCAGCCTATATCAGATTGCAAGCCATCTTGAGGAGGGGGATGGGGAGGAAGGGAGAGAAACATTTTAAACTCAAAAACATATGGAAGTTACTTTTGATAAATCAGAATAAATTAATTTTAAAAAATAAGACAGCATCCTTCTAGAAAAAAAAAAGAGATGGGGCAGAGCCAAGATGGTGGATTGAAAGCAGTGAGTTGCTTGAGATCTCCCCCAAACCTCTCCAAATACATGCAAAATGACTCTAAACAAATTCTAGAGCAGCATGACCCACAAAAAGACAGAGTGAAACAAATTCCCAGCCCAAAACAACCTGGAAGGTTGATAGGAAATGTCTGTTGTGCCAGGCTGGGAGAGGAATGAAGTTTGTTATGGGCCATGCTGACAAAGAAGGAGTGGCGCAGCAAACAGGATGAAAGTCTCAGGGGAAAGAATCAAGAGAAGCTAAGGCAGTTTCCAGGCATCTCAACCCACAAACACCAGAGACAGCTCAGGAGGCCAGTGGGAAAAGTCTGTCGGACCTGGGTGAGAGAAACAAGGTCCAGCCTGGGACCTTGTACAGCCCTAGGGTAGTAGCCACAGAGACAGAAGCTGCTTCTGGAGCTCTGGGCCCACAGGTATCAGGAGGGTAATTATAGAGGCATTGCAGGGATCCCTTTGCTGGTGCTGAGGCAGGATTCTCTTACTTTGTCTGTCCTTGGATATGGGTCACAGGCCTAGGATGCAGTTCTGCAGTGAGGGAGTGTTTGCATGGTGGAGCTTGTGGCAGCAGTGGAGAGAGAATCCTCCTCAGAGTTCCAAGGCAGAAAAGAGTTCCTCTTGACACTCATAGACCACAGAACAGGTCAGGAAAGGAGTAAATGTCCCTTCTTCATCATACCACCTTAGAAGAAGTGAAAATGTACAGGTTCCTAGAAGTACCTCTGAAAACAGCTGCCCAAAATCCCTGAAGCATGGGAAAGTACATCCTCCACACTAGAAGAAGACTTCTACCTTAAAAAAGAGTTTAAAACTCAAGTAATTTGCTGGGAAAATAAACAAACAGTGTAAAAAACTCAGACTATAGAATCTTACCTTGGTGACAAGGAAGATCAAAGCATACACCTAGAAGAAGATAACAAAGTCAAAGCTCCTATATCCAAAGCCTCCAAGAAAAATATAAATTGGTCTCAGGCCATAGAAGACCTCAAAAAGAATTTTGAAAAGTAAGCAAGAGAAGTAGAGGAAAAATTGGGAAGAGAAATGAGAATGATTAAAGAAAATCATGAACAAAAGTCAACAGCTTGCTAAAGGAGACCCAAAAATACTGAAGAAAATAACACCTTCAAAAGTAGAGTAACCCAAATGGCAACAGAGATCCAAAAAGCCAAGGAGGAAGAGCATGCATTAAAAGGCAGAATTGGTCAAATGGAAAAAGTGGTACAAAAGCTCAGTGAAGAAAATAATTCCTTAAAGTAAGAATGGAGCGAATGGAAGCTAATGACTCTAAGAGAAATCAAGAAATTATAAAACAAAACCAAAAGAATGAAAAAAAAAGAACACAATGTGAAAAATCTCATTAGAAAAACAACTGACCTGGAAAATAATTCTAGGAGAGATAATTTAAAAATTATTGGGCTCTCTCAAATTCATCATCAACAAAAGAGCTTAGACATCATTTTACAAGAAATTAGCAAGGAAAACTGCCCTCATATTCTAGAACAAGAGGGTAAAATAGAAATGTCAAGAATCCACAGATCACCACCTGAAAGAAAATCCCTAAAGGAAAACTCCTAGGACTATTATACCCACATTCCAGAGTTCCCTGGTCAAGGAGAAAATATTGGAAGCAGCCAGAAAAAAATAATTAAAGTATTATGGAAACACAATCAGAACAACACAAGATTTAGCAGCTTCTACATTAAGGGATTAGAGGGCTTGTAATATGATATTCCAAAGGTCAAAGGAGCTAAGATTACAACCAAGAATCACCTATCCAGCAAAACTGAACATAGTCTTTCAGGGGGGAAAATGAAAATTTAATGAAATAGAGGACTTTCAAGCATTCTTGATGAAAAGACCAAAACTGAATAGAAAATTTGACTTTCAAATATAAGACTCAAGAAAAGCATGAAAAGGTAAACAGGAAAGAGAAATCATAAGGGACTTATTAATGTTGAACTGTTTATGCTTTTACATGGAAAGATGATATTCGTAACTCATGAGAACTTTTTCAGTATTAGGGTAGATGGAGGGAATACATATACATATGCACGTGTATACATATGTAATATATGCACATATACATATAATTATATATTATATGAACATATATGATTACATTGTATATGTGTCTGTGTATACATATATAAATAAATATATGCATACATATACATACACATAAAGACACACATACATGGGTATATAGATATAGATATAGATATAGATATAGATATAGATATAGATATAGATATAGATATAGATATAGATATAGATATAGATATAGATATAGATATAGATATAGATATAGATATAGATATAGATAGATATATAGACAGAGGGCATAGGGTGAGCTGCATATGAAAGGATGATATATAAAAAATAAAATTAAGGGGTGAGAGGAAATTGTACTGGGAGGAGGAGAAAGGTAGAAATAAAATGGAGTAAATCACCTCACATAAAAGATGCAAGAAAAAGCTTTTACAGTAGATGGGAAGTGAGAGGAAATAAATGAATCTTACCCTCATCAGATTTGGCTTAAAGAGTGAATAACATATACCATCAATTGGGTATGGAAATCTATCATACCCTGCATGAAAATAGGGAGAAATGGGATAAGAGAGAGGGGATAATAGATTGGGGGAGGGGGAAATCCGAAAAAAAACACTTTTGTGGAGGGACAGGGTCAAAGGAGAGAACAGAATAAACAGGAAAGCAGTAGGATGGATGGAATTATAGTGAGTCATTCACAACATGACTATTATGTAAGTGTTTTGCATGACTGCACATCTATAATCTATATAAAATTGTTTGCCTTCCCAGTGAGGGCAGGTGGAGAGGCAGAGAGGGAGAGAATTTGAAACTCAAAGTTTTAAAAACAAATGTTAAAAATTGTCTTTACATGCAACTGGGAAATAAAATATACAGGCAATGGGTTATAGAAATCTATCCTGCCCTACAGGAAAATAGAAGGGGATAAAAGAAGAGAAGGTGTGATGGAAGGGAGGGCAGATTGGAGGAAGGGGTATTCAGAATCCATGATGCCTTAGGAGAGGGGGAGGGGAGAGATAGGGAGAAAATTTGGAACTCAAAATCTTATGGAAGTGAATGTTGAAAACTAAAAATTAATTAATTAATTTTTAAAAATACTATGTATACCATTTGATCCAGCAATACCACTACTAGATCTGTATCTTAAAGAGATTTTACAAAGTGGAAAGAACCTATTTGTACAGAAATATTTATAGCAGCTATTTTTGTGGTGATAAAAAAATGGAAATTGAGGGAATATCCATGAATTTGGGAATGACTGAACAACTTTGGTATATAATTGTGATGGAATGCTATTGTGCCATAAGAAATGACAAGCAGTATGCTTGCAGAAAAACTTGGAAAGACTTATGCAAACTGATACAAAATGAAATAAGAACCAAGAGAACACCATCCACAGTAATAGCAACATTGTGCAATAATCAACTGTGAATGACTTAGCTATTCTGAGCAATATAATGATGCAAGACAATTCTGAAAATTTAATGATAAAAACCACCAGAGGAATAACTGATGATGTCTGAATGCAGATTGAAGCATAATTTGAAGGGTTTTTTCCCTTTTTTATCTGTGTTTTCTTTTGTAACATGGATAATGTGGAAATATGTTTACATTACTGCACATGTATAAATCTATAGCAATTTGCCTTCTTTCTCAAGGAGGGGGAAAGAGAGGAAGGGAGAGAATGGAACTCAAGTTTTTAGAAATCTAATGTTAAAAATTTGTTTTTACATGTAATTAGAAATATGAAATATTTGAAAACTTTTTTTAAAAAAGAAAGCATGTAAGAAATTTTAGAATATGTAAAGAAACAAATAACAAATAAACCAAAAATGTTCCATGCACTTTAGGAGATAATTTTCCTCTTGTAAATTTAACATGATTACTATATGTGTGTGTTTATATACACATACACACATATACTAATCATGTATGCATGTATATGTATGTATACAGATGTGTGTATATGTGCATACATATGCATATGTGTATATAAGTATATGTGTTGTTGTTGAGCTGTTTCAGTAATGTTTCCCTCTTTGTGCCTTCATTTGGTGTTTTCTTAGCAATGAATCTGCTGTGGTTTGTCATTTCCTTCCATCAGCTCATTTTACAGATGAAGAAACTGAGGAAAACAGGGTTAAGTGACTCATCCAAGGTCACTCAGCTCATAAATGTCTGAGGCCAGATTTGAACTCAGGAAGATGAGTCTTCCTGACTCTGAGCCTAGCACTCTACCTGCTGTAATAACTAGCTACCATACATACATATACACACATGTAAACATACATATATATATATGTGTATATGTATATTTATATGTGCATATATATATATATTTGTATACGCATACATGTACATATACACAAAATCTTGTTTGGGGGTTATCTGACTATTGGCAGTAACTGAATCCAAAGGTGCTGATAAGATCATGGAGTAACAATATAGAGAAATAAGATAAGAGGACACAGGGCAGACTATTGGAGAACACAAATAGTTAGTTTCCATGACATGGCTGAAAACCTAGCAGAACAAACTGAGAAAGAGTTGTCAGATGGGCAGGAGGACACCAAAATAAAACAGGCCTCAAAAAAGTGAAGACATAGTACAGTGTCCATGAGGAGAAGGTGGTCACCAGTGTCAAATGCCAAAGGTTGAGGACTGGCTATTTGTTATCCCTTATCATCTTTTTTGGGGAAAATGCTCTATTAGAATATGAAATGTGATAGTCACCAGAGATTAGGCAGTTTAGACATTTGAGTAGTAGGGAGAATAACAAATTACATAGATAGATAGATAGATAGATAGATAGATAGATAGATAGATAGAGATATATAGATAGATAACAGATCATGACAAACATCTTCACATACATGACCTCATTTGAATTTCACAAAAATCACATTGGGTGGATGGTATTAGTATTTCCATTTTCCAGATGAATTGAAGATTCTCTGAATTCAGATTTTGAAATGACATCAGAAAAAGTCTCATCCAACCCATACATGAAAAAAATTCCCACTTTTCTATACCTGAAAAGCTATAGTCAAATTTTTTTCGTTAAAGTTCTCCAAAGAGGTAGAATACACAAACTCATGCAGTATGCTATCTCACTTTTAGTTCTATTTTTAGTGAATATTAACTTATACATATATATATTTACATATGCGTGCATTTTTAGCATGGAGTCTTATTTTCCTTCTTTTAAACTTCCAACCACTGCTTCAAGTGTTGTCTGCACTCTGTAGCCAAACAAAATGATCTAATACCTCTTCCACAAAATAGAACTTACTTCAAATAATTTAAAACAATTATCATGTCCTCTATGAGTCTTCTCTTCCCCCTTCTAAATATGCCCAGTTCTCTAAACTGATTTGAAGAAGCTGATACTCACAAAAATGAATTTATTAAATGACAAAGACTGTGGACTTGAAACTAGATCACCTGTTAAAGTCAGATACGCTTTCATTCAACTAAACCATGCTGCCTGGGGGAGGGGAAGAAATTCCCTAATATCTACAATCTATTATTTTAAAATCTAAGGTCATGAAAATAATGAGAAATGAGACTGTAAATAAAAGATAAATTTGAGATTTCACTGAGAAGGATAATCATGGAATTGGTATGATTAATATCAATCTGCTTCAACAGACGAAATTAAATTTTTTCTTCTGCATATGGAACTATGAGAATGACTGGAGATACAAAGACAAAAACCAAACAGCTTTTGCTTTCAGAAACTTTGGATCACATTGAGCAATACTTCATTTAAGCCCATACATAAATACCATCTGAAGAGCAACATAGCATTAGTTTACATAAAAATAAAGAAAAAATGTCATCATGAACAAAAGAAGTGGCAACTGAGTGGCACCTTGAAGGCTGATAAGGATTTTAAGAGGCATAACTGAATATGAAGTACATTTTAGGAATATCAAACAGCCTGTGAAAAGGTACTGAGATGGAAGCTAGATTGCCAAGTTTGAGGAATAACTAGTGTCCAAATTTGGCTACATTATAGAGTACACAGGAAAGAGTGCTATGAAACAGAGCTGGAAAACTAGGGTGGAGCCAGAGGATAGAGAGTTGGATGAAGGAATTTTATGCATGTTGTTCTAGAGGCAATCAGAATCCATTTAGTATGTTTGGGAAAGGAAATGGTCAGTGTTAGGCCTTAGGATAATTATGTTGCTAGCTCTATAAAGATTGGAGATGGGGGGAATTAAAATAATGGCCAATTAAGTAAGATATACATTAGTTCAGGAAAAAAGTGATTAAGTTCTGACCCAAGTTAGTGGACATGAAAGATCCAAGACATGTTATTAAGCTACTAAGACAAGTAGATGAGTTAAGATAGTGAGTAGATATAAAGGGAAAGGGAGGAAAAGGGAAGAGAATCAAAGATAAACCTAAGATCAGAAACCTGGAAAACCAGAAAGAAAATGTGGTCTAATAGACAGAGGGAAGTTTGATGCAAAGGCAGGTTTAAGGATGAATAAAATGAACTCCATTCTGGACATATTTTTTATTTGCCTGTGATACATGCAGATCTTAGCAATAAGAATGTAGTTATTGATGTGAAATTGGATTTTAAGAGGATAATTAATGATGGAAATATGAATTTGGGAGTTATTCAATGTAATTCAGACACATAGGTGGTAAAGAGTTCAAGAAATCAGAAAAGAGGTAGAGAGGTAACCTAGAAGAGAATCCTGACAAATGCATACATTTAGTAAGTAGGAAACTGATAATCATATAACAAATAAGACATAGAAAGGCCAGTCATACAAGTAGGAAGAAAATAAGAGAAAAAAGTGCCATGAAGGATCAGGCAGAGAATCTAAGAGAGCAATTTATAACATCAAAAGCTAAAAATAAGTTAGGCAGGATAACTGAGAAAAGGCCATTCGTAGGAATAATGAACAACTTTGGGGAAAACACTTTTAGTTGAGTAGAAAGATTAGATTCAGTTATAAGGACACTAAATGTAAGTAATGTAGATTATTTTTTCTAGGAGTTTGACTGTGAAAGGGAGAGAAATATAGTGTGATAGCTTGAGGGAATGGTAAGATAAAATGAAGGATTTTGAAATATAGGTAAAACTGTGGTTGTTTGCAAGGAAAAAGGAAAGAGCTTGTTGATGATGGTGATGAAAGATGAGACAGACAGAGAAAATGAGAGAAGAGACAGAGACAGAGAGAAACCATAAATCCTAAAACCCTAAAGAGATTAATTCTTCAAAGAGAAACAAAAGGATGGGAACAAAGACCTTACAAGATGGTTTTGCTTAGCAAAGGAAGGATCACTCTTCCACTGTGATTTTTTAAGGTAGATAGGAGGGGAGGAAGGAAAAAAGCAACTATTAAGGGCATACTAACTGCCAGGCACTGTACTAGGCACTTTGCAAGTATTATTTTATCCTCAACTGAGATGATGCTAATCCTATTTTGTAAGTTGAGGAAACAGGCAGAGAGAGATTCAATAACTTACTAAGAGTCATACAACTGGTAACTATCTGAGGTTATATTTTAACTCAGATCTTCCTAATTCCAGATCCAGCATACTATCAACTATTATACTTAGCTGAATGGATATATGGAGGCATACAGCTAAGAAATGCACATAGAGCATAAGTGTTATGATTCTTACCATTAAAAAGAGTCCTCTTATCAATTAGATCTCTTACACATGAAAACATTAGATCATGGAGACACGATTTAATTAATTAGTCATCTATTGGAATTATTTTTGGATATACAAAATTATAGGATGAATTTATATTTTCTTATCAGAATTTACAAGGTAAAATATCAAGTATTCCACATTGTTTGTTTATGGCAGTACAGAGAAATGAGGAAAACCCTGAATTCTAGACCAAATTCTGCTATTTATAGGCTGGGTGATTTTGAAACAAATCAGGTCACTGCTACAAAGTTCACTTTCTTCAGTTATAAATTATGGGAATTACAGTAAAATGGCAGGCAGGAGGAAGAGAAATGGAAGCTCAAACTTTTTTAATGGATGTTAATTTTAAAATGCAATTTTACATACACAATTTATAGCCCTTTGGGCATAGTTCCAAATTGCTCTCCAGAATGGTTGGATCAGTTCACAACTCCACCAAAAGTTCATCAGTATCCCAATTTTCCCACCTCTTCTCCAGTATTTATCATTTTCTTTTTATTTTCTGTTATATTAGCCCATCTGGTACATTTGAGGTGGTAACTCAGAGTTGTGTTTTAGAGCATTTCCTCAAATGTTTATAGATAGTCTTGATTTCTTCATCTGAAAACTCTCTGTTCATGTATTTTGACCATTTTTCTATTGGAGAATGGCTTGTATTCTTGTAAATTTGACTCTGTTCTCAATATATATTTCCCATCTTTCTGCTCTCCTAATTTTGGTAGCATTGGGGTTTTTTTGTACAAAAGCTTATTAACCTAATATGATCAAAATTATCTATTTTGCATTTCAAAATGCTCTCTATCTTCTCATTTGATCATGAATTCTTCCCCTCCCCATAGATCTGTCAGGTGGACTATTATTTGCTCTTCTACTTTGCTTATGGTATCACACTTTATGTATAAATCGTACCAAAAGTCAATCACATCTAGCTTTTCTAATATTCTATTTACCTCCTTAGTTTCTTTCTTGGTTTTCTTTTTATTGGATTTATCAAATTCTGAGAGCGGACAGTATAATACTAATTGTTCTGTTTATTTCTTACTGCAACTCACCTTCTCCATTGAGAATGTGGATGCTATACCTTTTGGTTTTTATATGTTTAGTACTTACATTACTTCATTGTCTATGGTACCTTTTAGCATTTTTCCAGATTGTTGAGTCTTGTTTTTCATAATTGCCTTGCGTCACTCTCATTTCTTTTCCCATTTTTTTCTTGTCTACCTCTTTTATATGATTTTAAAGCTCCTTTTTGAACTCTTCCATGAGTTCTTTCTGGGGTTGAGACCACTTCCCATTTTTCTTTGAGGTTTATGTCTTACTCATTTCTATCATCATAATAACTTTCTATGGTCAGATTGTTTTGTCCTTGTTTTTGTTGTTGTTGTTTGCTCATCTTTTTTTTCACCTTTTCCCTTTCTTTCATATTTGAGCTGTTCCTGGGTTAGAAGAGAGACTGTCTCAGGCTGCTTGCACCAAGGGCTATGAGCCCTGGCTGTTTACCTGGTGGTGCACTGATGTTGCCCTGAGGTTTCTGGGGGGCCCTCATGGCTGGTGTTGTGCTGAGGGGGTAAGGTGGGTAGTGGCTGTCAATGCTGGAGGCTATAGGGGTCTAACAGCTTAACTGGTGCTGAGCTGAGGTCCTAATGGTGGTGGCTGGTGTATGCTGAGGCCTCGTGGGTTTTTTCTGCATTTCTCTGAAGCACGATGAGGTCTGGCTGCTGCAGGATGCCATTTGCAAAGGGCTGTGCTGAGCTACAAGTTGGTCTGGCCTGCTTTCTAGTCATGCTGGAGGATGCCTATTTGCCTGAAGCTACACTGAAGCACATGATTTCCCTGGCTATGCTAAGCTATGTGGAGTATCCTGGTGTTGGTGTTTACCTGCTCCTCCGCACTGGGGCTCACAATCTCTCACTGGTTTGCTGAGGTGGGGCTTGCTGCTGGTTTACTGGGACATTTCCTGTTCTGGAATTCACTCCCCCTTTACCTGAACTGGACCTTTCTTGCATATCTTCCAAGGTTCTTGGGGTAAAAGATTGGTTTGCCCATCTTTTTGCTGTTTCTGCTGTTACAGGATTTCTTTTGGGGTGCCATTTTATTATTGTTTGGAGATAATATGGGAGAGTTACAGCAATTCATTGCTTACTCCACCATCTTGGCTTCCAGAAGTCCTCTCTATGCTTTTCTTATCTAGCATATTTTATCTTATATACTTTATTATTAGTAATCAAACAAAAATTATTTAAATATATCCCTAACTTGTCAAAGGCAGAAAGTAAAGTTGAATGGCTTGTTCAGTTTCTTTTTCAGTTGTGTTCAACTCTTTGTGACCCATTATCAGGTTTTCTTGGCAAAGATACTGGAGTGTTTTGCCATTTCCTATTCCAGCTCTTTTTGCAGATGAGCAACTGAAACAAATTGGGATAAGTGACTTGCCCAGTGTCACACAACTAGTAAGTGTCTAAGGCTAGATTTGAACTCAGGAAGACAAGTCTTCCTGGCTGTAGGATCAACACTCTATTCACTTGTACCTCCTAGCTACATGGCTTAATTCTTCAGAAAATAGAAAAACTTGGAAGTTTCTTCTTGACCCTCCATTTTAGTGGTGAAAAGTCTCTTCAAAAGCACATAGTTATATCAGTGATTAAAACCTGGCACAGATGTTCCCTGTCTCCTTAAGATTGACCTTTACTTTCCTCATGCTTTTATTACTATTCTTTCTAGAGTACTCATTTCTATTATCAGCCTTTTCCTTTAAAAAAAATGGTAGAAATATTGTACTTTTTCATGGGTTACCTCTTTCTTTCAGTGAAGTAATAAAACACAGTCTGTTCTTATGGTAATGATCAGTATCTTGCAAAATTTGGCTGGGGCTAAATGATTACAGACCTGTAGTGCAAGGCTTGTTTCCCCCCTCAGTCAGTTCATAGGGACCATTTTTGTTCTTGCTTGCTCTCCAAACACAGTGGCTAATGTGCTGTGACTAATGTTTGAGAGTTTAACCAGTGAACGGATGTGTGAAATCTCAGTGCTCTGACTGTATTTACTCAAGAGCTACTTCAATCAATTTTTAATTTGTGTGACTGTTTTACTGAGCTATTTATTACAATATAACTCTACCAGGTATTGTTGTCATGTGGCATCATCAGTACTCTGATAAAGTGCTTTACAAACCTTAAGGCATTATATAACTGGGAGCTGTTAGTGTTTTGGCGTAAGAAAATAAGCTTTGACTGAATAGTCAATATATACAGTATAGCAGAGGGAAGTTCCCAAGCTTTCTTGGCTCAAGGTATCTTTAGTGTCTCAGTATTTTTTCACATTGCCTCTAGGCCAAAACAAATACCTAATAATTCCACTTATAAGTAGTTATGTCCAAATAAGTATTTATGTGCTAAACTTTTAATAGATGTTTGAAAAAATACACAAATTAAAAATGAAAATATTTTTATTTCATTCTTAAGTAACCACAGTTAGTAATGGTTATGTGTGTACTTGGAGGACACTATACAACTATAAAATATCTGATATCTCATCTGATTAGACAACACGACCCTCATTTTCTGTCTCACAGTGATTACTGGATACTTATTATTTATCCCAGTCACTCATCTAGTTCTCAAATATATGATGTCACAAAGAAGAAAGTTGGACAACTTACTGGCATAACTTTAAGTAAGCAAAAAACTTACTACAAACATTCAAGTAACACTGTTTCCTTATTTTTAAAAAAAATATCTTGCAAAGCATCTGTGAGATCACTGAAGTACCCCAAGACACTGCAGTGCACAGTTTGGGAAACCTGGCAGTGTAGTATTATATTCTAATGTTAGTTTACAAAGGTATTTGAGACTCAGTGTCTTAAAGAAGTTGCTGAACTTGAATAGGACTTTAACAATTTCATAGTCTTCACAGCTATGTGGAAACAATTGGGAAAACATGCTGAATTATTGTTTTCTTAAGAAAAGGGAGATCCCTCTCACTAGCAGCTATAAATAAGAGTGCCAAGTAGGACAATCTCTCCACAAGATTTATTCTTTATTTTACCTCACCTATGTATTCACTGGTGTGGGGAACTCCTTAAAAGGAAATTCTTTTTACTGATGCAGCTAGGAGACTGTTCTACTTATTAAAGTCTTAGAGAGTTTTAATGGTCCATTGAGGTTTAATGACTTGCCAACCATCACACAACTAGTATGTATCTAGTATGTATCAGCCAGAATGTATCAGAGACACAGCTTGAAACTATGTCTTCTTGACTCTAAGACCTGCTCTTTATGCACTACCCTACATAGTCTCTCAACATTTAATTTAAATAATCATGCAAAATTAATTCTAACCTCCAAAAATTTTTGTCTCATTCAACATATTTAACCTATTGCCTCTTGCCTAGGAGGTTGGTGACATCCTTCATCATCATCATTCGTGAATCACAGTTGTTTATTGTGCTGATCAAAATTCTTAAATCTTTCAAAGCTGTCAAGTTTTAAACTATTGTTATAGTACAAGTTATTCTCCTGGTTTTGCTCACTTTGTTCTGCATTAGTTCATAACAAGTTTTCTCAGATTTCTCTCAATTCATCCCTTTTATCAATCTTATAGCATTATAGTATTCCATAACTTTCATGAACCATGAAGTGTTTGGCTGGACTATGGATATTTCTTATAAGTTCTGAATTTCTTTTTTCCTGTGGGGAAGAGAAGGTGGTAGAAAGAGAACATAAATATTTGCTAATTGAAAAAGAATAAAAATGTGATTCAAATAGCACAAAAAAATGTACTGTTAAATTTAGCCTTATCTTTTTTTCAAATTTTTAATTTTTTTTATTTTTAATATGTGTTGTTAAAACTTTAGGTTACAAATTTTCTCCCTTCCTCCCTCCCCACATACCCTCATTGAAAAGGCAACCATCTCTATACAGGTTATAGATGTGTACTCATGCAAACACTTCCATAGTAGTCATGTGGTGAAAAACTAAGTATATTTCCCTTCATCTTATCCTACCCCCTATTTATTCTATTCTCTCTTTTGACCCTGGCCCTCCTCAGAAGTGTTTACTTTTGATTATCCCCTCCCCCAATGTGCCCTCTCCTCTATCAACCCTCTGCTCTTTTTTCCCCTTCCCCTCTTATTTTCCTGTAGGGTAAGATAGATTTTCAAACCCCATTGTGTATGTTATTCCCTCCTTAAGCCAAATCCTATGAGAATAAGATTCACTCATTCCCTCTCACCTTCCCCCATTTCCCCTCCACTGTAAAAGCCTTTTATTGTCTGTTTCATGTGAGATAATTTACCCTATTCTACTTCTCCCTTTCTGCTTCTCACAGTATAATCCTCTCTCACCCCTTAATTTTATTTCCCAAATTTCACTCCTTCATCTTCAACTCACCCTGTGCCATCTATCTATCTATCTATCTATCTATCTATCTATCTATCTATCTATCTATCTGCCTGCCTGTCTGTCTGTCTGTCTGTCTGTCTGTCTGTCTGTCTGTCTATACATATAATTTTTCACTCCCACTACCCTAATACAGACAAAGGAGTTACAAATATCATCTTTACCTGCAGGAACATAAACAGTTCAACCTTAATAAGTCTCTTATGATTTCTCTTTACTAATCTCTTCCATGTTTCACTTGAGTCTTGTATTTGAAAGTCAAATTGTATATTCAGCTCTGGTCTTTTCCTCAGGAATGCTTGAAAGTCCCCTGTTTCATTGAATGACTATTTTTTTTTACCCTGAAGGATTATACTCAGTTTTGCTTGATAGGTGATTCTTAGTTGTAGTCCGATCTCTTATGCCCTTCAGAATATCATATGCTATGCCCTCCAGACCCTTGATGCAGAAGCTGCTAAATCTTATGTTATCCTGATTGTGTTTCCACAATACTTGAATTGTATCTTTCTGGCTGCCTGCAATATTTTCTCCTTGACCTGGAAATTCTGGAATTTGGCTACAATATTCCTAGGAGTTTTCCTTTTGGGATCTCTTTTAGGAGGAGATTGGTGGATTCTTTTATTTTCTATTTTGCCCTCTGGTTCTAAAATATCTGGGCAGTTTTCCTTGATAATTTCTTGAAAAATGATGTCTAGGTCCAATAATTGTTAAGTTCTCTCTCCTGGATCTATTTTCCAGGTCATTTTTTTCCAATGAGATATTTCACATTCTCTTCTATTTTTTCATTATTTTGGATTAGTGTTACAGTGCCTTGATTTCTCAAATTGTCACTAGCTTCCAATTGCTCTATTCTAATTTTTAAGGAAGTATTTTTTTCAGTAAGCTTTTGGACTTCCTTTTCCATTTGGCCAATTTCCATTGGCTTTTTGGGCCTCTTTTGCCATTTGGGTTAGGTTATTATTTAAGGGTTTTTTTTTTTTTAGTATTTTTTGGGGGTCTCCTTTAGCATCACTCTCAGTTTTTTCTCTTACTTGCTTCTGAAAATCCTTTTTGAGCTCTTCATGGACTGGGACCACTTCATATATTTCTTGGATGCTTTGGATGTAGGAGCTTTGGCTCCATTGTCTTCTTTTGGTTATGTGTTTTGATCTTCTTTGTCACCCAAGTGAGATAATATAGTCTGACTCTTTTTTCACTGCTTGCTCATTATCCTGGCCAATTACTTGGGTTATAAAGTTTTTGTTAAGGTAGGGGTCTGTTTCCAGTGTGGAGAATGTACTGTTCCAAGCTTCCCAAGGTTTTGTGCAGCTGTTTTCAGAGATACTTCTAGGGACCTGTAAATTTTCATTTCTTCCAAGGTGCTATGATCAAGGGCGAAGTGTTTATTCCTTTCCTGGCCTGTATTCTGGTCTATGAGTGACCACAAGCACTCTTTTCTGTCTTGGAAGTATGAGGAAGATTTCTTCTGTACAGCCACTACAAGCTCCACTATGCTAGCACTCCTCCATGCCCCAAGACTGCCACCCAGAACTGTGACCCAGATGCAAGCACGGGCAAAGCAAAAGAATCCTGCAAAAGCAGAGAGATCCCTGCAATCCCCCTCTGATCAGCCACTAGATTCCCCCTCAGTCTGTGGGCTAGAAGCTCAGGAGGCAGCCACTGCCCCGGGGCCAACCTAGGTGACTGGGGTTGGAACCACACTGTGCTTCTCTCTCTCACGACCACAGAAACAGACTTTTCCCACTGACCTTCTAAGTTGTCTTTGGCATTCATGGTTTGAGAAGTCTGGAAACCACCATAGCTGCTTGTGATGCAGTCCTCTGAGGCCTGCTCCAGGTTCGCTGAGGCCCACTTGCCCACACTGAATTGCGTTCCTCTCTCAGCCTGGCATGATATACCTTTCTGATCAAGCAGCTAGGTTATCTTGGGCTGGAAAATTGTTTCACTTTATCTTTTTGTGGGTTCTGCTGCTTTAGAATTTGTTTAGAGTCATTTTTTATAGGTATTTAGAGGGGTTTGGGGGAGAGCTCAAGCAAGCCACTGCTTTTACTCCACTATCTTGGCTCCACCCCTAATGTTCAAATTTAGCCTTACTTAATCAATAACTTTGATCCATTTCTAATGTAATGTACAAATTAACATCTTTGCTAAAAAATAGGTGACCAAGTCATCATTACATTGTATATACACAGCCTATGTGTATAAAAGAACTTATTTTCAAACCAATCAACTCCCACTAACTTAAAACCTCATCAAATAAATTGGTAGAAATTTGCTCCCAAATGGAGGATACCCTTCTTTGCTGGAGATATATTTATCTTATATTTATCTCAGTGTTATAAGATGTTTCTGAAAGTTTTGGGAATGTTGAGCAGGAATATATATAAAATATATATCACTAAGAAGAAGTAATTTTCATGACAGATAGAAACAGAATATGTTCATGCTTTCAATAGCTCTCTAACTACAACTTAAGCAGTTATTCTTTTATTTAATTGAAATACTGAGAAATTGACTGAAAATATCATTACAAAAGAGATCAATCATATATACATAAAGATTTACATTTTATAAAGATTTGCCAATAGAACATCAGCCCAGCTATTTTTTAACTGAGTATTTTCATTAATCTAATCACCATAATATTTAATTCTAACAAACCCTGGGTGGAGGTGGGGGAGGAAGCTTGGCAGAGTGGATAAAAGATTAGCCTTGAAGTGAGGAATCTTTTGGCAGTGATGTATTAAAAGAAAAAAAAACAAACTAATAAAAATAACAGAATTGTTTTAAACATGTTAAATGATTAAGAATAAATACTAAATACTACGAAAATAGTATCCCTATCTACAGCACCCAGCCTGTTATCCAGGCTGCAGAAACAAGTTGGCAGGCTGAAATTCCATGCTACTGACCAGAATTCATGGTAGGGCAGGGATGTATAATAACTATGGCAATTTGCCTTTACAAAGACATTCACCCTGCCCCTTGGTCTACCTTGTGAGTGAAATAAAGGAAGGGGAGCTATATGTGACTATGTTAGATGTGTTTAAAGAGTACAGTTCACTAACTAGAGTTTTAAGTTCCAGAAAACACTTTTTATCACCAAGAAAGTTGAAGGCAGACTTTACAATGACTAGACTCAGGCATACAAATGGTAAGATAGGGCATGATTATCACATGAACTGGCCAGAAAGGAAAGTTGGTTGAAGGTGAATAAATTAGATAAGCAGCACAAATAGTATATCTTGAAGTTTTCACATTTATAGTGGATTCCTGACAGTGTACTGAAAACCCCTAGAACATTCTGTAATCTCAGATGAACTCAGGGTATACAAATTTTGTAATTTTCCACACACTGAGTGGGAGAGGTTTCAGTTCCTCACACTAGCACTTAGGTCCTACTTCCTCAAGCTGTAGTTCATAAGAATTTCATCAAATGCTTAAGTTGACCTGATAAGATCTTATGATTTCATCTTTCAGACAGTAAATTATTATTTTCTAATTTAAAGCAAAATATACCCCTTTAAATATATAATGGTTTTCAAACACTTTGTAACAGATGTATTTATTCATCTAAAAGCAGTCACACCAAAAGGGGAAGTGACTTATCTTAATACCTTTTCTTAGATTTTATAATACAAGACAAATTTTCATATACCCCTTGGTATGTATTTAAAAACTGAACTTAGTAGTACTGAGAAGACATTTCAATAGAGTAGATTTTAAAATACCTACAGAGAAAATCATCTGTCTGATATCATTAGGAAATTTTATTAATCACACCAAATAACATCTAAAACTGAGTGTAGAGTTATCCAGTGTGAGTAAAGTCAAAGAAACAACAGTAGTTCATTTATATAATGTTTATGAAATGCCAAGTTTTCTCTAATTTTTCAAGATCACTGAAAAGAACATTAGAGGCCTGATTTCTGTAGGATTTTGGAATGGTTGGTTTTTGATTTCTCAGTTGTTATTTGAACCACTTAGAATTTATGTTGTAGAAGTTATAAATAGCAAGACTGAAGTCTTTCATGTTAGTATTGAATAATAGTTTAAAAAAACAATTTTGCTAACTTTTAACAGTTCAATTCATAAGATACTAAGACACAAATGACTTGCAGAACTTACTAAATCACAATAATTCTACATTTTGCTCAAAAGGCACTTTATTATTACAATTTCCAAAACTGGTACTACATTCATTTTAATAATGCAATAGGGAAATGGCCTGTAAAATAGCATTCATAATATTTTGAAAAAAACTCATATAACAGTATGTATTTAAAAGTATAGTGCCACCTAATTAAACAAAAATTCATTTATGTAATTACATTTCTGATACAATAGTTTCCAAAATTTCAGAATATAAGGAAAATCAGAAGGCTAGATAATATAATATATTTTTATCTGAACTTGAATCAGAATAATACAGTTGAAAATTATTTTAACTTATCCTGCAATATTAGGAAAAATTTTAGTATAATTGGTCATGTCAATAAAAAACAACAAAATCATGTGATTATATAGGTGCAGAAAATGTCTTTGGCCAAATGCAACACTCATTCCTATTAGAAACATTAGGAAACATAAGAATCAGTGGAGCCTTTACTAAAATGATAGGTAGTATCAATCTAAAACCATCGAAGCTATCATATATAATGAGTATAAACTTGAAGCCTTCCCAATAAGGTCAGTGGTGAAGCAGGCATGCCTATTATCACCATTATTATTCAATAGTATACCATTAGAAAAGCTAGCTATATCAATAAGAAGGAAACCACAAGTCCTGGAGGGAGGGGGAACAATTTACAAGTCTCTATTAAAAGGATCTCATTTCACTAATACATAAAGAACTGAGTGAAACTTATAAAAAATGTGAGTCATTTTCTAATTGATAAGAAATGGAAAATATGAATAGGCAATTTTCAGAAGAAATCAAATCTATTTATAGTCACATGAAAAGTGCTCTAAGTTACTACTGGTTAGATAAATGCAAATTAAAACAGCTGTGAGCTACCATCACATGAATATCCAATTGGCTAATATGACAGAAAAGGAAAATAACAAATATTGGAGGGGATGTGATTAGAGTGCAACAGTAAAGCACTACTAGTAGAGTTGTGAATTGATCTAACCATTCTGGGGAGCAATTTGGATCTTTGCCCAAAAGTCTATAAAACTGCATACCCTTTGATCCAGCACTTCTAAGTCTGTATCCCAAAGAAATCAAAGAAAAGGAAAAGAATCTCTATGTGCAAATATATTTATAGAAGCTCTTTTTGTGGTGGCAATGCATAGGAAATTGAGGGGACACCCATCAATTAAGAGTGGCTAAACAAGTTGTGGTATATAATTGTGATAGAATACTATTGTGCTGTAAGAAAATAATGACCAGGATGGTTTCAGAAAAACCTGGGAAGACTTACATGAGATGACACAAACTGAAGTGAGTGAAACTAGAAGAACATTTTACACAGTAACAGAAATATTGTAAAGATGATCAACCGTGAATGACTAAGTTATTCTAATTAATACAATAATCTAAGAAAATTCCAAAGTACTTATGGTGAAAAAAGCTGACCATTTCTAGAGAAAGAACTAGTGTATGATTGCAGTTTAAGTCTAAATGCAAATTAAAGCACAATTTTTCACTTTATTTTTCTTGCTTGTTTTTACAACATGGCTAATATAGAAATTTTTTTACATGATTTCACATGTACGGTTTATATCACATTTCTTGCCTTCACAATGACTGGAGGAGGAATAGAAAGGAGGAGGAGCACTAACACAGAAGAGCTTGCAGCTTCAGTGGAGCAGGAACCCTGGTTATAATTCCAGGGTTAAAAAGAGTACTTGTGATAGCTCACAAACCAGTGCACAATACAGGAAAGTAGTAAAGACACCTCTCCCTATATCATAACACTTTGGAAGAACCAAAACCTTACAAGTCACTAGAATTACTTCTGAAAACAGCTGCACAAAAAACCTGAAGTTTGGAACAGTGCTTCCTCCACTTGGGAAGCAGAACCCCACTTTAGTATAGAGTCAAAAGCCAAGAAATAGGCTGGAAAATGAGCAAAAAAGAAAAAACCAGAAAAAAAATTCTGACCATATAAAGTTGCTATGGTGACAAGGAACATCAAAACACACACTCAGAAGAAGACAACAAGGTCAAAATTCCTGCATCCAAAGCCTCAAAGGAGAACGAGGGAGGGAGTGAATTGTTACTTAAAATTTTTTAAAAAAAATGTTAAAATTAATAAATAATGAATTAAATAAAGAAAAAAGGAAATATCCATGCAATGATTTGGCATATGGAGAAGTTATAAATATGGGGAGGAGTGAAAGTGGATATTGTCACACTCCTTGCCCACAATAGAAGGGCAGTTGATCCTTGAATAGCTCCCAGTCTGGGTGTTCTAACACTTCTACACTATTGGGGTAAGCCAGTTACAACATCCTCAGAACAACAATAGATTCCCCACATAAAACAAATAACTCCTGATGGACTTCATTCTAGAGAGCTAATCTATCTGTTAAATCTTTGGCTCTAAAACTGTATAACTCTTCTATGTAGTAGTAGTCACACCTACATGAGGTATTTTGTCATGAGGGGTATGTGAAATTCTTCAAATATGGATGAGCCAAGGTATCTATGAAGTATTGCAAGTCCTAATTCTGGCTCCAGAAGAAGGTGAATATTCTTTCATGGTCCCTCAATTGTGCTTCAGCCCAGGAAATCTGTTACTTAACAATATCAGCCATAAGACAGTTGTCAACAGTTTTCTTGAATTCCTAAAAGTCATGATCTACATTATTCAATGGTGAGATATTTTGGGAAAGTGGGAGAAGGAATTCAGTACACACCATAGCCTGCTAAACACATCTCCACAAAGGCCATCCTGACCTGTTTCATGTGGCAACCCGAGGGATGGTGGTTCAAAAATAACTCATGGAGCTATCAACCTTGGGACAGGGACTGCCTCATTGATTGCCTGAGATGAAAGTTGACTTCCTTTAGACTAAGAGGTATGTCTTATTAGACAGAGACTCCTCACAGGTGTGGGCCATCTGGTTCTATAGTGGTAAGGTCTCTCTATCCCCCTGCTGGCAGAACTTACAAGATTCCAAATGGCCCTAACTTTGTCAGGGGCAAGGCATTTGCTATTCAGATAGCAATATTGTTTTACTTAGGACAAACTTCAGTGTATACAATATTAACAATGTTTCCACTCAAAGTATACAATGAATGAGCAAAGAAAATAATTAAAATTAATGGATGTACATAAATGATAAGTCATCTACCATTTGGTAATTATTCTAACCCTATATGCCAATAATTTGCTCAAGAAAATATTATATATCTCATATAGTTAGTGATTATACATTATATCATTTTATATTAGAATACATGACGTGAACTATTTCAAATGAAGGGAGATGACCAATTTGTAGGGTAATGCAATGTAACACTCATATTCTGGTTCATGTCAAGAAATGACCCTGTGGGAATTGTTGAGAGGAGGAGATGATGAATACTTTGGTTAATATATCTAATTTTTGAAAAGAATTATATAGCACAGAAGTAGCATAGAAATTTTATGGGTGAACTGAATATTAATTTTAGGAAAGGACAAAAGGAGCCATTAACCTTTCCTATGAAAATACCCATTTATCAAATCAGAGTTATTGTTTGCTTTTTATTAGCACTTGTTTCTAATATTGTTATATGAATCAAACACAGGGCAACTAAGGAAAGTGGAGAAATCTTCCCCTGGCATCTAGGGGCAGGGTCCTTAATTCTGAATAATTCAAAACTTTAAATAGACACTGGTTTCATGTGGCTAATAAGGCCCTAAGCTCATAGTCAAAAAACAAAAAGCAGTACATTCCCCAAGGTAAAAAGGAACGTGGCTTTGTTACATCTTCATGATCTGTTGTTAGTCACTCTGGGCTTTTGGCTAGGATAATTTTGGGGAAATTCTAATGCAGGGACTAATGTACACTTAGTCTTGACACCAGACACATCTTGTTGGCTTTAGGGGAAATGTTCATACTTCCCATTTAATAGAGAATCCTTGTGTTGCATGCTAATTGTATAATGAAATAAGAAGTCTGTCTCTAACAGTCACAGAAAAGCAAAAGGCAACTTTGAGATCCCTTCAGTTAACAACCATGAAACACTAACACCCCCTCAGTACACATCCTGTTTCTTAATCATATGTGACTTCAGTCATCCAGCAAATATCAAATCCAACAACGACTGTCTACTCATGATTTAGAAGGCAAAAATCAAACATCTATTTGCAACTTCCCGGAAAATATATTTTACTGACAGCCATGAAAGAAACAGTGAGCTGACTGCTAAGAAAAACTGCTGGAAATGTTGCTACTGTGTTGATTGACAACAAAAAAAAATATATCACTAGGATTTGATATGCTAAGTCCTACATTCTTTATAATACAGAGTATTTTTTTTCCAAATCTGTGCACCATGTTTTGGGAAGGACATTGATAGGCTGAAGAGTAACCAATAGAGGATGACCAGAATTGTCAAGGGCCTTGAGATCATGCAAAGAGGATCACTAAAGCAACTGATTTTCAGCCTTAAGAATAGACAGGATGAGCATGATAACTGTCTTCAAGCATTAGAAGAAATATCACTTGAACAAGGATTAGACTTCTTCTGTTAGGTAAAATGACTAAGGGGTAAAAACCTGCAGAGAGATAGATTTTAATTTGATGAAGGGAAAAAAAAACTTCTTAACAATTGCAGCTCTCCAGGTAGAAAATGAGCTGCCTTAAGAAGTAGTTGGTTTCATCTTTACAGGAAAAAAAAAGGCCAAATATTGAAAAGGATTGAAAAAGTCCAAAGTCAAGAAATAGGTCAGAAACACTATCGACCACCAACAACAAAAATAATTTAACCATTAAAAGGAATTGCAGTGGCAGGGAAAACAAAGACAAACTCAGAAGAAAGCAACAAAAAATAGAAAAACAGCTACAATCCAAGCCTCAAAGGAAAATGCTACTTAGATATAAGGTCAACAGGAATTATTAAGAGTGGTAAGAGAAAAATGGGAAAAGAAGTGATAATGATGGAAGAAAATCATGAAAAGAGAGATAACAGTTTGGTAAATGAGGCATACATATATCTGAAGAAAATAACATCTTAAAAAACAGAATTCGCCTATAGCAAAATGCACAAAAAATCATTGAAGAAAATAATTACTCAAATAGCAGGATTGGTCAAATGGAAAAAGAGATTCAAAATTTCACTGAAGAAACTAATTCCCTGAAAATTAAAATTCAGCAAGCAGAAGCTAATAACTCCATGAAGCTTCAAGAAATAATAAAGTCAAAAATGAAAAAATAAAAGAAATATGAAATATTATATTGGAAAAACAAATGACATGGAAAATAGATAAAGGAGAGATTAAGAATTATAAAAACTTGAAAATAATAATAAAAAAGAAGTCCAGACACCTTATTTCAAGAAATTATCAAGGAAAACTTCCCTAATATCTAGAATCCTGAGGGCAAAATAGAAATTGAAAGAATCCATTGATCAACAGAAAGAAATCTTAAAATGAAAACTCACAGGAATATTACAGGCAAACTCCAGACTTCGTAGGTCCAAGAGAAAATGTTACAGGCAGCCATAAATAAATCATGGAACCACACTCAGGATCACACAAGATTTAGCAGCTTCCACATTAATGAAGTGGAAGGCTTGGAATATCACATTCTGGAAGACTAAGGAGCTAAAATTACAACCAAGAATAACCTAACCAACAATTGGGGAATGGATGGACATTTAATGAAAAAGAAAACTTGCAAACATTCCTGATAAAAATACCAGAGCTGAATAGAAAATTTGACATTAAAATACAAAAATCAAGAGATGCATAAAAAGTAAAAATGGAAGAGTAATCATAAGCAATTCAATAAACTCTTTACATTCCTACATGGGGTGATATTACATGTAATTTCTAAGAAGATTATCATTACTTGAACAGTTAGAAGTCTATAGGGACAGAGAGCATTAATGTATTATGTTGAGATGGTTGCCAAAAAAAATGAAGAGGTGAGAAAGATGGATGCATTGGAGGAGGAGGGGGAAGGCAGAGGTAGAATGGGGAAAATTTTCTCTCCCCAAAAAGAGGTATACAAGGTGAGTAAGGCTTGGAAATCATTCTCATCAGAATTAGTTTAAAAAGGGAAGAATACATATATGTGTATATGTGTATGTGTGTATGTGTATGTGTGTATGTGTGTATGTATGTATGTACATGTGTGTATGTATGTACATATATGTGCATACATATGGAGGCAATGGTAAGAGGCAAAACAAATTTTTGAGGAGAGATAGGATAAAAAGAGAGAGAGAAGGATAAATAGAAAAAAATAGAATGGAGGAAAATACACATTTAACAATCCTAGCCATGAATGCAAATAGGTTGAGCTCACCTATGAAAAAGAAGTATATAGCAGAAAGGATTAGAAACCATACTTCAAAAGTGTGTTGTATACAAGACAGACACGTAAAACAGAAATATACTAACAGAATTAACATAGAAAGCTAGAGCAGAATCTATTATGCTAAAGCTGAAGTAAAAAAAAATAGGCAGAGGTAGTAATCATGACTACAAACAAAGCAAAAGCAAGAAATAGACCTAATTAAAAGAAATAATCAGGAAAACTTCATTTGACTAAAATACATCATAGAGAATGAATATTTTAAAATTTTAGAGCAACTTTCTCAAACAAAGTCATCATTTCTCAAATGTATAGTGAATAGAGTAAAATTTATAAAAAAGAAAAGGGCCTATTGATAAATGGTCAAAAGATATGAACATGTCAATTTTCTTTTTTTTTCTTTTTTAAATTTTTTATTAATTTATTTTGATTTATCAACAATTACGTGATAAGTTTTTGACTTTTAATTTTTTCTCTCCCCTCCCTTCTCCCCACCTCTCCAAGACAGCATGCAATCTGATATATATATATATATATATAGAGAGAGAGAGAGAGAGATATATATATATAGATATATATATAGATATAGATATAGATATAGATATACATATATACATACATATATATATGTATATCTATATATATATATATAGATATACATATATACATACATATATATATGTATACACATTTCTATTAAACATATTTCTTATTAATGATGTTGCAAGGAAGAATTAGAACCAATAGGAGGAACCACCAGAAAGAGGAAACAAAATGAAACAGAGGGAAAAAAACAGTAAATAGTATGCTTCAATCTGCATTCACACTCCATAGTTCTTTCTTTGGATGTGGATAGCATTTTTCATCATGAGACCTTTGGAGATGTCTTAGATCCTTGCATTGCTGATAAGGGCTAAGTCTATCAAAGCTAGTCATTGCACAATGTGCTGCTACTGTGAATCATGTTCTCCAAGTTCTGCTTACTTCACTCAGCATCAGTCCACACAAGTTTTTCCAGGTTTTTCTGAAGTCCACCTGCTCATCATTTCTTATAGCACAGTAGTATTCCATTATATCAAATGCCACAACTTGTTAAGCCATTCTTCAGTTGATGGGCATCCCCTCAATTTCCAAGTCTTTGTCACCACAAAAAGAGCTGCTATAAATATTTTTGTACATGTTGGTCCTTTTCTGATTTTTATGATCTCTTTGGGATACAGCCCTAGAAGTGATATTGCTAGAGTTCCGCTTCTGGGAAGCAAGATGGCAGAATAAGTAGCAAGTTGTGCTCAAAATCCCTTATTAACCTCTGAAAGCCCAGGAAATATCACCCTAGGAAGAACCCTGGAAAGGTTGAACCAGCATAAAGATGGGGTGCAGCAGTCTGGTAGCCCAGGAAGCTTGAGAGATTAATGGTAAAGGCCCCTCTTGTCCTAGAGGAGGTGAAGCAGTACAGAACTGTACTTGTCTCGGCAAGCTAGTGAAAAGTCCCACTTCAGCATACCAGGGAGAGATCCTGAACCCCAGGAAGTGGAGTAGGCAAGCACCAACACCAGGACGCCCAAGTGCCTCAGTACAGGCAGGGGAACCAATGGAAACTGGCTCAGAAAACCACTGTGTGCCTCGGTATTCTATGGCAGCCAAGTCTCCCAATGCTTCAGCAAAACTCTGGGAAGCATAGCTCCAAGGGGGAAAGCTGCAGGCAGGGAAACATTATGCAGCAGCAGTGAAACATTCATCTGAAAGAGAAGCCTACAAAGGTAAAAAGTAAAAAGAAAATCTAAGGGATTCAATGAGGCTGAACTCTTCATATACCCATATGGGAAGATGATACTTCTAATTCTTAAAAATTGTACCACTAATAGTACAGCTAGAAGAAATATATATATATATATATATATATATATATATATATATATATATATATATATATATACAGAGGGTACAAATATAAGGTGAACCTGAGGGAATGACATAAATAATTAAGGAATGAGAAAGAGGAATGCACTGGGTGCAGAGGGAAGGGAGAGGTAGAATAGGGTATATCATTTCACATGAAGAGGTATAGGAAAACTACTACAGTGGAGGGAAAGATAGGAGGGTAGGCGGTGGGTATTGCTTGAACCTTACTCTCATCAGCATTGGCTCAAAGAGGGAAAATATATAAAATCAGTTGAATATATAAATCTATCTTACTCAACAGGGAAGTAGGATGGGAGAAGATTGAATAAAGGGATGAGACAGGTAATAGGACAGACTGGAGACATAGGAAGACAGAAGCAAAACCCTGTCAAGGAAGGAAAAGAGGAAAAAGAAGAGAGGATAAACAGAAGGAAAAATAAGATGGAGGGAAATAGACAGTTAGTAATCATAACTGTGAATGTGAATGAGATAAACTCTCCAATAAAATGGAAGCAGATAGCAAAGTGGATTAAAAACCAGAATCCTACAATATATTGTTTACCAGAAATGTACTTGAAGCAGAGAGACACACAAAGAGTAAAGGTAAGGCTCTGGAGAAGAAGCTATTCAGCTGAAGTGAAGAAAGCAGGGATAGCAATCCTCATCTCAGGCAAAGTAAAAGCAAAAGCAGTCTTAGTTAAAAGAGATAAAGAAAGAAACTACATCTTCCAAAAAGTTACCATAGATAATAAAGCAATATCAATTCAAACTCTCTATGCATCAAGTGGCATACCATCTAAATTCTTAAAGGAGAAGGTAAGTGAGTAACAGGTTCATGACCAAACAAGAGATAAAAAGCATCACAAAATATAAAACAGATAATTTTGATTACATTAAATTAAAAAAATAAAAGCTTTTGCATTAACAGAACCAATGCAACCAAGATTAAAAGGAAAACAGAAAGATGGGAAACATTCTTTGCAGCCAGCTACTCTAATAAAAAACTCATTTCTCAAATAGCAAATTGAGTCAAATTTATATTAATATAGGGCATTCCCCATAGATAAATGGTAAAAGGATATGAACAAGCAGTTTTTAGATGAAGAAATCAAAGCTATCTGTAGGCATATGAAGAAGTGTTCTAAATCATTTTTTGATTGGCGAAATGCTGAGGTACTAACTTACACCAACTAGATTGGCTAATATGACAAAAATTTGGAACTATGCCTAAAGGGCAACCAAATTGTTTGGTTTGCCTTTGGTACAGCAATACCACTACTAGGTCTTTATCCCAAAGATATTACATAAAATGGAAAAGGATCTATCTGGGCAATGCCTTTTTTATGGTGGCAAAATATTGGAAATTGAAGGGATGTCCATCCACTGGGGAATGGCTGAACAAGCTGTGGTATATGAATGCAGTGGAATATTACTGTGCAAAAAGAAATGATGAACAAGTAGATTTCAGGGAAAAAAAAACCTGGAAAGACTTGTACAAATGGATACAAAGTGAAATGAGTAGAAGCAGAAAAACATTGTACATATTATCAGCAACATTGTGTTATGATCAACTATAAATGATTCAGCTCTCCAGAATGGTTGGATCAGTTCACAACTCCACCAACAGTTCATTAATGTCTCAATTTTTCCACCTCCTCTACAGGATTTATCATTTTTATGTTTTATCACTCTTTTTCACTGAGGGACTTTTCTGATGAGATGGACCTAGAGTAGGACTTCCAATCAACTTAAATCCAAATTCATTCAAACCAAGGTAAGCCTCAAATGAAAGAATCTCACCATCAGGAAATGAGAGTCTTGTCAAACACAGAGTAATATCTTCAACTTCTAGGAGAATCTTTGTTACAGATATAGCAGTTTCTGTTGCAAAATAAAGTAGAAAACTTACATCTCTAGCATATAAGAAAAACACTATTGCATGCAGAACAAGGTCTCCTACAAATAGGAAAATCTTGAAGGCATCTTGACAGGGAAATCGACAACATGGCCTTGAAATTTGTTTTTCACTCTTTAAAAAGTGTTCACACTCGCTTTTGATTAAATTTTCAAAAAAAAAAAGAAGGAAAGAAAGCAAATCATCCAAAGAAGACTGGGTTAAAGCAAAATTTCTAACTACCCCTTTTAAATGAATTCAAAGACTATAGTTTGAGATTATTTTCACACAAAATTTCTGAGTTCATTTGCCTTTGTACTGTGCCTTGTGCTGAATTCCTGGGGCAATTTTCCTTGAGGAATTCCTGATGTCCTGAGGAGGATTCCTCAAGGAACAACCTCTTGGGGAAATCAGGAGCCCCTATGTAAAATCTTACAAGATAAATCTCTTGGGAATCACTTTAAAAAAAAGAAACAGGAGAGTTCTAGTGAGAAATATCTCAGAGAAACAATGAGCTTTGAGAGCAGTACTGCAAGTCAAATTCCTTTGTAAAAGTTATTTATTTCCTGAAACTCAAAGAAACTCTCCATTCAACCAGTGATGACAAAAAAGTATGCCATTAAATTAAATGAAATTTCATCTATAACTGAAAAAGATTCATCTAATAATGGTTCTGACCTAATTTGGCACTTATGACTACATCATATTGAGGAAATCAAGATTCATGAAAATGTGTTTATCACAACAAAGAGGGTCAGCTAGCCAGGAAATGCTTTAAAAAAAAAAGATGATATTTACAAAGTTAAACAAAAATAGAAAGAGCCCTATAGTGAGCCAAGGAAAATCCACAATTCAAAATTCATGCACAATGATTTTTTTAATTGAACCTAGAAGGAAAACCTTTGACAGCAAATCTATCCATGTGTCTATCCTACGATATTGTCAGTGTTTTGTGCTAACTTTTTTTTCTGTTCCCTGATAAGTCAAAGGAAGAAGAGTGTATTTTTTGGAGAAACTTTTAAAGCTTTAAAAAAAAGGAAAGTCTCTCTCTCACCCTTCCTTTCTAACTCTGGCCAAGTTTGGAAAAGCAAACAAGAGACTCAGCTAGATAAGGGACAAAGTCTTTGCTCCCAATTTGTAACAAAAAAAAAAAAGGAATTATAACATTAAGAATTAAAAACTAAATATGACATAAATCTTAATTTGCAAATATAAATTTCCAAATCTGATAAATTCTGAGTTACATTTCTTGAAGCTAAGATGGTGGAGTAAAAAAGTAGTCCCTCTAACCTTCCCCTATCAACCTCTGAAAGCCCAGAAAATGTCACCCCAGGAAAAACCCTGGAACAGCTGGAATGGAAGAAAGATGGGGAGTAGCAGTCCAGTAGCCCAGGTAGCTTGAGGGATTAATGCTAAAGGCCCCTCTTGCCCTGGGGGAAAGGGAGGAGTACAGAATGGGAGGCCTCCCAGCAAGCTAGTAGAAAGCCCCACTTTAGCACAACAGGAGGAGATCCTGAAATCCAGGTGTGGAGCAGGCAAATACCAACACCAAGACTTCTGAGTGCTTCACTGAGGGTGGGGGAACTGGTGGAAACCAGCTCAGAAAACCAGCAGGTGCCTCAGCATTTTACAGCAAACGGGCCTTCCAGGGACTCAACAAAAATAAGGGAAGTAGCACTACCAAGGGCCCCAGGCAGATAAACACCATGCAACACCCATGTTAAAGGAGCTGAAGAAGGTGAAAGGAAAGGAAAAGCAGACAACCTAGAGTTACCCTAGAGTTCCAGCCTTGCTGATTCCAGCCCAACCCCAGGTAAGCTGCCAGAACCCTACAGCCTCCAAATGCCAACATCAGAGGCCCCAGTACACAGAGATTGTGACCAAGACCTAAACTCCCAACACAAGAAGCTTGGGTCCATGTCCTCTGCTTCCTAGCAGGAGAGCTCAGTCTCCTTAAAAGCCAGAGAATAAGTAAACACCATGAGCAAAAAGAAATGTAGCATAGATTCATATTATTAGAAGAGTGAAGGTCAAGGCAGAAATTCTGAAGAGGACAACATTGTCAACAAAACCATATCTAGAACCTCAAAAGGGAATATGAACTGATCTGAAGCCCAAAAAGCCTTCTTAAAAGAGTTCAAGAAGGATTTTAAAAGTCAAATGAGAGAGGTAGAAGAATTCTTAAAAAATACAATTGGCCAACTGGAAAAAAAAGTACACTGAAGAAAATAAATCCCTAAAAAATAAAATTGGCCAAATGGGGAAGGAGGTACAAAATCTAAAAGGAGAAAACAATTTGTTAGAAATTAGAATTGGGCAAATGCAAGATAATGACTCTATGAGAGAGCAAGAATCAGTCAAACAGAAACAAAAAAAAGAAAAAAAAAGATGAAAATGAAAAATACACTGTTGGTAAAACAACTGACCAGGAAAATTGATCCAGGAGAGACAATTTAAAAATTATTTGTCTACCTGAAAATCATGATGTAAAAAATAGTCTGGACAGTATCTTCCAGGAAATCATAAAGGAAAACAGTCCTAAGGTCCTAGAACCAGAGGGTAAAATAGCCATAAAAAGAATCAACCAATCACCTCCTGAAAGAGATCCCAAAACTGAAAACACCAAGGAACATAGTAGCCAAATTCCAAAATTGCCAGGTCAACTGCAAGTAGCCAGAAAGAAGGAACTTAAATATCATGGAACCCCATTCGTGATTACACAGGACTTACCTCTTCTACATTAAAAGATCACAGGGTATGGAACATGATATTACATAAAGCAAAGGAGCTTGGATTACTACTAAGGATCAACTACCCAGCAAAAATGAGCATGATCTTTCAGGGAAGGAGATGGATATTCAGTGAAAGAGGGGAATTCCAAACCTTCCTGATAAAAAGACCAGAGCTCAACAGAAAATTTGATCTTCAAGCACAACACTCAAGAGAGACATAAAAAGGTAAATGGGACAGAAAGACCCAATATCTTGTTATTAATGGTGAACCCTTTACATCCCTACAAGGGAAGATGACAGTAGTAACTCTTGAGAACTGTATTGTTATTATAAAATGTTAAAGGATTATGCAGAAATGGGGTGTGTATGAATTGACCTTGAAGTAATAATAATAAAAAAATCTGATCAAGTGAGTTAAATGAATCCAAGTAAGTAGATTATTCTGATCTAAGAAAATGTGCTGGCAAAGGAGGAGGCAAACAAGGGGAAATGATATTATCAGAAAAGAAACAAAATGTGTTAGAGCAGAGGGAAAGAAGGAAGGGAGAGGAGCATTGTTTGAAACTTATTCTCATCAGATTTGGCTCAAGAAAGGAATACCATAATCAGTTAGGTGTAGAAATCTAACTTGCCCTATAGTCAGTAGGAGGGAAAGAGGGAAAGAGAAAGGAGGGGGATAGAAAGGAGGAAAGAAACAGTAAAAGTAAAGGGGAAGAAGAGGGAAAAGGCTAACAGAAGGGAGTACAGACTGAGGGAGGCAGTTGTCAAAAGCAAAACACTAATGAGCAGGGAAAAGAAGAAAGGAGAAAGAAAGCATAAATAGGGGAAGGGGAAAGGATGGAGAAAAAGACACAGATAGTAATTATAACTGTGAATGTGAATGGAATGAACTCTCCCTTAAAATGGATGCAGATAGCAGAATGGATTAAAAACCATAATCTTACTATATGTTGTCCACAGGAAACACATTTCAAAAAGAGTGACACATACAGGGTAAAGGTAAAAGGCTAGAGCAGAATATATTATGAGTCAGCTGAAGTTAAAAAAAAAAAAGCAGGGGTAGCAATCCTGATCTCAGACAAAGCAAAAGCAAAAATAGATATTATCAAAAGAGATAAGGATGGAAACTACATCCTGCTAAAAGATACCAAAGACAATGAAGTAATATCATTACTAAACACATATGCATCAAATGGTAGAGCATCCAGATTTTTAGAGGAGAATTTCAGGGAGTTACAGGAAGAAATAGACAGAAAAACTGTACTAGTGGGGGACCTCAACCTCCCCCTCTCTGCACTAGATAAATCTAACCACAAAATAAACAAGAAAGAAGTTAAGGAGGTGAATAGAACATAAGAAAAGATAGGTATGATAGACCTGTGAAGAAAACTGAATGGGGATAGAAAGGCAGATACACAAAAATTGATCATGTGCTGGGACATAAAACCTTCACAATCCAATGCAGAAAGGCAGAAATATTAAATTCATCCTTTTTAGATCATGATGCAATAAAAATTATATGTAATAAAGGGCCATGAAAAGATAGATGAAAAAGTAATTGGAAACTAAATAATCTAATCATAAAAAATGATTCGTTCAAACAACAAATCATAGAAACAATCAACAATTTCATTGAATAGAATGAAAATAATGGGACAACATACCAAAACTTGAGAGACGCAGCAAAAGCAGTTCTTAAGGGAAGTTTTGTATCTCTAAATGCTTACATAAAAATAGAAAAATAGGAGATCAATGAATTCAACATACAACTAAAAAAACACTAGAAAAAGAACAAATTTAAAATCCTCAATTAAAAACCAAATTAGAAATATTGAAAACCAAATGAAAAATTAATAGAACATAAATTAAGAAAACTATTGAACCAATAAATAAACCTAAGAGCTAGTTTTATGAAAAAAACCAATAAAATAGACAAACCTTTGGTTAATTTAATTAAAAAAGAAAGAAGAAAATCAAATTAGTATCAAGAATGGAAAGGGTGAATCTACCACGAAGGAAGATGAAATTAAAACAATTAAAACAATTATTAGGAACTATTGTGCCAACTATATGCAAATAAATTTGACAATCTTTGTGAAATGGATACACATTTACAAAAATATAAGTTGCCCAGATTAACAGAAAAGGAAGTTAAATACTTAAATAACACTATCTGAGAAAAAGAAATTGAACAAGCCATTGATGAACTCCATAGCAAAAAATCTCCAAACCCAAATGGATTTTCATGTGAATTTTATCAAACATGTAAAGAAAAAATAATTCCAATACTATATAGACTATTTGGGAAAATACTTGAAGAAGGAGTCCTACCAAATTCTTTTTATGACACAAATGTGGTACTAATACCTAAACTAAGAAGAGTCAAAACAGAGAAAGAAAATTATAGACAAATTTCTCTAATGAATATAGATGCAAAAATTTTAAAGAAAATATTAGCAAATATTTACAACAACTTATCAAAAGAATAATACACTATGACCAGGTAGGATATCTACCAGGAATTCAGGGTTAATTCAATATTAGGAAAACTATCAACATAATTGACCATATCAACACCAAAAGTAACAGAAACCACATGATCATCTCAAGAGACACAGAAAAAGAAGCTTTTGACAAAATACAATACCCATTGCTATTAGAAACACTAGACAGCGTAGGAATAAATTGAGTGTTCCTTAAAATAATAAATAGCATCTACCTAAAAAGTTCAGCAACATCGTATGTAATGGGGTCAAGCTAGAAGGATTTCCAGTAAGATTGGGGGGTGAAACAAGGATGCCTATTAAAACCACTGTTGTTCAATAAAGTACTGGAAATGTTAGCTTAGCAATAAGAGAAGAAAAAGAAATTGAAGATATTAGAATAAGCAAAAAAGAAACAAAGCTATCGCTCTTTCCAGATGACTTGATGATATACTTAGAGAATCCTAAGAAATCAAGCAAAAAACTACAGGCTATAAAATAAACCTACATAATTAATTGGCATTTCTATATATTACCAACAAATCCCAACAGCAAGAGACAGAAAGACAAATTCCATTTAAACTTACTGTAGGCATTATAAAATATTTAGGAATCTACCTCCTGAAACAAACCCAGGAACTATATGAACACAATTACAAAACACGTTTCACACAAATAAAGTCACATCTAAATAATCGGAAAAACATCAGTCCCTCATAGGTAGGCCAAGCTAATATAAGAAAAATTGCAATTCTACCTAAGTTAATTTACTTATTCATTGCCATACCAATCAAACTACCAAAAATTATTTATAGAATTAGAAAAAAATAATAAGTTTCATTTGGAAGAAGTAAAGATCCAGAATATCAAGTGAATTAATGAAAAGAAATTCAGTGGAAGGTGGTCTAGCCATTCCAGATCTTAAATTGTACTATAAAGCAGCAAACATGAAAACTGCTTGGTACTGGCTAAGAAATAGAGTGGTGGATCAGTGGAATAGGTTATGTATGCAAGACACAGTAGTCAATGACTATAATTATCTATTATTTGATAAACCCAAAGACCCCAGCATCTGGGATAAGAACCCACTCTTTCAAAAAAAAAACTGCTGGGAAAACTGGAAAAGAGTCATAGCAGAAACTAGGCATTGATCAAAATCTCATACAATATACCAAAATGAAGTCAAAATGGGTTCACGATTTAGATATAAAGGCTGAAACTGTAAACAAACTGGGAGAGTAAGGAATAGTTCACCTATCAGATTTATGGAGAAGAGAAAAATTCATGACCAAACAGGAGACAGAGAACATTACAAAAAGCAAAATGGATAACTTTGATTATATTAAATTTAAAAGTTTTTTGCACAAAAAAACCCCCAATGCAACTAAGGTTAGAAGGAAGGTAGAAAATTGGGAAAGAACTTTTACAACAAGTCTCTCTGATAAGGGCCTCATTTCTAAAACATATAGAGAATTAATACAAATTTATAAGAATACCAGTCATTGCCCAATATATAAATGGCAAAAGGATATGAACAGGCAGTTCTCATATGAAGAAGTTAAAGCCATCTATAGTCATATGAAAAAATGCTCTTAATTGCTATTGATTAGAGAAATGCAAATCAAAACCACTTTGAGGTACCACATCACACCTATCAGATTGTCCAACATGACAAAACAGGAAAATGATAAATTTTGGAGAAAATGTGGGAAAATTGGAACACTAATGCATTGTTTGTGGAGCTGTGAAATGATCCAACCATTTTGGAGAGCAATTTGGAACTATGCCCAAAGGGCTATCAAATGTGCATACCCTTTGACCTAGCAATAGTACTTCTAGGGCTATATGCCAAAGAGATCATACAAATGTGAAAATGACCCTCACGCACAAAAATATTTATAGCAGCTCTTTTTGTGGTGGCAAAGAATTGGAAATTGAGACGATGCCCATCATTTGGGGAATGGCTGAACAAGCTGTGGTATATGAGTGCAATTGGATACTATTGTGCTCTAAGAAATGATTAACAGGCTGACTTCAGAAACCCTGGAAAGATTTCTGTGGTCTGATGCTGAGTAAAGTGAGCAGAATCAAGAGAGTGTTGTACACAATAATGGCCATGTTGTGTGATGACCAATATTTATAACCTTAATCCTTCCCAGCAATACAAGGATCTAAGACATCTCCAAAGGCCTCATGGTGGAAAAATTTATCCACATCCAAAGAAATAAGTATGGAGTTTGAACACAGGTAGAACCACAATATTTAATGTTTTTTTTTTTCTGTTCAGTTCTGTTTCCTCTTTTTGGTGGTTCCTCCTATTGGTTCTAATTCTTACTTACAACATCAATATGTGAAACTATATTTAATAGGAATATATATATATATATATATATATATATATGTGTATATATGTATATATATACCCTATATCAGATTGTGCACTGTCTTAGGGTGGGTTATGGGGAGGAAGGGGGAGAAAAATTTTAAACTCAAAAGTATATGGAAATGATTGTTGATAAATCAAAAGAAATTAATAAAAGAAATTAAAAAATGAATTCTGAAATATATTAGTGAATATGTTTTAAAGGAAAAAAAGACTGAAGTTTTTAATGTAAGGGAGCATGGTGATTTCATTGATGAAGAACTGAAGTTGTCAAGTAAATGAGTTTTTTTAATTGTTTTATAAGAAAACAAAAAAGAGGAATTGAAAGTAATATCAGTGAAGTTCCAAAGTGAAAAGAAAGAAACTTGTCTAAATCAAGGAAGAACTTTATAAGTAAATAAAATTTAAATTGAATACTGTCTGCATCTGCCTGAGCAATAAAGGAGTGTGAATGATATAAAATGATTATTAAACTACAAAGTCACATAAAGAAATTGGAATAAAACATGAGTTGTTAATCCTTTAAGAACCCTAAAAGGTAACTCCATTGCAAGTAATTGGTTTTGTGTAGTAAAAACATACATGTTAAATTGAAAAGGAAAATTCAATAGAAAGAAAATAAGTTCTATAGATAGTTTGCAATATGATTGGGGACTATAGACTAGAGAAATTCTGTAACACAGTGAGAGTAACAGAAAAGTGAGGAGTCAACATTGTAAAATGAAATGTTAATTTCAAGAGAGAAGTTTTAAGAAAGATTTGGGAAACTTTGAGGAAATGCCTGTCAGAAATATAGGACAGAGTGCAATATAAAACCAAATGGGTGTTCATAAATGGGAATTCTTAAAAGTAATAGTTTGTAGCATAAACTTACTTGGGTGTACTGAAGGCATCCTGGGATGAAAAATGTAGAGAATAATAGATGCCTCAGCGAAAAGATATGACATGCACTTAACCCCTGGACCCTTAAAGTGTCAGAGTGACTAGATTAAGAAAACAAAATAATTTGGTTCATTGGCTGACTTTGAGCTAATGAGAACAACAGGAAGATAGCCCTGAAATTTTAAATGTTAAAGGTAAATGGCCTTTGGGGAAAATAGAAGTTGTAAATACTATTATTTGAGTGGTCTCACACAGTGAGATGCTTTGCCTTTTAGGGAAATTGTAATAGATCAGAAATTATATATTACATTTGCTAATTTTTTAAGTAAATAACAATAATAACATCCACCTCACAGGATTGTTGAGAGGACCATATAATTATAAAGTTTAACAGAGTGCCTGGCTTGTGCAGAGGGTGAACAATGCAATATCCATACCTAATAAGAATTAAATTGGACAAAATATTTCTTTGGTAATACACTGCCACTTAAAGAGTGCTTTTCTAAATTGGCATTGAGTCCATTATCAATTTTTTAAGACAGTTGTCCTCATAAAAGGTAAAACTTCAATCTTGCTACTTAACTTCACTGGGAGGCAAATCAGCAAATTGTTATGCAAATACATTTAAGAAATTAAAAATAACTGAGAAATCAAAAGCTAAAAATTTTAAAGTAACACAGAATGCAGGGTTCCAAAACTCTTTAAATAAAACTCTAAAAACCAGAAAAGGCCTGGAAGGTGATAAGCACTATATAAATGTTAATGTAAGTACTCTATATTGATCTTGAGTGCAATCAATATAGAATGCCAAAAGTGATAAATGATTTGCTACTTAAGATAATTTGGAAATGCATTCAATTGAATTAATGTCACTAACTGGTAATAAGTCTTCATATTTTAAACACATGACACTGTATATGTGAAAGTTTTCTTCTATTATGAAACATGGTGCTAGAATAATAATTATCTTTTAATACAGATGATGTTAGAGTATTAATTTGGCAGTTAAACAAATGAAGTAAAAATGTTTGAAAGCTGTTAAATATTTAATAGGGTATATTTTCTGCTAAACTGGAAAATAATACTATGGTTAGGTGGCACAATGTATTGAGCACTAGGCCTGGAGTCAATCTGATCTGAGTTCTGATTCAGTCTTAGATACTTACTGTGTTACTGTAAGGAAGTCACTAAACCCCATTTGGCTCAGTTTACTCATCTACAAAATAAGCTGAAAAACTCCAGTATCTTTGCCAAGCAAGCCCGAAATGGATTCACGAGGAGTTGGACATGACTGAAAAACAACCGAACAATGATTAGAAGACTAGAGTAATAAAATCCTCTAAAGTTATTCTTGTCTTTCCAGGAAGATGTATTAAGATCTTATGAGCTCTGTAGTCAACATGTTATGACACTCTGTAGTGCTGCAATTTGAGAAACTGGGACCTCTCCCAACCAAAGTGGGAAAATTATATTTACTTAAAATAATGATTTGATTTTATCTAAGATCATTTGGAAAATCATAAAGTTAAATCTGTTAATAATTAATATATGAAGAAATATTCACTGTATTTTGAACTAGTGTTCACTGCATGTATATAAAACTCTAGAATATGGCTATTCTTACATAATTAATAAAATATCCTTTATTTATTAAGACATGAAAGAAAGAACATTGACTAGCCCTAAGATGTGATTAATAAAATTTTACTATTTGAGGTAAATCCTTTTGGGATTATAATTTGACATTATTCTGAGTTTTGATTTCAGGCATGATTGTCTGAATTGTCATGAAGTTAATAGCCATAATTCAATCATTCAAGGGGAAAATGATGTACTGCAGGTGGATGTCTGGCATCATGGAAAAGCAGAGGGAATGACTTGGTATAGGCAAAGGTAGGATCCTGTTAACTCAGTTTGCCAAGTGTGCTATTTCCTTTCTGTTCAGGAAATTTTCCCACCTGGATAACTGCGAGCCTGGTTAACATAGCACAAATATTATGAAATTTTACCATGTGATTGACTGGCAGATATGACATGCTCCTGAAATCAAACAGAATTAAGCATTTCACCCCCTTGTTGTGGCTTATGTCAGGTCAATCTGTACTCTAGAGGGTTCAGTCATGATACCATCATAACCATTTTCCTACTTTTTCCTTTCAAAGCAAATTTCTATAATCAAGGCAGGTAAAATGTGAAAATGTTTGTTAAGACTATATCGATTTATTAATAGACTAATTCTGAAACATCTTTGAGTCATTGTAACAGAATGCAATCATGAAAGACTTAGTGAATGAGTTACTACCACCTACTACCTGATTGACATATAATAAAAAACAGAATAACACATCTTAATAAGAAAACATTGATTAATTTTATTTGGTAGCTACAACAGCCAGAATACTATGTACAAATAACCATGTAAAAATCATTTTAATTTTTTCACCATCCATAATTACAAGAGACGGCAAAGCACTTATTTATACTCATATTTAACTTTCAGTTTAAGTTCTATGCCTGTTATGTAAACAGAATGAATCCTAGCAACACACACACACACACACACACACATGCACACGCACACACACGCATACCTCATGTTGGCTCTTAAAGTCATATAACATATTCTCATCCTTTCAGGATAGTATGGGAATTAAGACAAAGATATGAAAGTCATTTCATTCATAGGTACACATATATATACACACACATACTTGCATACACATATATACATATGTGTGTATGTATATATGCACATGAATGCATGTATAAGTATATGTGCAGGTATACATATATGAATGAGAGAGAGAGTTCTCAAAAGTGGATGATGGGAAGGCATAAAGAATTGTATTCTATTAGTTATTATAACAACAAAATTTAGGAAATTATGCTAAATTGAATTAAGTATTAGCAAATTTTAGTAGGAATCCCTAGGTAATTCTGTGACTGTCTTGGAACTAGAGAAACAGATTAACTAAAACAAAAACAAAACAAACAAATAAACAAAAAACCTTCAGAGCTGCTATGAGAATGAGATCTCTTCCAGAACATCTAAGGGAAGATGTTTCCAGGCACCAGATGACTACACGAGACATCCGGGCTGCAAAAGTCCTGATTAAATGAACATTGGGAAGAAGGGGGGAATTGATGTAATGTTACTTGATTAATGATTAATTGATGTCTGATATTAATTGAGGTTATATTACTTCATCTCCTTGTTTTCTAAATCTATTTTAATCTGCAACCTATACTTATAGTCTTAGTAAATATAAGGAGAATCCAATTTAAAACAAACCCATTTTTCAAAGAAAACACTTTCTCCAAGATCTAGATAAAACAATTAACTATTATAAGTTTATGTTAAAGTAATGATTTACTTGTAATACATTATAAGGCTTACTGTAAATGTAATTTAAAAATATTTATTTGAGATATTTCATCATGTCACAATAAGTTTTTTTTATAATTACATTTTCCATATTTTAATTACATGTCTAAACCCAACCTCATTCAAGTGGAAGACAATTAAACATTGCTCAAAATTTGATCAAAACCTAAGAGACCTCACAAATTTAGAATTTGTAGCAACCACTCTTTAAAAGTCAAGACCTTTAGCAAGTTGACCATCTATCCTTGCTTAAATGAATTATATAAAACTTTAAACAAAATAGACATTAAGGATTCTTGTTATTTTAATTAACTCCTTTTGATAGAGACAGCTTTTTTTGCTTCTGTAACTTTGCTTTCACTACTATGGGAATGTTGCACTTGGAAAAGCCCAGTGGAGAAAGTGATTTTTTTATATCCTAAGTTGAGAACTTTCTCTTCCTATTTTTTTTTCTTTGAAGCTATTTTTCTGATTCTCAGGAAGAAGAATATTGCTTACCATAATCAAGTAGGATCTTCTTATCATAATCCTCAAGTTTTTCCAACTTGTATTCAATGTTTTATTACCCATTGTACCAAAGCTTAATCAAATTTAATTTCTAAGAATGTTATTTTAGTTTAAAACCTTGGTCCATAATATGACTATGCAAAACTTGCTTTTAAAAAGAGATTTACTTTATTTTAACCTTGCTATTCTGCTTTTCTAAACAGTACTTTAGCCTTAGTACTGTGATCCATAGTGATCCATAAAAGACAAACATTTCGAGGAAGGAATTGTCAATTACAATTATAATTGGACTCCATCTTATGAAACAAACCCATAATTGTCCTCCATTTTCTGCTAGATTTCTTGTAAATCAATGTGTAAATTTTTTGTAAATCATTCCAGCAAACTATGGGGCACAAACCACAGAGGTTTCTATCATCCTAGTATTCCAGCCAGAAGGGTCATTGTTCCAACCACAACTTCCCTATGCAAAAATGTTCCAGAATTCTCTGTTCCTACCTCAGTTTCCCTATTATGATCAATCAGCCAATCAAAAAATAGTAACATCTATGTTGCCTAAGGTTATATCAACTTGCTATATTCCTCATTAATGACTGTAACATTAATGACTGTATTCTGTTAGCTCTCAAGGAATGCCCTTGACTACTGAGGGTCTTGGATCCCATTTATTGGCAATTGCTGGATTTCTAATAAATTGATCATGCTCAGCACTTTGTTGCCTCATTAATCTTTATCACAGATTTAAATCATGGCAGACTCTCCAGTATATGCATAGAATTGTGGTTATCACATGAACTTTTGGTGTGTCTGGTTTTCTAGATTACATTCTGAGCTTTTAAGATGGTTTAATTTACTTTTTTCTATACAAATGAGACTCTACAAGTCAAATGAACCATCCATGCATTAAAAATGATATCATGTCAGATTTGAAGAATACCATATAGTTATTAGTTAATGTAATCAATATTATTTTAACTAAAACAATTTTCTGCCCTATGGCTCTATTCAAAATCCTTGTGTCTAAACCAAAACTCTCTTCCTTGGCCACAATTCCCTATATATGTGTTAGATCCCCAATTAGACTATGATTTCTTTGAGGATGTGATTTCTTTTACTTTTATATTTGTATTCCTAGTTGGAATTAGTATTCCATAGCTGGAACCTAGTAGTCACTCAACAAATAAGTGTTGATCTATTATATATTGAACAGAAATAGCCTTTAGTTATTGCATACCATTGGTTTTTTATATTTGGAAGATCTCAGGTATTAAACAGCAAGCAATAGGAGAAACAACTTCAATAATAAAAGTGCAGTTGTACAGATATAGTCTCCATTCCTGAGATTAAAAATTTAAAAAAAAAAAACTCATAGGACAAACCAAAAATGAAACTCAGAAATCTGAAAGATAACAGCTCCAATAAACTTTATATATACACATACACACGCACACACATATATATATGTTTATGTGTGTATGTATATGTGTATGTGTGTGTGTGTGTGTGTGTGTGTGTGTGTGTGTGTGTGTGTATTCCTTTCCAAAAAGCAATGTCAGCCCATGCCTTAAGCTTATGGCAAAAAATATATGCTTCCTAGGTAATCCCATATCCCTGACTTAGCAATGATGGTTAAAAGTAAAAAGCAAAAGAAGGCAACCAAGTATTCAGGTTTACCTAGGGAATAATATTTTCCCACATCCATATCCAAACCACAGTATCTAGTTGTTGTAAGGGTATAAGTGGGGGAGAACATTTTCTACCACCACCGCTACCACTTCTGTCTCTCTCTCTCTCTCTCTCTCTCTCTCTCTCTCTCTCTCTCTCTCACACACACACACACACACACACACACACACACACACACATACACACACACACACAGCATCTGGAAGTCCAAGGAAGAACTAACAAAATTCAATATGATTAAAAGAGGGAAAGAGAAAAGAGTTAACCTTCTTTAACAGTCTAGTAAATTGGAAGCTCCTCTTAGATCAATCCACAGTCAACTTTTGAAGAACACAGTTGTGGAGACCAAGAGACCAATAAAGAGATGCTGGAATGAACCTGTCTTTGGCCAGGAGTCTGGGCATATGCCCTGTAGAAAGTGGCAAGGATACATATCTAGCTCCATGGGAAGTGGTCCAGTTCATCTTTGCTATGGTAGCAATCTAACATAAATATAAAACTGGAAGAGACCTTAGATATCATTTAGGGCCAGGGCTTCTTAAACTTTTTTTCACACATGGCCCCCTTGTGAGTTTGACAGCATTTGGTGACATCGTGTGGCCTGAGGGCATGTGCCATGCAAGGTGCCCAGGCTTTGTTTCCACAACCAAAGCTGCAATGAAGTTGTGCAGTGCAATATGGACATGCACTTCCAAAAATCCCCTCAGATTTATTATTCATTTGATTTTTAATTAATTTAGTTGTTGCAAGTTCAGAAAAATTTTACTTGCCAAATATTTTTCCACCCCATATGGGGTCACAACACACAGTTTAAGAAGTGCTGATTTAGGCCACCAAATAAATAAAGTAGATGTAAATCAAATAGTTTATTCCAGGAAAAAATGCATTAGGCCAGGAAAAAAAATAAAGATAATACTGATGTCATATTATAGAAAACATCACTATTCATATTAAGATGTGAATTAAAGTCATTCTTTAATGCAAATTATTGATAAATAATGTCTTCAAACAATGAAAATTCTTCCTGTTACACAGATGGCTCACCTAGTAATAAATTATCACATAGATGCACTCAATTTTTATGTCAATAGTTTCAAAGATCCATTATTTCATTAGTTTCAGCCCACCTTTCACCAATGAAAATAGCAAGACCTCTAACCTTTAGCAGTTTTCATGGTCATTGGAACCCCTGTATCTGTTATAGCTGAAACATATAGCAACTAAATGAAAAAATTACTGCTTTAGTTTAAGAAAGATGCAACAAACCTTTTTTTAAAAAGTTCATTAGGAGAAATGCTAGTATTTGCATATGATACATCTATGAATATATATATGTATATATATATATATATATATATATGTACATATGTATGTATGTATATATATATATATGTACATATGTATGTATGTATATATATATATATATATGTACATATGTATGTATGTATAAAGTTTAAATGTCATTTTTGGTGCTCCTGTAATAAACATTCAAATCTATTCTAATGAATGCTTAACATAAACCTATTTGTTCTATCCTTATTTCATGATAATCATATATATACATAACCTACTACTTGGGCTTCAAGAACATTTCCACTGAATTTTATTTCAATTGGAAATATAAATGTTCAGAGGATTTGTCAAATGAAAGGTCTTTATTTCGTGCATGAACCAACTGAAAGGATGAAGATGACCATGTAGAAATTATTCTACTTTGCTGATTAGAATATGAAGTTTAAAATTCTTTTTTAAAAGGGTGAGCTATTTTTGCTCAAAGGAAAAAAAAAACAATGCATCAACTGAAATGTGTTTTTTTTCCTTGTGAGAAATAAACATGCAGCTGAAAGCAAAAAACATGAAAATGAAATCAGTTCTCTTATGAATTAATAGGTACAGCTGAGTGTATCCTGTTATATTATGGGAACAACTAATGAGCAGAATAGAAGGCGAAGCCAGACAGCAAAGAAGTTTTGTCAGCATATTCTCCACATAGGCTTGTCTTTTAGTCTGCATTCCAAATTGCATAGGGCAGCTTTTTTGGAAATAAACTTCCTTTCTTTGCTCATATATTAAGTGGGATTGTTTGAGAATGTGCCTATTTTTCTTTATTCAAGGTAAAAAAAATAGTAAATCAGAAGAGCTTAATACAACTTATTCTAGTCCTTAAAATATAAGCTTAGATTTTTTTTAATTCCCCTTTTATTTCTTATTTTTGAGTATGCTTTCTATATGTATTTTTCTCTTAAGTAACTCCATTCTGTATTTTCTGCAGACTGCCTTCTGTCACCTAGAGTGTGAATTAATGGAAAGAATATTAAATTCAGTCAGAAGACCAGATTTTGAATTGTGGTTTTCCTACTTACTCTTTTCGTGAACTTGTAACATTTGGAATACATTATTTCTCTATGCCTCAATTTCTTCATCAGAAATGCAAAAGGATTGGAATAGGATTCCCTGTAGTTCTACCTCATATTATTTATGTGTTCTCTCTATCCCACTAAAATGATACTTTCAATACTAGAAGGAAAGATCAAGTCTGGACACTTCCAGCTAAACTGCTTTAAAACATTACACTGACAAATCTTTACAATGTGGTCTGGGACATAACATATTAGTTATACCCCATGATACTCCCTAGTACACCAAGGGCCTGAGTTCATGCCCTGGAGCTCTGGCAGAGGTTAATCTGTTTGGAGATCTTTACATTGCCTCCAGCAAATAATTTCTCTTGAACAAAATTCAACATTTATTTGTACTAGTCACATAGTTCTAGATACTGAACCTTATTGGGTTATGTTTGAATCAGGGTCCCCATATGTCATCCTATTCTTGACTAAGTTCTGAGACATTAATTTTTCTAATTTTCTTTCCTTTCCATCATCCACATTAATTCCTCTAGGGCTTCATTCTTAAATCTTGTTCCCACTTCCCCTACCTCCATGAAATTGGTTTTAGTTTCTTTCTCTGAGCTTCCTCCCTTCTCCACTCATTTATTCTCTGCCAACAAATATCTACTGAATGCTTTCTCTTTACAGAGCACCATGCAAGGTGCTGTTGGGGATTAAAAAAAAAGATGAATACAACTTAGTTCTTCCATCAAGAAGCCTGAAGTTGTGAATTTCATACCTTCCCTTAGATATCTTTGCCTTCTGGCTCAAATTGAACATGGTAAAATCTTAGCATCATAAAGAATGAACTCCTGCAATACCTCTCTTTTTCTCAACCTCTATGTAAGAGCTGGAGGCATGAACATAAGAAGCTGCTATTTTGAATTGAAATATGTTCCTGGAATGATGAAAACTAGATCAACATTTTCTCTCTGTTTTATCTTTGGATATGGTAGATTCCAGTCTTCTAGAACTTAAATATTTACTGTTATTTGTAACTCTGTACATCTCATTAGGAGAAATCTCCTCCTATATAGAACCATTCATTTACAAGTCACACAAATGTTTATTGAAATTGAAACCAAAATTATTAAATAAGTAAAAATATTGCTCTGCTAAATGTGTAGTAACTCTAAAAGTAGAATTTGATGCAAATTTCAATCTCTACTACTATCACCACCCTCCACACCATTACCTTTGGGGTAAAGCCTGGTTCTTTGCTCATTCCCTTGTATCTTCAAAGCTTCAGAAGAAGAAATTATACAGTTGATGGGTTTACTAAAAATCTCTCCCCTCTTGCTGCCACTGGCAGTTGATGGAGAATGGTCACAATCAATCACAATACAACCTCATGAAATAAGCATCTGGACTCAAGGCACATGTGAGATGAGGTAAATAAGCATTTATATACTGCTAATTATGTGCCAGATACTGTGTCAATTTCTTTTTACAAATATATCTCATTTGATCCTCATGATAATGCTGGGAGGTAGGTGCTCTTATTATACCCATTTGCAGTTAAGGAAACTGAGGCAGAGGTTAACTTACTTGCCTAGGATTAAATAGCTATTAAGTATCTGAGGTTATATTTGAACACAAGTCTTCCTGACTTAAGGCCCAGCACTGAGTCACCAGCTGCCTTTGTGTGTTTTATGGTCACAGGCATTCAGAGTAGTGGGTCAGTGGCAGGAGTAGGTGTTGGGTTTAATTATATGTCTTAGATGAGGAACATTTTTAACAGGATAAGATAGCCCTGATGGAACATTTACTTGCCCATTACACCAGCCATACATGCATACACACACATGCATACACACATGCACATGTATATATACATGTGCATGCATGCATATGTAGATACATACATGCTAATACAATGTGTATGCATATACACAAGCATATGTTCACGTACACATGCATGTGCATGCATGCACACGCATGTACCTTGCTCATGTATAAACACAGGCACGCACACACAGAAACATGCACACACACAAATACACAGACATGCACATACGTATACACACTAACATGCATACACACATGTGCACGTGCACACACATATGCAATAAACACATTTACACATATGCACACACATACAGTGCACACACATGCATACACATAAATACACATATACACACATACACATGTGCATCACACACAAATACAAATGCATACAAATATACACATACATGCATGCACATGCAAACATGCACATATGCACACACATACATGCAGTTTATATATGCACATATATTCACTTGCATACACATACACACATATACATGCACACATACACACATATATGTGTGTAAGTATGTGCATGTTTATATATGTGCATGTATATGTGTATGCGTATGTATGCATTTCACCAGCCATCTGGTAAGGAAAGGGGGGAATTTAGTAACCACCTTGTTCTGGGGCTAGGAAAGAGATGGGATTCAGACATGGTGATCTAGTAACCCTCATCTTTTATCTTCATACTTTATGGCTTCCTTTGCTTCTGTCATATATATACTACTAACCAATCTGGGCCATATAAGTGTCCCGATAAATGGTACTTTAGTGACTCAAAAGTGTCAGACTTCAAAGATACATACATTTAAATTCCTCTTCCTACACACTATTTCTATGGGAAAAGGCTACAGTATACCATGTCCCCTTTTCTCCACTAGCCTGATTTTATGTATCAGAAAGGTAAAATAGCCTTCTGGGAAACTTTCTCCAACATCTCAAGTAAGGAAAGATCAACCTTTCTTTGGATCTCATAACACTTTGCACCTATCTTAGATACTTAACCGTACTCTTCAATAACAATTTAAGAATTAATTCAAGAATATAGAAGAGCAACAATACCTAGCATTTATTTAACATTTTAAGATTTACAAAGCACTTTACAAATATTATCTCATTTTATCCTCACAACTGCACTGGGAGCTAGATGCTATTATCATTTCCATTTTACATCTGAAGGAAACTAAAGCAGACAGAGGTTAAATGACTTGCCCAGGGGTTACTAAACTAGTAATTATCTGAGATAGTATTTGAACTCAGTTCTTTTCTGATTTCAAGTCCAGTGCTCTACTTCCTATGCTACTTAGCTTTCACCACTATTATGTCATTATTTTTTTGTATTTAGTGGATTCATACCAATGTGAGCTGTCTAGCCTTATTCCTATTTATTTTCAACCCCTTGTGTGAGCACATGGGATTTATACCAAGAATTAGTAAACTTTTCATAAAATTTATATACTAAAATTTATATCTTTTTGTAGAAAAGAGCTAGGAACCAAGGAAATATCTATTGATTAAGGAGTGACTAAACAAAGTGTGCTGAGTGAGTGTACTGGAGAATTCAGAAGCATACTAAATACAAAAAGGCAGGAGAAGAATTATATGAACTGATGCAAAGCAAATTAGCAACATCAGGAGAATGAATTGTACCATGAATAGTAACATAAGTGAAATGGAAAAAAAAATGCATAGAACCATTGAAACTAAATGTTATAAAATTATAAAGAAAAAGTTTTGCCATATGGGAAAATGATTTCTTATGCTATTTAGAAAAAATATATATTATATTGTTCAAATCTAACTTATTTGATAAAAGGTTGTCTATACCAAAAATGGCTCAACTCAAGCTGACTCTAGAAATGCCATAAAATAAATACCAATAAGGTATTCCTGATTCCCCTAGATCTTAGATCCACCCAAACTATTCTTATCGACCCCAAGCTTCTTTCAGATTACAATTACTTATATCTATCTCAGGCTACCTTACTTTCAGGCTGCCCTCTCAACAAAATTGCTTAACTGTGTACTTGGGGTATATGGGGTACCTTTGAGGGAAACCTTTGTCAAAATACTATTTAATGTAAATCTTCCACAATCTAGGGAAAGACAGCCACTCCTCTTCCTGCGCTCTCTCCTTTACAAAATGACCTATTTTTTTTCTAAACTACTTTCAATTTTGGAGAGTTTGTTTTCATGAACAACAGAACAGTGGTAGTGGTGTGATTCTCTAGTGGTCACCCAAATAATTCTGAATGCTCTAAGAAGCATAGAAGCTGATAAATCTCTGTGATTCTAGGATTGATCATGGGCAGGGCTAACCAACACAAGATCACATCAAACACAATGAGACGCTGGTAAGTCCCCTTGGGTTCAGGTTGGACACAGTCCAGGCCCTGACTTTGGTTTTCCAAATTGTTGTTCCATATTTTCCTATATTGTTGAATTAATTCTTAAATTGTTATTGAAGAGTTTGGCTAAGTATGTAGATTAGGTGCAAAGTGTTATGAGATCCAAATGACACTAGTTTAGTAAGGGCAGGCAGTGAGATGGGCTTGATGGGTTTTCAACTTCAGAAGTTCTCTAATCATGTTTACCTTGGATAATTTTGAAAGGGAATATCTCATCAACAATAAAAATCTTCAGTGAGATCACAGAAAGACAGCCCTGAAAGGATGAAAAGACTATGGAAATTTCTATTTAAATCAGTTCTCCAAGCTATCTGTAGTATTAAGCAGGGACTTACTCTCACTAACATTTTTTTATTAGACTTTTAGTGGGAAAACAGAGGGAATAGGAAGGAATACAATAAGAGGGGAAACTGCCAGTTTCTTTCTTTCTCTCTACCTTCACAACCCTGGTGAGGTTGGAGATAGCAAAGACAAAAACAGACAGGAAAATAAAAGATATTTTTTACTGCTTTGTAGACTAATTAGAAATTAAAATTTAGAACTAAAATGTGGCATCTTTACTGTAAATTTACATATTATAGCAATATCTTAATAAATTGGGGGGGGGTTTGCAGCTAGGATAAATATTAAGCACAAACAGCAAACAACTCTCTCCCCTTCTCTGAGGGCACTAGAAGCATTTTGTTCTAGTAGAAGGTGATTTCATCTACTAGAGAATAAGCCAAATGGAAACCAGTTTGAAATGATTAAAAAGGATTTATTTATTTAGATAAAGTATTAGCAAAGTCATGTAAGTTGAAAAAGACCATGTAACTCCAGAAGTTAAAGTTTAGCAATTAATTATTATTGTATTGGCAAATGCGGACAAGAGAAATTCAGTGCAATGTTAGAGTAGAATATGACTAGGAAATAAGATGAGATTGACTTAAGGCATAGACCAACATCTTACACCCTATACCAAGATAAAGTCAAAATGAATATGTGATTTAGAAATAAAGAGTGATGCTAAAAGCAAATTAGGAGAGCAAGGGACAGTTTACATGTTAGATCTGGGGAGAATAGAAGAATTTATGACCAAACAAGAGATAGAGAACATTGTGAAAAGCAAAATGGATAACTTTGATTACATTAAATTATTATTATTATTTTTTTGCACAAAGTAAATGAAACCAAGAATAGAAGGAAGCAGAAAGCTGGGAAACAGTTTTTAAAGCCAGTGTCTCTGTTAAATGCTACTTTTCCAAAATAAAAATACAGGGCATTCCTCATTTGATAAATGGTCAAAGGATATGAACAGGCTGTTTTTAGGTGAAGAAATTAAAGCCATCTATAGTCATATGAATAAATGCTCTAAATCACTATTGATTAGAGACATGCAAATCAAAACAACTCTGAGGTACCATTTCACACCTATCAGGTTGGCTAACATGACAAAACAGGAAAATGCTAAATGTTGGAGAATATGTGGGAAAATTGGAACATTAGGGGCAGCTAGGTGGAACTGTGGATAGAGCTCCAGGAGGACCTGAGTTCAAATCTGGCCTCAGACCAAGCACTTGACACTTACTAGCTGTGTGACCCTGGGCAAGTCATTTGCCCCTACTGCCCCCTGAAAAAAAAATAAAAGAAAAATGGAACATTACTGCATTCTTAATGGAGTTGTGAAGTGATCCAACTGAGAGCAATTTGGAACTATACCTAAAGGTCTCTAAAACTATGCATATCCATTGACCCAGCAAAAACATTTCTAGTTCTGTATCTCAAAGAGATCATGGAAATGGGAAAATGACCCACGTATACAAAAATATTTATAGCAGATTCTTTTGTGCTGGCCAAGAATTGTAAATTGAAGAGATTCTTATTAATTGGGAAATAGCTGAACAAGTTGTGACATATGATGTAATTTAATACTATTGTTCCATAAGAAATGATGAGCAGGTAGACTTCGGACAAACCTGGAAAGACTTACATGAACTACTGCTGAGTGAAATGAGCAGAAACAGGATGACATTGTACACAGTAACAGCAACACTGTGTATGACCAATTTTGATAGACTTAGCTCTTCTTAGCAATGGAAAGATATACGACAATTCCAAAAGACTAATAATGCAAAGTGCTATCCACACCCAGAGAAAGAACTATGGAATTTGAAAGCAGATTGAAGCACACTATTTTCTCTCTTCTTTTTCTTTTCTTTTTCATGGTTTTTTTTTTTCCCATTAGGGTCTTATTCTTCATTACAACATAACTAATTTGGAAATAGGTTTAATATGATTGGACATGTATAACCTATATCAGATTGCATACCATCTTGGGGAGGGAGAGGAGAAGAAGGGGAAGAAAATTTAAAGCTCAAAATCTTATAAAAGTGATTGTTGAAAACTAAAAATAAATATATACATATTTTTAAAAATGGCAGCCAGAAGAGCAGTAAAATATACTACCTAAGGTCATATCACTCAAGTAAACCTACACTTTGATCCTGTCCAATATATCATTCTATTCACTTCACATTTGGACCCAGGTTTGATGCAGGCCCTTAACCCAGGTATTTATCACCTGAGTTAAGTCCACGTTTGAGTCTTTTATGCTCTTAAAGACACTGCTTCACCTTTGCAGATTTGAAACTATGATTCTATCTAATGTTTTGTACTTTTGATTTGCTGCTTCTCTCACAATATTTCTTCCATGTCACCTCATGAGTACATTGCCCTGGATGATCCTAGAATTGAGGAATCACAGAAATTCAAAAGTTCAGAGACCACAGAAGTCATGTATAGTAATTCATGAATGAAAAAGATTTTTTTTTTCTACAGCATCCCTGACATGAGTCATTCAGGCTTTACCCACATCTTCTCATCTATGCTGAAACAGCCCATTCCAGTCCCAGATATTACTAATAAAAAGTGGTGAATCTGACTCTTTGCAACTTCTACTAGAAAGAAAGGGGTCTAATCACTTTCCCATATAATAGCCCTTTAATATTTAAAGATTGCTCTTTTGTCCTTTCCTACTCCCCACATGTCTTATCTCCTCCAAGATAAATATATATATCAGTTGTCCCAGCACTTTTCAATCTTATCACTTCATTTCCATGAAATTGCCTCTGGACTTCCCCACAATGAAGGCCTTCACACTTAAAACATTCTTCTACTATGTTATCCCTTTTCTCTCATTGATGAGTTCTTCCTGGGAACCTCCATTTGAGGGACAGGTTCAGTTTGGCTATGCTTCATTACCCTGACAGCTGTGATTCTGAATTTCAGGTGTTTAGCCACCATGCTCCTACATAGGAACTTTCCCTCTCCCCACTTTTAGCTCTCATGTATGTGAAGTTTCCACCATATTTCCTTACTGCGTTGCATTTTCTTTCTTCTTTTAGTAAAGCTGGCTTGCTTCACTATCTTGTGAGATCTATGTTTTCTTTGGTATTTCCAAACTTTATTGAGTCTATATTAATATAGCTGTGTTCCTCTATTAGATTATGAATTCTTAGGAGCTAGGATTGTCCTTCTATTTGTTTGTATTTCTATCCCTAGTGCTTAGCAAATAAGTGCGTTTTGCCTGGCACCTAGTAAGCACTTAAATGTGTGTTGCCTATCTGTTTTTTCTCCTACTCTATTGACACTTTGCATAATGCTTTAGATTTTTATACAGACTCTAAGTTCTTCATCTTTTCATACTGAAGTATATGCTTTGTAACAGTGCATGGATATTTAATTTTTGTGGACATGAAATGAGCAAATATAAGTTGCTTTTCTGTACAATGTAACTAGGTGAAATACATTAGAAATATTTGTATGTTTATTATTAACTGTTATGTCATGTCTAAAATCTTGTAATAGAAACATTATCCAAAGCTGAAAGAAAACAAAAAAGATAAGCATAGCTTTAACAAATAGAAATCCATAAACTGAGTATTTGTGGACCATAAAGTAATTCTTCATGCAGTGAAAATGTCAGCCTCCCTCTCCTATGGAACACCCTACTTAAAATTGCCTTGCCTATAAATTTGGAGCTATAAGCAACAATACTCTGATAATACCTACCTACTGAAGAGTTGCCTAGACATAGCAAATATTTCCTAAATCACCTTAAAACTTTGGATATTTTAAACTTATAAAATATCTTTGCAATGTATACTTATCATAACGAACACCAGTTCCTTATTTAAAAAGAAAAAGCTCACTAAATAAATGAATAATGTAAACAGAGAGCTGAAATCTTTAAAAATACATTTTACTTATCCATTTATGTGGACTGTAAGTGTCACATAAGCAGAGGTAGGAGTGCTTAGACTAGTATTTTGATAACACTAATTAAAAATCATCCTTATCTCTTAATTAAACTAAATCCTATCCTCTGTCCCCTACTTATAATCAACTTACCTACAGATGTCCTGTGTACTTGTTTACATAGTTCCCAGTGGTTATTTACTAGGTATTTAATATGTGCCAGACCTCGTGACATTCTTGGAGGAAAAATGTAATGACAAATACAGCCCTAGTTTATTTGCCTTCAAGGAAACTATACTCCAATGGACTCTATTTTTTTTTTTTTTGGCTAGGCAATGGGGTTAAGTGACTTGCCCAGGGTCACACAGCTAGTGCATGTTATGTGTCTGAGGCTGGATTTAAACTCAGGTCCTCCTGATTCCAGGGCCCGTGCTTTATCCACTGTACCACCTAGCTGCCCCCTACAATGGACTCTAAAATATGTACACAGATAGTTGTGATACAAGCTATACTCCACTGGTGCCTTTCACAAAGAGCTATAATGTTTCCAAGTAAAATTAAATGACTTCTGACTGATGGATTAGGGAAGGTTTCATGAAGGCATAGTACTTGAGCTGGAACTTGAAGGATGGGTAGGGTTGCAACAGGTAGAAATGAGGAGTAGGGCAACCAGTATCAGTCAAAGTATAAAATCAAGAAAGCAGGGACCTATTGAGGGAATTTAAGGCATTTTGTTGTTGATGATGTTGTCGCTGCTAGGTAGGATACACTGTAGTTTTAGCGAGGATATGGAAAAGGAGAGTATTATGAAACAAAACTATAAAGTAGTTCAGGGACAAATTCTGTGATTCGTTCAATTCCAGGCAAAGGGGTTTGGCATTCTAAAGTACTTAATGATATTAATAATAATCTAGAATTCAAATACAAGTACCACTGAGTTAGTGCTTTTATTCTTTAATTATTCTTAATAGCATTGGTTAGAAATGTTATGAAATATTCTAACTAGAAGAGAGTAAATACGTTGAAAGTACCCTACAGTAGAAATTAAGAAATCTGGGCTCTAGGCCCGGCTTTAAGAATTTGGTCAAAACAATTCACCTCTGGACCTACATTCTCATCTTTAAAGTGAATGAATGAATATGTATTAAGTACTTACTAGAGATAGTATGGTATAGTAGATAGAAAGTTGATTTTAGTTCAAGGAAGACCTGGGTTCAAATCCTGCCTCTGACAAATACTAACTGGGGAACCTGGAAAAATCACTTAACTACAAAGTATGCTAGGGAACTCTTGAAAACTATTAGTTGAAGAGAAGGTGTGGACCTGCATTGGAAGAAGGAGTTTTCTCATTCTGGATATTCTTTATACCAATGACATCACAGGTTTAAATCTCATAATCTATTTCTAAATAGTCACTATGTGTCAAGTTTTGTGCTAAGCTAGGCTACAAAGAGAAAAGGGAAACAGTTCCTACTCTCAAGGTGTTAACATTCCATTGGGAGAATAATACAGAGAGGAGGGTCCTAGGGCACGGCTGATGGTAAGACTCCATATTCCAGAATGGTGGTATCAAACTCAAAGAGACCAGGGTCACAAAACCATGCATAAAGATCCCTGTGGCCTGTTTGATGAATCAGAAAACAACATACTAACATTGTCAATATGTAATATATGTTTATTTTATTAAATATTTTCCATTACATTTTAATCTGGTGGGGGCCCACTCAAGTGGGCCACATGTTTGACACCTCTGTTCCTGACGACAATCTATTTTAGCTAAAATGTGAAGGAGATATAAGGGCAGCTAGGTGGTAGAGTCGGTAGAGCACAGGCCTGGAGTCAGGAAGACCCCAGTTCAAATTCAGCCTCAGACACCTAGCTTACTACCTAGCTGTGTACCCTGCGCAAGTCACTTAACTGTGTTAGCCTCAGTTTCCTTATCCACAAAATGAGCTGGAGAAGTAAATGACAAACCATTCCAGTATCTTTTTCAAGAAAACCTTAAATGAGTTCATGCGGAGTTGTGCATGACTGAACAACAACAAAAAAAAGAAGAAAAATCTTATGTATAAATAAATCTTACATAGTGCCATTTCAATTGAAAAACACAAAATTTTTATGACTTTGATCTACAGTACTACCTCTGCAGCAACAATTTTCTTTTGTGGACCTTCAGTAGCTGTTGTTGCCGATAAAGTGGTGGCTACCAGTCCTGCAGAGAAAGTTGTCTAGCCATGTCTACCTCCACAGGACTTGTTTCCTTGCATGATGCTGGAGGTAAGATTGGTGGGCTGAGAGACACTACTCCTCACAGGGCTCTTGGACGCAAGGTCTTGGACCACTTCCACCAGGGTCTGAAGGGAGGTGATGGTGATGGTTTCAAATATGTGTGTATGTATGTATACATGCATGCATGTATATATGTATACATATATGTATGTGTATGTGTATGCATGTGTGCATGCATGTATGCATACAAAAAAATACACAATTAAGGGAGTCAGGGAAACAATTAAGGGAATAAGGAAAGGCCTCTTATATGAGTCAATCTTAGAACTGAGCCTTGAAGAAAACTAGAGATTTCAAGAGGCAAAGGAGACAAGGAACAGCATTTTGGGCATGGAGGAAAGACTATACAAAAGAATGGAAGCAGAAAATTGAATCTCATGTACCATGAATAGCCAGCAGCCAGGTTTGGATCGTGTGTGGGCAGCATGAGGGGGAGTTAATGGATACTCATCGAGGAAAGATGGGATGGAGCCAAAAAGTGATCTCCTTTAACTTCCAAACATCAAAGTTTGTATTTTATCCTAAAAGATATGGGCAATTGCAGGAGTTTCTTGAGGAATGATATGGTTAAACCTGTTATGTAAGCGTAGCAATTTGCTGTTTATAATGGGTTTAAAAGAAAAGGATGGAACTTAGGAATCAATTATGAATCTATTGTCATAGCCTTAATTTGGAGACAATGAATGCCTAAACTAAGGGAATCAGAGTGTGACTCTATTACGTAAGTTTCTTTCAGAACTAAAATGGCAATGCCTCAATTTATCAAAAAGGAGTTTGGACAAAGAGAAAAACCGAAAACATTTATTGTATAAAGAGAAGTATATAATTTTAAGTCAAGATTTAAGGCAAGAAGGGACCTTAGAGGCAACCTAGTCACAGAATCACAGAATTTGTGATTTAGAAATGACCTCAATAACTATCCATTGCAACCTATACATGAAAGGAATCTCCTCTTCGAAATTCTTTGGGTGACCAGACTCATAGAGGAGTAGTTAATGGTATGTTATCAGTGTAGCAGGAACTTGCTAGTAGGGTGCTCCAGGGAATTGTGATTGACCTGTGCTATTTCACATTTTTATCAACAACTTACATAAAGGCATAAACTAGGTGCTCATTAAATTTTCAGATGATACAAAAATGAAACTTTGGAATCCAAAAAAAGATCTTAAAAGGACAAAAATTACATCAAATTGAATTTTAATTGATATAAATGTCAAATCTTTCACTTTGGTGAAAAAAAATCAGTTTCAAAGAACAAAAAGGAGGCATGGTTAAGCAACAAGGTAAAGAAAAAGATCCTGGGCCACAAATTTAATATAAATCAGCAGTTTGATGTAACAGCTAAAAAAATGTAATTTGGGCTTCATTAAAAGAGGTAAGTATCCATGAATACAGAGAGGATACTGTTATTTTTCCTGGTCAAAATCAATCTGGATTATTATTTTCCATTTTGGCACCAAAATTTAATTTAAAAAAAGCATTGACAAACTGGGTAATATCTAGAGGAAAGGAATAATAAAGGGCCTTAATTCCATGTCACATAAATATCAATTGAAGAAACTGTCCATGTTCAGCTTAGAGAAGACAAAAGGAATATATTAGTAGAAGCAAATATGTAAAGTACTGTTATGTGGAAGAGTTAGTCAACAATTATCTTATGAGGTGAGGAGGGCATAAATTGCAACAAAAATAAAAACAATAATAATAATAATAATAATAATAATAATAATATTTGATGTATACTTTGTTACAGTTAGATTTGTCCAAAAGTAGAATAGGCTGCCTCAGGAGTTGGTGGGTTCTCCCTCCTTACAGGATTTTAAGTGGAGTCTAAGTGACAACTCATCAGATATTTCATATGTGGTACAGACTGGATGGCTGCTAAGTTCCTTGCAAGAATCAAATTCTGAGGAGGCAGTTAGGTGGTACAGCGGCTAGAGCATTAGCCCTGGAGTCAGGAGGACCTGAGTTCAAATCTAGCCCCAGACATATAATATTCACTAGCTGTATGACTCTGGGCAAGTTGCTTAACCCTAATTGCCTGAGAAAAAAAAAAGAATCACATTCTGTGAAAACTAAAATGTTTGTTTTTTTTTCAAATTGGCAACTAAACTTCACTATAAAATATTTGTTTCCAAAATAAAACAAAATACTTTTTTTTGCTTTAATGATAATAGAAATATACTGACATAATCAATTCATCTTCATCCTGATAATGAGCTAACTCAAATTGACCAAGTCTGAGTAACTTTAATTTATGTTATATTAATTTATGTTTCTGTCCAAGAGAATGAGATGTTGCTCACCAGGTGGTAACTTCTTCAATCACATCATTGCAATTAACCAATAAAACCAGCTAGTTTTCAACATACAAAATCATGATTGGGCACATTGTGCTTTATAATTATTTAGATATTCTAATTTAATAGTATCTTTCACATGATCATCAAAGAACAGGTAAGACTGAAAGCCACTAAACAGATTTATAAAGGCCCTGCTACATGGAAGATCAATCTGATTACAATAGGGTACTGTTCACAATGCTACCCTCAAGAACAGATTCATCATAATCCCAAAGTATTCTGACTTCAGCTTCCAACTCATCCATCTTCATTAATTTGTTGGCAATGATTCTTATATCATTGCTGCACATGTCTAAGTCCAGTAATTATACCATTACCGTCAAAATTAGAAAAGTCCCTTGCTTAAACCACTGGTCAGTGTTGGTAAACATGGCATCCAGGAGTGGGTGAAATGAAGTGATTTTATCCTGCTCTTTTTTTTTGTACCAAGGTTATGCTAAGACTCAGACATGTCATCAACAAATCAATAATTTTTTCCTCTTAAATTGGGAAATTGATATATCCCTCTCTATACACATTTTCTCATTGTCATTGAAAAGAGACAGAAAATATTGTGGGCTACTTCTCACTACCAACAGAGAGTTATGTGATCTTTTTACCTGTCACTGCAGCAAATGAAGACTTGAAGCTTGAAAAGTTTTTCTTACTTTCACCACTCTGGAGAATAGCGTACATCACTAGAAAAAACATATGTGTGTGTGTGTGTGTGTGTGTGTGTGTGCGTGTGTGTGTAGATATGTATATGTATATGCATATATACATATAGTATATACACACATATGATATACACCTGTGACATATACACATGATATATGAGATAGACATATATACACATGCATATACATATATTCATATATATGCACTTACATTTATATGCATAGACATACACACACATACACACACACACACACACACATATATACAGACACACACATTCACATCCACATATATATGAGATTGGATGGTTTAATTTATAGATGAGATACCAGTTTTTTGTTTTATTATCAGCAATGCAAGTTATATTGTAATTTCTTATGAAATTTATGTAATCATGGAGTAATTTTGTGTAATAGAAGTCCCTGCTCCTATTCTGCAGAAGTACTACCTTGTACTAGGTTCCTGTATCTTGTGAAATGTTCTCCATTACTGTATGTTGCATAATATACCCTTCCATTGAGGCATAATCAGACTAAATAATGCCAAAAGAATAAACAGTTCTTTTCATTTACTGAAAGTACTTGCATATATTAGAAGATTAAAAAAATGTACAGATAAGGGTGCACAAAATATATCCATTCTTCTTGACATTTTATTTGAACTCCCATAGTCCATGCAGACATAGTAAATATACCACCAAAATGAAAAGATATTACTGCTGCTTGACTTGAAGAATGCCAAAGATGTTATTTAAGGGGTCAACATTTGAGTGTTTATTAACAGTTTCTGAATGGAAACATGTCCTACTGAACTGTTACTCCATCAATAGCATTTATTAAGTACTCATTATGTTCTCTAGTACATAGCTATGTACTAGAGAAGAAACACAAAACCACTATTTTTATCCTCAGGTAGCTCGCATTCTAATGGAGGAAACAACTTTTAAAATAATTGAACATTTGTAATGGGAGCTTGAAGCCTCCCTGAATAGCTTGTTATGGAGGCATCCTGTCTCTTTGTGTTTCTCCACCACTGGATAGGAGTGGCCTCTTGTAATTTGGCAGTATAGCCAGATTGTCTTAAAATGTGTCAGAACAACACAATCCTTCTCTCTTCTGTGTGTTCTTTCCTATTGCATTCAGAGTATGAAGATCATCTACAATTCAAAACCATTATGGGTTCTGTGAATTAACCCAGGAAGTGGGATACATTCCCCACTCCCCACTGCCTCTCCTATTGGTCCTCATGGTTTTGGGTATTCCCATTTCTGTTCTGATTTATTTGTCCTCAGTTTCAGGTGCAAGTAGTAATGCTCACTTAACTCAAGTCAAGTCATGGTAACCTTGGAGAGATAATTCTCTCCAAGCACGATAATGCAGCCATACATCTTGGAAGTTAAGCCTTGAGAAGCCACGGGGCCTGGAACTTGAATTCAGGGGTTTTGGACTTGGAACTGAGACTGGGCTAAATAGGAAGTGAGATAAACTAGGAACTGGTTTAAACAAGGGACTTTTCTAATTTTGACGGTAATGGTATAATCATCCCTTTCCTCTCTTCCAGAGATTGAAAGAGTACAGAAGATTAGGGTGGGGATTTTGCTTCAGGGACTGGAACAGGGGGTGCATGTTTGTATATCTGTTAATGTACCTTGGAAGTAAATATTCCTTTGTGAAAAGTAATCTGTTAATGGCGAAAATGTAATTGGGGTATGGAGCCTCATCAGAGAGGGCTGGAGGAATTAACAGAGAAACCAGATACCTTTAAAACTGCTTAAGGATACTGGAGAACCCTGGGGGAGGGGATGAAATATAGCATATTGGGCCTTCAGGCAGTGAGATCCAAGGTAGGTAATGCAAGATATACAGAGTGAAAATAGAAGATAATCTCAAAGGAAATATGTTACTGCTATGGAAATATATTTGTGGATTCCAGTCGGTAGTGTTACCAGAAATTAATGAAAATTTTTTTTTTATATTTGTAGAAGATAGTAGTACTACTGTGCAACATTGTGTAAGATTATAATTAAATTAGGGGTAGCTAGGTGGCACAGTGGATGGAGCACCAGCCCTAAAGTCAGGAGGACCTGAGTTCAGATCCGACCTCAGACCAAACACTTGACACTTACTGGCTGTGTGACCCTGGGCAAGTCACTTAACCCCAATTGCCTAAAAGCAAAAAAAAGGGGAAAAAAGATTATAATTAAGTTATTCTGGATTCAATTACTCAGGTAGAATTTTAGGTGAGTCATGTGGTGTTATGGGAGCATAATTTTATAGCATATCAACAAGATTTAGAAATAAAACTTTCTCAAAACTATCAGCTTTTCCATTGTCAACCTGAATGGTCTCCAACCTTTCGCCAAACACAAAAAAAGCCAATAAGTCACTCCATTATGCTTAAGTTCTGGCTCCATTTTTCTTCTTGTTTAAATAGATATTGTAAGCCAACTTGCCCTCATACATCAATAGGTTTACCTTCATTAAAGCTTAACCATGAAGAACAGCTTAGCATAGGAATGTTGATAGTGGGTAGTTTAAAAACACTCATTAGGTCTATGTCAGTTTCCAAATTTTTTATCAATAAATGCAAGATCAGTGTGACTATTTTATTTTACATTTTGCTGCATCATTGGTAGGAAAGAGATAACAGTAAATGCAAAGACTATATTGTTTTAATGAGTTGGTTTGTAATGATTGAAGCTTTTCTTATCAATTGGAATGATTTTTTTTTGTTTATTTTCTATTTTAATCATCATAATATTCTTAATGTAGTCTGATAAAGACCTCTAGATAATCAAAAGTGGTATTTAATCTATTTTACTTTTTATAATATTATTGGTATATTTGTGAGATGAATGATGACTTTGAATAGAAACTAAACTGATATGAGCTAAATGATAAGGCACCTTGTTGTTGTTCATGACTCAATTTAGTGCATGCATTGCAAGTGGTACCAGCCTTATTTTCATTTAAGTTCTTAACTGAAAACTGTAAGGTATCTACATCATCAGCACATTCATTATAACACATTTGGAATGCTCCTTATCTTAAAAAGAATAGCTAACATCTATATAGCACTATATACCAGGTACTATGCTAAGTGCTTTACAATTATTATCTCATTTGATATTCACAACAACTCTGGGAGGTATGTGATATTATTATCTTCATTTTATAGATGAGGAAATTGAGGCAAAGAGAGGTCAAGTGCCTTACTCAGTGTCACAAAGTTATTGAGTGGCTGAGGCTGGATTTGAATTCAGGTCTTCCTGACTCCAGACCCAATGCTGTATCCACTGAGCCACCAACTGCCTCATCTTAACAATTAACCATTCTATGTTTAAAATATAAAAAGGAAGTATCCCAAGATTGAATTAAAACATAAAGTCATGTGATGGTTATGCTGCTTCAGTACAGTATAAGAGTCAAAAATTAAACATGTTATAGTTACTGCCGAGGCTACATTTAAGACAGCTGATTTTTTTATTACAAGCTGCCAGGAGGAAACAATTCAAGTGCTGTGGAAACACAATCAGGATAACACAAGATTTAGCAGCTTCTACATTAAAGGACCGCAGGGCATGGAATATAATATTCCAGAGGGCAAAGGAGATAGGATTACAACCAAGAATCACCTACCCAGCAAAATTGAGTACAATCCTTCAGGGGAAAAAATGGTCATTCAGTGAAACAGAGGACTTTCAAGCATTCCTGATGAAAAGACCAGAGCTAAACAGAAAATTTGACTTTCAAATACGGGACTCCAGTGGAACATGAGGAGGTAAACAGGATAGAGAAATCATAAGAGACTTATTAAGATTGAACTGTTTACATTCCTGCATAGAAAGATGATATTTGTAACTCATGAGAACTTTGTCAGTATTAGGGTAGTTGAAGGAAAAAAATTCTATGTATGTATATATAGATAGATAGAGGGCACAGGGTGAGTTGAAGATTAAGGGGTCATATCTGGAGAATAAAATTAAGGGATGAGAGAGGATGATACTGGGAGAAGAAGGGCAGAGGTAGAAGGGGGTAAGTTATCTCACAAAAAAAAACAGAAAAGAAAAGTCTCTCACAGTGGAGGGGAAACAGGGGAAGGTGAGAGGGAATGAGGGAATCTTATTCTCATAGGATTTGTCTTAAGGAGAGAATAACATACACATTCAATTGGATATGGAAATCTATCTTACCCTGCAGGAAAATAGGGGGAGAAGGGACAAGAGAGCAGGGGGGTGACAGAGAGGAGGACAGATTGGGAAAGAGGGTAATCAGAAGCAAATACTTCTGAGGAGGGACAGGGTCAAAAGAAAGAATAGAATAAATGGGAGGGCAGGACAGGATTAAGGGAAATAGAGTTAGTTTTTTACAACATGTCTACTAAGGAAGTGTTTTGCATAACTGCACATGTACAACCTATATTGAGTTGCTTGCCTTTTCAATGAGGACGGGTGGGGGAGGGAGGAAGGGAGAAAATTTAGAACTCAAAGTTTTAAAAACACATGTTTTAAAAAAATGTTTTCACATGCAACTGGGAAATAAGAAATACAGGAAATGGGGTACAGAAGTCTATCCTGCTCTACAGGAAAATAGAAGGGGAAGGGGATAAGAGAAGGGAGGGGGAGAGATAGAAGAAAAGGCAGACCAGGGGAAAGGGGTATTCAGAATGCATGCCATCTTGGGGTGGGGGGAGGGGTGAGAAATTTGGAACTCAAAAACTTGTGGAAGTGAATATTGAAAACTAAAATAAATAAATTCATGTTAAAGACAGCTGATTTTTTTTTAGAATAATAGTTGCCGAAGAAGACTAACCAAGGTAAAGCAGCCCTTTGTTATTGGAGATAAAACAGTAAGCAAACACAGGTTTTCCATACATTTCTACAGTGTGTGTATGTGTGTATATGTGTGTGGGAGTGTGTGTGTGTGTGTGTGTGTGTGTGTGTGTGTGTGAGAGAGAGAGAGAGAGAGAGAGAGAGAGAGAGAGAGAGAGAGAGAGAGAGCAATGTCCCTCAGGAAAATTCTCTCCCTTAAGACAGGAGCTCCTTTTTGGTTTTTTTTGTTTGCATTCCCAGCACTGAGCACAGAAGGAGTTCTTGACTAGAGTAGGCAATTATTGGATTGATTAGGACTGAACTCTAACTGAACTTATATCCTCAATCATATCTTTTAACCCTTCAGATCATAGGTTTTGATCTTTTTATCCATTCTCCTTTTGGAAAGAGCTAGTGCTCTTATCTGTCTCAAATTACTCTCTATTTTTTGTTTCATGAATTTACTTAAATGTGTACCTATATCTCCCCAATAGAAAGCAAGTTCCTTGAAGCAGAGTGCTTTGCTGTTGTTCATTGCCATATTGAAATATCCCATTTTTGACTTATTTCCTTATCTTCTTTGAAGACAGCTGGAAGTAGCCATCAAATTGGCCTCTCTGTCTATGAGCAAATGTAGGCCTAAACCATTTGTAAAATAAAAATTGGGTTTTTTTTATTATTTGATACAAAAAAAAACATACTATGAAAGGGAGAGAGATTTCATTTGAAGGATAGAAGCATTATAGTTATTAAAAATGTATATCCTATTGTGTAATAAAGATAAATTTTAAGATATTATCTTAACTTCAATTAAATAATCTATAAGATTAAACAAAAGACATAGTACATTGTGGTACATTGTGTAGAATGCTAGACCAATAACCAGAATGACCTGAGTTCAAATTTAGCCTCTTACTGCTATGTGACTCTGGCAAAGTCACTTAATATCTCAACCTCAGTCTCAAGTGTAAAATTTGGACTACAATATTATTTACCCATGGTTATTTTGAGCATCAAATGGGATAACATATATAAAGTGTTTTTCAAACTTGAAAGCACTATTTAAATACTTTCATAATGGTGATGATGCTAATCATGTATTGCTAACAAAGGTTATTTTTTTTCCTTTTGAAACTTCTGATGTTAGTACAGATTGCACACAATCTGATGCCTGTATTTTAAATCACGCATTGTTTTTCACAGTCAATAGACAATGAGCTTATTCAGTATATGCAGGCATCAGAATATTGTCATATGTTACAGCTAACACAGTGTTAGTTTCTACAGCTGCATGTGGGACTTCTGCCATGTGAATATATATATATATATATATATATATATATATATATATATATATATGTGAGACAGATAATTACTGCATTGGGCTCCTGGAGAAAAATCTTGTGACACATTTGGTATCTGTGGGAACTATGTTCACATATTATAATGATCGTTTCTTTATTTTAGTACTCTTCGTGAACCAGAAGTTTATGGGTTTTTTTGAAAGAAAAAGATCTTTTTTCTATTGCTTCTGCCACCATAAAGATGACTCAAAGGCATAAAACATTTTATACAGTACAAGAATCAACAAAAACATAAGTTGGACAGTAAACTATCTGCTTCCTGGCATCCTAATAACCTGCACTCTATTAACCAGAACTCTCAAGCATCTACAGCACAAAGATATGTGGTGATACAGTTTGATACTGAGACACTAGAAGATACTGAAGGACCTTCTGTATGATCAAAGATTGAATTATATTCCATACAGTTTTAGTGCTAACTAAATATTTACTGAGTAACTACTGTGTGATCAACTCTGTAGCTTGGATACAAGAGAAACAGAAAATATGTAAGACTGTTTAGGCATAATTTTTAGTCATACTTTTGGATTCAGTGCCCTCTTCCTTCCCCATTTTTCATCCCCCTTACCCTCCCCATGGTTTCTCTACCTTTTCATAGGAAAGACCATTGGATTTGGAGCTACAGAGCCTGGGTTTATATTACAGCTCTTCTCTATTTCATATTTGTTTCCTTGGTCAAGACATATCATTGATCTGGCCTTCTTTTACTTCATCTGTAATATGAAGAGATTGGATTAAGTCACCTCCCATTTATTTTTACCTCTAAATTCTATGGTTTTCTCTTCACAATGAGGTGCAACTGACTAAAAAGAGTTCAAATTAATATTCCTTCCATAGACATTTTTATGTTAATAGCTCTGAAAATTTTAAGATCAATGATCTTAGCGTTAGCAGCATTTCAAGGAACAGTATGAGTTAGAGCTTCTTACTACCTGAAATAACACCATGGAATTGGTGAGTTCTTTAACTTTTTCATGTATAGGCAAGTCCTGTTGACATTTTCCATTCCCATGACTAGGTTATAGTTTAGTTAGGAAGATAAACTATATAAAAGCAAAAAAAAAAGAAGAAGAAATTTTCAACATTTCAAACATCTATGGTTCTTTTACTCTTCTAGCACAGTGCAAGACCCATTCAAAATTAATAGATGGCATTTATATTTTTCTATGCATCCCTTCCTGCTAATTTTTTTCTGATGAAATTCTGGTGATGAGTTCTTTGGAAGGTAGACAGAGTTTGTAGACAAGTAATAGGAGACATTCTATTCAAATAATAAAATTTTTAAACTGAAAACTCATAGGATAAATGAGGCATAGATGCTCCTCTCAAGAGTGGACCTTGAGATCATCTCGTTCAGGGGTTCTTAACCTTTTTTGTTGTCATGGATCTTGTTAGCCATCTGGTGAAGCCTATGGACTTCTCATGGAAATATTATGAATGCATAAAATAAAATAATAAGATTGCAAAGGAAAGCAATTACAGTGAAATAACATTATTTTTTAAGTTCATTTACCCCTAGTTAATAACTCTTAATCTAGTCCAACTCCTTAATTTTACAGATGAAGAAACTGAAGTCCAGAAAGTTGATGTTATTTGCTTAATGGCTGTTAGTAAGAAAAGCTGTAATTTGAACATAAATCTTCTGATGCAAATTCAGTGGTTTCTTTTGGTTTTGTTTTCATTTTGTTTTGTTTTCAATCACAGAGATGATTTCATAGAAATTATTTACCCAAACAGAAATGACTTACCCAAGGTCACATGACTAGTTAATGGCAGAGGCATAGGACTAGAACGTTTATTTTCTCTTGTCTCGTTTCACTGTGTCATCAGTATATTTTAAAATATGCAAGTTCTTTGAACCCTGGGATTCTATGTGCAGTATATAGGGTAATTATTTAACAGACTAGCTAATCAGCTGTGACACCTCATTCCTTAGCTATGCTGCATATGAGTCTATTGTATCATGAAACAGGGGACTTATGTTTTAGCTGTTCCATGTCTAAAAACAAGGGCACATTTACTATTTGGAATACATTGGGCAGTAGCACAGTGTTTCCATTTTATTTTAAGTGACCCCTTAATATAACTAAAATAAAAATGTATTTGCATATAGTTCACTTTAACTGTTAATCTAATGATTCAAAAGTTGGGGTCAATTTCTTTCTACATGCTATCAGAGATAACTTATTTTAATGGACTTTAGTGTGATAATTTCAATATAAATCTGTAGAATCAGAAGCAAATGTTTCAACAATATATCAAGAATAGTATAAAGCACTGTGGGCTACTATTTCATAGTAGATTAGGACATATACTACAATATTTTTCCTTCATTCAAGAAGTATTTTTCAATTTTCCCATCTATATTTTGTGATACATTTTGATTCTTCTATTTTTTTTTTGTTTTGTCTTGTTTTACTCAGGAAGGGGTGTTTTCTAATCCCTCCTTTTTTTAATTTTTTAACTATAGCTATGTCCAGACAGTACAGATAATGAATCCTGTGAAGTGGTTGCATTATTTGAAATCAAACTGCATATTTCCACTAGACTATAACAGAGGACCATATTTTACAAAAATGCAATTTTGAATATTGTGACTTCAAGTGCATGGGACCACTACATGGTATTCATTATTTGAAGTATCTGGGCCAAGCTTTACTCAAGATATCCCCATGTTCATAAAGATGACTCTGAAGTTCTAGGTATAGGATGCTAAGAGTAAATGATAATATCCCTGATAGAGAAAAGAATGATCTTTATGAAAAAAAAAACATGTTGGGGGAAAATGAGTTTGATTTTGGACCTCCTGAGTTTGAGGCAATGGTTATATTCCAAATGGGAATTTCCAGAAGTTAATTGAAAATACTGTGATTATGTTTATGGTCATGGACTACTTTGTGAGTAATCCGTAGTACTGATATTTACATCTATGAGAAGAGATGAGACATCTGAGTGAAATACTTTAGAAAGAGAGTATATTTCTAAAGCCTGGACTTCAGGTTATTCCAACATTTAGAGTAATGGAGGGAAAAATAGCAAAAGAAAGAATTAGAGACAAAATTTTCTGATGAGGAGACACAAGATCAAATAGCATCAGAAAATCAAAGAAAAGAGAGTTTCACAAAGAAAATGTCATTGTAAAATGCTACAAAGAGGTCATAATAACAACTGAAAAAAAAAGTCATGCTTATTTGATTCCTAGCATGTTAATATTTTTTAATATTATATTTTTTCTAATTAAATGTAAAATGTTTAACATTCTTTTCTTTTAAATTTTGATTTCCAAATTCTCTCTCTCCCTCTTCCTCCTTCCCTTCATTGAGAACTAAAGCAATTTGATATCAATTATACATGTGCAGTTATGCACACAATATTTCCATATTAGTCATTTTGTGAAACATAACACAGACCAAAATAAAAACCCAAGAAAAATAAAGTTTAAAAGGTATGCTTTGTTCTGCATTCAGACTCCATGACTTCTTTTTCTGAAAGATTCATCATAAGTCTTTTGGAATTATCTTAGATCATTATTTTGCTGAGAATAGCTAAGACATTCACAATTGATCACCATACAATATTGCTGCTATTGTGTACAGTGTTCCCCTTGTTTTGCTCACTTCACTTTGTACCGGTTCATGTAAGTCTTTCCAGGTTTGTCCGAAAGGATCTTGCTCATTATTTCTTATATCACAATTGTATTTCATCAAAATAATATAATACAACTTCTTTAGCCATTCTTCAATTGAGGGACATTCCTGTAATTTCCAATTTTTTGCCATCATACACACAAAAAGAGCTGCTATAAATATTTTTGGACATATAGGTCCTTTTATCCTTTTTTTTCAATCTCCTTGGGATACAGACATAGTAGTGGCATTATGGGGTTAAAAGGCATATGCAATTTTACAGCCTTTGGGCATAGTTCTAAATTGGATATAAAAAAAATTAAAAAACCTCCACCAAAATTGCATTAGTGCTTCAATTTTTGTGCATTGTCTCCAACATTCCTTTTCTGTCATATTAGCCAATCTAACCAGTGTGAGGTTATACATCAGAGCTGTTTTAATGTGCATTTCCCTAATCAACAGTGATTTAGAGTATTGTTATATGACTATAGATAGATTTATTTATTTTTTCTTCTGAAAGCTGTTGTTCATATCCTTTGACCATTTACCAACTAGGGGAAATGACTTGTACTCCTCTAAATTTTATTCAGTTCTCTATATTTTTGAGATATGAGGCCTTTATCAGAGAAATTTGATATAGTTTTTTTCATTAGTTTTCTGCTTTTCTTCTAACCATGGCTAACTTGCTTGTGTGTGTGTTATGTGTAAAACTTTTTTTTTAATTTAAAGTATTTAAAATTATCCAATTTATATCCCACAATACTCTCTATCTGTTATTGGTCCTAAATTCTTACCTTATTCATAGATCTGACAGGCAAACTATGCTATTCTCCTCTAATTTTCTTATGGTATCACCCTGTATTTCTAAATCACATACTCACTTTTTCCTTATCTTGGTATACAGCATGAGATGTTGGTCCATACCTACTTGCTGTCAAGCTTCTTTCTAATTGTGCCAGCAATTTCAGCATGTTACTCACCTCTTCAAATGGATCCGTTACCTCACTAAATCAGTACAGACAATATAATTTCCTGTTCTTCTCATTCTGATGATTTTAGTCTAGCAAATATAATGAAGTTTAAGCTTCTATAATAATTGAGTAAAATGACTCCATTTTTAAAAGTTAGATTTAAATTTACCTCAATCTTCTTCTCAGATTGAAATGTTAGAATACTATAGTATAATATTTAGAAAATCCTACTTGGAGTCAGTGAGAAGTGAGTACAGAATGAGTTTTAATTACCTCATTACAAAATAATGGTGAGTTATATTGTGACATTGTAGATAAATTTGTCTCAAAGTCCAAAACTCCATGTTCAAGTTTACTTATAATAAAAATTGATTATGTGAACCTTTTTTTCCCTGAATGGAGTCTCTCTATTTCACACAGGCTAGAAGTGGGTGAACCCAACTCCATCATGGAAATTTTGACCTGCTCGATATTTCTAATCTGCAACTATTTGCTTTTCCTTAAGCACTCAGATGAACTCCTGTTATCAAAGATTCATCATATTTTTGAAGGACTTAGTGTGGACCTCTGATTACCTATACCTATTGAAGCTCAGAACTCCAGAACCCAAGCAATTCTTCAGCTTTAGCATCCTTTAGTAGCAGGGATTATAGATGTTAAGTACTACATCTGGAGTGTAAGCCATATATACATCATGCAATCTCACTCTGATCACCTTCAACTCCCTCCTATTGGAAGTGAATGAACTCTATCCCTTGATTCTCTAGATTCTTATAGGTAAAATTTCATCTTATTTTGCTTGGAATTAGTCCCTCTACTTCACTTTTCAATCATTAAAAAAAAAAAAACATGTTACTCCTGTGTACAATCACATGTGCCCTGCCAGGCTTCTAACTTCTCTTTATGTATCTCTTGTTCCACTAAAATGAAATTTCCATAAAGGTTATATAGAATGAATTTTTTTCAAAGTATTATCATTAATTATTTTACTTAACATCTTAGTGCTCCCTGCAGTTGTTTAAAACTGTTACTGCACTGGAAAAGGAGTTCCCCACACCAATGTAATCATATGCTTTTTATTTTTTTAAAAAACGGGATAATGATACTTATAAAACATCCCTCACATTTTTGTGGAATATCTTGCAAATTTTAAAACTATTTTAATGACAGGCTTTATTATTGGAGCCTGACTTTAAAACAAATAAGCAAATTTGAAGAATTATAATAAATTATCTGTTAAATAATTACATGATTTTTTTCTATACCATTGCCCGAGCAAATACTAAAAGATTTGCTGAAGACAGTGAAAATGTACCTTCTTTGTGTGCTTTCAATTTGTGTAACACACTGAAACATCTTTGATTTCTAAAATATTTCTATTCTAAATTCAGTACTTATGATCCTAGTATTGCAAATAGGACTTCTACAGGAACAGATTTCAATAATGATGGGAAAAGAAATACATTTCAAATAGCTAATTAAAATGTTCTCACCTAAACACTCTTATAGACCTACTTCATTTGTATCTATGTTCAATAATAATATTGAATTCATTGTCAATAATAGTTTATCTTTATACCATGTTTCAAGATTTAAATGACTCCTCATAGGTGGCAGTGCCAAGAGAATATAGTACAGAAAGCAGCCAAGCTCTCAACATTCCCCTCCAAACAACTTTAACATAATGCCTCAAATCAAATTCTTGAGTGGCAGAGTTAATCTAAGGTTGGGGTGAGAAATTATTCCAGTCCAAAACAACTTGGAAGGTGAAAAGGAGAAATCTGTGCCACTTGGGTAGGGACTGGCCTGGAGAGTACCTGGAGACACTACCAGCTGAAGGCCTTAGAGGCAGTAACAGCAGCAATCATAGCTTTGGGAGCTTTCAAGTCAGAGATAATAAGGGCATCTGGCAACTGGTCAGAAAGAGATTACAGAAGACCACTGCACTAGCCTTGGTGTAAGACCAGATACTGTTTGAAATTTCCACTGCTTGTATCTACTTCTGGGTCACAATTCCAGGGCATAAATGAGTGCTTACAGTCACAATGGAACAGGGATCCAGAGGAACAGTATCACTTTCAGTCACAAGAGTGCAGGGGCCCTGAAGAGAGGTATCACTTGTAGAAACAAAGAACCAAAGGGCCTGTTTTGGGTAAGAACCAAAGCACAGAACAGGACAGCAGTAACAACACTTCTTCCCAGCTCACACCACCTTGGAAACATGGAAAACTTCCAAAACTCCAGAACTAATTCTCAAAATAATAATGTGAAAAAGACTGAACCTTTGGATAGTGCCCTACTCCCTGCCTCAAACTCAGGAAAAGAGTCCAACTTTAACATAAATGTCAAAGTCAAGAAATGGGTTGGGATAATGAATGAACAAAAAATAACCTGATCATAAAAACATCACTATGGTGACAGGGTAGATCAAGACAAAAATTCAGAATACAACAATGTTAAAAATAGCTACAAGCAATGCATCAAAGAAAAATATTAATGGGATAAAAGCCCAACCAAAATTCCTGGAATAGCAAAAAAAATTTTCAAAATCAAAAAGTGGGAAAAGAAATGAGAGTGATATAAGAAAATTTTGAAAAGACACTTAATAGCTTAGTTAAAAGACAAAATAGCTTTGTAAAAACAAAAATTACCAAAGAAAATAACATCTTAAAAAACAGAATTGGCTAGATGGAAAAGGAGGTACAACACTTCATTGTTGAAAATAACTCCTTAAAAAGCAGAATTGGCTAAGTGGCGTGAAAAAAAAAGGAACAAAACTTCACTGAAGAAAATAATTACTTAAAAATTAGAACTGGGCAAGTGGAAGCTAATGACTCCACAAGGTATCCAGAAACAACAAAGCAAGGTCAAAAGAATGAAAAATTGAAGAAAATGTGAAATATTTCAGCAGAAAAAGAAATAACTAACCTGGAAAAGAAATCAAGGAGAGGGCTGATTAAAAACTATGTCAAAGCAGGAACCTAGACATTAAAGAATATATCAAAGAAAAAATGTCCTAATATATAGAACCAGTCAATTTAAATTTAAAAGTGTAGCTGCCAAGACAAACCCAGGTGTTATATGAATACAGTTACAAAATACTTTTCACACAAATAAAGACAAAAATAGAGAAATATTCATTGTCCATAGGTCAGTTGTGGCAAAAAAATAAAATTATGATTCTACCTAAGTTAATTTAATCAATGTCATACTAATCAAACTATTAGATAATTATTCAACATAGCTAGAAAAAAATGACAATAAAATTCCTCTGGAAGGAAAAAAATGCCCAAGGATATTAGGAGAATTGATGAAAAAGAAATATGAAGGAAGGTAGCCTAGTATTACTGGATTTCAAACTACATTACAAAGTAGTAACCATGAAAATATTCTTGTACTGGTTAAGAAATAGAGTTGCATATAAGGTCCACAATCCATAGTAGTAAATGACCATAGTAACCTATGCTTCACAAACCCAAAGATCCAACCTTTGGGGGCAAGAAATCATCATTTATCAAAAAGTGTTAGGTAGTTGAAAAGAACTTTGGCAGAAACTAGGCATAGACCAACATTTCACACTCTATACTAAAATAAATTCAAAATGAGTAAGTGATTTAGACCTAGCAGGTGATAGCTTCAATAAATTAAGGTAAGAGTTTATGACTAAATAAGAGACATAATCAAGGGAAGTAAAATGGGCTACTTTTGAAGCCATGAAACTTTAAAAAAAGTGGAAACAAAACTACTGCAGTCAAAAATAGAAGAAAGCAGGAAATGGGGAAAGTTTTTCACAATAAGTTACGCCTAATTTCTCAATAGTCACAAAAAAGAATCTTCTAAAGCACTTTTGCTTAGGTCCCACCTCATATCTATCATATTGACTAACAAGACAGAAAAGGAAAATGACAAATGTTGGTGGAGATGTAGTAAAACAGGTACACTCATGTAGTGTTGGTGGGATTGTGAACTGGTCCAATCATTCTGGAGAACTATTTGGAACTATACCCAAAGGGCTCTAAAACTGAGCATACCTTTTGACCGAGCAATACCACTGCTAAGTCTGTATCCAAAGAGACCAAAGAAATGAAAAGGGACCTATATGTAGAAAAATATTTATAGCAGCTCTTTTTGTGGTGGCAATGAATTTGAAATTGAGGGGATGTTCATTAATTAGGGAATGGCTAAGCAAGTTGTGGTATATGATTGTGATGGAATACTATCGTGCTGTAAGAAATGAAAAATAGGATGGTTCAGAAGAACTTGTGAGGTCTCACATAAACCAAAGCAAAATGAAGGGAGCAAAACCAAGAGAACATGTACAGAGTAATACCAATAGTATAATGAACATCAACTATGAAAGATTTACCTACTGAGATCAGGACAACGATGCAAGAGAATTCCGAAGAACTTCTAATAAAAAATGCTATTATTTTTGCTATATATGCTCTCTGGAGAGTAACTTGATGATCTCTAAATGCAGAGTGAATCATATTATTTTCTTCATTTTCTTTATTTTTCTTGCTTAATTTTTTGTGCCATGATTAATATTTAATATGTTTTACATGACTTCACATCTATAATTAAGATTATATTGCTTGCCTTCTCAATCAATGATTGGGTGAAGAGAGAGAGAATTTGGAACTACACACACACACACACACACACACACACACACACACACACACACATATATATACATATACATATATATATGTATATATGTATATATATATATATATATAGTTGTTAAGAGTAAATTTAAATTAAAAAATTTTTTATCTGAATGATCTTTTCATCCTTACAATAGTTCTATGATATATGCCATTTTATCCACTGGGAGCTTATGCATTCAATGAATATCTACAGTTGATCCTTATACTGTATCAACATATACCAACATATCAACATGAGGAAACTGATACCTTAAACTTTGTAAATGACACACAAAATTACACAATAAAGTCCCAGATTTCTCCTACCTTCAAAATCAATGTTCTTTCCCTTCTTCTAATACCTGGTCAGATCTATTCATTAACAGCCATGTCTGACTGTAATTAAACATTCAGTACATCTAACACAGAGTGAAGCATTTCGAACATGGTCCACCTGAATCACTCTTTTAACATGATTTTCTTTAGAAATAATAAATGTTGCTGAAAGACATTGCTTGAGTGTTCATTCTTCAAAAGCAGAAATGAACTTACATTTCAGGAAAAAAAGCCAATGGAAAATATTCTTTGCTTTCATTAAAGCTTCAAAGGATCAAGCAAAATTATTTTTTAGATAATCTCATGCCAATCTCAAAAGGCCAGAAAGGCATTATAATTTGGGAAAATTTTATCACCAATGAGGATTTTTAAAATACCAACTTTATCTAAGATAAACTGTTTTGGAACTACCTACTCAGTAGTGAATGCTATTAGGTAATATCCTGAAATGAAAATATATTTATAATTAGGCTATTAATAGAGCTAATAGTTACATGGTAACCATATGAAACATTTCTGACAGCTTTAGTTACTCTACAAATTTTTTTTCACACATCAGGCCATATTGTGCAATGAAGGGAACTGTTTTTCTTTACATGGCTTTTGTATTTCGTTCCTGGGAGCAAATACCAACAAATTTGTGTCTGAAGAAATAAGTGTCATTTAAAGTTAATATATAATGTGCATATTAGCAAATAAACACCAGCTATAAGCTTATTTTGTGCTGATATTTTCATTAAAATTTACCTTGAATATTTAGCAAAGAAGTAGTCCATTTCAACCATGAGCCTAAAAAGAAATAACTCTGGCTACTTTATCAACAGCACTCATAAAGTAAAAATTTCTAAGTTTGTGCAACATTGTGAATAAGCTTGGAAGCTGAGGGAAATCATAGTATCCTTTTTTCTCACAAGATCTATCCGCCTCTATCAATCTATCAATCTATCGATCTATATCATAAATATATTATGCAATGGTGTCTTTAAAATGAAAACCCAATGGAACATTGATGTGAAGTGGGAGGAAGGAAATGGATGTACATGATCAGGTATGACACTGAACATGGGTTTTGGAGTGACATGACTCACACACATAGCTCACTCCAGTCAACTAATGAGTTTACCATCTTTTGGGCAGAAATGGGAAGAAGGGGGTAAAAAAGCCTTCGTCTTCCATCCATTAACATTGATTCTGATCATCCCCATGTTCCTATGACTCATTGGAGCAATAGGGCAGATAGGAAGGGTATATATAAAAAGATTAGCTAATAGATCAAGTGTTGTGTGCAAGAGCCAGCAAAGAGGCCAGTGTCACTGAAGAGTACGTAAAAGGGTGTAAGGTGTCAGAAGTCTGGAAAGGCAGGTGGGCGCTACATAATGAAGGATTTTGAATGCCAAACAGAGGATTTCATGTTTTACTCCAGGGATGATAGGGAAACATTGAACTGTATTGATGAATGAATAGGGAATGGCATGGATGGACCTACACTTTAGGAAAATCATATTGGCAGCTGAATGGGTGACAGAATGGATGTGAAAAAACACAAGTAGACCAAGCAGCAAGCTATTGCAATGTGTAAGTGTGAGATGAGGGCTTGAAACAGGGTGGTGGCAGCATCAGAGAAGATAAGGGAGCACATTCAAAGGAAGTCACAGAGGTGAAATCAACAGGCCCTGGAAATGGATTGGATATAGGTGGTGGAGATTGGAAAGTGAGTGGACGGGGATAGGGTTTGGAATGGGGAAGGGGCAGTGAGTAAATTAAGAGGATGGTGGTGAGTTCAGAAACAGAAAAAGTTTTAGGGGAAAGATAATGAGTTTAATTTTGGAAGTGCTAAGTTTAAGATGTCTATAGTATTTCTTAAATGGTATAGGATCTCAGAGGAGTTCTCCAATGTTGATTACACATTTTCTTCAGTAGGAAGGAGTTAAGGGTCCCATGGTTCAGGGTTGCAGAGAAGGACTGACTTGAAAAGTTGATTTGATACTGAAGAATGAGGCGATTCTGATGACTAGGAAGTGTAGGAAAGCAGCTGAATAGAAAACAATGAGGTCAATTCTCTGAGTGTTGGAAAAGGAGAGAATGGAGGGGAAGGGACTGAAATATCCAGGGTTAAAGAATGAAATATCCAGGGTTAAAGAATGAAATATCCAGGGTTAAAGCTATTGGAATAGATAGGATCTAGAAAAAAAAATAAAGAGAATTGCCAGTTTGGGCAAAGACCGTAGAAGGCACACCACCCACTAAGAGAGGAGATAAAAGGGGATGGAATGGGGGCATTAATAGGCCTTTTGAGCTACAGTGTAGGGGAGAAAGAGGAGGAGAAAGAGGGAGAGGAGGAGGAGGAGGAGGAGGAGGAGGAGGAGGAGGAGGAGAAGGAGAAGAAGAAGAAGAGTTGATTTCTATTTCCCCTTTAAACTAAGAAGTAAGGTCCTCACCCAAAAGGGAGGATAAAAATTTGGTGATTTGGTTTCTGGGATGTCTGAGGAAAAAGAGCAATGTTTGGAATAATTACTTTGGATACTGATAAAGAGTCAATTAGGGAAAAAAATAAAAGGATGGTTGTATAGTAATGAAGGTAATGTTAAAATTAAACAGCTGACTGATTCGCACTCAGCATGATTTCAAGACTTTTTCAAGGAACATTTAGCAGGTTGTGCTGCTAAAAAAAAAAGGTAAATGAAGATAAAGGCAGATGTTTAGGATTTGTTAAGTCATGCACATGATAGAAGGAAGTACAATACATTCAAAGATAGGTAAATGTGTCATGCTGATATAGTTAAATAAGTCAAGACCATCAGGATAGAGAAGCCAAACCACAGAAAGTGTACAAGTCAGAGGGAACAAGGAATGACAGGGTATCACAATGAGGTATAATAAAATATTTAGGAAAAATAAGGCAGAAATGATTGAAAAATGTAATAGGGTCAGCTAGGTGGTGTAGTGGATGGAGCACTGGCCCTACAGTCTGGAGCAGCTGAGTTTAAATCCAGCCTCAAATACTTAACACTTACTAGCTGTGACCATGGAAAAGTCACTTAACCCTGATTGCCTGGAGAGAGAGAAAGAGAGAGAGAGAGAGAGAGAGAGAGAGAGAGAGAGAGAGAGAGAGAGAGAGAGAGAGAGAGAGAGAGAGAGAGAGAGAGAGAGAGAGAGAGAGAGAATAAATTGTCAGATGTCAAAATTTCAGAGTGTGGAAAGAAAATTCATTTCCTCTTACAGACTATGACATTCTTCTTGGTTGTTCATTTTATTGCTGTTTCATTTTTTACATTTAAAATATTTACAGATTATTTCAACTTCATGAGAGGTCTCTTGTAACAAAATAAAACAGTCAAATAAATTAACCATGCAGTGACCTCATCTGAAAGTTCATGCAACACATGACATCTGTAGCACCCTATCATTTGTACTTTTTTTTTTAATTAAGAAATCTATCTTCCCTCCTTCCATCCCCTAAAACAGGGCTTCTTAAACTTTTTCCACTCAGGACCTTTTTTACCTTTTGCCAGAATTCCTTGGCATCGTGTGGCCTGAGGACATGAACAGTGTGAAGTGTGCATTCTTTGTGTGTAGAACCAAGGCTACAACGAAGTTACACAGTGCAACATAGGCAAATGCTGCCAGAAACACCTCAAATTCATTACACATTTGATTTTTGAATTATTTTTTGGTTGTTGCACATTCAGAAATCTCTTACTGTTTCCAAATTTTCCATGACCCCATATAGGGTTGGTTGTGACCAACAGTTTAAGAAGCAATGCCTAGACCATTAGGGTAGAGCAGGAATAGAAAACAAAAACCAAATTCCTTATAACAAATATTCATAGTCAAGCAAAATAAACTCCTTCAATGAATCAATAGAAAATATGTGTTTCCTTTTGGTTTCTGAAGTGGTTAAAATGTTTCATAATAATGTTGATAGCAACTTTTTGTGGTGGAAAAGGAAAATGTAAACTCACAAGATGTCCATCAGTTGAGGATTGACCGAACAGCTTAAGGTGTATGAATATGATGGAATACTATTGTATTGTAAGAAATAAGGAAATACATGATTTCAAAGAGACATGGCAAGACATATGATCCACAGAATGAAAAGAGCAGAACCAGATGAACAATTTACGCAATAACATCAACATTGTACAGATGAAAAATTTTGAGGACTTTTATAAACTGATGGAGAATGAATTGAGAACTAGAATAATTTACACAATGACAACAATATTTTAAAAAATGAACTACTTTGAAAACTGTTAAGTACTGGAAGTACAACAACTATTCATAATTCCGGAGGCTATGACTTTTTTTTTATCATTTGGTAAAAACTATGGATATTATATATCCTCCATGTATGTCCTTTTGATTGCAATACAAATCAAGGAAATCCATTAGCATTTGAATGAATTCCCTATAGGAATCTGATGGAAGTGGATCCAACAAGGGTTACAAAGGGTGGAAAAACATAAAAAACAAAACAAAAAAAGGAATCTGTTGTAACATGAAACGTTGAAGACATTTTCATTGATGAGATCAGTTCCATTTAAGTGCTTGAGTGTCCCTTTGGTTTTTCTATTTACATTTTTAATGAAATGAGTGAAATAAAAATATTTAAATGTTTACTATATGCCAGGCATTGTTTTAAGCGCTGGAAACATGAAAATAAAAACAGATCTTGCCCTCAAAGAACTATTATTTTATTTTATTCTGAGCTTAACAAAGACAAATAAAGCAAACATTTCCATATAGAAAGTATAACAGGAAAAAAAGAGAGGATCATAGGAGAAATTGTAAATTCCATTATGTACAACTTGCTTTTCTATTTGAATGCTAAATAAGTTCACATTTTAACTTTCAGGGTTGTCCTACTTGTCTGTGTTTCCTTTGGCTTTTCCTTCTATTCTCTTCTGTATATTAAAAAAAAAATTCAATGACCTTCCTTTCCTTCCCTTATTTTATTGAGACAGTAAACCTATTCCTAGTCTCTGTATCCCTTCTCTATTTATCACCTCTAATTGAAAAAAAAAAGAAAGAAAATGAAATCCCTTGTAACAAAATACTATAATTAAACAAAACAAAATTCATACCCCAGCAATATCAGAATATATATGTCTTTTTGTATACCTTGATTCTAGCACCTCTTTGTCAGGAGGTGACTGTCATACTTCATCATGTGGAATTATATTTGATCATCACATTGATCTGAGTTATTAACATTGTCAAAATTGTTTTCTTTACAATTTTATGAGTATTAAATACTGATTCTACTTACTTTATAACTATTGATATAGGTCTCACCAGATTTCTCTGAAATTTGTCATTTTTACAGAATAATAATGTTGCATTGGGGTAGCTAGATGGTGTAGTGGATAAGACATGGGGCTTGGAGTCAGGAAGACCAAATTCAGTCTCAGATATTCTTTAGCTGTGTGACCCTGGGCAAGTCATTTAACCCTGCTTGCCTCAGTTTTCTCATCTATAAAATGAGCTGCAGAAAAAAATGGCAAACCACTACAGTACCTTTGCCAAGAAAATCTCAAATGGGTTCACAAAGGGTTGGATGTAACTGAAAAAGGACTGAACAACAACAAATCCATTACATTCATATGCTATAACTTATCCATCATTCTCCAATTAATGAGCAACCCTCACTTCAGAGTTGTTTTCTGTAACAAAATGACCTGCTATAAATATGTTTGTACATATAGGGAAGAACTTACATTCTAACAGTTGAAGAAAAAATTATTTTAAGTGGCAGTAGTTGCCAGTGTCTTGTTCAGATAAGTATCAGAAATGGTGATTGTAATCCTAGGACAATTGACAAAACAGGAGAAGAATATTGCTATTTTTAAAAGTAATATTTTTGTTTCAGGGTGAAGTTTGGGTCATTAAAATAATTTTGAAATTCTGAAAAGCAAACCGGTTCACTCTTCTCCTCTTCCTCCTCTTTAATTCTGTGTAAAACCCACTTCTTTTGCAAATGTGTATACAAGATACATACATTGTTGTATGAGCTTAGTAGTCTATTCTTTCAACTGTAATTTAGCCTGGGGCAAGAGGCATTCTACATCTACATTTTTTAAAATTTCCCTGGGGGACCATTAGACCAAACTCTTGAGTAGTTTTGGAGGCTCTACAATGTTGCAAGACTTGGTGAAATCAGCACAATATCATCTTCAAAAGATAAAATTTAGATGAAAAGTTTTTAAACTTGTGTGTGTGTGTATACATATATACATATACACATATGTATATAATATATATACATGCACACAAATATGTATATAAGATTACAAAGAAAATCATTGAAATATCATTAGTAAACCTTTTTTGAAAAAAACCCAAGCTCAGGACACCTGATGTAGAGGAACTAATTGTCAGAGAGAATCCACTTTTTTTGAATTAAGCACTGAACATCTTCTATGGAAATGAAAATGAAATTTGCCAAGAAATTTTCATGAATTAAATGTCATCTGTCATTAATAACCAAAGGATAATTGAATAGGATTATTTATATTCTTATGTTTTTCAGAGACATATAATTTTACTGTATGTATGGCAAACATTTTGCTGGCAGAAAGTCTTGAAGATGTTGATTTCATACGTTCAATGAAATTTTTTTAAAAATAATCATTATAACCATTATTGTCATTATCATTTTATATCAATATAATGATAAGCTTTTGTATTTTTTAATGTCATAATCAATTGCATAATGGTGAATAAGGTCAGTCTATTGTCAAATACTAATTAGGAGAGTCTGCCTATTTCCTTTTAATACCCTTGTTAAGAATGTCCCAACAAAATATTGCACTGGAACTTGGTTTGGAATTGTAGAACAACGGAAGTTTTGAAGGGAGGCAGGAAATAGTTTATATCTGGAAAGAGGCATAATAAGGGGAGAAATAACTAGGATGGAAAGTGGTTTTTCTTTGCTTTTCTTATCTCAAAGAATTCTTTAGTTTAACAGTATAATTTCACATACATGTTTTTTTTTTCATATCTCAACTTTTCTTTGTTGTTGTTTAATCGTGTTAGTCATGTAGAACTCTTCAATCCATAGTCTTTTCTTGGCAAAGATACTGGAGTGGTTTGCTATAGGTTAAGTGTCCTGCCTAGACTCATGCAGCTAGTAAGTGCCTAAAGCCAGATTTGAACTAAGGTCTTCCTGATTCCAAGCCCAGTGCTCTATCCACTGTGCAATCCAGGTGAAAAATTTTCTTTATAAGATTTTTAAAATTTAAAGATATATGTGAGGCTCATTTTGAATTAGTGCATGATAAATGTGTGTGTGTGTGTGTGTGTGTGTGTGTGTGTGTGTGTGTTTACTATGTATCAATCTCTATTTTACTGCTAGGATAGAAATTCACAATACTGAGGTCTTCATGGTTAATGGGATGGGTCAACAGACAAATACAGGGAGCCAGGGGTAGAGAAAAAATAAATTATGACTGGTGACAGACAAGGAAGTCTACAATTTTGGGGGGAATAAGGAGTATGAACCCTCTTCAAAAATGTATTTTTTAAAAATATTAATAGTACCATACTGTAAATTAATGAGGAATATGGCTTGCTTTTCCTAGTTTTCCTTCTTTAATTGTCAAAATATTAATAAATAATAAAATGTCAGACTTAGGCTTCCCACTAAGCCTGCTATCTTCTGCTAGGGTTGGATGGACAAATTTGCAAAAATTCAATGTAGAAATATCAAGGCCTACTCAGTGAACAGCATGCTAGAAAGAGTTGACACTGTCTTTAAAGATTAGGAAAGGAAGGTCATTTGGGTGAGACAATGCCGTAATCAAACTTTCAAAAGGTATTTGAACATACTTGATAAGGCAGGTAAATGAATGAACACAAAAAAAAATCAGACATCAATAGGAAAGTATATACAAGTTACATAAGGAATCAACTCATTCTAAATGCAAAACTCATGTAAATCTCTTACACATAAATCATCATATACAACCAGGTACAGATTAGTACCAATAATGACTCTCCTGAAGTGGTCCCATTATTCAGATTTTAACTACATATTTCCATTTCATGGCACCAATTATCATATTTTACATAATTTTAACTTTTATTATTAGTGGGAAATCAAATGAACGGGACCATTTTAGGGGATTTCTTCTTCCCTCTAAACACAGCCTAGCTTTAATTACTTTAATTACCTTTTGCACCCTCATACCATACCTATACCTCCTACCCATCATGTCCTTTTCCTCCAATCTCTAGCATCTAGTTTTCACCTTACTGTTTTTTTCTTACTTGAAATAAGTCTGCCAAAACTTCTTGATTTTCCTGACTGGTAACATTACAATTCATCAAAACAATCACATCAAAATAATCACATCATTCAAAATTATAATTCTTTTGATTAGATTTTCAAATTACAAAGTATCTCTTTTCCATTTTTAATCCAATAATATCACATTTCTACAAAAACTAATAAGTCTGGAAGAACAGTACCCTTCTTTTGTTGACTGGTGTCCTAAGTACAAAGTTTATTTCTCAGTAGACTAATAGTTTGTTCAATAGGGAGGTCTTTTTTAACTTTTTTTAATGTATTCAATTTAGTTTAAATAATAATGCAATCACAGATCCAGAGATGAAATTGATTTTATAGATCATCCCAATTCCTTATTTCCATAGATAAGAAAAAGACCCTAAAAGATTAAGTGATATACAAAGAAAAAAAATATCTTATTGAGCATATGTAATGTAACAACAACAATAAAAAAAAAACAGAGTACATAAAGGCAATGCAAACACATTTAGAGCTAACCTCTGTGGTTCACATATGGATTATCCTACTTTAAAATTACTGGGGAAAACGTATTTTTATCAGGCTGAGAAGCTTACACTATCTCTCTCTACTATGTAATGTAAGCAGGGAGTCTGACAAGAAGGTACACTGTTCATTAATGTATTCTTCCCAGTTCTCAGAAAGAACAGAATTGAAATCATTCTATTACTACATTGCAAAGGATCTGACCTCTAAATCAGACAACCCAAATATTTTTTGAGCATACTATAAAGAAGAAAATCACTCAGTATTTGGGCACATCATGTGGATCATCACAGTACAAAGGGTAATGTATTTCTATCCATGGATATAGTATTTTATAACTCAGTTCCTAAGAAAATTTAATTTAACTTGCAGTCATGAAGAGAGTGAAATTGTTTAATTTTAAAATAAGTGCTAAGTATCTGTACAACTAGAATGTATTGTTTTCGTGATTTATGTATATTTGTTTTTCACCCCCAATAAAATGTAACCTCCATGAGGTCAGGGATAGCTTCATTTTTGCATTGTGTCAGTAGGGCCTAGAACACTGCCTGGCACCTAGTAGGCACCTACTAAATTTATTTAAATTGGATACTACCAGGATTAATAATTAGTGACCTACATATAGCACTTTTATAATTTATTTTACTTCAGAAGAGTATTATAAAGAACAAATGATATGCTGGACTTAATACTATTATCATTGTTATCTTTATTTTTTAATTAAGAAAATTGAAGCTCAGAGGGATTAAATGACTTGCACAGGTTCATGGAGTAATTATCTATGATAGGATTTAAATTTGGGTCCAATATTTTGGACCTATGCATCTAGTTGCCTTAAGGGTATAATGGATAGATCATTGGGCCTGGAGTCAGGAAGTCACATCTCTCTGAGTTCAAATCTGGTCTCAGATACTTATTAGCTAGGTGACCTTGGACAAGTCACTTAGCCCTATTTGCTTCAGTTCCTGGTGTATAAAAGGAGCCAGAAAAGGAAATGGCAAATCACTCCAGTATCTTTGTAAGGAAAGCCCCAAGAGGGTTCACGAAGAGTCAGACACAACTGAAATGACTCAACCCCACCACCAATATTTTTTCTTATCAATCAGTCTATCAATGCTACCTCTCTCATACAGAACTTACAAAAGTGAACTGTCTTCTAGACCAGAGGATTATTTCAGAAGGGTGCAAAAATATGAGAGAATTAATTTAATGCAATTTTTAGCAAATTTTTATTGAGCACCTGCAACATATATAGCTAGATGATGCAGTGGATAGAGTGCCAGCCTGGAGTCAGGAAGATGTGAATCCTGGCCTCAGACACTTACTAGCTATGTGACCATGGACAAGTCACTTAATGCTGTTTTCCTTAGTTTCCTCATCTCTAAAATGAGCTGGAGAAGAAAATGGCAAATCATTCCAGAATCTTTTCCAAGAAAACCCAGAAAGGGGTCACAAGGATTCAGACACAAACAAAAAATGTCATGTAGTCAATGCAGCCATTTATGATGACGCATAAGTCTTTCTCACAAATAAGAGAACATTAACATGTTAGATTCCTTAGTCATTTAAAGATGCATGTCTTTTTTTTACTTTGTCTAATAATTATGAACTTACTTGAAATGACAATACCAACTAAACTTACATGTACAACTGCATGAAGAGTCTAACATATAGATATCTATAAAAATTTATCAGTTATCTTTCCTTATGTTCACATCTCTATTCTTTGTCTATTTGTGAATGTAAGTGCTTATACATTTTATACATTCATATCACATAATTTCATATTTATTTTGATATGTTTTTACATTATCATTTGCATTCCTTAATTAGTATTATAGCTATAGAGTCATAGATTCTCAAAGTTGGAAGTGGCTTAAGATTGCATTTAGTCTTAATGCCTGTCCAACATCCATAACAAGTGGTCCTCCGACCTCTGAATGATGACTTCTCTCTTTCTCCCAAAGAGGTATATTCCATTTTGGAGTAATTTGATATAGAATCCACCTTTTTACTACGTCTAGTTATTGCTTCAAATTAAAAAAAAAAGATTCAATTTTTCAAAAAAGTCTAATCCTTTTACCTCATGATATACTTTCAAATATGTGAAGGCAATGACCCTTCTTCTCCCACCCTCAAATTAATTCTTTAGGATAAAGAGCCAGAATTCTTTCAACCTTATAAAGAATAGTTTTGAGTTTCTATGCTATTTGATATCTTTCTCCTAAATTTGCCCCCAAATAATCAACAATATTTTAAGTGGGGTACTCAGAACTAAATAGAGTGCTCTGACCAACGCAGAGTACAGTAGGATGATCACCTTACTCATTATGGGTGCTGTGCTTCTATCCAGGAAGTCCAAGATCAAATTAGAATTCTAGGGAGCTATTGCTAAAGTATTGACTCAGATTAAAGTTCACAATGCATTAAAGTACCCAAGTCTTTTTTTTTAACATAAACTGTTAACTATTCATATCTTAATCATGTACTTATGCAATTTTTTAATGTAAGTGTATTTCTTGAAAATTATTCATATTAAATTTTAATCCCAAAGTATTTTTCCATAGTTCTTTCCTATCAATATCATTTTTGGCTCTTGAGAGTCTATCATTCATTGCATTAGCTGTTCCTTCAAGAATCATGCCATCTATAAATTTGATCTATAAATTCTAATATACTTCCATCAAAGTCATTGATAAACCTGCTAAACCAAGTTTGGTCCTTGACAGATTCCTGATAATGAGCTTTCATTGCAACATTTGCATCTGGTTTTTATTCTGTTCCAATCAACATAATGACTATTTTATTATTCAGTCCTTATCATGATACTTTCACAAGCATATCATGAGAGATTTACATTTTTAAACGCATGGTTAAAATCTAGGTATGCCATAAATTATTACCAGGATCTACCAGTGAGGGGAAGGGGGACCTTTGAAAAGAAAAAAAAAAAAGGTTTCATAAGACACATTTGAAGGATAGTGACCTATCATTTCATTGATTTTAAGAAATCCAGGATAAGGAAACTTCCTTTACCACTGCAAATCTGTACATTCTTTGTAACTTTTAGATTTTGAATGTTTCCAGTAAGATAGAGGGGTTAAGTGATTGCCTAGGGTGACACAGTCAGAATATGTCTGAAGTGGGGCTTAAATTCAGGTCTTCCTGACTCTAAAGGTCAGCCCTCTATCAACTATATTACCGTAGGTCTCACCACTTTTGAAATTAAAATTAAATCAATGTTATTTTAAGTTAAAGCAGCATCACAATTTAATAGATTATTTCTAAGTTGGTGGGGGGAAAAAGCACACACTAAAAGCCAAGCAACTCAAGAGCATATTATCCACATTTCACAAATCAAAATTGACATTTAATCACAACTCCAGGGTCAGATTTTCCAGAAAACATCTTCTTGACCACTGCCTATTCTTTAATGCAGATCCTACTAATTCATCTTATACATAATAATTAAGAGATTTATATACATTTCTATGTATTTAGGTCCAACCTGAAATTTCATCAATAGAGGTTGATTCCTTTGAGTCAAGACTTCAAAATTGCCTCTAATTTTTTTCTCTAAGTAAATACTCATAGAAAGATACAGTTTTAGAATACTATTTAAAGATATCTTGTAAATCATTTAATAGACCATACCTCACTCTGGCAAAGAAGAAAATCCAGGCCCATAATAGTGGTTATTTTAATCAGCTACTATCTTATTAGTAATTTCTTACCCTTACTTCAACTGTGAAGGAGAAAAGAAGGAAATAACCATTTATATAGAGATAACCATGTGTCAGATACTGTGCTAATTGCTTTACAAATACTATACCATTTGATCCTCACAATGAATATATATGAATGAATAATGAATATAGAATATAATAAAATAGAATTAACACACATTATATAAATTATTATTATTACAATTTAAGCTTTTTTGTTATTCAGAGAGTAATCCAGGATCTTGCAATTTTTTTCAACAAGACCATTATTAGTATACTCTTGATGTGTGGAATTTCCACATAACATCCCCAGAGAAATAACTGATTGATAAATTTAAATTAGTTTTTATTATATAGTATCATATATTTGGAGACTATTGAGTAATAAAAACAATTTCCAGTAGCCTCTGTAATAAAAATCACATATTTTACTTTTGTCTTTGTATCCCCAAACCTAGTAGTGGTAGTAATGACTAATAATAATCATAATAACAATGATATAATAGCTTTTATATAGCACTTACATGTACCAGGCATTGTGCTAAGAGCTTTGCAAATATTATTGAATGTAGGTGCTATTCTGTCATGACTGAATTTTAACCAAAAAAAGGAAATAGAGGAAGGTCTTAGCAAAATAAAATTTATTAACAGGAGCATGCTGCCTGTCAATAAATGGGCCAATCAATTACCTCCATTTATGCCAAAGACCCCAAGCAAAAGGACACTTTCCCTTATACAGGTTTTGGAGAGCACAGAACAAATAACAGAACAAGATAAATGGTATCATGGGATTGAGGACAACATGACTGGTTACAAAGCTAAAACACAAGGTTCAGCATGATTGGTTGAAAATTTAGTAATGAGGGCTAGCAATGACCACTGCCTTCTTCTCTCATGAGGTTAAGAAGTGCTCATTGTTTGAGTTTAGTTGTAAGATAGCAGCTTGTACTTTTGGCCAGCAAAGTAAACATTTTTGCAGGATAGCTGGTCAAGAAAAACATCAGGCCCAACTCCCTGTCTTTCATACACATTCACCAAGTTTAGCAAAATTCCTTGAGGCAAGAAGAACTCAGTGTTTGGTAGGAGAGCTGGATTTCATTGCAAGCTAACTGAATTCTGAGCTAAGTTCAGAGACAAAGAACCACGACTTAATCAGTTATAGGGCAAAAGCAATTATTTGTAAATAGGATCAATGAATAAATGACACAGCATCAGTCTTAATTTTCTAAACTATTACCTTCATTTTACAGTTGATGTAACTAAGATGAACAGAGATTAAATGACTTTCCCTAGGTCACAGCTAGTGCCAGAGGCTGAATTTGAAATTATGTCTTCCAGACTCCAGGCTCAGAACTCTAACTGGATGTCCCTTTAAAAACACCTAATATATAGTAGAAGCTTAATGTGTGTTGCTTGAACTACTGTCAACGAATATTGAAATATCTATCTTTTAGCCATAGTTGAAGGAACACATACTACAATGGCCATTGGGCAAATAGGGTTGTAGGATTGTATCTAGTTGTGCAAATATCTTTTCATTGTCACTTTTGGCAAGTACTTTAAGCATAAAAATAAAACTAATTCAAAGACATTTATTAAGTGCATTTAGACTTCAATAATTTGGCTTTTTATGAAGTAAAAAGATTAAAAATGCAGTATACCGAATTTCTGATTCGTTGGTTCAACATTTCTATCTGAATTTATAGTTAAAAATAGTTGTGAATGGCCAACATTATGTCAAATCAATACGTCATTTGAGTATATTTATTTGCAAATAGGACAGCATTTATTTATATATATGCACATATGTATGTAACTGCATGGTCATCTCGTCTTTATTAATATAATCTTTCAAGTTCTTAATAGGAAAGGATCTGATATTGCCTTAGATAAAGATAGATATTCAGCATTTTACCCTATAGCTTTGGTGGAATAGTTGAATTGTATAGTCTGTGGTTTAATCTTTTCTGGTAGGTATATAATCAAGAGAAAAGAGAAAAAGGGGTTCTACTCAAATCTCAAAAGTGAGGTCTCTTTCTTCTATGGCAAAATTAAAGGGTTATTTTTCTGATACACTTTGCATAAGATTTTCCTCCTATTATCCAATAGGATAATAGTAGGGCCAAATGTAATCTTGGGAAAATCCATTTTAGAAGCTCTCTTTCTACCGCCCTAGAGAAAAAAGTGATTCATATTTCGAAAATCAGTATAATGCAATCAAGGAATCCCTACGGTCTCATTCTTGACCTTTAAATCCAAAGCACATTTGCAGAATAGAAATCTGAACAGGAAAGTCAGCTTTTAGACACTCACCTAGGTGGCAGTTGATGGCTCAAAGGCTAGACACTGCTCATTATCTATGTTTCAGTGTCTAATGGAATAGGTGCCCTTTGAAACCAAAGGTCACTTGAAGAATTGAAACATATAGTGACTTAAAAAATATATCTTCTGTAGACACATAAATATTAGTCAGGCTTAAAGCATTAAGCATACCTAAAAGAAAACCTATTAAGATAAAGCAGCACCTAGCACTGTGCCTTTCACATAATAGGCACATATAAAAGCCTGTTCAATTGAGAACAAAAAGAAATGCAGTAAGCATTTTGGGACTGAAAAAGTGATGTGTTTGCTCATTTCCTTTGATATAGAAGAGGAAATGATTTGAAGTGGACAAAAATGCCTGCCCTCTTTATTATAATGGAGCATAAAAAAATGACAAGTTTTATAAGTTCCAACTTGTGTGACTATTTTTTCCCTTTAATCTGAAACAATAGTTGAAAGAGGAGGAAATACGGTGTAGTGTAAAGAAAGCATGACCAGGAAATATGATGACCTGGGTTTAAACCCCATCTCTGACATATGTTGGCTGTGTAACTGTCCACTTACTTAACTGCTCAGTGCTTGTGGCAGCTCTCTGAAACTCTAAGTTGCCTAGAAAGTACACTGGGAGAAGCAATTTCTTCATTTGGGAATTGTCTATATGAAATAGTGCATCGGTCCAGTCCCTATCCCCTATGCCTGAAAACAAAATGCTATATTTAAAATATGATAGTTTAAACTTTGTTTTTACCTTATACCCAGCAAATTGGCAAAGAAGAGAAAATACAGGAATAATCAATGTTCGAGGGGCTGCAAAAAGCCAGGTATTCTAGTACATTGCTGATGGAAATGAGAACTGATCCAACCAGTCTGGAAATATTAGACTAAGGATTAGACTAAGAAACTATGGTGTCCATTCCCTTTGACTCAGAGATGCTGTTGCCACTGATAAATATCAAAACGTCAAAGACAGAAAAACAGGGCCCTAAAAATGCCAAAATATACACAGCAGTACTTTTTTTTTTGCTAGAAAGAAAAAATTAGGAAATAAAGTTGATTTCCACTTATTGATAAACAGCTCAAGAAATTGTAATATAAGAACAGAAAAGAATGCTATCATTCCATAAAAAATAGACATCAATAACTTGGTGTATAGGAAGACATATCAACTGATATGAAGTGAAATAAGTACAACATGGAAAACAGTGTACACCACTAAACAAAGTAAATGGAAAGAATAAACAACAAAACAGTAGATCAGAATGTTGTATGATGGAGATGACCAATTTGGCCAAATATTGATTAACTAGTAATTAATGACAAAATAATGACCAAATGAGATATTAAAATTGTACTCCTTTCCTTCTTTACAAAAATAAGGGACAATACATATGAAAACTATATGAAAACTGATATTGGTTAATTGATATATTGATTAATTGGTTAATAAAAGAGGTATAACTCTCTTCTTGTTATGTTTTGTTATAATAGATGCTTCCATTTGGAGGTGACATGAGGTCAGATTTAACATAGAAAAGAAGATGGTGAGAAAACAAAAATATATCAAGAAAAATATAAATTTTAAAATGTGGCTTACAATTGAATGTAGTAAAGGACATTTCCCATCAAAGGCATAGAGTACTGATTCTTTGAGGCCTGATGCCTGTTATGTATTGTTGGATTTGGGATGGAATTGAAATTTCAGTTCAGGAGAACATCTGAAATTCTCGTGGTGCTGGACAAAACACAAAGATAGGAGTTAAACAACAAGTAGAAAAGAGAAGGATGAAGAGATCACCCAAGATAGTGACAAAGAGGTAGCTGGATTGGATTGAAAAGTGTTAAAAGCTGCTCTGCTTATGTCATAAATTTCAGGTCACATGGAGTGGCAGAACAGAGAGCAATAAGAACTGAGATTAATATGAATTTTAAAAGTGCTAAGGTATTGGGGACAGAGGCATCCAGCCCGAGGTCCAAGTAATTTGAGTAGCAGATTTTTTTTTAGTAGTCTACATTTCACTTCCTCATTCCCCTTGACATGAGAATATTTACTCCAACACCTGATGTGTTAATTTTGTCTTTAAAATGTAATGAAACCATTCCCTAAAATTAATTGTTCCAGGAGATTGAGATTCAAAACAATGATGCAGCTTCTTATACAATTTTTAAAAAAAATTAACAAAAATTTAAAAAGCAGCTCAAGATGAGTATACTCATTTCTTACTGTCACTCTGTCCACTCACAAAAAAAAAAAATTATTGGTGATTGATCCCTTCCTTTGAGGAAGGTATTCTACTGTTTGGTACCACATACCACTCACTATAAGGCAGAGAGGCAGCATGGTGAGGAAGATAGATTAGTAGTCTCAAAACCAGGAAGTCCTATGTTCAAGTATTGCCTCCTGACACAAACTGGCGAGGTGATCTTAAGCATGTGTCTAAACCTCTCATTGCCCTAGGCAACTAAAACTATAAGTCACAGACAAGGTGCCAACTTAATTTTGTGCTAACTTAAATTCAAAGAGGTAATTTCCTTACCTTGGTGTATCCTACAACAGTGAAATCACAATTCTAGTCATCATCCCTATTTCCTGCTTACATTTGATTATATGGACTTCATCCAGCACCAAAGTTCCCAACATTTTACACAGTGATCTACAACTAGAATATACTTAATAAATAATCCTTGAATCAGACTCTGATCTCTGTCATTTATTGAACTCACTGTCTCGATTTCATATGCTCCAAGATCTTTCCTCATCTATAAGATGATGTATACCAACATCTATACCTCTTGTTTTCCTGTTCTTCTAAGAGACTCAATTCTCTTACTCCCCTTCATGAATACATGTGAGATATTAAAAACAGGTACTAAAGGATATTGTGACAAGGATTATTTATGGGAATTCATTATAGTTAATAGTTTACATGCCAACAGCTATAATGAAAATAATACCTTTTATTTTTTTAAAGGAAAAGATTCCCAGTGATCCACCTCTTCTTCAAAACCCATTAGCACAAAGGAATTTTAAATGTCAATATTTAATCATTTAATTAACAGAATACTATTTAAAACCACTATATGTATCCCTCTCTAATTTAACTTCCACCAGGCTTGATATTCCTCAACCCTAGGCATGACTACATCAATCTTCTATGCAACAAACTCCAATGACACTTATTTGTTTTTAATACAGGATGTGTATGTGTGCGTATATGTGTGTATGTGTGTATGTGTGTATATGTATATATATGTATGTGTGTGTACATATATATGTGAATGTGTGTATATATGTGTGTGTGTGTGTGTGTGTATACACACACACACACACACACACACACACATAATGCATGTAAGTTTTTTAATATATGTTTATGTTACGCCAAGCTTAGAGCACAGCTTGCTTGCTGGGCCTTAGCTTTGGAAAACAGGATGTCTCCCAATAGTAAAAAGAGAAGAGTAAAAAGAGGATGGTCTTGGCATGGGGATGCTGACATCTTAAAAGATATTTGATGCCCTCATTGATTGGCTCAAGGGACCAAAGATTCAGGATGTGGATATAAACTTTTAGTCACTTAAGTACGAACAGCCAGGTGGGGGCTCCAGCTACTGTCCATAACTTGACTGGTGGATTACCACCTGAGTAGCTCAGGCAAGGCAGCTTCAGTCGGCTGAATCAACTCAAGGTGTCTTTAATGCCTAGTTTTACTGACAGAAACATAGCATGTGAATGAAAAGACGGATTTTTGCTCTTTTTTTGTTCAGAGAAATGAATATAACCTTGCAAGAAAATTGAATATGATATGATATTTAATAATAGAGTACTGACATAATAGTATGTGTTCTTAGTAAATAAATTTTGTTTACTGCAATATTTGATTATTGGTATGTGAGTATAATTGACCAAAGAAGTCATAAATATTTTTCATAAAACAATATCGCCCAAAAAGATTCTATTTGTTTTAATAAGTTATATCTTTAAGTATTTTTTGTTTTAATTTCCCCATAGCTACCTATACATGTCTGAATTTTTTTGGCCATTGGAAAATTTCCATTCTGCTCACCTTTTTGTATTATTTGCATTTGGTTACAGATGTCACAATTAATCAGGAAATTATAAATTGTATCTTATTGTTTTCTATTCTTAATTCTAATGGCTTATTTAACTAATAGCTATTTTCTTCAGTAGATTCTTTAAGGAAATAAATAAGATATGTTTTAAAGTAGGAATTAGCAATTGTGCTTCATATGTTTTGGTGCTTGAGGCTAATTGTTAATATTAGAAATGCTCTGTGTCTGAAATAGGCTTTCCACCGAGGAGATTTAGTGACTAAGGGAGGTTCAATGACTTGGCCATGGTTCATAATTGAAAAAAGAGTAAAAATACATCTTTTCATTCACATGCTATGTTTCTGTCATGTATATAAAATTGCAAGTCAAAGTTTTTCCTGTTGCTGTAATGATCTATTCCATTTTTCTTTCACTTCATGGGTCTTTCAACTTGCTCAGCTCTCATGAATTATAAATCTAATTAAAATGATTATTTATATTAAACTGCCTGATTAAATAATAGAACTCATTCTACATGCACAATTCATTCTATAATTAGAGATGCTAAAGATTTTAAGATTTCATATAAAATTTGAAATATGTAATTGAGTGTATCTTAAGCAGTGTGATTTAATGGCAAGACCGCTGGATGCAGGATAAGAAGAGTTTTACACTCAAATCCAACTTCGGACACTAAGTCAATTAACTTTAATGAAGTACAATTTCCTGATCTCTATAACTTTGTGACACTGGGTGGGTCACTGAATGTCTGTTTGTTTCAGTTTTTTCTCCTATATTATGGGGATAATAATAGTATTTACATTGCATGGTTATTGTGAGGATAAAATGAGATGTTTGTAAAGCACTTCACAAATTTTAAAGCTTCTAAAAATGCTAGTAATAAAAATTATTATAAATACCATCATCATCATCAACCAAAAGGGAATTATAATAAAAACAGCATTTACTTTACAAGGTTGTTTTTCAGAGACACACTTATTTGTTTGTAATACAAGATATACATATATATGTATATATATGCTCTTTCCTCTATACATATATATATATATATATATATATATATAAAATATGCTTAGACATATATAACGCATATCAATTTTTTATGCCAAACTTATAGCATAGCTTGCTTGCTGGGCCCTAGCTCTGGAAAACAAGATGTCTCCTAATAGTAAAAAGAGAAAGTAAAAAGAAAGCGGTCTTGGCATGTGGATGCTGACATATTAAAAGATACTTGATGACCTCGTTGATTGGCTCGGGGGACTAAAGGTTAAGGATGTGGATATTAATTTTTAGTCACTTAAGTGCAAACAGCAAGGAGGGGACTCCAGCTACTGTCCATAATTTGACTGGTGGATCACCACATGCATAGCTCAGGCAAGGGAGCTTCACTCAACTAAATCAAGTCAAGGTGTCTTTAATGCCTAGTTTTATTGAGTATCATTCTTCTGCTGTGGCAATGTAAATCTTTTGTTAACTATTGAATGATGATTGTCTTTTTTTGTTCCAATACTGACCTTAAACTACCAGCAGGCTAGCCTAATTCAGGCCCAATTCAGAATACTAGTTTAGCATAAATAAAGTGTTTCTCTAAACCTCACAACTCTCACCTTAGCACATAAACAACTAGTCACTAACCAAGTTGATTCACCCTCACCAACCTGCCTACCTACCATTTGGCAAAAGTTAACAGATAAAGATCTTAACCACTTAGCCACACTAAAGCCATCTCAGGGTCTTAGTGTAATAGGGTAACCATATTAAGGAAAAATACAATCCTCTGTTAACCATGCAAATTCTTAAGCCCCTATCTATGAATTTCTATTTATACAACCAACCATTCACAAAAAAATGACATTTTAAAATCTTAAATATGTAAAAAGAAATAATAATATCACAAATATTCATATATTAAAGCAACTGACAAGATAATAATATATATATAACAACCCACATATGAGCCTGGGTTTCTCAAGAACATGGTCAGTATCTGTAGGATAAAGGGAACACATACTTACAGGAACTTAGCAGAAAATCACACGAGGTAGGAAAGCTCATGAATATATGGTAAAACATAGATGTGTATTTCAGGTTTTGATGTCTTTGACTCTATTCATGAATATCTCCCCAACATAAAATTATTTCTTTACTGTTTGGTGCTTTGTGCTTTGGTCCTCACAACCCTCTCAGTGGATAAATCTGTACTTGAATAAGGCACTTACAAGTTCTTTTAATTTGCAATCATCTTTGAAAGGATATTTAGAAATTGTTATTTCTTAATCTGAATAAGTTTCCTTTAAGTCAGAAAACTGTAAAATTTATCTATCCCCATTCTATACAAAGCAGTCCTGTTAGTTCCTCCCTTACCAGAAAGCTGTGTCCAATCAGAATGGAGCTCATAGAAACAGGTCATGTTGACTCTATGTTCAATAAAAACCAGCTTAAATAACTCTTTCTATATAGCAAAATAGTAGCAGTATCTGTCTTTTCTCTTTCTCTTTTTTCCGCATTCAAACCAGAGTTTGACAGTACAAGGAGGCAGTAGAAGGCAAACATAACCAGCTTTGAAGCTTCTTTCTAAAGCTTTAGCTTGCACTGACATGTGGTCTTCATTCAGCCAATCAGGAATCAGCAGCCAAAACTTTGTAATCTGACTGTTCTTCCTATTGGCTTTTTCAAACAGTTTTAACAATCTGATTTTGTTCCGTGAGTATTTCTTTTCTTTTCTGCTGTATTCTTCAGGATTCAGCTTCAGCTTTAGCCTTCTCTCCTACCTCCTATGGATTTCAATCACTTAAATCAGATCCTTCGCATTATTAGTAAATCACTTAATATACAATAAGTCAAATAAGTCACCAAATTTCCTCTACAAAAACACATTTAATAATGCCTAAATATCTACTTAATTATGACTTCTCATTTTAATTTGTTTACTATATTGTCATAAATCATTTCATGCAAAGGAGCTGAGGGAACAATAATATCCTGCATCACTTAAATACTTTAAATTTGAACCATAGTCTAACATCCCATATTATATCAAAAGACTGTGCTTCTTCATACTCATAATTTTTTAACTTATTTTGAAAAAATAAAAGTTTGTTCTCTGTCCATTTATTGCATCTATCTGTTCACATATACAAGAGGCATCTTACTATGTGGCCCATAAGGTGATTTGAGACTTTGTATTTTTGGTATAGCTCATTTTCCATCTGGAACTACTCAATGTTGTTCTGAAAGTTGTTCCTTTCTAGTTTAAAAGGGTGGGAATTCTTTTGGCAATTGGGGTGGCAAAACAAAGTTCTTTTCATTCTACTTTTTGGCACTGCAGTGGCAATCTCCTACATCCTTTAAAATGTTAATTTGACTAGTTTGCACAAAATATTTTGGCCCTATTTAACACTTAAATGATACCATTTTAAAAGGACCTAAAAAGGACAATCCATCCCAGTAGAGTATTTTCTATACTCATTACTTCTACTCCTCTCTTCTTACTCCTCAGTTCTTTGCAGTCTTATTTTCCAACTCCATCATTCAACTGAAACTGCTCTCTCCAAAGTAACAAATGGTCTGTTAGTTACCAGAGCCAATCATTTTCACTCAGTCTTCATACTTTTTGACTTCTCCTCAGCATTTAATAGTGTAGTGCATCTTATCTTTTCCCAGGCTTTTGTGATGATGCTCTTGTACTTCTCTACCTACCTGGCTCTTTTCCCCACTCTCTTTTATTTAAACATCATCTGAATCTTGCTCTTTCCTTGCAGATATGCTCCAATGTTTGGTCCATGGCCATTTTCATTGTCTCTGTCTCTATAACCTGTAAATAAGTGATCTCATTGGCTCCCATGTATTTAATCATCTTTTTGTAGGTCACTTTCATATTTATATAGCTAGCTTTAGTGTCTGTCCTAAGCCCCAGTCCCATATCATCAATGACCTATTTAGACATTTTAAACTGCACTTTAATCAGCTAATTTTCTTCCTTTCTTGCTTCTTTCCTTCTTTCCATCCTTTCCATTTTTCTTTCTTATTTCCTTTCTCTTTCCTATTTTCTTTTTCTTTCTTTTTCTTTCTTTCTTTCTTTTTTTCTTTCTTTTTCTTATCTTTCCTTCTTCCTTCCTTCCTTCCTTCCTTCATTCCTTCCTTCCTTCCTTCCTTCCTTCCTTCCTTCCTTCCTTCCTTCCTTCCTTCCTTCCTTCCTTTCTTTCTTTCTTTCTTTCTTTCTTTCTTTCTTTCTTTCTTTCTTTCTTTCTTTCTTTCTTTTTCTTTCTTCAAGGACACAATTATCCTTCCAGTCTCTTATCCTTCTAATCTCTTATGTTCACAACTTTTGAATCATTCTTAACTCTTCACACTTCTTCATCCCCAATATCAAAATGAGTTGTCAGCTGTTGTTGACTCTTCCTTCACAATATGTCTCACAGCTGCCTCCTCAGCAATCACATAGCTACCACTCTGGGTCAGGCCCTTATTCCTTCTCTGCTGGACCATCATAATAAGCTCCTAATCTGTCTCCTGCCCTCCATTATTTTATCTCTCCAACACATCCCTCACACAACTGCTAGAGTGATATTCCTAAAGTACAGATCTGCCCCTGTCATTCCATTAATCAAAGCAAATAAAAACCTCTCAGGAAGTCTCTATAGCCTCTAAGATCAAACACAAATGCCTGTGTTTGGCATTTAAAACCCTTCACAACCTCGATCCAGTCTCACCTTTCTAAACACTTTGCACATTATTACAATAATTTATATTCTAGTTAAATTGTCCTATTTGCTATTACTCATAGAAATACCATAGAAGGTATTTCATCTCTTATTCCCATGCCTTTTTGCAGACTATCTCCTTTTGGAAATTCACTCCTTTCTCTTTTCCACCTTTCAGAATCATTAGATTCCTTTACAGTTTGGCTCAAGTACAACCTTCTAGAGGAGGTCTTTACTGATTTTCCCAGGTGCTAGTGCATCCTGCTCTCCTCTATATTGCTTTATATACATACATGTGCACAATTATACATACATATGCGTATAAGTTTGTATTTACATTCATGTGTACATGTTGTTTTCTCTGATTTAATGTAAAATGAGGGTAGAAACTATTTTATTTTTCTTATCTTGTTTCTAGCACAGTTGCAGACACATAAGTGTTTAATAAGTGTTTGCTGATTAATTTCAAATGACCTGACTCCACAAGTCTGAAGTCTTCAGGGAAAATAGAGTACTGCTTGGACAGAATTGTGCCTGCCACACAGCACCCTAGAAAGTGCTGACTTCTCACCCTCTAACTCTCTATGACAAATGCATCAAGAGGTATCATTAGGGAAATGAAAAATCTGAAGGTTCCTGTAATGCTAAAACTTTCAGAGGTTGAAGGTTTACAATAAAACTTAAAATTAGATATTTTTATTAAAGTTGTGATGCAAAACTACAGTAGCTGGAAATGTTCATTTTTGTCATTTGCCAAAAGTGATGAATTTGTGTTGCTTATCTCAAAACATTCCCTCCAACTTAATTTTTGTGGTTTATGAACTACAACTGAGAAGCAGAGAGCACCAAAATATCTGAGAAAGACAAATGATCCCACATGAGGAGTGATTCAGATGCCTTACTCTATAATCAAGTGTGTCCCATTATATTGGGTAGACAAGTGAAATCAAAATCAAGTAGAACCAGTGGCCACTGAATCATTCATAAGGATTCCTGTGAGCCTCATAATGACCTAGGAAAGCATATATTAACACCTCTCGTCCAGACCATTGTAGTAGCACTTGAGACACTGGCAGAAGGCAAAATTCAGTTTCAAACATGAGCTTAAAATGTATCAAAAAGCAGAAGCAAAGTTGATGAGTCCTTTGTTCCCTCCTTCTCTGTGTTGCATTTGGAAATTATACCATCCAGGTATAATTTGTCCCTTCCATTACAAGTTGAAATCACCAACCATAGACCCAAAACAGATCTACAATTCCTTTTCAGAGCACTAAACTGCTATTATCAATAATGTGCACTCTACAATGATATAAGCACATTTTACTGGGGATCCTCAGTGTAAGCTGCCCATCTAAGCCCTACTCCCAAATGGAGAAGAAACAGGAAAAAGAGAGGAATATTCTAGAGGTTGTTTGTCTTAGAGGCACTTCAGTCTCTAGATCCAGCGTGCACCTCAGTTCTTGCAAAATTGTGCCCTCACAGAAACTTGTCCACTGATCTAGAATTTACTATTTCTTTCAGATTCCAAATAGATCTCTGTGCCCAATATCAAATTGAATGAGGGTGAATTCCTTTGTCTTTTCTTATTCTCCTAATACTCCAGCAACTTGGGAGCTATGCTTTCCTACATTGAACCAGACAAATTAGACATTTGTAAAATGGCCCTACCAGTGGATATGTGCATCTACAAGACTAGAATCTCAGTAATGTTCCCATCCCAATACTCCTCCCAAAGTTTCCTTATGTCATAATAATACAATTGAGCAGGGTTATTCCAATTACCACAACCTTGGAGATGGAAGAGTAGGCAAGGCTTCCCTACTATTTCCATGGGTTCTGTTGTGTAGTCCTTCCTAAATCTTTGTGCCTCATTTAGGATTCTCTTGGAAAAGATACTGGAGTGGTTTGCCATTCCATTCTCCAGCTTATTTTATAGATGCAGAAACTGAGATAAATAGGGTTAAGTGACTTGCCCAGGGTCACAGAGCTAGTAAGTGTCTGGGGTGGTATTTGAACTCAGGCTTTCCTGACTCCAGGCCCAGCACTATATCCACTTTGCCACCTAACTGTTCAACAGCAGTATTGCTGTGGAATAGGGAGGAGAAAAATATGAAAGCCTTCCTTCAGTTTCTTCCTTTTTCTCAGTTTCTTCCTTGACATTCACTGAAATTAAGGGTCCTAAGGAAGTTGGAAAGGCAGCAAAATATTTTTGTTTGTTTTGTTTTCCCATCAACTCAGTGTATGATCCTTGAAATCCACATGACTTTCCTATGCCTCAGCTCCTTCCTCTGCAAGATGAAAGTTGTATCCTGGCCCTCCATCCCATGGGTGATGTGAGTTTCAAATGAACTTTATGTGGGTGAAATTGTCAGCTGAAACATAAGCATAACAACATACCCACTTAATTGTTGGGAAGGTAGTAGGCAGTTGCAAAGAATAATGGGAACTCTAGGGGGAGCATAACTAGAGTAGTGTGGACACAAAGCAAATAAAGTCAGGTTCACTGAGAACTACAGCAAATAGAGCACTGAGCCTGGAGTCAGAAAGATCTGAGTTTAAATCCAACCTCAGACACTTAATGGCTGTGTGACCCTGGACAAGTCACTTTGCCTCAGTTCCTTCCTCATCTGTAAAATGGAAACACACTGGAGAAGGAAATGGCAAATCACTCCAATATCTTTGCCAAGAAAACCTCGTGAATAAAGTCTATGTGGTCAAGTAGAGTTGGACACAACTGAAGGACTGAACAACAAGAGGAAATACAAAAGTAAAGGGAACCCAGAAGAATTTTGATGGTGGCTTTTGAATATGCCAAGCCCTAGGAGGATGACTACAAATTACCCACTGGAAGTGAAAGCTCATAAGAACAATGAAGACAGAATAATATTGAAGGATTTCAAATTGGCATGGGAAGAGGAGGCAAAGATAAAAGATAAATACACTGCTTGTTTAGCTATTCTGTCTTCTGTAAGGGCTAGAGGAGGAGGAGAAGCAAGAGGGATGAGAAGATAAGTAATCCTGCAGTTTCTTATAAGGATAAGAATCCCTAGAAGGGGAGATTTACTATTAATAATTAACAGCTGGTATTTATAAACAACTTTAACATTTGCAAACCTATTTGCAAACATTTCATTTGATCTTCACAACAACATTGGAGATAGATATCATAGTTATCCCCATTTTATAGATGAGGAAACAGACTGAGAGAGATTTAACTGACTTGGGTAGGGTCACAGAATCAGTAAATATTTGAGGAAGAATTTAAACTCTGGTCTTACTGAGTTCAGGTCTAGCACTTGTGGGGGAATGTGGAAGGAGAGTTAGAAGAGTCTATGACAGGGAAATCTTTTGAAGGCTAGGTACTTCAAAAGCTTACTAAAAATCACAGGATTTAAAACTGGAAGGAAACATGGAGGTTATCCAGTTTAAGGTTACTTTTTTTTTTGAACTTTTTGACAGTATAGCAAAGTCTATGGAACTCTTCAGAATAATGTAGATTTTCCTGTTAATAATTAAGGAAATGCCAAATCTCAGTTACCAGTCAGTGAAAATAAAGACTTTTTTTGTCTCTGTCCAAGTTCATGCACTCTCTGAAATCTATCCATGTATTCTGTGAAGGTCTGTGGAACCCACATTAAGAATCTCTGATCTAATCCCACCATTTTGTTTTATAAATGAAGAAATTCAGACTAAGAGAGCAGCAAAATAACTGATAGCCAAGTCTCCCAGAGTTAAAATGGAGGAAAATATTTTAGAGGGCAATAGTGTGAGGAAATAAAATCTAGCATCAAACACAAGAAGAAAAAAGGAAGGAAGCCTTGATAAGTTTTCTAGGTAACCACTGTTGCTCTACAGTATTTCCAGAGGAAGTGAATCTGCCAACCTATCAAACTGACAAAGCTGATTTGTAAGAGTTGTTGGCTTTTTGTTTGTTTGTTTTTATTTTTGTTTTTGATATGCCATGGTAAGTATGAGATACTCATTCATAGTCAGTGGTGATTCAAAGTCTGTGCCTGTGGGCCTCAGAAGTTCTGTCTCAGAAAGGGAGAACTGATTGTAGCCAGTACACAATGATTAGTTTTATGTTATTTCAACTTAAGAAGTCAAATCAATTGTCTACTCCTTCCTTTCAGGGTCAAAAACAAAGGAGATGTTATGATGCAATTGAAGCTTGAGTGGTTCATGAAGAATTCCCAGGAAGAGAGCTGAGAGTCTGAAGGATATAACATTCAGTAACATGGGGATGGGAGACAATATTGGAAGGAAAGGCTGAGGTTAATCGCCTACAAGATGTTTTTCATTTAGGGAAAGAAAAAGGTTATAGTTGGTAGTATAGAGACCACCAAAGATACTGCATAGATATGGTCCAGGAAATTATTGAAATGTAATGTGCAGTGCAGAGAAGTTCTCAAGCTACCAAAAGCAAGGACAGAGAAGGACCTGTAATAAAAACTGAATTGTGCACAAATACAATGCCTAAGGTCACATCCATGTAAATTGTCAAAGATCAAGGTAGAATAAAAGGCAAACAAGCATATCTAGGAAACCTTCTAGTTAACAAAATACAGCTGATAGAAATTTTACAAATGAGTGCCCAGGAGTTTCTAGGCCTTAAAAAAAAAAAGGAGAGAGGGATGAATCAGCAAGAGAAAGACTTCTGGAAAAGACTTGGGAAAGTAAAGAAAGTAGATTCAAGGAGGCAGAAGAGGAAAAGATAATCATAAGAAATGAATAAGAGATGTGCTAAGAAGATTTCTCATCTTTTTTATGAGCAAGAGAGGTAGGAAGTACTTGTCTTAGAAGTAACAGCTTGGGACAGCTAGGTGGCGCAGTGGATAGAGCACTAACCCTGAAGTGAGGAGGACCTGAGTTCAAATGCGGCCTCAGACGAAACACTTGACACTTACTAGCTGCGCGACTCTGGGCAAGTCACTTAACCCCAACTGCCTTAAAAAAAAAAGAAGTAGCAGCTCTAATAGGTAGTCCAGGAAAGGTAAAAGGAGATAGAATATAGGATAATGAAGGGAAATACCAAAGAGAATGAAGATAAAAGGCTTACCTTAGGTGAAAAACTAATTTTTAAAGTTGGAAATGATGGAAAGGGAGAAATGATGGAAACCAAGAAAAATTTTAAAATATATTTTTATTTCATTATTTCCCAATTACTTTTCAAAAATTTTAACATTCATTTTAAAAAATTTTGAGTATCAATTTATTTCCTTCCCTTCCACCCTTCACCTCTTGAAAAAGCAAGCAATATGATGTCAATTATGCATGAGAATTCATGCAAAACACATTTCTATATTAGCCATGTTAGAAAAGAAAACATGCACACAATAACACCCACTTCTTTGCCACCACAAAAAGGGCTGCTATAAATATTTTGTACAAAAAGGTCCTTTTTGCTTTTCTTTTATCTCTTTGGGATACAGACATAGTAGTGGTACAGCTTGCTCAAAGGGTTTATGCACAGTTTCATAGCTTTTGGGGTCATAGTTCCAAATTGTTCAATAGGATGGTTGGACTAGTTCACAACTCCACCAACAGAGGATTAGTGTTCCAATTTTTTCACATCTTCTCTAGCATTTATCATTTTCCTTTTCTGTCACATTATCAAACCCGATAGGTGTGAGGTAGAATCACAGATTTCTTTTTAATTTGCATTTTTTAGTCAATAGTGATTTCAAATATTTTTATGAGACTACTGAGAGCTTTGATTTTTTTTCTGAAAACTGTCTGTTCTTATCCTTTGACCATTTATTAATTAGGGAATGACTTATTTTTGTAAATTTGATTCAGTTCCATACATATTTGAAAAATGAGGCCTGTATCAGAGAAACCTAATGTAAAAATTTCAGTGTCAGACTTTCATTCTAATTTTCACTATATTGATTTTGTTGTACAAGTTATATTTTTAATTTCATGTAATCACAATTATCCATTTTACTTCTTAATTTCCTCTATATCTCTTATTTGGTCATAAGCTCTTCACTTATCCATCGACTTTACAGGTACATTTTTTTACCTAATTTACTTATGACATAACCCTTTATGTTTAAATCATGTTCCCATTTTGAACTTATTTTTGTATACAGTATGAGATGTTGGGCAATGCTTACTTTCTGCCAAAGTGCATTCCAGTTTTCCCAGCAACATTTGTTAAATACTGAGTTCTTGTACCCCAAAATTTGGCTCTTTGGGTTTATCAAACATTAGATTACTCTAATTTACTGGTTCATATTGTATTCCTAATCCATTTCACTGATCCATCAATCTATTTTCATCCAATACCAGACTGTTTCCATGATTATAATATATTTTATGATATATTTATAAGATATTTTTATAATGTAATTTGAAATCTGGTAGTGCTAGGCTGCATTTCTTCAGAATTTTTTAATTGCTTCTCTTGATATTCTTGAGCTTTTGTTTTTCCAGATGAATTTTATTATTATTTTTTCTAGCTGTCTAAAATAATTATTTGGTAGTGTGAGTGGTAAGGCACCAAATAAGTCAATTAACTTGGGTAGAAACATTATTTTATTATATTGCCTTAAGATACCCATAAACAATTAATATTTTCCAATTCTTTAGATCTGTTTTTATATAAAAAATATTTCATAACTGTCTTCATACAATGCCTAGATTTATCTTAGGGGGTACACTCCCAAGTATTTTATATTGCCTATAGTTATTTTGAGGGGAATATATTTTTCTGTCTCCTTCTGCTGGGTTTTGTTATTACAGTTATCATTTCTACCTTGTGCAGTTTCAATATATCATGGATCAGCATAAAAAACTGAATGGGGGTTTTGGCGGAGTTTTGTGTCAGTCACAGATGATGTGCAAAGGTCATCAGATGACAGAGAAAAGTTTAGAAACTCAGAAATGCATAAAACATATGTATAACATTATATAATATCAACCCAAATTTTACTTTAAGGTACTGTAAATACTCTAATAAAATAAAAAGAAAAAAAATCAGACTTATTTTCTGGCACAAAGGGAGGGCCAAAAATTTTATGCTGATTTTTCAGATTATGGGGTGGGAGTATCGTACCTCTAACCCCCACAATATGGAAGGGGTATGTAGTAGGAAAATGAGACAATTTAAAAAAAGGTAGGAAAACCTGGATTCAAGAGACTTTGAATAGGAATTCAAAGGAAACATGGAAGGATTTCATAAACACAATACAAAATAGGAATACTTCTTTCAATTCTAAAATACCCATTATTTCAATGTCAGTAATCATTACCTCATTATAGATCATAACTCTTGTAAACTTTAATTAATAATCTTCATGCTTCGCTGATCTAAAAAAAAAAGAAAAGGAAAGTGTACAGCTAAGTAGTTAACCTTCTGTTTCTAAGATGCTCAAGACATAAGTATACGGGTTCTCAAAAGGATAGATCAGGTACATATAAGAAGCCTTACCCACTTAAGACCTGTTACAGATAAACCTCATGAGGCAAAGCCTTTAAGGAGCTAGGGTTAATCCAATGTCAGGATGAGGCACTCAAAAACATTTTTAAGGGGTAAAAATCTACATATATAATTAATTTAAGAGCATAGTAATCTATAGGTCAAGCTTACATTGGTCTGAGGAAATTAAAACAGGTGGTAATTGTCATATAAAAAGCAAGGATAAATACATTTTTAAAAAACGCATTACTAGGGCCACAGTTTGTATTCCTTTATACTGGCTAATAGAGAAAAACAGTTACCTGGAATTGAGCTTTTCATTTAAAACACAATGTGGATTTTTTAAAATTATGTATTTTATATTTGAAGACACATGAACATGTGTGTGAATATCAGAGAGAAAAAGATATAAATACATATGCCCCGTTAAAGAGAGGAGAAACATATACAAAATACTTTGTGTGTGTGTACACACACACTCACACACACACGTACACACATACAAAATAAATAACTGTGATAGGAGAGGATATCAATTTAATATTAGGGAAATTCAACAAAATTCAATTCAACTAATATTTAGCTCTTAAGGTGATTTTTTTTTAAGTATAGATCTGACCTTGTCACCCCTCTACACAATAAATGTCAATGGCTCATCACCTCCAGTACCAAATGCAAATTACTCTGGCATTTAAAAAACTTTCATAATCTACCTTTCCACCTGCCTTTCTACCTTGTACCTTTCCATATGCTGTTCCATTCAGTAACATTGGCCTCCTTACTGTTTCATGAACAAGGTACTCCATCTCTCAGATCTAGGTATTTTCTGTATTTTTCTCACATGTTTGGAGTGTTCTCCCTCTTCCTCTGTACCCATGTAATTCCTTCAAGAATAAACTAACCCTTTTTCATTTTTTAAATTTTTTAAAAATTTATTGTGATTGATCAACAATCACTTCTATAAGCTTTTCAGTTTTACATTTCTCTCCCTCTCCCTCCTCACCTCCCTCTCCAAGATGACATGCAATCTGATATAGACTATACATATACATTCCTATTAAATATATTTTCACATTACTGATGTTGTAACTAAGAATTGGAACTAATAGGAGTAACCACCAGAAAGAGGAAACAAAATTCAACAGAAGAAAAGAAAACAGCAAATATTGTGCTTCTATCTACATTCAAACTCCATAGGTCTTTCTTTGGATGTGGATAGCATTTTCCATCATGAGGCCTTCGGATATGTCTTAGATTCTTATATTGGTGAGAAGGGTTAAGTCTACTAATACTAGTCATCACACAACTTGACTTTTACTGTGTACAACGTTCTCCTGGTTCTGCTCACTTCACCTCAGAATCAGACCATACAAGTCTTTCCAATTTTTTCTGGTCTGCCTGTTCATCATTTCTTATAGCACAATAGTATTCCATTACATTAGTATACCACAACTTGTTCACCCCATTCCCCAATTGATGGGCATCCTTTCAATTTCCAATTCTTTGCCACCACAAAAAGAGCTGCTATAAATATTTTTGTGCATTTGGGTCCTTTTCCTACTTGAATGATCTCTTTGGGATATAGCCCTAGAAGTGCTATTGCTAGGTCAAAGGATATGTACATTTTGATAATCCTTTGGCATAGTTCCAAATTGCTCTCCAAAATGTTTGGATCGTTTCACAACTCCACCAACAATGTGTTCCAATTTTCCTTCATCTTCTTCATTTATTATTTTCCTTTTTTGTCATGTTGGCCAACTGATAGGTGTGATGTAGTAACTCAGAATTTTCTTCATTTGCATTTCTCTAATAAACAGTGATTTAGAGCATTTTTGTATGACTATAGATGGCTTTAATTTCTTCATCTGAGAACTGCCTATTCATAACCTTTGATCACTTATCAATTGGGGAATGACTTGTATTCTTATAGATTTGACTTCATTCTCTATGTATTTCAGAAATGAGGCCCTTATCAGACAGACTGGTTGCAAAAATTCTTTCCCAATTTTCTACTTTCCTTCTAATCTTGATTGCATTGACTTTGTGCAAAAAAATTTCAATTTCATATAATCAAAGTTTTCCATTTTGCTTTTTGTAATGTTCTCTATCTCCTGTTTGATCGTGAATTCTTCTGTTCTCCATAAATCTGATAGGTAAACTATTCCTTTGCTTACAGTATCAGCCTTCATATCTAAATCATGAAGCCATTTTGATTTAATTTTGGTATATGGTGTGAGATTTTTGTTCTATGCCTAGTTTCTGCCATACTCTTTTCCAGGTTTCTCAGCAGTTTTTGTCAAAGAGTGAGTTCTTATCCCCGGACTTGGGGTCTTTGTGTTTATCAAATAAGAAATTACTATAGTCATTCACTACTGTGTCTTGCATACTTAACCTATTCCACTAATCCATCACTCTATTTCTTAGTCAGTACCAAGCGGTTTTGATGATTGCTGCTTTATAATACAATTTCACATCTAGAATGGCTATACCACCTTCCCCTGCATTTCTTTTCATTAGTTCCCTTGATATTCTGGACCTTTTGTTCTTCCAAATGAAATCTTGTTATTATTTTTTTCCAACTCTATAAAATAAAGTTTTGGTACTTTGATTGGTATGGCACTGAATAAGTAAATTACCTTAGGTAGAATTGTCCTTTTTTGTATATTAGCTTGGCCTACCCATAAGCAACTGATTTTTTTTTTCAATTATTTCGATCTGACTTTATTTGTGTGAAAAGTGTTTTGCAATTGTGTTCATATAGTTTCTGGGTTTGTTTTGGGAGGTAGACTCCTAAATATTTTATGATGTATACAGTAATTTTAAATGGAATTTCTCTTTCTATCTCTTGCTGTTGGGCATTGTTGGTAGTATATAGAAATGCCAATGATTTATGTGGTTTTATTTTATAGCCTGCAACTTTGCCAAAGTTGTTTATTATTTCAAGTAGGTTTTTTTTTTTACTGGATTCTCTAGGATTCTCTAAGTATAACATCATATCATCTGCAAAGAGTGATAGCTTTGTTTCTTCCTTGCTTATTCTAGTACCTTCAATTTCTTCTTTCTTCTATTAGTGCTAAAGCTAATATTTCCAGTATGACATTGAACAACAGTGGTGATAATGGACATCCTCGTTTCACAGTCAATCTTATTGGAAATGCTTCTAGCTTTTCCCCATTACATATGATGCTTGCTGAAGGTTTTAGGCAGATGCTATTTATTATTTTAAGGAAGTCTCTACTTATTCCTATGCTCTTTATTGTTTTTCATAGGAATGGGTGTTGTATTTTGTCAAAAGCTTTTTCTGCATCTATTGAGATGATCATATGGTTTCTGTCGGTTTTGGTGTTGATATGATCAATTATGCTGATAGTTTTCCTAATATTCAACTAGCCCTGCATTCCTGGGATAAATCCTACCTGGTCATAGTGTATCTTTCTAGTGATAAGTTGCTAATATTTTGTTTAAAATTTTACATTTATATTCATTAGGGAAATTGGTCTATGAGTTTCTTCCTCTGTTTTGAATCTTTCCTGGTTTTGGTATCAGCACCATATTTGTATCATAAAAAGAATTTTGGAAGACTCCTTCTTCACCTATTTTCCCAAATAGTCTATATAGTATTGTAATTAATTGTTTTTTAAATGTTTGATAACATTCACTTGCAAATTCATCTGGCCCGGGAGATATTTCCTAGAGAGTTCATCAATGGCTCCTTTATTTCTTTTCTGTAAAATGGGGTTATTTAACTATTTTACTTCCTCTTCTGTTAATCTGGGCAATTTATGTTTGTGTAAATATGTATACATTTCACTAAGATTGTCACATTTATTGGCATACAGTTGGACAAAGTAGTTCCTAATTATTGTTTTAATTCCTCTTCCTTGGTGGATTCATACTTTTTCATTTTGATACTAGTATTTGGTTTTCTTCTTTCTTTTTTTTAAATTAAATTAACCAAAATTATCATTTTTTTTTTTCATAAAAACAGCTCTAAGTTTTATTTATTAGTTCAATAGTTTTCTTAATTTCAATGTTCTTAATTTCTCCTTTGGTTTTCAGTTTTTGTAATTTGGTGTTTAATTACGGATTTTTAATTTGTTCTTTTCTGGGTTTTTTTTTTTTCAGTTGTATGCCCAATTCATTGACTTCCTCTTTTTCTGTTTTATTCATGTAAGCACTTAGAGATATAAAACTCCCCCTGAGAACTGCTTTCACTGCATCCCATAAGTTTTGGTATGTTGTCTCATTATTGTCATTCTCTTGATTGAAGTTATTGATGGCTTCTATGATTTATTGTTTAACCCAATAATTTTTTTAGGATTAGATTATTTAGTTTCCTATTTTTTTAAGTCTATCTTTCCATGGCTCTTTATTACATATAATTTTATTGCACATTATTTGAAAAGGATGCATTTAATAATTTCTGCCTTTCTACATTGGATTGTGAGGTTTTTATGCCCTAGCACAATTTTTGTTTATGTGCCATGTACCACTGAGAAAAAAGCACATTCCTTTCTATCCTTATTCAATTTTCTCCAGAGGTCTTTCATACCTAATTTTTCTAATATCCTATTCACCTCCTTAACTTCTTTCTTGTTTATTTTGTGGCTAGCTTTATCTAATTCAGAGAGGGAGAGGTTGAGGTCCCACACTAGTATAGTTTTGCTGTCTATTTCTTCCTCTAACTCCTTGAACTTCTCCTTTAAGAATCTGGATGCTACACTATTTGGTGCACATATGTTTAGTTATTATATTACTTCATTGTCTATGGTGCCTTTTAGCAGGATGTAGTTTCATTCCTTATCTCTTTTGATAAGATCTATTTTTGCTTTTCCTTTGTCTGAGATCAGGATTGCTACCCCTGCTTTTTTTACTTCAGCTGAAGCATAATATATTCTGCTCCAGCCTTTTACTTTTACCATATGTGTATCAATCTATTTCAAATGTGTTTCCTATAAACAACATATTGTAGGATGATGGTTTTTAATCCAGTCTGGTATCCAGGTCTGTTTTATGGGAGAGTTCATCCCATTCACATTCACAGTTATGATTACTATCTGTGTCTTTCTCTCCATTCTTTTCTCCCCCTGTTTATGCTTTTCTTTTTCCTTTTCTCTCCTCTCTAGTGTTTTGTTTTTGACCACCACCTCCCTCAGTCCCACCTCCTTTCTATTAGACTCCTCCTTTTTCTTTCCCTTTACCCTTAAAACTTCTTCCCTCCCTTCTATCCCCAACTCCCTTTTCTTTCCACTTTTCCCTTCTACTGCCTATAGTGCATGTTAGACTTCTATACCTAACTGATTATGTTATTCCCTTCTTGAACTAAATCTGATGAGAGTGAGGTTCAAACAATCCTGATCTCCTTCCCTCCTTTGCCTCTGTTTTAATAGGTTTTTGTGCATTTTCCTGTAATATAATTTTTCCTTGTCTACCTCCTCCTTTCCTTTTCTCTCAGAACATTTTCTTAATTAGATCAGATTAATCCATTTACTTAGATCCATTTAACCACTTGGTTAGTTTTTTTTTTGGTCATTACATCAAAGTCAACTTGTACCCACCCCCTTTATGTATACCCTTTTAACATGGTATAATAACAATACAATTCTCAAGGGTTACAAGTGTCATCTTCCCTTCTAAGGATGTAAAGAGTTTTCCTTTATTAATAACATGTTGTTTCTTTCTGTCCCATTTACTTTTTTATGTCTCTCTCAGATCTTGTATTTGAAGACTAAATTTTCTGTTGAGCTCTGTTCTTTTTATCAGGAAGGTTTGGAAGTCCCCTATTTCATTTAATATCAATCTCCTTCCCTGAAAGATCATGCTTATTTTCCCTGGGTAGTTGAACCTTGATTGTAATCCAAGATCCTTTGCCTTATGGCTCCTTCCCTTAGTTTTGCTGAGGCACTGGGAAAGACAATTGCTGTAGAATGCCAAAGCACCTGGTGGTTTTCCACACTGGTTTCTACCGATTCCCCCACCCTCACTCAGGTGTCCAGGTGTTGATGTTTGCCTGCCCCACCATCTTGGTTTTAGGATCTCATCCTGGTATGCTGAGGTGGAGCTTTCTGCTAGCTTGCTGGGACTCCTCCCATTCTGTATTCTGCCCCTTCCCCCAGGGCAAGAGGGACCTTTCCTGTTAATTCCTCATGCTACCTGAGCTACTGACTGCTGCACCCAGTTTTTCTTCTGGTGTTGCTATTCCAGGGTTTTTCCTGGGGCAATATTTTCTGGGCTTTCAGACGTTGATAAGGGAGGGTAACAGTGACTTACTTCTTACTCTGCCATCTTGGCTTCCAGGAATGGAACACTAAAATCCTGCCTTCTGAGTGAAGTGTTTACACTTTCCCAATTCTTTTCCCAGCCTCCCTATTCATCCTGTAATGAGGCTTGTTTGTACTTTTGTTGTTGTCTTCTGGAGATTGCAAGCTCTTTGAGGGCAGGGGCTGTCTTTTGCCATTATTTGTACCTCTAGTTCTTTTGTTTTGTTTTGGTGAGTCATCAGGGTTAAGTGACTTGCCCAGGGTCACACTGCTAGTAAGTGTTAAGTGTATGAGGCTGGATTTGTACTCATGTCCTCCCAACTCCAATGCCAGAGCTCTATTTACTGTGTCACCTAGGTGCCCCAGTATCCCTAGTTCTTAACACAGTGTTGAGCACACCGTAGGCACTTCATAAATGTTTACTGGATTATTATTAAGCTCCTATTATATATGATATATATTATATATATATACATATATATATGTATATATATATATATGTATATATATAATATATATATTATATATATACATATATATATGTATATATATATGTATATATATATATATGATATATATATATATATATATATATATATATATAACTATTCAAAAGCCTTATGATAAAAGGCATACATTAAATTATTTGACCAAAAAGAGCTTATATTCTACTGGGAGAATGTCACATGAACACAAGTAAATTTAAAAAAACAAGTATCTACACAGTAACATAAAATAATTTCTAAAGGAAGAGAATAACTAGAGGACAGCAACAGATCTCATTTAGGTGAAGAGGGATTGCATTCTGGACACTAGGGAGTACTTGTGAGAAGTTAAGGAAGTTGGGGGAAAGGGTATTGTGTATAAAGAACAGGCAGTAAACCAGTTTGACCAGAACAAAGTATTATACAGAAAGGGAGGCAAAGTGAAATAAGAGTAAAAAGGTAGGCAAGATATTGTCTCTTTTGCTTCAAGATTCAGCTTAAGGACAACATTTTAAATGAAATGTTTCTCTATGCCCCTCCCTGCTAACTGCAAATTCCTCTACTCCTAATCTACCTTGTATTTATTCTTTGCATTTATGCTTCATAGATTTATAATGTTTCTATTCTCATTAGAATATAAGCTTCCTGAGAATGAGAGTTGTGTGTGGTGTAGTGGATAGAACACTGTCCCTGGAATCAGAAGGACCTGAGTTTAAATCCAGCCTCAGACACTTACTAGCTGCATAACCCTGGGCAAGTTAGTTAACCCTGATTGCCTCCAAAAAATATAAAACAGAATAGGGATTATTTCCTTCTTGATATATGTATCCTTAGAAACTAGCGCAATGTATGACACCAAGTGGTTGCTTAATAAATGCTTGCCTATTTATTGATTGAAATAAGAGATTGAAGAGAAGCCAACTGAAGGCTACCACAATTATCCAGGCCAGAGGTAATCAGAGACTGAGTTAAACTAGAGGCTATGTGAGTTGAGACAGTGGGACAGATATGAGAGACATCTTGCACGTACAATAAATACTCAATAAACATAAGGCTTGGGAACTTCTTTGATCTGTGTTTTGAGAGAGAAGGGAGAAGATAAGGATGACTCCAAGTTTGCAAACCAGGATAAGTGGAATGAAGGGGAACAACAGAAATTGTTAAATATGGGGGGGGGAAATATGAGTTCTATTTGAGTGTGTTGAAATTGAGATGCCAGTGGGACACCCACATGTAAATGTCCAAGAGGTAGTTGGTAACATAAGGTTAGAATTCAAAAAGGCATAGGGACAAAGATAATTAAAATGTGAACTATGGGGCATAACATTTTAAATTTGTCTATGATAATTAGGGTTGTGGGACACTTATTTAGATATATCAGTTAACAAGCATTTGTTAACTATCTTCTATCAGTCAACTAACAAGTACTAATTAAGCTCAGATATATTCCAAAGACAGTGCTAGGTACTGGATAAACAAGTAGAAATTTTTTATCATGGAATAGTAAAACCCAAAATGTATTTCTCAAAAACTGGGAAATTGGACAGAGTAGTACAGTGGAAGTACAGGGTGCTGGAGTCAGATGGTATGGACTCAGATCCCAACTTGTATATTGATTATCTGTGTGACCTTGGACAAGTCATTTCAACTCCCTGGGTCTCAGTCCACTTATCTGTACAATTAGGTAAGACTAGATGATGGTGGTGGCAGTCTCTTTCAGCTCTAGATCTTTGGTCCCATCAACTTCACATTAGATCACGAATAATAATTTGCATCTATTTGTTTATTTGTGTATTTCCTCAAAACAACTGTATAAGACCAGCAATATATTATCCCAATCCACAGATGAAGAAACTGAGGTCCAAAATTAAAATATTCTATCATCTATTTATTTAGACCTACTTTTTAAAATAATATAAAATTCTTAAAGGTTAAGTGAAAAGCTAAAACATTTAAGGAGGAAAGGCAATATTTCCAAATGCCAAATTAATCAATGGAGGGAATACATAGAAAAGACAAAGGTGAAAAAAAGTATTCCAGACCCAGTTAGGGAGCAAATGATGGATGTCATATTTTTTGAAGCTTAAACTTCCTCCACTTACTTTTAAGAACAAAAGCTACATACTAGAAGTTTCCCTGGAACTAAATTACTCATTAAGTCCTCCAACTTACACATCACTACCAAATTCCCACTAATTCTTGAAGACCTGAGATGCCACCTGCTCTGTAATGCTCTCTGACTCATGTTACCCCAGCTAAAGGAATAATATCCCATCTCAGATGTTTTATAACATTCTGTTAGTGTCATGCCTAAGCTCTTCTATTTTGCTTTAGTTAAAATCAACCTCTTACATGAGATTTTACTAAATTTCCCACCCCACTCCCCCTTACATGGTGCTTTCCCCATAAATTCCCTGATGGCAGGACTCTTGCTAAAATGCAGGATGGGACACTGGGAAAAGTAATGGATATGCAGTCAGAGGACCTGGGCTAATATCATTACTCCATGCTTAATACCTGTGTGACCTTCCACAAGTTACTCCCTGAGCATCAGCTTCACCTCTATAAAATGAAGGGTTACAACCAGATATCCACTGAGGTCTTTTTCAGTTGTTATTCAGTGGTCATAATTTTTTTCCTTCTGCATATCTGGTGTCTAATAGTACCTGGCACATAGTAATGACTTAAATATTTATTGATTTGAAAAAGTTATATTCTTTATCACCCCTTCTATATGATAAGTCTCTTGAGGATGGGGGCTGACTTGTATTCGTCTTAGTATGTCCCCTTCACCAAGCACATTGACCCACGTATAATAGACAGTTAATAACTGTTTACTAAATAGAATTGAATTTTTTGGAAAGAATGGCTACCAAGTTCAGATGAACTTTTGTCTTTCTCCTTCTATCCCTCCCCCAGCCAGCTCACTGAACATTTCACAGTCACCTAGTTATTTTTGTCTTTGGGACAAGGAAATGGTACATTTCAGAATACAAATTTTCTGAGAACAGAAAACAGTCTTAATATTAAAGATTTCAATGACCAGGCAATTTTCCGCTACAGTGATAGGGCACTTCTACATGCACTCAATCTTGTATTAGGCATTGCTATTAATCTTTCACTTTCATAAGCATTAAGTCAACTTGAAAAATTTTCAAAAACACAGAAAAAATTTATCTGCAGAGAGAGACTGATTTTTAATTAATGAAGACATTTAAGTAAAACTACAATATAATTTTGGGAGGGACATCAAGCAGAATTTTTTAAAAAACTAAATCGCTATAGAAGCCATTACTTAAACAGTAGCTGTAGTATTACCCTAATGAAATATTTTTAGTTTGGTTAATAATTGTCAGAGTTGTTTTTAACACAAAGCAGCCATCATTTTTGTTGTTGTTTTTTCTTAATTATACCATTGTAACTATTATTTTCTAGTAAAATTTTAGGTAAGAAATATGTCTTGATTGGTTCTCCAGCATTAATTAAACTCAAGGCACTTAACCATTAAGCACTGAAAACGACCTTTTGCAGGATTCACTGTCCTTAGTAATGTCAAACAAAATAATAGGAGACATATGAATACCAAAACCAGTTTACTTTGATACTCACTTAGTTAAAAAAAAGTTATCTACAACTTGCTATTTCTTTTAAATATACAACAGTTATCTGGTAACTTTTCCCCTCCCCCCACCCTAGACATGGCTACCATTAGACACGTGTGTGTGTGTGTGTGTGTGTGTGTGTGTGTGTGTGTGTGTGTGTGTGTGTAAGTTTGTTCTCTGGATGGAAATAGCATCTTCCTTCATAGGACCTTTACAATTGAGTATTTATAATAGTCAGAATGACTTGGTCCCTCCAACTTGTTCATAAAACAATATTGTTATTACTATATACAGCATTTCTTAGTTCTGATTATTTCATTTTTCATTATTTTGTGCAAGTATTTCCATGGTTTTTTTTCCAGAACTTATAGTGCTCATCATTTCTTATAGCAGAGTAATATTCCATCATCAACATATACCACAATTTGTTTAGCCATTCCCTAATTGACTGACATCCCCACAACTTCCAGTTCTTTGCCACCAGAAAGGGAGCTGCTACAAATATTTTAGAAGATATGTTTTCTTTTCCTTTTGCCTTAGTCATTTGGAAAACAGACTTAATAGTGGTATTGCTGGGTCAAAGGTAGTTTAATAATTCTCTGGGTATACTTTCAGATCATTCTCCAAAATGGCTAGACCACCAAAAATGAACTGAAGTCCCAATTTTTCCACATCCCCTCCAACATTTCTAAATTTCCCTTTCTATCATTTTAGTCAATCATATAGATATGAAACATTTTCTCAAGTTTGTTTTAATTTGCATTTCTCTAATCAATAATTATTTGAAGTATTTTTTCATATGATTACAAATTGTTTTAATTTCTTCATCAGGAAACAGCCTATGAGGATGACTCATATACTTACAGATTGTACAAAATTCTATTCTACACAAAATTCTTTATCTGAAGATACTTTATCTGAAGAACTGTCAATAATTTCCTTCCAGTTTTCTGCTTTTCTTCTGATCTTAGTTACATTGGTTTTATTTATACAAAAATTTTAGTGGTAGAGAAACTAGAAATTTTTCAAATGACTGAGATGCTTAACAAGATCAGGAATAGTAGAACAAAGGAGCTGGAGTGAATATCAGTTAGCACCACCTAGCCCTTAGGATTTTCCCCATAAAAATTTGCATGATAATATTACACTAGGAAGGAATATGTATGCTGTGGGGGAAGGGTTGGGAAAATCTTGTCATCTCCTCTTCATACAACCCCTGGCCATTTTGTTAAATACAATAGTTGAAGGATCATGTGTATGACTACATTTGAAAGGAATTTTCTACCCTTAAGTCAAGTAAGAAAAAGATCCAGAGCCTGAGAATAGAATAAGAGGCAATGCAGTTCAAAGGCTAGATTTCATCTTAGCCTGAGATATTTTCCCGGGGAGAAGAAGAATGGACTGAACCTTCAGAGACATCTGGGATTTAGAGGTTTTACTCATCTTCTGAAACAAGAGTTCTCCCTCCTTAATATTTTCATGCCTTTATTTAACCCCAGCTAGTCCCAAACTGTGTGACAGTATCCCTTTCATATCTCAACTTTCCTCATCACAGTTTTGATACATCCAGGGCAGCATAAGAAATTAAATGGGAATTTGAGGTGGGGGGGGAGTTTTGCGAAAGCTGCAGATGACACCTGAAGGCCAGCAGACAACACAGAAAAACTTTATAAAATCAGAAATGAATAAAAAATATGTATAGCATTTCATAATACCAACCTGTTTTATCTTTTAATAACTTTATGTCCCCCAACCCCCATGATGTGGAAAGGATAAATGTACTTTGCTTTAGGAGATGAGCAAAAACACAAAATCCCAGAAGTCTGTGAAGGTCATTCTTTGCCCCTCTAGAGGAGGTGTTCCACCATGATCTTATAATCTTTGGCTTTATAGACTATTGACTCATCTGTGTAGTTCGGTGCTGAGATAGAGTGCTAAGTTCAGAGTCAGGAAAACCTGAGTTAATTTTGACTTCTGACACTAGCCATATGACCCTATTAAAATTATTTCCTTTCTACCTTCCTCAGTTTCCTCAACTGTTATAATAGTACCTAATTCACAGGCTTATTGTGAGGATCAAATACAACAATATTTGTAAAGCATCTAGCACAATGCCTGGTACATTATAGGCACTTATTATAATAATCCTTCTCTTCCCCCTTTACAAATCACAGTTGTGAGTTTCACTGACCACAGTAGCAAATATACTTTTAAGTGCCCTGATATGCAAATTCCCTGGTTAATTATGTTCTCTTGCACAGTAGAAGTGATGTAATCTGTGGGAGACTGTGCAAGAGGGAAATTTTTCTTGATACATCTTGTTATGTTACTTAATTGAATGTCTTTTGTTTTAAATTGAATTGTTCACTTGTCTGGTAAAAGGAATACATGTTGTGATCTTTTTGCTAATGATCTGTGCTTTTGGTACTGTCCTATGCTTACAATTTGCCTTTCACCTGGGGTAGTGGTCAAGAAAGACCAATCTGGGAAAGGAAATAGTGCTAATAAAAGAAGATGTATTCAAAATGGAAAATGATTCGCAGTTTCATAATACACAGTCACACTTTTGAAATAGCTAGAGTTCAATGTCAGATTTTAATTGTAACCAGGCTGAAAATAGCACCCCATTATAACCAAATGAAAGTATTCTACACTATGTACTTTAAACACACTTCATATTAATCATGATGTGCCTGAAAATATGTAAGCAAAGCCAGCTAGTCAATTAGCAAAGTATCTGATAACCAAACTCTGAGTATAAAATGCCATTAAAGTAATTTCAATTAAAAAAATTGTAATGCAAAAAAGTGTACAGGAAATAATGCAGGACAGGAAATAATGCAGGAGGACAAGAAAAGACAGATTTTAATATAAAATATTTTGTATTTCAACATGGTAAAAGAAAACTTCACTTACCTCACAAACAGCTTTAATTTACTGTTTAAGTCTTAAAAATTAATTCCCCAGTTAGCAAAAAAAAAAAATTATCCCACTTGATATTGCTTCTCACCTTTTCCCTTGATCTGTTTCCTTTCTTGCCTTTCCAATTAGCTGGAGACAATTCTACATAAGATGTAGGACACAAATGAAAAATTCTATTTTTACAGCAATTATCAGATAATGGTTCAAGCAATTGACATCCTACTATAAGATACTGCAATTCACCATACCAATTTTCTTTTATTTGCAATATGCAAATTTGTTTCAAGACAGGTATTTATTGAGTGCCTACTATTCAACTAACTTTGGAGCAGGTACAATGGGCGAAGAGGGGAATTATAATAACACAAAATACATAGCACACTTCTTGCACCTAAGAGAATGTATTTCTCTTCTGAAGATTATTAAAGGAAAACACAAAGATTAACCTGATCTTTCAGTATGGTGTATGTGCATAAAACTCCATACTGGTGGACAGAATGATTACTCAATACTTTGTGCCTGCAAGAGAGGAAGAGTTGGTTAGAGCTTGGAAGGGAAAATATCTTCCTTCCTTCCTCTATGTGACAGGACCTATGGAAAAAAAAAAAAGAAAACATTCTGAGAAGCAATAGAACCAGCTCCTCAATTTGTGCTTGATTTATAGATTATCTCTCTGGAGACTTTGGGGACTTTCCCCTTGGTTGAAATTGGAGATTCTCAGTTACGCTGATCTTTCTCTTCGTTGGAGCACTTGTTCACCTTTTACATCATCTGGCATATTTTAATCTGCATAACTTCTCTGATTTATCTTTGTTATCTGCTAGAAAAAATGAATTTATTTGATATTAAGTATTTGTAATTATCTTTTCTGTAACTAACATTTGGTAGGAAGGGGTCAAGCTTGTGGATATAAGATTGGGACAATTCTTACCCTTTAAGTGATAGCCATGAGTAAATGGCTTGAATATAAGAAAGAAATCATTTCCCTGAGACTATTAAAATTTATGGGGCAGATGAAACTAGAACTGCTTATCTCCCTCTGAGAAGATCACCATTGTGAACCTAGTAGTTCTACTCTTTGGCTCCCCTCCAGTCAGGAATAAAAATCTCTCTTGGAGATGGTTAAATAAGATTTGAGGTGGGGGGTGGTGCCCATACACATAAGCTATCTGGGACTTATACCCACCTTGAACAAAGAAGTGGTAAAGTGAATATTACCAAGTTAAAAAACATAATATGAAATACATATATATATGTGTGTGTGTGTGTGTGTGTGTGTATGTGTGTGTGTGTGTACATTATGTATATATAAACACATTCTAATAATAAATATATATAAATATATTTATAATAAATATATAAGTATATAAATAAATAAATAATAAAAATATTCTCATATATATGCATATATGAATTTTGTTTGGAGTTATCAGGGAAGATTTCTTGGTACAGGTTGGTCTTGAACGATGGACAAGAGCTGTATAGATAAGTATAGAAAAAGACGTAGGCCTACTGTGTGTGTGACTGTGAGTGAACCATCTTAAGTAGAATGGAGGACTGATATTGGTGGGAGCAGCAGCAAAAGTTGGAGAGGCATTAGGTGGAAAAAATTAAGCATGGCCCCCAAAATAAAAATAAAGAATTAACACTTGATCCAGTTCCTGAAGAGATTAGACTTGCTAAAACTGAGCAACTAGGTGGTGCAGTGAATAGAATGACGGACCTGGCGTCAGGAAGACTCATCTTCATGAGTTCAGATCTGGCCTCAGAAACTTATTAATTTGCTATCTGAACCTGGTCAAGTCATTTGATTCTGTTTTTCTCAGTTTTTTCATCTGTAAAATGAGCTGGAGAAGGAAATGGCAAACCACATCAGTATCTTTGCCAGGAACACCCCAAATGTACTCATGAAGAGTTGGACAAGACTGAAAATAAATGATCAACAACAATAACTTTCAAGTGGTGTTTAAGGAAATTACATGTAAAATATGGAAGCCTTTATTGTCTCCAAATATACATGCTCCCATGTTGTATATCACTAAACTACTGCCTCACATTTCTCTTTCTGAGGGAAGAGGGTGAGGTCATGGCCCAAATTTGTGATTTCATTGCTGTAAGGAGTTCCCAATAAGGAAAGTCTTTCTACTAGTGAAGAATGATTGAAATTCCACAGCTAAAATTCTTAGAGTTGACTGGAAGACACTTTGTTTACTTTGTCTTTCTGCTGACTATCCTACTATTTGATGTGTTGTTTCCTCCAAGAGAATGTAAGCTGTTTTAGGTGAGATATTATATCTTTTTCATTTTTATATCCTAGGGACCTGGCACAGTGCCAGCTATAAAAGTGCTTCATAAATTCAAATGTAATGATTGATGGAGAGGCTCATAAACATAGAACTGTGAAGGGCCATGGAGTGCAAACCCTTCATTTCACATATGAGGAACCAAGGAACCTGAGAGGCTAAGCAACTTATTAAAGGTCATACACAGTAAGTGGCAGATGTGGGATTTCAAACATACCCAGATTCAGCACTTAATCTTCTTCAACATGTGGCCTGTCCAGGAGAATCCTGAAGTGAGAAATTCTTTGCATTTAAGAAAAAATATCAGACACTGAACTAATCTCTAGCAATAAGAAGCTAGTAAATCTTCCAGTGTAACATATTTTCTTTATTTTTGATGTTAGTGACACTATGAACTAGAAGCATTTTCTCTTTTTTCCAGCACTGACATGTTTAAAGAAAGATGCACTGAGAGAAAAAAAAATTAAACAAAGTAGTGATTTTTCTGTAGCTTCATTTATAACAGGTCTACTTTGTGAATCTAAGCTCAAATATCTTAGGACAATTTAATTACTTTAAATCTACTAAGTATTAAAGGTTTAAATGAGAATGCACTAATGGGTGCCTGTCCAGAATATGAGACTAATTCTTCTAGAATCCACGTTGTTTAAGAGCCAAAGTCTATGCTGGTTTCTTCTGTTTTATCAGCTTATAATTTAAAAGATAAACTCTTGACATTTACTTAAATAAGTTTCATGACATTATTTTGACAAAGAAATATAGCTCTCCATGAGGACAAAAAAGAAGGTAGCCTGCAATACTATGTACATTGAGGACACAAACTTAAAAAAAAATACAGGGCAGCTAAAGCAGCCAAAGAAGGCAGACAAGGCAAGAGAAGTAGCAAAGTAACCCAATCTCAAGAGACTTCAGCAGGAAGCTAATGTGAAGGATTTCATTGCCAAGGATAGCATCAAACCAGTTCAAGAGAATAAGATATTAGTGTATCAACACAAGGATACTTCCAGGTGATGGCAAAACTGTAGAAGACCTGATCACTTTATTCTTCTGAACACCCAAAGATTTAAAGAGCTTTACAAAACTCTATACAACATTAGTTGTTCAGGCTTTTAGTATTAATAGGCATTCATGACCATTCACCTATCCTGAAGCCTATCTAAAAGAAATTGTGTTAAGAAAGTGGCCATGAAAAATTATTCACATTTCTTATGGTAATTTGTAAAGGGCTAGATTGAGAAATATGAAGGAAATAAAAGGAAGAAGCTAAGGCAATTAAACTCAAATTTCCATCAAAATCAAGCTAACATGTTCAATTTCCTTAAGACATAGAATTCTCAATTGATTGGATCAGCATTATTGCTATGTTCATCATGACTTTTCAAAATACAGTTAAAGGGGACTTCTGGAAGCCAAGATTGTGGAGTAAGCAGTTTTTTCTTTCTCTCCCTTATTGACCTCTGAAAAACCCAGAAAATAGCACCCCAGGAAAAATCCTGCAACAGCAGAGCCAGCAGAAAGATGGAGACTAGCAATCTTTTAGTGCGAGAAATTGAGGATCAGCAAGGAAGGTCCTTCTCACTTTTATAAAAAGGGAGCACAGTCCAAAACAGGATGCATGATGGCAAGTCAGCAACAAGCCCCACCTAAGCAAACCAGGAGAAGATCCTGAGTCCCAGGGTGGTTTAACAGGCAAGCACCAAAACCAGGACTCCCCACATGCATTGGCACAGCCAGGGGAACTGACAGACTCTAGCTCAGAGAACCACCACATCTGCCAGAACAGCCCTGGTGGGCAAGTGTCCCCCACCAACCAACCAACCTCCCTGTGGTTTAGTACTGCTCTATGTGGGCAGGCACCCTCCAGTAACCAACCTATCCATGCTTCAGTGCAGCCCCATGGAAGGACTGAAAAAAAAACCCACCTGGCCTCAGCAACCACCAGACACCACTACCAGCATCAGTAAAGCTGCCAAACCCTGAGAGCCTCCAACTGACAGTACCTGAGGCCCCAGTGCACAAAGCCAGCAACTGGGCTCCTAGTATCCAGCACAAAAGCTTGAAACAGTGTGGCCTATAACCAAAAAACAGAGCTCAACTTTAAAAGCCAGGAAATAGGCAAACAGGATGAGCAAAAAAGCAATAATGAACACTGACCACAGACTATTTTTATGGGGCAGGGAAGATCAAATCAAAAACTCAGAAAAGCATGACATGGTCAGTATACCTACATGTGAAACTTCAAAGGGGAATATGAACTGGTCACAAACCCAAAAGGCCTTCTTGGAAGAGTTCAAGAATGATTTTACAAATCAAATAAGAGAAGTAGAAGAAAAAGTGGGAAAAGAAATGAGAGAGATATAACAGAGTGTCACTAGCTTGGAAAAGGAAAAGTATTTTTTTTTTTGCTTTAGAATTGACTGTAGAAAACAATTCCTTAAAAATATAATCAGCCAAATAGGAAAAAAAATCCACTGAAAAAACAACTTCTTAAAAAGGAGATTTGGCCAAATGGAAAAGGAAGCAGAAAAACTCACAGAAGAATTCTTTAAAAATAGAATTGGCCTAATGGAAAAGTAGGTGCTAAAGCTAACAAAAAAAGACATTAAATATTGTAATTGGGCAAGTGGAAGCTAATGACTCTTTGAGACAGCAAGAATCATTAAAATGATAGAAGAAAATATAAAATACCTCATTGGAAAAACAACTGACCTGAAAAATTGATCTAGGAGAGATAATTTAAGAATTATTGGTCTACCTGAAATCCAGGATCAAAAAAAGAGTGAGGACATCATCTTTCAAGAAATGATCAAGGAAAACTTCCCTGAGGTCCTAGAACCAGAGGGTAAAACAGTCGTTGAAATAATCCACCAATCACTTCCTGAAAGAGACCCCTAAAGGAAAACTCCATGGAATATCATAGTTGAATTACTGAATTCTCAGGTCAAGGAGAAAATACCACAAGCAGCCAGAAAGAAATAATTTAAATGTCATGGAACCACAGTCAGGATTATTCAGGACCTTGTACCTTCTACAGGTCCTTCTAAAGGATCAGAGGGCTTGGATTATTATATTTCATAAGGCAAAAGAGCTTGGATTACAACCAAGGATCAGCTACCTACCAAAATTGAATATAATCATTTAGGAGAGAAGATGGACATTCAATGAAATAGGGGATTTCCAAATTTTCCTGATGAAAAATCCAGAACTGAAGAGAAAGTTTGATCTTCAAATACAACACTCAAGAGAAGCATAAAAACATAAACAGGAAAAGAAAAGAAATGTATTATTTAATAAGATTAAACTGTTTACATCCCTGCATGGAAAATAATACTTATAATTATTGATAATTGTATCTTTTCATGACATTGAGAAGAGGAATACAGAGGCTGTGAGTACAAGTTTACTTTGATGTGCTAATAAAAAAACAATTAACATGTGAAAAAATTATTGTACTGGGATAAGAGGAAAGGAGGAGTCAGAAAAGGGTAAATTACATCACATGAAATTGCACAAAGAACTATTAAAATTGAGGGAAATAAGGGAAGGAGGTGAGCATTGTTTGAACCTTACCATAGTCAGATTTGTCCCAAAGTGGGAATAACATGCACACTCAATTGGGCTCGAAATATACCTTCCCCATAGGAAGTAGGAGAAGAAAGTGGTAAGAAAAGGGAGAGGGTGGATAGAAGGCAGGGAAAAAGGGAGGGAAGAAGTAGTAGGGGGATGATGGGAGAGCAGATTGAGAGAGCCTATGATCAGAAGCAAAACACTAGTAAGGAGGGAAAGGAAGAAAGCAGAGAGAAAAAACATAAACAGGGTGGGAAAATATGATGGAGAGAAAGATACATTTAGTAATCCTAACTGTGAATGTGAATGGGATGAACTCTCCTATAAAATGGAAGCAGATAGCGGAGTGGATTAAAAGCCATAATCGTACAAGGTTGTTTACAAGAAACATATGTGAAGCAGAGAGAGGCACACAGAGTAAAGCTAAAGGGCTGGAGCAGAATAAATTATGCTTCAGCTGAAGTTAAACAAAAACCAGTATAGCAATCCTGATCTGAAACAAAGCACAAGCAAAAATAGTTCTAATTAAAAGGGATAAGGAAGGAAACTATTTTCTGCTAAAAGATACCATAGACAATGAAGTAATATCAATATTAAATATACATGCACCAAGTGGTGTAGCAACCAAATTCTTAGAGGAGAAGTTAAGTGAGTTACAGGAAGAAATAGACAGCAAAAATGTACTAGTAGGGGAACTCAACCTCTCCCTCTCAGAACGAAATAAATCTAACCACAAAATAAAGAAGAAAGAAGTTAAGAAGATGAATAGAATCTTAGAAAAGTTAGATATAGCAGACCTGTGGAGAAAATTGAATGGGGATAGAAAGGAAGACACCTTTTTCTCAGTGTTACATGGGACCTACACAAAAAATAACTTATTTAATAAGGCATAAAAACCTCACAATCCAATGTAGAAAAGCAAAAATATTAAATGCATCCTTTTGAGACTGATGCAATAAAAATTGCACATAATAAAGGGCCATGGAACAATAAATTAAATGGAAACTAAATAATTTATTCATAAACAAATTATAGAAACAATCAACAACATCATCCAAGAGAATGACAATAATGAGACAACAAACCAAAACTTATGGGATTTATGAAAATGGTTCTTAGGGGAAGTTTTATATCTCTCAATGCTTACATAAGTAAAATAGAGAAAGAATAGATCAATGAATTGGGTATTCAGCTAAGAAAGCTAGTAAAATAACAAATTAAAAATCCCCAATTAAATAACAAATTAGAAATTCTGAAAAAAATAAAGGAGAGGTTGATAAAATTGAAATTAAGAACACAATTGAACTAATAAATTAAATTAAGAGTTAGTTTTGTGGGAAAAATAATAAGATAGATAAATCATTGGTTAATTTGATTAAAAAAAAGAAAGAAGAAAACCAAATTACAAGTCTCAAAAATCAAAAGAGAGAATTCACCACTAATGAAGAGGAAATTAAAAACAATAATTAAGAGCTATTTTGCCCAACTGCATGCCAATAAATTTGACAATCTTAGTGAAATAGATGAATATTAACAAAAAATATAAATTGCCCAGATTAACAGCAGAGGAAGCAAAATACTTCAATAACCCCATTTCAGAAAGACAAATTGAACAAGCTATCAATGGTCTCCCCAAGAAAAGAATCTCCAGGGCCAGAAGGATTTGCAAGTGAATTCCATCAAATATTTAAACAATCCATTCCAATACTATATAAACTATTTGGGAAAATAGGTGAAGAACTACCAAATTCTTTTCATGATAAAATATGATGCTGATACCTAAACTGAGAAGAGCCAAAACAGAGAACATTAGAGACCAATTTCCCTAATGAATATAGATGCCAAAATTTTAAATAAAATATTAACAAATAATTGCATCAACTTATCATGAGGATAATACACAATGAGCAGGTGGTATTTATACCAGGAATGCAGGGCTGGTTCAATATTAGGAAAGCTATCAACATAATCGACCATATCAATTACAAATCAAAAGAATTCATATCACCACCTCAATTAATGCAGGAAAAATAAACTTTTGACAAAATACAGCTCCCATTCCTATTAAAAACACTAGAGAGCAAAGTCATGAATGAAGTCTTCCTTAAAATAATAGTAACATCTATCAAAAATCATCAGCAATCACTCTATGTAATGGGGATAAGTTAGAAGCATTTCAAATAAGATTGGGGGTAACAAAGATATCCATTATTACCACTGTTATTCAATATTGTACTAGAAATGTTAGCTTTGGAAATAAGAGAAGAAAAAGAAATTTAAGGAAATAGAGTATGTAATGAAGAAAAAAAGCTGTCACTCTTTTCAAATGATATGATAGTATATTTAGAAGATCCTAAAGAATCAACTAAAGAAATACTTGAAATGAACAACTTTATCAAAGTTGCAGGATATAAAGTAAGTCCAAATGAATGATTTGCATTTCTATAAATAACTAACAAAGTCCAACAGCTAGAGATAAAAAGAAAAAGTCCATTTAAAGTTATAGTAGACAATATAAAATATTTTGGAATCTACCAGACAAGACAAACCCAAGAACTTCATAAACACAATTACAAAATGCTTTTCACACAAATAAAGTCTGATCTAAATAATTGGAAAAATATCAGTTGCTCATGGGTAGGCCAAGCTAATAAAATAAAAATGACAATCTACCTAAATTAATTTACTTAGAACCATATCAATAATACTACCAAAAATTATTTTATAGAACTAGAAAAAGTAATAAAAAAAATTTATCTGGAATAACAAAAGTTCCAGAACATCAAAGGAATTGAATTAAGGGAAAAGAAATGTGAGTGAAGAGGGCTTAGATGTACCAGATCTAAAATTCTAATTTTTTTCATTTTTTTTGTTTTTGTCATTACTCATTTTTTAATTTTTAAATTTTTTTTATTTTTCAACATTCACTTCTACAAGATTTTGAGTTCCAAATTTTCTCCCCATCTCATCCCTCCACCTACCCCAAGATGGCATGCATTCTGAATAGCCCTTCCCCTAATCTGCCCTACCTTCTATCTGCCCTCCCTTTTCTCTTATCCCTTTCCCTTTCAATTTTCCTGTAGGGCAGGATAGATTTCTATACCCCATTTCCTGTATATCTTATTTCCCAGTTGCAGGTAAAAACAATTTTTTTTTGGCATTTGGTTTTAAAACTTTGAGTTCCATATTTTCTCCCTTCCGCTCTCCCCACCCACCCTCATTGAGAAGGCAAGGAACTCAATACAGGTTATACATATGTAGTCATGCAAAACACTTCCATAGTAATCATGTTGTAAAAAAGCATTTTTCTCTTAATCCTATCCCAACTCCCATTTATTCTATTCTCCCTTTTGACCCTGTCCTTCCTCAGAAGTGTTTGCTTCGAATTACCCTCTCCCCCAAACTTCCCTCCCCTCTGTCATCTCCCTGCTCTCTTGTCCCCTTCTCCCCCTATTTTCCTGTAGGGTAAGATAGATTTCTATACCAAACTGAGTGTGTATGTTATTCCCACCTCAAGCCAAATCCTATGAGTGAGAATAAGATTCATTCATTCCCTTTCAACTTTCCCTGTGTGTGTGTGTGTGTGTATGTGTGTGTGTGTGTATATATATATATATATATATATATATATATATATATGGGAAAAGCAGTGATTTGCTTAAGATCTCCCCCAAACCCCTCCAGGTACCTGTAAAATTGTATTATAAAGCAACAATCATCAAAACTACTTGGTACTGGCTAAGAAATAGTGGTGAATCAGTGGAATATGTTAGTTATACAACACACTGTAGTCAATGAGTATAGCAATCTATTGTTTGATATACCCAAAGGTTCCAGATTCTTGGATAAGATCTCTCTATTTGACAAAACCTGCAGGGAAAACTGGAAAATAGTATGATAGAAATTAGGCATAGACCAACATCTTACATCCTACACCAAGATAAAGTCAAAAAGGGTACCTGATTTAGATGTAAAGACTGATACTACAAGCAAACTAGGAGAGGAATGAATAATTTACATGTCAGATTTATGGAGAAGAATTTATGACCAAACAAAAGATTGAGAACATTATGAAGTGCAAAATGGATAATTTTATCACATTTAATTAAGAAAGTTTTTTTACATGAACACAGAAAATGCAATCAAAATTAGAAGTGAAGCAGAAAGCTGGGAAACAGTTGTTAAAGCCAGTGTCTCTGATAAATGCCTCATATCAGAAATGTATAGAGAACTGAGTCAAATTTATAAGAGTGCAAGTCATTCTCCAACTGATAAATAGTCAAAGGATATGAAGAGGTTGTTTTCAGATAAAGAAATCAAAGTTGTCTATAGTCATATAAAAATGCTTTAAATTACAGTTAATTAAAGAAATGCAAATTAAAACAACACTGATGTACCACATCACATTTATCAGATTTCCTAACCTGACAAAAACAGGAAATTGATAAAGTTGGAGAAGATGTGAGAAAAATGGAACTCTAATGGACTGTTAGTTGAGTTGTGAACTGATCCAACCATTCTGGAGAGCAATTTGGAACTATGCCCAAAGAGCTATAAAAATGTGCATACCCTTTGAGCCTGCAATACCACTTCTGCGTCTGTATCTCAAAGAGATCATGGAAATGGGAAAAGGACCCACATATACAAAAATATTTATAGCAGTTCCTTTTGTACTGGCCAAGAATTGGGAATTGAGGAGATGCCCATCAGTTGCGGAACAGCTGAACAAGTTGTGGAATTTGAAATAATGGAATGCTGTTGCTCCATAAGAAATGATGATCAGGCAGGCTTCAAAAAAACCTGGAAAGACTTGCATGAACTAATGCTGAGTGAAATGAGCAGAACCAGGAGGACATTGTACACAGTAACAGCAACATTGTGTGATGACCAACTTTGGTAGACTTAGCTCTTCTTAGCAATGCAAGCATCTAAGACAATTCCAATAGACTCATGATGGAAAATGCTATCCACATTACCCACATCTGTAGAAAACTATGGAGTCTGAATGAAGATTGAAGCATAGTATTTTCTCTTTTTCCTTTTTTTTTTTTTTGCTTTCCTCTTTCTTGTGATTTTCCCCTTTGGTTCTAATTCTTCTTTGCAACATAAGTAATGTGGAAATATATTTAATATGAATGTATATGTATAGCCTATATAAGATTGCAGGCCATATTGAGGAGAAGGTAGGAGGGGGGGAATTTAGAACTCAAAATCTTAAAGAAGTGAATATTGAACACTAAAAATAAATTCATTTTCAAATACAGTTAAAATATAAAATTATATATGAATGTATTAAATTTAATCAATCAATAGACTATGAGTCAGGTACTGTGCTATACGCTGGTGATAAAAAGAAACAATCTCTAACTGTATATAACTTATATGCTAAAAGGGTATTAAAACCAGACTTACACTAATGTAAACTATAAATTTCTGTAGTAATTTCATGGTAAGTAGTACAGTTGTTTTCATGACATTTAGCTGTTATTACACTTAAAATTCTATTCATCACAATTTTTTTTGTCACACATGACCCTTCAAATATATGCATTGAAGCTATTTTATGTTGGAATAAGAATAGATGTTAGTTTATTATTGACACATATTCACAAACATGTAATATTACATAGACAAACAGGGTGTGCTGGAGTCAGATTTGACTAGATTAGGAAAACTCATTGTAGAATTTTCAGCAAGAGCATTTTTCATGAAACAGGCAGCAGCCACAAATCAGGCCTTGATTTATTGGTTGTTGACTGTCTAGACCAGAGTATTGGCATATTACAGTCCCAGGAAGATCTCAGTTCAAATCTCTTATCTGCCAAACACTAACCATATGACCATGGACAAATCACTTATTGTATCAATGCCCCACACAATTTTCTAAGTACATAAGTTAAAGGTGATTAAAAAAATTTATTTTGGTGGGGATAGTTATGTACATCAAGAATTCTTTGCACTTTTCAATGAATTTACAGATTCACTTATCATTCCAGACACACACACACACACACACACACACACATAGAAAATACATTTACATGAATATTCATGGATATGCAGTTTCTAAAAATAGAAATAACATCTATCATTGAAATTAATAGTTGTAATAATATCTAAATCTGAAAATTATATGATTGGCCTTAGGGGATATGTGTGTGTGTGTCCTGTGTGATATTATAAGGGGGAAAAGGATAAGAGAAATCTCTATGGGAATTAAAATAATGTAAAATTTAAAGGTATAAAAACCTTCCTTTATTTTCCATCATCAGTAGTAGGCACTGTACTCCTCTCAAGACAGATATTCTCCTGGCCAGTTTCCCATTTTCAAACATTAATTTATCACAACCTAAAATTTCTAGTAATTTCCAGAGCTGAAGAGGTTTTTCCCTCTTTACTTTATAAGAATGATTAGAATCAGTGGTGCAGAATTCTTACTCACTTTTGCTCAAGATTTAGCTATATTTCAGGCTCTAAATTCTTATATCATCCCTTGAATGATTGTACATACATTCTAGAGGACAATTTATTATATATAAAGTATTCACTTTGAGTGCTTCCCTTTCTTTAATTGGCTTGCCAAGTAATCACTTCTAGTGACTCAAAGCTTTCACATCTTATCTCACTGCATCCTTTTTGTAACTGGGGTATGCCATTATTATCTATCTGCTTCTTGAGTAAATTTTCTTTTCCCAGAGGTTTCTGAATACAGGCTAAAGTTTCATCTACTCATATTGTAGTCCTATTCAGAATTTAGAAATCGTTAATCAAGATCTGACACCTTGTCAATCCTTGCTAGTAAAGGAAATATTTCAATGAAGAATAAAATTGAATGATTTTACATCACTAATGATTTGTTCTCTCTCTCTCTCTCTCTCTCTCTCTCTCTCTCTCTCTCTCTCTCTCTCCCCATTTCTCATTCATTCATTTCATCAGTCCAAGTTGTAGGCCAGAATGCATTAGACTGATGACTACAGTACTAGGACTGTGAAAGATCAGGGTTCTTAATCTTCACAATAAACAACAACCAAAAAAAAGTAATTGGCTTAGCATTCATGGGAACTAAGTGGTGGCTTATCAAGGGTTGCAGTTATGATCTAGTTTATTTCTAAAGAGTTCAAAAATCAATTTAACTCATAAAATCTGGAGAATTTGAATGACAGGCATTTCCTTATCTGAACTATTTCAACATTATTGTCTAATGAGGATAAATGAGAAAGACTACAGGGAATTCAAAATTAAATGGTGGGATTTGGGCTGTCAAAATGACTTTTTTCTGCTTTTATTTGTGTCTTTCATTTTTATTAGTCAGATACATCCTAGTGAATTTTCTTATATTTTGCCATACTAGAAATAATAATTAAAAAAAACATACAAACATTTGGATGGGGAGGGTTGCATAGTTCTGGTTGTAAGGTTTGTCTCTCATTCTTGAAGAGGACCATGATATCCAGAAGATGATGCTATGACTTGCAAGTGAATTGCACTTAAGTGAGGGAGGGCTATGTGAAGTGACCAGTCTCACTTTTTGCTCTGGAACATCTAGGTTCAGTGGCCAGAAATATATCAGAACAACTGGAGATGACCCATGATGCAGTAAAAGACCTTGGCCTTTTCATGGGTAGTGACAGAGTGACTTGATCAAGTCAAGAAGCTTTAATACTGAGAGGCAAGGGATGGATAGCATTAAATATGTATAAGGTACTAGGACATTGATAAGAAAAAAATAATACTGAGCAAAGGGACTGTTCCAGTATGTACAAGATTCAGAGAGCAAATTTAGTTATGTTTTCTGATAAATGAATTGAAGTTTTACAGATTTAATTCAGTAAATATAATAAATTTCAACTCTATGCAAAACCTTTGATTAGGTAATGTTGATACAAATGCACAGAAAATAGAAGCTCTCTATAAACTGCTCTTAGGGTGTTAATATTGAGTTAAAAGTTAACAGTTCAATATTTTGAGTCCATAGCATAAGTGTGGCTCATACATAGGAAAGGATAGAAGAGAGATTGGAGAGATGTGAGTGATGTGTTACTTTCTAAGAAGTATCAAAAGAGGCTTCATCAAGGATGAGCCTTAAAGGAAGAGAAGTCTAGTCAAGGCTTGGGGAATGGTTCAGGTATGAAATGTTTGAGTAAGATAAGAGAATATTTGCTGGTTTTGATTGGCTATAATACAAAGTGTATAATTCATATAGAAAGCAGTTATTATTTGTATGATGCTCACAATAAGAACTTAAATGTTAGTTGACTAAAGAGAGTGGTGTGACAAAATCATTTGAAATGGTAGGCTGAAGCTAGAAAAGAGAAGGTCTTGAATGCAAACTCTAGATTTTGCATATTATCTTGTAGCTAATGGAAATCCATCACAGTTTCTTGAGCAGTTAGATTGATATCATCAGTCCAATGCACCATTTTATATCCATGTAAATGATGTCATAGAGAAGAGAGAGTTGAGAAACCAAGAGGCTGTTGTAATAATACAAATAACTGATGAGGAAGGTTTAAAGTAGGGGTGATGGTGACTTTCATTTAGTAAAACAGTCACCTTGTAAGACAACTTTCCAAGGCTCAATACAAGAATTTGGTGAGGAAACTATGATTAAAACTACAGTAGCTCTTCTCTCCAGCAGCTTATGATTTGGCAGTAGAGAGATTAAGTGCATATAATAACTATGAAGTAAAGTAGCTGGTGATGTGTCACAAAAATTACATATGTAATAGGACTTCAGGGAGAGAAGAGATCATTTCTAGCTAGAAGGATCAGAGGTTTCATGAAGGAGGTTGTACATTTGAAGTATAAATAGTATGTCTATACATTGTGATACAAGTAAACTGAAACTGTGATTACATGATTAAAGCAACTTGTAAAATTAGAAAGCACTATTAATGATAAAAAAAAATCTCAAGAAAAATGACAACTACTATACAGGTACAGTTTGGCCCACAGTAACTTTTATTATTCCAACTTTCCTTCCTGTCATGGTAATGGTAAGTAGAGAAATAGTGACATCATTAATTATTAAAATTTACCACCAATTAACAAAACCTCTTTTGTGCCATAATTGTAACCTATCAATTTGTAAATTGAGATTGCCATAAACATGAAGGCCTAATTTGTTCTCAGAGAGTGGAGGACAGCAATAATGGAAGCATTGGTGGAGAAAAACATAAGTCCATATAGGTTGCTATTCTCCAGTTTATTAGATTCTTACAGGTCTGAATATATCTTATTCTTGAGTAACTGAATTGTGGGGCAGGGAGGGCAGAAGCATTCAGGGCTCTTTTATCCCAAAAGGAATACAATAATTTTCTAGCTTGTGATCTTGCCTGAGACAGAAAGGAGGAAATTCAAGAACCTTTACCAAATAATTTCTGTTTACATTGTTATTCTGGCTCCTTTTCTTCTAATAAATATGCATATAACATCACACCCCCACACCAATAATGTGATAACAATAGCAGGTTTTTTTTTACTTCTAGAAAATCTGTTTTAAAGAAATGTCTTACATAAATCATACTTTATACACACACACATATGTACTCACACACTGTATTATTTATGGAGACATAGGTGGGATATATATGTAGACATATGTACATATAGATTTTTTTTTAAAAAATATTCATTTTAAACTTAAATACCAAGTGAGAAGAAAAGGAAATTTCCATGTACACCACAGAACATAATATAAAGCAATACATTTACATTTCAAGAAAACCTATGTGATAAATACTGCATATTATTTTTAAAGCTATCCAGCTTTTCTGTGCTTCCTCCTATGTTCTCTTTTGTTCTCTTATGTACTGTTGCCCTAAAGAAGGCTACAATTAAACATGAGTACACACAAATATACACAGATACATACATACACACATATGTGTATATATATATATATATATAAAATATGTATACATATACACAAATATACATATATGTAACACCACATTATGCATATTTCTATTTGTCAGTTCTTTCTCTGGAGGGAGATAGCATCTTCCTTCATAGGTCCAAATCTTTTCATGTTTTTTTTTCTAAATCAACTAGCTCATAATTTTCTATATCCCAGCAGTATTCCATCACAATCATATACCATAGCTTGTTAAACCATTCCTCAATTCAAGAAAATCTATCATTTTAGCCATTCTGATAGGTGCAAGATAATACCACAAATTGTTTTAATTTGTTTTTCTCTGATCAATAATCATTTGCAGTATTTTTTCACGGGATTATTTATATATATATATATATATATATATATATATATATATATATATATATATACATATATATATATATATATATATAGTTTTAATTTCCTCATTTTATAACTGTCTTCATATCCATTGACCATTTTCAATGGAGGTATGGCTATATATATATATATATATAGATATTTACATTATCTATATGTTCATGTCCTTTAAAACTTAAGAATTATTTCACTATGATAATTTAAATGTCTCCTACATATTTCAGTTACACTTTCATTTAGTATGTTGCCTATCAATGGAACGCATGCATAGAGTTACTAAGTGATGTTTTAACTATTTTAACCATGTCTGGCATAGGGAATGAGACATCAAGGCTTTGAATAATATATAAAGAGGATTTGGCAAATACTGAATGATACAAATTTGTCTGTAACAAAAAGATCACTAAAAATTAAAAAGCTTAGTTTAAATCACTTTATTTGAAACTAAAAACTGAATATTTTTTATTTTGACTGAAATTAGAGACAATTTAACAAGAAAGATAATTCCATTAAATTAACTAAAAATATGTTGCCCAAATTAAATGAAACAAGGATTGAGCCAATCAAAAACTATCTTGGTGTTTTTCAAGATTAAACTTTGGTTTTAATAATAGTATAATGGTTTGAATTTTATTGTTCTTAATTAGTCTTCTGGGATTAACTGCATAAAATTCAAAAATAGAAGTAAGGAATAGCATCTCCTCAATATTTTCATCTAATTTTCTTAAAGTGTAGGGTAAAAATCCTGGAGTGAAAAACATAGTTGTCATGTGGTAGATTTAAAGGAAATTATTCCAAGAGCTATTAATGATAATTTTTATTATTTTATACAAGAAGACACAATTCAAGGAAAGCTGACCTTATGAGGCAATATAATAATATCTCTGTCAATGCTACTAAAGTGTACAATTTATATAAATGAGTTTGCACAAAACTTGAAAATATGTCTTGCCTTCAAGGCCTTAAGAATTAGGATTGGATCAATAGGACCAAATTAGAACCACCCACAAGAACTAAAATTACTTGTATATGTTGCTACTACACAGTATGGTAAATTTGTAAAATGACATTTATTCCTCTGGCTATTCAGAGATTTATAGATCAAAGAATGATAAAATCACAGATTGAGATATGAATGTTAGGTTACCTTTGTATCCAATGTATGAATCTCCTAGATAGCATCATGACAGATGGTCTTCTGAATTCCACTTGGACTCATCTAGTGAAAGGATACTACAATATAAAACCACCTGTTCCATTTTTGAACTACTGCATTAGAAAATTCTCACTGAATTTGAATGCAAAATCTTTTTTTTTTCTGTACTGTAATAGTTTAATTATATTCTCTGGAGCCACTAAAATGTGTTCTTTTTTCCATATAACAATCTTCCAAACATGTGAAGGGCTGCCATTAAATTTTCTAGGTACCTTTTCTTCTCCATGCTTCATGTTTTCATACATTAATTAAATATAATAGATTCAAGTGCCCTTATATTCAGCAAATAACTTGGATTCAAGTGCCCTCACTATTCTGGTATTTCCCCTCTAGATTTTCACTAGCTTCTCGATCTCCCTTACAAACGGTGGTCCCCAGAAATTAATACAGTGCTCCAAAAGCTATATGATACAGAGGGAAACAAAACTTTCTGATTCTGAACATTATATTTTTTATGAAGATAGCCTGAGAGTCATCTCAGACAAATCATAGTATTTATTAATAGTGAGTTTGAAATAATGTACAGTTAAAAAAATTTTGAAGTTAGAGACCTAGATTCATATCATAACCCTTCTATTTCCTATCTTCATGGCTACTTTCAAAACATTTCACTTCTCTGGCCTTCATTTTTATTATCTTTAAAAATGATGTGGAATTAAAACAACTCTGAGGTACCACCTAACACTCATCAGATGGGATAATATGATAAAAAAAGAAAATATTGGATGTTGGAGGGGATGCAGGAAAACTGGGACACTAATACACTCTTGGTGGAGTTGTCAACTCATCCAATCATTCTGCAGTGCTGAAGAGTAATTTGGGACTAGGCCCAAAAAGCTAAAAAACTATGAATAGCCTTTGATACAGCAATACCACTTCTAGGTCTACATCCCAAAACAATGAAAAGGACCTATTTGTTCAAAATTATTTATAGCAGCTCTTTTTGTGGTGGCTAAGAATTGGAAATTGAAGAGATGCCCATCAATTGGGGAAGGGCTAAACAAGATGTGGTATGTTGTAATGAAATATTATTGTGCTATAGGAAATAACAATCAGGATGATTTCAGAAAAAGCTGGAAAGACTTACATGAACTAGCGCACAGTGAAGTGAACAGAGCCAGGAGAATATTGTACACAATAATAGAAATGTTGTTTGATGAAGAACTATGAATAACTTAACTATTCTCAGCAATACAATGATCCAAGAAAATCCCAAAAGACTAATGGTGAAGCATATTATCTGCCTCCAGAGAAAGAACTAATCTTATTTGAATACACACTGAAACATACTATTCTCACTTTCTTTCTTTCATTTTCTTTTCTTTGGGTCTTCTTATACAAAATGGCTAATATGAAAATGATTTACATAATTGCACACATATTACCTACATCTGATTGCTTACCACCTCGGGGAGGGAGGAGACAAGGGAGGAAGGAAGGGATGGATAGAATTTAGAACTGAAAACCATAAATTAAAATGTTTTTAAAAATTTAAAAAGTATGTAGGGAGGGGAGACTTAGTAACATCTGGGTCCTTTCCATCTTTTTATCTATGATTCCATAATTCTTTTATGCACACACACACACACACACACACACACACACACACACGCGCACACACACACACGTTCCTACTTTCTATGGTGCCATCTTGAGAAATTAATTTTTGCTTTAAATCGTGAGCTCCTTGAGGGCAAGAACTATCCTTAGACCCCTTTTTTTAAATTGCCATTGCTTAGCACAATATCTGGTACATAGTCAGTACTTAATAAATGTTTATTGATTGTTGACTTTCTCTGTTACCTTCAAATCAATCATAAATTCGGCATTTGTCAGAATCTTCAGTTAAGTCATTAATAAAAACAGCGCACCACTACATATGTATCTCTAGATTTATATGAATCAGAACTGTAGGTTGAGATAGTGAATCAGTTTAGAATCCACGTGTACCTTCATCAGTCCTGGATTTCTCTAGTTAATTGAACTAGTGAGCATGAAGGATAAGGATGTATGGTCTTCCATTCCCTTATCCCTCTCTCAATCAGTAACCTTCTATCTATACCATAAATTAGTACTTTGGGAGTTGGACAGATTATAGCAGAGAAAAAGGTAATATATTTCAGAATTTCTTTTCCATGCTTTCTTAGCAAATCGATGAGTTAAATATATCCTGCCTTTAAAATACATGTAGATATGTAGTTGTCTCCAGGTAAAACCTCTTTGGTAAGCTTGATTTTTAGCAGTTGATCTCCCTCTGAGATATAAACAAAGGACAGTAGTTATTGGTTGTTATCCCTGCCTCCACTTCTAATACATCTCCTGGGTTTATCCCAGACCAATGGGTGCCTGACCCTGAGGTCCTGTAAAGGTCTTGTATTACTAGGGAGCAACCAGCAAACTTAATATATGCCAGGCACTATATTAGGTGCTAGAGATTTAAAAAATTGAAACATCCTTAATCCACAAAAAGCTTACATTCTAACAGAGGGGACAAATATAGATAGATAGATAGACAGACAGACAGACAGACAGACAGACAGACAGACAGACAGACAGATAGATAGATAGATAGATAGATAGATAGATAGATAGATAGATAGATATGTGATATATAAAAAGGAATAAAAGGTGAATATCAGGCTTGAAGTAAAAGATAGTCCTTCAGCTGAGTCTTAAAGGAAACTAGGGATTCCAAAAGGTGGAGGTAAAGATATGGAAGACTGTTTGTTCAAAGCTGTATAGATAGGACATCATGTCTGTAAAACAACATTTAGAACAGTATGGCTAAATATAACAGTGCGTGCAGGAGAATGGGAATGAAAACATGAAAGGTAGAAGAGTACCAATTTGTAAAGATACTTAAATACTAAAAAGAGGAGTTTATATATGGTCCTATTTATTTCAGGAAGTCACTTCAGTTTACTGAGTAGGGGGGATTATATCCTGAGATCAATTCTTAATTTTGTGGTTTTGTAAAGGATGGATGGGAGCAGGAAATAACTTGGGTCTAGAAAACAAAATGTGGAGGCCATCTCAATAGTCCAGGGAAGAAGTGCTGATTGCGTGAACTAGGGCGGTGACTTTATGAGTGGGTAGAAGGGACATTTGGGCAAGAATTTGTAGAAAAATAAGATTTGGCAACTGATTTCTATGTGGGGATGAGAGAAAGTAAGGGGTTTGAGATCATAATGAAGTCATAAACCTTAATTATTAGAAGGTCAATGGTATCCTCAATAGTAATAAAGGAGTTTGGAAGAGGAGTAGGTTTGAGAATGAATATGATGAATTTTGTTTTAAACATGTTGGGTTTAAGATATGTCTGGCAGATCCAGTTGGAAAGGTCCAATAGGCAGTTGGTGATACAGGAATAGAGCTCAGGAGGAATTAGGTATAGACATACAGATCTGTAAGTCTTCTGAATAAAGTGATTGAACCATTGGGAGCTGACATGTGAGGCTAGAGAAATAAGAAAAAAAGGATACAAGGCAGAGCCTTGGAATAATCTAAAGGGAGAAGGCTTACCGTGGATTATGAGTAAGAAAACATAACTTAGGAATGGTCAGACAAATATAAGGTGAAACAGAGAGCAGTGTCACGAAAATTCAAAGAGGAAAGTGTATTTAGGAGATAATTCATATTCTCAATTGCTTCTGAGAGGTCAAGAAGGATGAAAACAGGGGGAAAAAAGAACCATTAGATTTGGCATTCAGTAAATCATTATTAACTTTATAGTAAGCAACTTCAGATGAATGATGAGGTCAGCAGCCATACTAAAAGGTGTTATGGAGAGCTCAAAGGAAGAAAATGGAGTAACTGAGTGAGTGTACATCAGAGGTGAAAACTTCATGCCACCCCACAGAACTTCAAGTGCTGATTGAACAAGTTTAAAATGTAATTGGGAAATGTTTAACACAATAAAATAAAAACAGAGCATAGCAGAAGTAATGTTAATTTGTGATTTTCTAAGTTGCTATGCAGCCAGCATTGATGCCATTGTTTTGAAATATTTTTCAAGGAGGTAAAAAGGTGGCCTGAGAAAGGGGTTTGGGGGTGGGAAAGGTGATTCGTAGGACAGTTGGCACAAACTGAGGAATTGGTGAGGTGGTTGTTGTTTTTATACTGGTAAATATGTTCTCATGGTTGTAGACAATAAGGAAGGAACCACTACATGAGAGACACTGAAGAGAAAGGGAAGATTTTGGGGGAACTCTAGTAGACAAAATAGAAGTGCCTAGAATAAATCACGTGTGTGGGAGATAATCTCAGAAAAGAGAAAGGGCATTTTTTTGTCAGAAATAAAAGCAAAGAAGAAAATGTGGGAAATGATGTCAAGGAGTTGTGAAATAAGGAAGAGAGGTTGTTAGATAAGGAAGATTGAAGAAATTATCTGAATGGTATCAATTTTTTTTCAGTAAAATATGATGTAGGGACCTAAGCAGAGAAAGTAAAGAGGAAACAGTGTTTTATGAGTTTTGAGGAAAGAGGTCTGAAAATGCTTTTTGTAGATGTGATAGAAAGTCAATGAGCAGACAGATCTTGAATAAATTAATGAATGGATAAAGCATTTATTAAATGCTTATTATGTACATAGCAATGTACTAAGCCTGGGGAGACAGATAGAAAACTAAGACACTTCCTATACTTTTACCTGGGGAGAAATGGAAGGTTTCAGTTGTAAGCTATGTGGAAAAAGGTCCCATGGTCCTTAGGGTACAGTGAGAATTCATTCAATAATGTCTCTTTAATGTCATTTCCATCAATAAAAATCATGGCAGTTTATGATTTTGAACAACTGGGCAGAGTCCAGAACTTATGTTGCAAGAACTTCTTGTTTCTTTTGTTATTTTTGGGTGGGGTAGGGTGGGTGGTCTTCATTAGCTATGTCTATAGTATTTGCAAGAGCAGTTGCCAAGCTGTATCTTCACAGAGGTTTTTTCTCAGTATGATGGCTATAGGAAGTGAGTTGGAAGTATTGGCCATTCCCAAGGCTCTTAAGTTCATGGTCTATGAATGTCTCCATTAGTGTCTAAGGGTAGATGGTAGTCAAAATGGCAATTTTGGTGGTAGTCTCTGTACTTTCCTGATACATGCTGCCTCTGATCTTCCCCTCTTCACTTTGCCTTACTCGCCTGCCTTGTGCGTGGCACTTTAACTGGGATGGCAAGCTCCATCTCTATAGAAGTTCTTTACTCAGTACCTAAGCAGCTACTGTCATTTGTGGGTCTTCTGAGGGACGTAGTAGGAAGGGTATAATGAATTTATTACACCTTAGCTCAAGCACTTCTTAGAAAGGTAGAAGATGAGATATATATGCAATTGTAATACAAATTAGAAAATAAATACAAAGAATTAATTCACAAGAAGATTTTTGACTGTTTCAAAGGAGAAGAGGTCATATTCCTATGTAGATAAGGTAGAAGAGGGAAGGATTGCTGGAAGAGATGGGATAGGAATTATATTAAGGAAAGAAGGCCTCAGGGTTCCTATTAATAGGAACTTTATAAAATGCCTTAGTGAAATCTAGATATGTACCAGTATACACTCACGATCTGTAAGAAAAGCAACCCTGGAAAAATGGATCTTTGGGGGAACCTGGCATGATTTTTTTTTTACAAAGAAGACTCCATGTGTATCTACTTTTCTTTAGCAGTATGTACAAGCCCCATATTTAAGAATTCCTTTTAAAATTTGGCCTGGAGTGAATCTCAAATTCACTGCTCTATAATATCCAAAATATTTTTTATGCTTTTTGAACATGTGGTAAAAATTTACCGATTTCTAATCTTTTGGCATCTATCCTATTCTCTCCAATTCTTCAAAGACCATTGATGGTTGTTTTCTTTATCACATCAGCAAGTCCTTTCAGTAATTTACCCAGACATTATAAACTGCTAATTATTCTCTTAATTGATCAGTCAATATATAAAAATTTATAAAATGCCTAGATTTGCCAGACACTAAGCTAGGTGCAGGGAATATAAGGCCAATAAGTCAACAAACATTTATTTAGCACCTGATATTTGCCATATAGTGTGACTATAAAGTAAAGCAAAAATCAATAAATTTTTAAAAATCATCTCTTGTTTAAAGAGCATGAAATTTAACTGTAGCAACAACAATGACATATATAAGGAGGTACAGATTAAGTATAATAAGAATAAACATAAAGCAGTTCAATACACAGACAAGTAGGTGGCTCAGTGGATAGAGTGCCAGGACTGAATTCAAATCTGCCCTCAGACACTTAATAGCTATGTGACACTGACTAAGTCACTTAACCCTATTTGACTGTTCCTCATCTGTAAAATGAGCTGGAAAAGAGAATGGGAAAATATTGTATTTGCCAAGAAAATCCCAAATGTGGCCAGAAAGAGTTGGATACAACTGAAACAACTAAACAATAAAAACAACAAATTTAAAACAATATAATTTGAGAGGCCACAATTAATTAAAGGCTTAGAAAAGGCTTCATGTAGAAGATGGTGATTAAACTGCACCTTAAAGGGAAAAAAAAAAGAGATTATGTGAGTAGGAGGTAAAGGAGAAAGTGAATTCCCAGAGGTAGGGTTGATCTGCTTAAGGCTTAGATATGGACGATGGAGGGGCCAACTTTGCCAATCTGGATTTAAGGTATAATTCAGAATTTAATTTGTATTTTTTTCTTTTCTTTTCTTTTAAATTTTATTAATTTATTTTGATTTTTCAACAATCACTTCCATATGCTTTTGAGCTCAAAATTTTTCTCCCCCTTCTTCCCCAAGGCAGCGCACAATCTGATATAGGCTTTACATTTACATAACCATGCAACTCATTTCCATATTAGTGAAGTTGTAAGTAAAAATTAAAACCAATAGGAGGAACCATCAGAAAGATGGAACAAAACTCAACAGAAGGTAAAAATAAGTGATAGCAATTCGACTTCCATAGTTCTTTCTTTGGATGTGGACAGCATTTTCCATCCTGAGGCCTCTGAAGATGTCTTAGATCCTTGTAATGCTGACAAGGGTTCAGTTTAACAGTATTAGTCATTTCATAACATGGCTGTTATTGTGTGCAAAGTCCTCTTGGCTCTGCTCACTTCACTCAGCATCAGACCATATAAGTCTTTCCAGGTTTTTCTGAAGTCAGCCTGTTCATCATTTCTTACAGCACAATAGTATTCCATTACATTCATATACCACAATTTGCTCAGCCATTCCCCAATTGATGGGCAACCTCTCAATTTCCAATTCTTTGCCACCACAAAAAGAGCTGCTATAAATATTTTTGTACATGTGGGTCCTTTTCCCATTTGTGTGATCTCTTTGGGATATAGCCCTAGAAGTGCTATTGCTGGATCAAAGGGAATGCACATTTTTGTATCCCTTTGGATATAGTTCCAAATTGTTCTCCAAAATGGTTGGACTATTTAATAACTCCACCAACAATGTATTAGTGTTCCAATTTTCCCACATCTTCTCCAACATTTATCATTTTCTTGTTTTTTCATGTTGGCCAATCTGATAGGTATGATGTCATACCTCAGAGTTGTTTTGATTTGCATTTCTCTAATCAATAATGATTTAGAGCATTTTTTATATGACTACAGATGGCTTTAATTTCTTCATCTGAGAACTGTCTGTTCATATCCTTTGACCATTTATCAATTGGGGAATGGCTTGTGTTCTTATAAATTTGTCTTAATTCTCTATATATTTTAGAAATGAGGTCTTTACCAGAGAGGCTGGTTGTAAAAATTCTTTCCCAATTTTCTACCTTCCTTCTAATGTTAGTTGCGCTGGCTTTGTTTGTGCAAAAACTTTTCAATTTAATGTAATCAAAATTATCCATTTTGCTTTTCACAGTGTTCTCTATCTCCTGTTTGGTCATGAATTCTTCAAATACATCATTTTTTTTTAGGCAATTGGGGTTAAGTGACTTACCCAGGGTCACACAGATAGTAAGTGTTAAGCGTCTGAGGCTGGATTTGAACTCAGTTCCTCCTGGCTCCAAGGACAGAGTTCTACTCACTGTGTCACCTAGCTGCCTCTGCATTTTTTTCTAATTATAAGTGATTGGAACTTTTATTTTGCATTTGTTTCCATGGGCATTTTGTATTTCTTCCCTTGAGAAATGTCTGTACATATCTTTTGACCATTTCTCAGGGTACTTAGTCTTATAAATTTGAATCAATCCCTAAGAAATCTTGAAAATGAGATCTTTTTCAGAAAAAAAAACTTGCAGCAAAAACTGTTTTTACCTGGTCAATTTCCTTTCTAAACTTATATGCATTGCATTTTTTGTGCAAAAAAAATAAAACCTTTTCAATTGTGCATAGTCAAAACTGTTAATTTTATAATTTTTTTAGCTTTTCTTTGGTTATGAACTCTTCTCTTATTCATAACTAGAAAAGGAGTTTTGCTCCTTGCTCATCGAATTTGGTTATTATGTGAACTTTTATGTCTATATCATGTATTTATTTGAAACATATCTTGGAGTTTGGTGTGAGGTATTGGTTTAATCTGAAACCATACTACAATGCCTTCAGTTTGCCCCATAGTTGTTTTTTTTTAAGTGATTAAATAGATCTCAATTTTAATAGCTAGGCTCTTTGCATTTATGAAACTTTAGGGTACCAGTTTTATGAAAATGAGATTCAAGTAACACCTAGTCCTCCTACTTCTTCCTCTTTTGTATAGACTTTTACTTGCACACCCTGACTGTGGGAGATAAGTTCCCACACTCTTCCCCTTTTCATTCTTAAAGTATTCCTATCTTTCCTTTCTTCTTAATGCCCTCAAAACACAATAAAACCATTTCTGCCTCTATTTTTGAGCTCCTTTTAATTATTTGAAATTAGGGATCTTCCTATAACCTCCCCCTACAAACCCTATGGAATGTAAATATTTCATCTTTATAAAGTCACATCTGATTCCTCACTTATATTTACATTGGTCCTATTACAAACCAAGAGATTGAGCATGCAATTCATGTTTATGCCTGACTTACAAAAACTTCCTTAGTCACTTACCTATAGGCCAAATTTCTGTACCTGAGCTGGAAAAAAAATGATCCCCTAAGATTTCTCAAATTACTTAATACTGCTTCATCTAACTCCCTTCTTAGATCTTTTGTGGGATACCTGGTTTCATTTTCTGTCAACCATGCAAAAACAAAATTTAGATTTTGTGTTGTGTGGATAACAATATCACAGAATCTCTGATTTGGAAAGAACTTCAGAGGTCACCTTACTCTGGATATATTTATATTCTTGAGGCCTAATCTCTACAAAATTCCCAGAATTGGGTCATTAACCTCCTTTGAGAAACTAGTGAGGGAGAATTTACTACCTCCTGGGGTAAGTAGATTTGTTAGGAAACTTTCCTTCAACATGGAAGAGTGAAACAACTTCTAAGAAAGCCATCTACATTTTGAAAGTAATATACTGATTAAATAGAGAATGCTTCTTTCCATTAGTGACCTTCAGAAATACTTCTAATCATTTGTGAGAGATGTTATTGGGAAAGTTTCTATTCAGGAATGTGTTTGAATTATTGTGCTCTTAGAATCCTTTCAAGTATAAAATCCCATGAGTCTAAGATTCTGAGCCAAAACATGCCTCATTTTCAACGTTCATAGTTTGAAAAGTGTAGGCAAGAAGAAATATCAACAACAATAAAAAAAAGACTTCTAAAATATGTGAGAAGAGCCAAATCCCCTAGGTCCTTGAAACAATTTTTGTGTAACATGGCCTCTTCATCTTAGTTACCAACCTTTACTTACAATTCAGACCCATGTCCTTCCTTTACTATATTACCTAGAATGAAGCATGGAATTCTACATATGGCCTGAACAACAACAACAACAACAAAAAAACAAGAGCAGGGTCACTATCACAGGATCTTTCATGTATTTGGGTCATACCTGTAATTTCATTGTGTCAGGAAGAATTAGTGTCAAAAATCCCTCTACTTGAAAATTGACAATTAGTATTGACAATTTGTGGGAAATTTATATATTTTTTTATTTTTTAAGCTCAAAGGAACCCCAAATCACATAAGTTTCTTTTTTTCTTTGTTTTGGCTATGTCAAATTGTTAATTTGTATTATACTTACTCCCCAACAAAACCCTCCAAGGTTTCCCCTTTAACTAGATTACCATGTCTCTAATTCCATATTTGTATAATGAATATTTTCAGCTTAAGCCTAAAACTTTATACTTATCTCTATTAAATTAAATAATTTTAGAATTATTTCATAATTATAGCCTGTTGATAACTTGATTCTATTGCCTAGCATGTTAACAATTTTTCTCAGATTTCTATTTTCTACAGATTTGATAAACTTGGCAGCTACTAGTGTAATCACCAATCCCCATCAAGGAAGATAATTGCTAATTTTAATAAAACATGCTATCAAATTCAACCTCAGTGACCTACCATTTATAGTGTCCTGTCTTCTCTTTTTTAAGAATTGGAAATTTGCCTGTCTGAAGTCCTTACTCTTCTCCAAGATTTTTCAAAGACCACCAACTATGGCTCATGTTAGGAACTGTATTTACCACACTTTAATATGCAGAACACTTTGTTGAAGTGTTTCAGTGTGATTCAAAGTGATTCAGTCTTACAAATAATTATGGTCTTACTATGTTCAAGGCCTCCTCTCTGAGTTATACTTACAAAAATACTAAAGACAAATTTAAAAAAAATATGGTCAACAGAGTCTTTGTAGTACAATGAATAATAGTTTGGCCTAAGGAAAGAAATATCCTATTCCAACTTCTGACATACTTTTTTCATGGATTAGGATCTGGGTGGTGGTGATCAGGGAGTGCAGGGAGGGGTCAGCTTTCTTTTAAGTATAATTAGTAAAACAGTTAGGATCTTAATTGATAAAGGTCATTTCCTCACCTGGATTCTCACTAGTGAAATCACAGGCTTAAACAAGAACCAATCCTCAGAAGAAGAACTGGGAAGGGATAAGTTACTTTTATTTTATTTTATTTTTCAGAAATGTGCTATAATGCTACTAGATAATAACAGATGGAGTACTACTCCATTGGCATTTGCATCTTCTCTGTCACCAGAAATGATAGTCATTGCACATACAATAAAGAAATAGCATGGATGAATTCTAATCGCTTGTTGGAGAGGGTGGAGAAAGGGGGAGGAGTGGATTAGAGAATCCATAAACCAAGGGCATCTGCTGAGATGCCTCTGTTTTGATGTCCCTGGTTTCTTGTTCCATGACTAATTTGAGCATAATTTGAGGCCAGTTAGATATAGTTGCAAAAGCTTTCACTCACGTAAGTTTACCATGCAGATCAGAACCATGAAAGAGTGCAAAGCTTAATGAATTAATATTCAAGATAGGAGAACATAAAATTACATATTAGATCTTTACCTGGAGTGGAAGCAAAAGTATGCTTCAATTTGCATTCAGAATTTCATCTTTATCTGGAGGTGGAGAGAATTTTTCATCACAAGTCCTTCAGAATTGTCTTTTTTCACTGTATTGCTGAGAATAGCTAAGTCATTCTCAATCATAATACAGTTTTGCTGTTACTGCATAAAATGTTCTTCTGGTTCTTCCCACTTCACTTTGCATCAATTTACATGAGTATTACATGTTGTTGTTGTTGTTGTTGTTTTTCTGGAGGTATTCTACTCATAATTTCTTATAGGACAGTAGTAATCCATCACAATCCTTTATCATAACTTTTTCAGCCATTCTTCAATTAATGAGCACCCTTGAATTTCCAATTCTGTGCCACTACAAAATGACCTGCTACAACTATTTGGGAACATACAGATTTTTCCCTTTTAAAAAATATTTCTGGAAACAGACCTAGAAATGGTTTTGTTGCTCAAATGATATGCACAGTTTTATAGCCTTTTGGACATAATTCTAAATTATTCTCCAGAATGGTAGGATCATTTCACAACTCCACCAACAGCACATTAGTGTCCAAATTTTTCCACATTCCCTTAAACATTTGCTATTTTACCTTTTCTGTCATATTAGCCAATCTTAGAGGTATGACATAGTACCTCAAAATTCTTTTAATTTATGTTTCTTTAATCAATAGTGATTTATAACATTTTTTATATGACTATAGATTGCTTTGATTTCTTCATCCAAAAACTGCTTGATAATGTCCTTTGACCATTTATTAATTGGGAAATGACTTACATATTTAAAATTTGATTTAGTTCTCTATATATTTGAAAAATGAGGCCGTTATCAGAGAGACTTGCTATATTTTTTTCTCAGTTTTCTACTTTCCCTTAAATTTTGGCTGCATTGGTTTTGTTTGTGCAAAAATTTTTTTTTTTATTTAATGTAAATAGAATTTTGCATTTTACATCTTATAATTCTCTCTTTCTCTCTCTCTCTCTCTCTCTCTCTCTCTCTCTCTCATTTGGTCACAAATTCTTTTCTTATCCATAGATCTGACCGGTAAAATTTTCCATGTTACCCTAATTTGCTTCCGGTATAACTTTTTATGCCTATATTATGTACTCATTTTGACCTTATCATAGCATACAGTGTGAGATGTTCATCTATACCTAGTTTTGCCAAAATGTTTTCTTATTTTCCCAGGAGTTTTTATCAAAAGTGAGTTTTTGTCTCAATAGCTGGTATCTTTGCATTTATTAAACAGCAAATTATTATGGTCATTTACTACTGTGTATTATGTACCTAATCTATTCTGCTGATTCATCACTTGATTCCATAGCCAGTACCAGATCCTTTTATTGAATACTACACTGTAATGTAATTTGAGATCTGGCTCCCTTCTTTCACATTTTTTTTCATTGATTCTCTTGACATTCTTGACTTTTTGTTCTTCAATGTGAATTTTGTTATTAATTTATCTAGCTGTATAAAATAATTTTGGCAGTCTGATTAGTATGGCACTAAATAAGTAAATTAAGGTATAAATATCATTTTATTGTATTGGTTCAGCCTACCCATGAACAATTAATTTCTAATTGTTTAGAACTGACTTTATTTGGCTGAGAAGTGTTTTGCAGTGTGTTCATATAGTTGTTACTTGTGTCTTGGTAGGTTGGCTCACAAGTATTTTTTGCAGTTATTTTAAGTGTAATTCTCTTTCTATCTTTTGTTACTAGATTTTGTTGGTAATATATGAAAATGCTGATTTTTTTGTGAGCTTACTTTATATCCTAGAACTTTACTGCAGTAATTATTTCAGTTAATTTTAGGTTATTCTCTTAGATTCTCTAATTATACTATCATATAATCTTCAAAGAATGATAGTTTTGTTTCTTCATTGCCTATTCTAGCTGCTTCAAATTATTTTCTTCTTTTATACTTACAAATTAACTTTTTAGTATAGTATTAAATAATAGTGGTGATAATTGGCACCCTTGCTTCACCCTGATCTTATTGGAAAGACTTCTAGTTTATCCCCATTATAGATAATGCTTATTAATGGGTTAAGATAGAAAATCATCATTTTAAGGAAAGATTCATTTATTTCTATGTTATTTGTATGTGTTAATAAGAATGAGTTTTTCTGTATCTAATGAAATGATTATATGATTTTTGTTAGTTTTGTTATTTATATGGTAAGTTTTGCTTATAGTTTTCCTAATATTGTACCAATTCTTATATTCCTGTCATAAATCTCACATGGTCATACTATGTGATTCTTGTGATTTTTACCAGTGGAGACATCATTTAGTGATGGAAGTTTATGAAATATTTCTGAAGTTTAACTATTCTTTTATAAACCCATAGCATAAATGAATTTGTTGTGTGTTAGTTTGGTACTTTATTCCTTGTTTCATGGGCAGCAATAGCCTTAGAATCCATCACCAATTCAATTAGCCAACTGGTGATGAGCTTCCCCATCTTTAGCTAGTCATGGTCTCAGAAAGCTGTCTTTTGTAAGGACTATATTAAGAATGTTTTTCCCTATATAGAACCAGTCAGAGTTTACACAGCCTGTATTGGCAAAGCCTCTGATAAGCCAAGGTCATGGTTTTCATGTTATTTCCTACCTAGTATTAATAGCAATTTAAGATTAATTTATTTTCCTAGGTTGTGTTACTAATTTGGTATTCAAATACAATTTGAGTGTTTGAGCACAAAATTATTAATAAAAACAAAGAAATGAAATTAATTTGAAATCCCTAGTAGAGTTAAATAGAAAGTAAAATGAAAACTATTATCTAATAATTCTCTTCAATTTTAAAGCAATTTCCTAAAGACATCTTTATTTTAAAATCATAGATTCCCTCATGTATTTTTCTGTTGCCACCTTACAGAAGTTTGCTAGCTTCCTGGGTGTCATGCCTAACAATTTTGTTTTCTTTCAATCTAGCCATTGCTGAAATGATTTAGTTAAGCCAGAAATGTTTTCTTTCAAAGAAAGAGTTGCCCAGCCACTATAATTCATTAATTCAATCAAGCATTTAATAGCTATCTACTTGCTCTTAGGATAAAAAGTCAAAAAAGAAAATTCCTTCAAAGGTCTTACATTTATACATTGACAAATATCATGGGGGTATAGTGTATGCAAAAAAAAAAGTATTACAGATGGCATCTCTCCATGTGCAAAAGCTAAGAAGCCTGCTTCCAGGAGAATTATAAAGATTTATAATGGCAGTGTCTTGGAGAGACTACAGCATTGTAAATACTTTATAACTGATTTCAGTCTTCTAACTACACATTTAGAAGCAGCTTTTTTTGAATGGTTCTTTAACCAGAATTAGTGTTATCTTCAGAAAAGCTGAGTCAGCTTTAGTCTAGTCTCTTTGTCCATTTTATCATAAGCTTCACTTATGGGAGATATTTTGGACTTCTTTACTTATTTTATCTGAGGAGCAACAATGCTTTCAGAGGAGAGACCTTAGGGCCTCTACCCAATTGAGACTATGTGACCTAGAAAAACTGTTCTCACTTCTTGGCCCTATGTTTGGTCTTTTTTCATTCTAGGGGGAAGTGATTAGATCCTTCAATCTTTTGAATGTTGAAATGTCTGGGTGCCCTTGTGCCACATTGTTGTAGAGTCAATTCATCATTAATGCTATGAAGATAACAACATTCAGGACCAAGCCCCAGATGAGGACACATTCAGCAACAATAACCCATCCAGATATGAATTTGGTGGGACCAATGTTACGTCTAAGTGAGACTAGATATATGCATCTAGAATGTGTCATTGTGGAGATGATCATTGAATCCATGAGAGTGTATGAGGTAATCAAGAAATAGAATACAGATAGATAATTAAAGAAGACCCAGTAAAAACTTCAGACTACTTTCATGGTTAGTGGATGGGATATAATGATGATCTAGCAAATGAGACTAAAAAGTAGAGATTCAACAGGCAGAAAATTAATTTTTTTGTTTTTGTGGTTGTTGTTTGTTTTGTTTTGTGTGGGTTTTTTTTTGTTGTTGTTTTTTGGCTAGGTAATGGGGTTAAGTGACTTGCCCAGGGTCACACAGCTAGTGAATGTTATGGGTCTGAGGCCAGATTTGAACTCAGGTCTTCCACACTACAGGGCTGGTGTTCTATCCACTGTGCCACCTCGCTGCCATAGAAAGGGAATCTTGGGAGAACAGTGTCACAAAAGCCTTGAAAGAAGAGAGTGTCTGGGGAAAAAGGTAGGTATCATCAATAGTGTTAAATAGTGCAGAGAAGTCAAAGGATTGACACAAAGTGATATATGTCTCTTTGTGCTATCTCTCAGCAAGCAGTCCCAGATACATTGTTCTCTGCCATATACTGGGGCTGGACTCTGGAAGGCTAGACCTTTTTCTGGTTGTCTCTTAACCTATTTTTACAACACAAGTTACACATGCATTGTACAAACTATAACACCAGTACCAAAAATAACACGATAATCTCTATGAATCTATTTTCAAATCACATAAAATCCCCACAAAATTGGAGTTTTGTTTTGTCCTCAAGTGGGATCTATGTTTAAATATGAAAAGAGATCAGAATTTTTAGGAAAAGTCAAGTCAACTCTCAGCACTATAGTTCAGCTATCATTTTTTTACCTTGTATTTATAGCTTTAATTACAGTATTGAATCCTAATAAATACTCTATACATATCATTATACAAAATACACTGTCAAGGGAGGTAATTCATCTCATTTTATGGTTTATAGCTTAAATATTCACATTGAAGAACAAGATGAACTAGTCAATTTGAGTTTAGTAAACAGAAATTAGTAAAAAATATCACTATCTGGCATGCAAGAAGCATGAAAGCTAGCAACATTCAGAGTTCCAGCAGGCTCTGCAGCACTTAGAATTAACAGTTAACTCAGTGAAATGTTGGTACTCCAATTATGTAGAAAACCACTGATCAGGAAATGAATAAATCAGAGTCAGGGACAAGAGTATGTGTACAGTTACCATTAAGCAGTCATGGAATATTTTATCTAAATGTTAAGGGCTTTTTATGTAAAATAATCCTCAATGCAGAAATATTACTGATGTTGTACAAGGGCATGAAGAGCCAATCCATTAAAGAAGCACATCCCACACATAATTAAACATAATGTACTAATGAGTAAGAAGAATCCAAGGTTATTTCTAGCTTATATTTTCTCAGATTAAGTTAATACTATCAAATTCTCCATGGGTACCTGATTTAAAGAGTTGATGTAGACTATAGTATTCCGGGATGCAATTTAATTAATCCTATCACTATAGCAGTAATGGTTTTCATCCAAGTTTGTTTCTTTTGCTATATGGAAACTTCATAAGGAGATATATTTATTCATAATTTATAACACTCAAAATACATTTTCAAAAATGATCCAGGATTGTGTCTTCTACTATATGGGAAATCAGAAAAAAAGTCACAGAGAGAGAGACAGAAGCCCTCAGAGGACATTTGTGTCCAACCTCTTAATTTTTCAGATGAGAAAACCAAGTGCCAGAGAGTAACTGGTCCAGGGAAAGTACACACTGAGGGTTCTGAAGATAAAGTGATCAAGATCAAGGTCACATAAGTAGTGAACCTTAGAAGTGGGATTTGAACTCTAGTCAGTTTTCTTTTGATTATACCATGCTCTTTCCACTGATACAAATTGAAAACTAACTCATTAATTATAAGAATTATCTGAGGGCACTGAGATTAAGTGAGTTGCCCATGGGAGTAAAGAAGGTAGCTTATGTCAAGGACAACATTTGAACTCAGGTCTTTCTGAGTCCTGAGGCTGAGCCCTCTATCTACTATGCCATATTGGCCATACTGTCTGTCTTGTGACACAATCAGTATACAGACCTCAGTGACCTACAATATGACCAATACAAACCAAAGACAAGTGAAAAATAATATTGCAATTAGTCAGGTAACTGTAGTCAATGAGGAACTTTGAGGTATCCTATTCAGGGCTTTACTGTACCATTGTAAAAGTTCAGTAGAGCTAACCCAAATGTTGTAAGAACTTTGAAAACAAATGAAGATTGCTTTGGCTCAGTTGTGCTATGGTCAATGTCAGTTATTAAGAATCCCCAAATGAATACCAAAGAGATCATAAAAATATTTATAGCAGCTCTTTTTGTGGTGGCTGAGAATTGGAATTTGAGGGGATGCCCATCAATTGGGGAATGGCTAAAAAAGCTGTGGTATATGATTGTGATGCAGAACAATTGTTTTATAAGAAATGATGAACAGGAAGACTTCAAGAAAATCCTGGAAAGACTTATATGAACTGATGCTGAGTGAAGCCAGCAAGACCAGGATTACACTATACACAGTAGTAGAAACATTGATTGATAGACTTACCTCTTCTTAGTAATGCAAGGATCTAAGACAACTCCAAAAGACTCATGATGGAAAGTGCTATCCACATCCAGAAAAATAACTATAAAGAATGAATGCAGATCACAGCATATTATTCGCTTTTTTTTTTGGTTTGTTTGTTTCTGCTTTCTTGTGGTTCCTCTCATCTGTTCTAATTTTCCTTTACAACATCACTAATGTGAAAATATGTTTAAGATAAATGCATATGTAAAACATCTATCAGATTGCACACTATCTCAGGGTGAGAGAGGGAGGGGGAGAAAATTTGGAACTCAAAATCTTGTGGAAGTGAATGTTGAAAACTAAAAATTAGTAAATTAATTTTAAAACTCCCCAAATAAATCAAATGGTAAAGTACCACGGATTCATTTTACTTAGATAAAGCTCTCCACATTTTAAAATGTCTGGATGGTCAGATAATCAGTTCAAGGGGGAAAGAATTAAAGCTACTGCTTTAGTGGTGGTGACCTCCCAAGAGAAAAAAAATATCTGCTGATGAAAGGTCAGCGTAAAGCATTCAACCTAGTGTCAGATGTCTACGAGAGGTAAGGAAAACTAAAGTGAAGATGTGGAAGCAAAAGACATCTTTTGTGGGATAGGTACTAAAACTCAGGTCTAAATTTGGGTAAAATGGTCTTTGCTGCAATATACTGTTAAAATGTGAGCTTCATCATGGATTTATAAAATTAGGAGAGATAGAAAGTGAAAGAAGCATCGAGTTAGAGAAAGAAAGATTGGAGAAAGGAGAGGGGAGAAAGAAAAAGAGAAGAGAGAGTGAAAAAAGGAGAGAAAGGGGAAAATAATGAAAAGGGGGAGAGAGGGAAGGGAAAGTGAGAGGACTATGAATAAAGTTCACTGTTTCTATTTAAACCAAATTTTAAATGAGCATTGAAATTTTATGTGCCTCTGCCTTCCAATATTGAACACACACACATGATTTTAGAATGAACAATTAAAAGCACTTCTACTGAGGATCATATTTTTAGATACTGGGAATATTATTTTGCTTATAATGATCAAACGTCAGTAAGGTGATTTTATAGAAAAATGGTGTTAAATTCATGGGAAATATATAAAAAAAGAAAGTCCATATCCCTGTCAACTCGTATTTTCTTTGTGTGTTAATTTTGATTTTGCTTCAATTTTATAATAGTTGTCTAATTCAGAAGCCATTTCATAAGTAGACCCCCTCAGCATATGAAAAAGTCATGGGGAGTATCTGATAAGGACAAATCTATTAGAATGCAGTGAGCAATAATTTTTAACGAATGCAGAAATGTTACTTTACTTATAGAAAAATATTTGGATCTGTTGGTAATTTGAGGACTTATAATTTCTTTCATTTGAACAATTTAATAATTTGAAACTACATTCCTAAATACCTAAACTGAGACTTCTTTGGTCTGGACGAATGCAAACCAAAACACAGATGATTTTATTATAAATTCTTGCCTTGTTTGAAGGTCTGCAAGCAACCATCTCCCAATTTTTATTATTGTGTATTTCTCCAAAATTTATCTGAGGTAAACATTGGGTGTTCAATAACTACATAATGATGGTTGTGGTAAAGACCTAGTTCCAAATCACATTAAGTTATCCTGATTGTCTAGTTTGAACAACAGCAGGTCAAAAGAATTGAAGTAATTAATTCTAAAATCTTTATAATATAAAACAAGATGTTTCAAGTCTAATGACAAATTTGTTGCACCCAAAGGTAGATAGGCAGGACAGATGAGAAGAAGTAGAGAAAGAAATCAAGAAAAAATAATATCTGGGATGATACAGGCATTGCTGATTCGTAAATTGCAATGGTAGTCATGAAAATTAGTAATACCTTCTACCAATCAAGGTGATATTCACAGAAACTAAGGGTACTCCATCTATATTTGCCACCCAGATAAAGTATCCTTCTTTGTGTCAGCATCTAGTGTACTACTGTCTCCATGCTTTTTTGGTTTGTAGTTTGGGAGCTTGTAAACTAAGGTCATAACAACCAGGGAAACAATATAAAACATTCTCTAATATAACTATGTCTACAAGTTTATAATAGCATAAACAAGTTAAACAAATCTCGTAAACATTTTAATGTTCGTTAATATCAGCTTTCTTTCCTTTAAGGAAGTTAGGTAGTACAGTTACCTGAATTGTAAAATGAGGACAATAATAGCACAAAAAATAAGATTAAAAAGAGTGACAACCTTCCCAGATATTCATAGAAGTGTATGCTGGAAGCATAGAAATATGATTTAAAGATAATCAAGGATTCACCCTTGAAATCTCACTGATAAGGAAACATTGCAAAAGAATAAGATTAGGGGCAGCTAAGTGATGCAGTGGATTAGAGCACTGGCCCTGGAATCAGGAAGACCTGAGTTCAAATTCGGCCTCAGACACTTGACACTTACTAGTTGTGTGACCCTGGGCAAGTCACTTAACCCCAATTACCTCACCCTCCCCCCCCCAAAAAGAATGAGATTAAAATATAAAGTTTCTCCAATTAAATAAATAAAAGTTACATCATAATCTTCAACCAATAAGCTTTTTTAATGATCTGCTAGGGGAGAGGGAGAGAGGAGGCACAGTTGAGAGGGTGTTGGATTTGGAATTAGAATGCCTGAGTTCTAATCCTGCCTCAGATACTTATTAGCTAAATAACTTTGGGAAAGTCACTTAGCATTTCTCTACCTCAATTTTCTCATCTGTAAAAGGGGCAAGTCCTGCAGAACCCATGGCACTTAGGTCACTTGCAGCATGTCAAAGGATTTTGGGCAGCCCATGAAAAATATACAGAAAACATCATTTATAGGTAGAGGAAATCCTTTGGCTGCAAACAGCCAGCATGCTGCAGGTTGTGCAGGCCTGAATGGGGCTAATAATAGCATATGCTTCACAGAATTGTCATGAAAATCAATTGAGGTAATATGTATAAAACACTTTGGAAAACTTTGAAGTGCTATATAAATGTGAATCATTGTCATTATTATTATGTGTTAAAACACACATAGTATAAATCAGAGAGATGATTTTGTTCAACTGAGTTGTTTACCACTATTTTGGAAGATGTCCTATTCAATGCCCAAATTACTAGAAAAAGTGGTACTTATGTTAGGTAACAAGAAAAAGAGAGATTAAAGACAAGTATATTGAGTACTACAATGGTATTCCTAAAACATTAAAATAATAAGAATGCCTCCAGTATCTTGGGGTATCCTTCCCAAGCAGCATTTATGGAAAGGCATGGATAAGAATCAGAGACAATAGATTAAGGTAATTATTTTTCACATGCAATTTTAAGTGGGATGTATTCTAAGGGGTAACATATTTATCTATCAAAGGAGTATAGACTGAGAAAGAAATAACACTTGGAAATTATTATCTAGTTTAACAATATTATTTTAAATATGAAGAAACTGAGGAAAATTAAGTGTTTTGGCCAAGGCTGAACAAGTACAAAATAGGAAAAGTGTTGGAAATTCAAACCAAGCCAAATGATTTGAAGCCCAGTGATATGCGATTCAAAATAATTTACTACAAAATGATATTTTACAGAAACCAATAATTATTTTCTGCTCAAACATACATATTTTATTCTTTGTTGCTATTACTAAATGGCAAAGATTTGTTTGGAAGAGTGTATTCTGAGAGGGAACATGTTTAAGTTCTTAAAAATAAAATCATAACACTCACTATCTGACATCACCATAAAGACTACTTAAAGAGAAACATTAACATACACAAAAGTAGTTTTCTAAATCTAATCAACAAAAGTGAAATTTAATAACTGAAGAATAAATGGTTACTTTGAAAACAAGGCATTTAAAAGACAACAGAAAACAAAATTATGACCTGGGGGATTAAGCATTCTGCTTTTTTCTTATTCTTGTTAAATTAAAAAGAATCAATTTTTTTTATCAAAATTGTGAATCATGATTTGTGGGGTTGTAGAATAATGGGAGTATTAGTTAACTATCAGTGGGACTAGAAATTAGGTTAACTCTTCTGGAATATAATTTTGAAATATATCTGTAAAGTCTCTAAAGTGTATAAATCTTTTCATCTAATGATGCTATCAGTAGGCATGTACCCCAAAGAGGTCAAGAATAGATGAAAAGGATCAATATTATAAGAATATTTATAGCAAAATTATTCAATAAAACAAAAAAAACTTGGAAAATAGAATCACATTAATTGAGGAATATCTGAATAAAGTTATGTATATTAAAGTAATAGATTTTATGGAACCATATTAAAGAATATGACAGGAGACAGCTTAGTGTTGTAGTAGATAGAACATTAGACCTGGAGTCAGGAGACCTGAGTTCAAACTTTATCTCAGAAACTTACTAGCTGTGTGACCTGGTCAATACACAACCTCTGTTTGCCTCAGTTTCCCCATTTGTATTATAAGCAGAATAACAGTGCCAACCACTCGGGACTATTGTGAGGATAAAATGAAATAATATGTGTAAAGTGGTTTGTAATCCTTAAACATAGACATACTAGATATTAGTAGTGGTAGTAGTAACTCTTATTATGAGAAATGTAAAACAAAAAAGAATTAGATGAATTGATGCAAAGCAGAGTGAAGAAAACAGCAACAATAATTTGCAGACACAATAGTGTGAAACAACCCTGAAGAACCATGGAACTCTTGCTAAGGCTTTAACTAATCATTGATGATGAAAACCATTTTAAGGTATACAATCAGATATTATTTGTTTTACTTGACTATACAAACACAGACACATGCATGTGTATGTGTGTAATGACTTCTATTTGGGGGAGAGGATTGTTGGATTAGTGGGCATTCATACACATATTAAAAAAGGAATCAATAAAGCATCTTGAAAGACATGCAGAAGGAAAAGAGCAGAGTTTAGAAGGGTCAAAGAGAAATCATTCTTGTTCAAATACAGTCAGTGTAAACACTCTGCATGGCTATATAATCCTCTTCCTTTGCTGGGAGTGCCTGCGAAAGAATCACGGGCCAGGTGAGAGCAGTGAAGAACAAACTCTGTTTGTTGATCTGAGGGCTCAGGCTTATATAGTACTGGATCAAGCAATAGTAACATTGTTATTCATGAAAAGTACAAATCTAATTAGGTGATTTCCTTACTTCCTTGTACCTTGTCTGTTACATTCTTTCCTGCATCCTGTCCTGTACCCCATCCATTTCCTCCCTTCCTGCATCCTGTTTTCAAGAGACAGAACAGGGGGGTGGAGAGCCGACATCCTGAGTTTCACAGCTGTCGGGCTTAGTACAAACTACAGGTAAGACCCAGGCTGGCCTAAGCCTTCCAACTCCCCAAAGCCGGCCCTCTGCATTCCTTGTTCTTTTATGTATTAACATATTTATGTTTACTGAATTCACAGCATAAAAGAAACTTTAAAAATAAATTATGGGATCTCTTAAAGTGGTAGTTGCCTAATTTTGCATATAAATATCTGTCTTTTTTAAAGAAAAAATTTTGTTCAATAACGTGTTTATATATATATATATATATATATATATATATATATATATATATATATATATATATATATATATGTATATACATATATATACACACACACACATATATTTGACCAAATCATTTTTGTTCCAAAAATTAATTATTGTAATTTTCATACAAATATGAAAATATATAGAAAGCAAACAATAAAAGTTATGTAATATATAAAAATATAAATCAAGTGATAGGACATACCCAAGTCAAAAGTAGAAATCATATGCTCATGGTATGCTAACTAATGTCTGCAATTCATTTACTGTCATGTAAAACAAACTTACCCTATTTATTTCAGCATTGTTGACCTTGATTTGAACTTTTTTCAATGAAAATAATGTACATATTTATGCAAGGTTTTAATTAAAATATTTAATAATTTCAGCTCTTCTTTCTTGTTCCCTCTGAGGTCTTAAAGGAGGAGGAAGGCTTCACCTTACACTTTGGAAAATTCTATTCAAAAGCATAGGGGGATTCTGATTTGCATTGATAGAAGTATTCATACTGCTAAAACAACTATCTTTTGAAATATTGAACAAGAATAAATTAAGTGAATTTACAAGTAAAAAATACCTAAAAATGTAAGAAAACATTGAGTAGCTGTGAGTTGAAAGAGAATTGTTTTGTAGATGCAGATGTATAACTAAGTCAATGAATAACACAGAACAAGTACATGCTGAGACATTGTTCACAATCCAAAGATATTCAGTTAAATTGAGTAGACATTGTTTCAGAGAACGTAAATTTAAATAGCTTACAAAGTTACTACTTTTTTAAAACTATCCATTGATATGTACAATAGACATGATAATAATAAAATGTTAAAGCCAGGAAAGACTTAGAGATCACATAATCCTACAGGTGAAAGAGCACAGAGGTCACAGAGTCATAAAATTTAGAGACTACTTAATCCTGGATTCTCATTTTACAGATGAAAGAGATCCCCACGAGGGTAAATGACCTGCCCAAACAGATAGTAAGTATCAGTGCTAGGTTTGAACCCAAGTTCTTTGATTCTAAATCAAGTGCTTTAGTTTACATAGACCAGGTTGTAACTCTCTGAGTCTCTTCTCCAGTATAATAAGTAACCTTCTGTCTAGTCCAACAATCATTTCATGGGTGAGGAATTTGGGATTCAAATATATGATATGATTTGCCCATATACATTATCAATATGGATGAGCTCCATATACATTATCAATTGAAAAAGCCATTTCTCTTCTCTATGAACAGTGTTCTAGTTGCTATATGGGAAGCTGCATAGGTAAGTGTAATTTGGGGGTAATATTGGGTCAATCAGGACAATAAATCAATTGTTCTACCCCACTTTGCACTGATAACTTTATAGAGTGAGAACACCTCTATTAGATCATTCAGTGAACTAGATGTAGGTCTGAACAAGCCTGTACACATTTATTGAAACAATCAATCAATCAGTCAAAGTCTAAGTGCTAAAAGTTCTTCATCAAATTAGAAGTTTTTTAGAGCCATGGGAAAAAATGGTGCGATGTTGCACCAGAAGTGTATTTCATTCACTAAGGAAATTTGGTTATTATCTGTAGATAATTTATTACATGGAAAGCCAATTTGGAACCTTGTGCTCTGGTCAAGTCTTTAAGAAGTAATCACAGGGTAAAGGAAAAGAACCTTGGACTCGGTCTCAATTTCTCACTTTAACTTGTTTAGAGAACAATCTTGCCATCAGGAAGCTAAAGGGCAAAAGGAAAGGGGGTCCACCAGCAAAGCAAGCACTAGTCCAAGGAAGGAAGTACAGTATCCCAGTTCAGTCAGCCAAAGACCAGAAACACACATAGGCTGAAAAGCTCAGAATCCAGATTAGTGACAATCCTCTTGCCCCCAAAGCCCCAGGGTAGTTAAAAAAAAGAAATTCCAGAATGAATATAAAGCCCTAAATCAAGAACCCAGGAAATCCCAAAGATTAACACTAACAATAGCAGCATGGCAACCCTAAAATATAGGCAGACAAGAGGCCTAGGTGCACTGGGTATTCCGTGCTATCATGATAAAATGGATTCTGAATATCTCTGTTCAAAACCTCAACTATCCAGGAAAGTCTAACCCTGCAAGACAGAAGTCACCATAAGAATGCAGAGGATCCAGGATGACACCAAGAAAGTCTGATCACTCCACACAGAAGTGTAGCAAGAGAGATTTTCTAGCCCTAGTATAGTCCTGAAACAGGAACTAAATGATAGAGGAGCAATCAAAGAAAATATCGATCTATTTTTTTTAATGCTGTAGGGTAATCAATCACTAACAAGAATAACTTCATTATTACTTCAAGGAGTGACTAAAAAGGGGGAAAAGGGATTTTCAGAGGAAGTGTGTTAATAATTAAAAGAAATGGAGCAAGAAATTCAAAGTTAAATAAAAGCTCTGATTGAAAGAATTGTAAGAATAAATAGCTTAAAAAAACTAAGTAGTAACAATATAATCATAACAACAACAACATTTAGCGCTTATATAGCCCCTATTATGTACCAGGCACTGCATTAAGTTCTTTATAAATAGTATCTCATTTGACCCTTACAACAACCCTGGTAAGTAAGTGCTATAATTAACCCCATTTTATAGTAGAGAAAAAAGAAACAAACAGATTAAGTTATTTGCCCCAAATCATACAATTAGTTAATGTTTGAGGCCAATTTTTCCTGACTTCACACCTAGTGCTTTATCCACTGTGCAGCTAAAGTGGTAGGCAAATCTCAACGAAGTAGAGACAGATATAAGTTGTGCAGTGGGTAGAGCTCCAGCTTTGGAGTCAGGGAGACCTGAGTTCAAATCTGGCCTCAGTCACTTGCTACTAACTAGCCCTGTGATCCTGGGCAAGTCGCTTAACCCCAATTGCCTCACCAAAAAGAAAAAAAAAAGAGAAAACTCTAATAAACAAAAAAAAATCAATCATTTGATGAGCTAGCAACAGATATTAGAACAAAATCCAAAGACTGAGAATCTAGAAGAAAATGTGATATATCTAATATTAAAAACAACTGACTTAGACAACAATTCAAGTAGAGATAATTTGAAAATTATTGGCCATCCTTAAAACCATGGCTAAAAAAATCAAGAAACTATATCACAAAATCATAAAGATACTACCAATCTATTAAAACTACAGTGCAATGTTAACAAAGAATCTATCTATTATCTTATGGGAAAAAAGTAAAGCTCTAGGATTGTCAGAGCCAAAATGAGAGTTCCCACATAAAAGAAGAATCTGGCAAGCATCCAGAAAGGTGTATGGTTGTGATGAAAAATGTAACATATCTCCTCATATATAAGTAGACTAAAGATTGAAAAAAGAAAGAAATATTTTTTGACATGCTTACTGTTGGTTTGTTTTAGTTTACTATGCTTTTTAAACAGGGGGAGAGAAATAAGATGGAGAGAAAGACCCAGATAGTAATCATAACTATGAATGGGAATGGGATGAACTTTTCCATAAAATGGAAGGGTATAACAGAGTAGATTAAAAGCCATAATCCTATAATATGTTGTTTACAGAAAACACACTTAAAGCAGAAGGATATGCAGAGTAAAGACAAAAGGCTAGAGCAGAATATATTATGCATCAGCTGAAGTAAAAAAAGGAGGGGTGGCAATCCTGATCTCAGACAAATAAAAGCAAAAATGGATCTAATTAAAAGAGATAAGGAAGAAAACTACATCCTGCTAAAAGGTACCATAGACAATGAAGTCATATCTTTACTAAATATATACCACCAAATGGTATAGCATCCAAGTTTTTAAAGGAGAAGTTAAGGGAGTTACAGGAAGAAATAGACAGCAAAACTATACTAGTGGGGTACCTCAACCTCACCCTCTCAGAACTAGATAAATCTAATCACAAAATGAACAAGAAAGAAGATAAGGAGATGAATAGAATTTTAGAAAAGTTAGATATGGTTAACCTCTGAAGAAAATTGAATGGGGATAGAAAGGAATACACCTTTTTCTCAGTGATGCATGGTGCCTACACAAAAATTGACCCTGTACTAGGGCATAATAAGCTCACAATCCAATGCAGAAAGGCAGAAATATTAAATGCACTGTTTTCAAATCATGATGCAATAAAAATCACATGTAATAAAGTGCCATGTAAAACATAGACTAAAAATTAGTTGGAAATAAAATACTCTAATCCTAAAGAATGAATGGGTCAAACAACAAATCATAGAAACAATCAATAACTTCATTCAAGAGAATGACAGTAATAAGACAACATGCCAAAACTTATGGGCTTCAGTGAAAACAGTTCTAGGGGGAATTTTTATATCTCTCTGATTTGCATTTCTTTAATCAATAGTGATTTAGAGAATTTTTTTCTTTTTTTTTAGAAGAGCATTTTTTCATATGACTATAAGTAACTTAAATTTCCTGACAATTCAACTTAAATTAATTTACTTGTTCATTCCATAATATCAAGAGAACTAATGAAAAGAATGCAAGGTAAGGTGGCCTAGCTGTAATAGATCTTTATATGCTTAAATGAATAAAATAGAGAAAAAAGAGATCAATCAATTGTACGTGAAACTGAAAAAACTAGAAAAAGAAGAAATTAAAAATACACAATTAAATAGATAATTAGAAATTCTGAAAACTAAAGTAGAGATTAATAAAATTTAAATGAAGAAAATTATTAAAGTAATAAAAAAAACTAAGGGCTGCTTTCATGAAAATAATAATATAGATAAAACTTGGGTTAATTTTATTTGAAAAAAAAAGAAGAAAACCAAATTACTAGCAAAAATGAAAAGGGTGAATTCGCTACCTATGAGGAGGAAACCAAGACATTAACTATGAGCTATTGTACCCAACTTTATGCCAACAAATTTGACAATCTTAGTGAAATGGATGAATATTTACAAAAATATAAATTGCCCAGATTAAGGGAAGAGGAAATTTAAAAAAAAATTTCAGAACAAGAAATTGAACAAGCCATCAATGAATTCCCTGAGCAAAAATCTCCCAGGCCAGGTGTATTTCCAAGCAAATTATATCAAATATTTAAAGAACAATTAATTCCAATGTTACATTAACTATTTGGGAAAATAGGTGAAGAAAGAGTCCTACCAAATTATTTTTTATGATACAAATATAGTGCTGATAACTAAACTAGGAAGAGTCAAAACAGAGAAAGAAAATTATAGACCAATTTCCCTAATGAATATAGATGCAAAAATTTTAAATATATTACTATCAAAGAGATTACATCAAGTAATCTTCAGGATAATACACTATGACAAGGTAGGATTTATACTAGGAATGCAGGGGTTGTTCAATATTAGGAAAACTATCAGCATAATTGACCACATCAACAACAAAACTAACAGAAATCATTTGATTATCTCAAGAGATGCAGAAAAAGTTTTTGACAAAATAGAATACCCATTCCTATTAAAAACACTAGAAATTATAGAAATTAAGGGAGTCTTCCTTAAAATGATAGATAGCATCTATCAAATACCATAAGCAAGCACTATATGTAATGGGGATAAACTAGAAGTATTTCCAGTAAAATCAGGGATGAAACAAGGATGTCCATTAACACCACTGTTATTTGATATTGTACTAGAAATGTTACCTTTAGCAATAAGAGAAGAAAAAGAAATTGAAGGAAGTGGAATAGGTAAAGAAAAAACAAAGCTATCACTCTTTGCAGATGATAGGATGATATACTTAGAGAATCCTAGGGAATCAAGTAAAAAATTACTTGAAATAATAAACAAATTTAGGAAAGTTGCTGGTCATAAAACAACAGAACATAAATCATTGGCATTTCTATATATTGCCAAGAAATCCCAACAGCAAGAAATAGAAAGAGAAAATCCATTTAAAGTTACTATAAACATTACAAAATATTTGGGAGTCTACCTGCAAAAACAAAGTCAGGAACTTTATGAAAACAGTTACAAAACTCTTTTGACACAAAGTCAGATGTAAATAATTGGGAAAATATCAGTTCCTAATGAATAGGCTGAGCTAATATAATAAAAATGACAGTTCTAAATTAATTTACTTATTCAGTCCATGATATCAAAATGAAAAGAAATGCAAGGTAAGGTGGCCTAGCTGTGCCAGATTTTCAATTGTATTATAAAGCAGCAATCATCAAAACTACTTGGTAATGGCTAAGAAATAGACTGGTAGATCAGTGGAATAGGTTAGCTATGCAAGACACAACAGTGAATGACTATAGTAATCTACTGTTTGATAAATCTAAAGGCTCTAGCTTCTAGGATAAGAGCTCTTTTTTTTTTTTTAACAAAAACTGATGGGAAAACTAGAAACTAGTATGGCAGAAACTAAGGCATATACCAACCAACATTTTACACCCTATACCAGGAAAATTCAAAATGGGTACATGATTTAGATATAAAGACTGATATTATAAGCAAACTAGGAGAGCAAGGAATAGTTTACCTATCAACTCTATGGAGAAGAGAAAAAATTATGACCAAACAAGAGACAGAGAACATTATGAAATGCAAAATGGAGGACTTTGATTACATTAAATTAAAAATGTTTTTGTGCAAACAAAGCAAATGCAACCAAGATTAGAAGGGAAACAGAAAGCTGGGAAAGAATTTTTACAACCAGTATTTCTGATAAAGGCCTCATTTTTAAAATATATAGAGGAGTGAGTCAAATTTATAAGAATACAAATCATTCCCCAGTTGATAAATGGTCAAAGGGTATGAATAGGTAATTTTCAGAGGAAGAAATTTAAGTTTCCTATAGTCGTATGAAAAAATGCTCTTCTAAAAAAAAGAAAAAGAAGAAAATGTTCTAAATCCCTATTGATTAGAGAAATGCAAATCAGAATGACTCTGAGGTACCCCATCACACCTACCAGATTGACTAACATGACAAAACAGGAAAATTCTAAATGCTGGAGAAGATGTGGGAAAATTGGAACACTAATTCATTGTTGGTGGAGTTGTGAACTAATCCAACCATTTTGGAGAGCAATTTGTAACTATGCCCAAAGGGCTATAAAAATGTGCACAGTCTTTGACCCAGCAATAGCACTTCTAGGGCTATATCCGAAAGAGATCATAAAAATGGAAAAAGTACCCATATGGACAAAAATATTTCTAATAACTCTTTTTGTGATGACTAATAATTGAAAAATTGAGTGTATGCCCATTGATTGGTAAATGGCTGAACAAGTTCTGATATATGAATGTAATGGAATGCTATTGTGCTGTAAGAAATGGTGAGCAGGCTGACTTCAGAAAAACCTGGAGAGACTTGCATGAACTGATGCTGAGTGAAACAAGCAGAACTAGGAGAACATTATACATGGTAACAGCCACATTGTTCAGTGACTGACTTTGATAGACCTTGTTCTTCTCAGCAATGAAAGGAACTAAGACAACTCCAAAATACTCTTGATGTAAAAAAACTATCCACATCCAGAAAAAGAACCCATGGAGTCTGAATGCAAATGGAAACATACTATTAGTTCTGGTGATAACAGTATTTTCCTGGATAATCTCTCCTCTCTAGGTTTTCATAAGAATGTTCTCTCCTGGTACAACTCTTACAGGTATAATCACTTCTCAGGCCCCTTTGCTGGATCTTCTTTCAAGTCACATCCACTGATTCTGGATACTTCAACCACTGTCATAAGCTTTCTTCTATTATCTTTAAATTATCTAACTTGGTGATCTCATTAATTTCTATGAGTTCACTTTTGGCAACTAGGCATATGATTCTCAGATCTATTTATCTACCCCTAAATGCTCCTGAGATCCAGTCTCATGTTACCAACTTCCTGTGCCTATTGTCCTTTACATTTTTCAAATGCAACTTGTACAAAACAGATTTCTTTTCTCCAAAGCCCACATCTCTTCCCAGCTTTCCTATTACAATTTCTTTTCAATTTCTAAAATTCACCTATTTCCCTTCCACCTTCCTCATTTAAAAGAAAGACAAACAAAACCATTGTAACAAATATGGATAATTAATCAAAGCAAATATTCATATTAGTCCATAGGTCCCAATTTGCACCTTGAGTCCATCACGTCTTTGTCAGAATGTGGGTAGCATTTTTCATTATGAGTTACCTGGAATCATGGTAAGTCATTGCATGAATCATATTTCTAAAATATTTCAAAATTATTTGTCTTTACAAGTGTTACTGCATAAATTATTCTCTTGCTTCTGCTCACTTCATTTTGTATCAGTTCATACAAGTCTTCCTATATTTCTCTGAAACCATCCCTTTCATCATTTCTCACAGTACAATAATATTTCAGCGTACTCATATGTCATCATTTGTTTAGCTATTCCCCAGCTGATGGGCACCATCTTAGTTTTTAGTTCTCTGCCATCACAAAAAGAGCTACTGTGGATATTTTGTGCATACTTCTTTCTTTTATCTCTTTGTGGTAGACAGTGGTGGTATCGCTACATCAAAGGGTATTCAGAGATTAATAAATTTTTGAGCATAGTTCTAAATTACTTTGCAGAATGAGTGTCCTAGTTATTAGTGGGGGTCAAGTCAAGATGGCATAGAAAAGGCAGAGACTTTTATGAGCTCTCCTCAAAACAGCAAAACCCACAAAATGGTAGGGGAAACAATATTCCAGCCAAAGACAATTTAGAAGTTTGGCAGGAAAGATTTGTTGCACTGGGAAGAGTGTGGATAACAGTCTAGTGCAGGCTGCACTAAAGCAAGCCATCAGTAGGTCCAATGGAATCAGTGATGGCAGGGGTAGTTTCCAGACCTCTCAGCCCACAGACAGTAAGGGGGTCAGGCAACTGGTCAGAAGGAGATTATAGAGGTCCTTTCCTGGCACTGGGGGCAGAATTCTGTTGCATTGCCCATATGCAGATTTGAGTTGCTATCCTGAGTCTCAGGCCTATGGCATGGAGGAGAACTAGCAAACCATAGCTTGAAGATGCAGAGCCGGGACCGTGGTCGCACTTGCAAGATGGAAAAAAAAATGCTTGTGGTTCCTAACAGAGCAGAGCCTTAGTCAGGAGAGTAGTAAATGCACCTCTCCTTAGGTCATAGCACTTTAGAAGAATTGAAAACTTTCCAATCCCCAGAATTGTCTTTGAAACACCTGTACAAAACTCACAAAGCTTTGGACAGTGTCCCCTCCGTTCTGGAAGCAGAGTCCCACTCTAGTATACAGTTAAAAGTCAAGAAATAGGCTGAAAAAATGAACAAACAGCAGAAACACATCCTGACTATAGAAAGTCACTATGGTAAAGGGGAAGATCAAGCTCAGCAAAAGATAACAAAGCCAAAACCACTACATCCAAAGCCTCAGAGAAAAAATATGAATGCATACCAGGACAAAAAACCACTCAAAAAGGTTTTTTTTAATCAAGTAAGAGAGGTAGAGGAAAAAATGGAAAGAGAAATGAGAGAGATGCAAGAACAGCATTTAAAAAAGTCAGTAGTTTCATTAAAAAAATACTGAAGAAAATAACACCTTAAAAAAACAAAATAGGACAAATGATAAAAGAAGTACAAAAAAATAAGATAACTCCTTAGAAAGAAAAATTGGAGATACAAAAGCTCTTTGAAGAAAATGCCTCCTTAAAAATTAGAATTGGGCAAGTGGGAACCAATGACTTAATGGGACATCAAAAAACAATAACTAAGAAGAACGAAAAAATAGAAGATACTGTCAAATATTTCATTGGAAAAGCAACTTACATAGAAAATAGATCCAGAAGAGATGATTTAAGAATTATTAGACTATAATAAAGCTATGATAAAAAAAGAGCCTAAATATCATCTTTCAAGAAATTATCCAGGAAAACCGCCCTGATATTCTATAACCATAGGGTAAAACTAAATTGAAAGAATCCACCAATCACCTCTTGAAAGAGATCCCCAAATAAAAAAAAAAACTCCCAGGAATATTATAGCCAAATATCAGATCAGGGAGAAAATACTGCATGCCAGAAAGAAATAATTCATATATTATGGAGCCATAGTCAGGATAACACAAGATTTAACAGCTTTTACATTCAAAGATTGGGGGCCTTGGAGCATGATATTCCAGGGGGCAAAAATCTAGGATTATAACAAAGAATCCCCTACCCAGCAAAACTGAGTATAATGCTTCAGGGGAAAAGTATGTATTCAATGAAATAGAGAAGTTTTGAGCATTCCCAATGAAAAGATCAGAACTGAATAAAAAATTTGATTTTCAAATACAAGACTTTTCAAATATAATGCAAGAGAATATAAACACAATATATAAAAAGGTAAACAGGAAGGATAAATGATAAGGGATTGAATAAGGTCAATCTGTTTATATTCCTACATGGGAAAATGACATTGGTAAATTCCAAAACCTTTATTTATTATTACAGCAGTTAGAAGTATACATAGACAGAGAACATGGGAATCATTTGAATATGGTGGGATAATTATCTAAAAAATTAAATTAAAGAATGAGAAAGAGGAATGCACTGGGAGAAGGGGAAAGGGAAAAGTAGAATGGGGGAAATTATCTGACATAAAAGAAATGTGAAATAATTTTAAAGTGGAGGGAAAAGTGGGAGAGGAGTGGAGGAGCACCTGAACTTTACTCTCATCAGAATTAGGCTCAAAGAAAGAATAATATACTCACTCCACTGGACATATAAATCTATCTTACCATATAGGAAAGTTGTTGAAGAATGGGTAAGAGAGGGAGAAGGGGCTGATAGAAGGAAGAATAGATTAGGGAAGGTAAAAGTCAGAATCAAATCATTTTGAGAATGGACAAGTTGAAAGGAGAGAGAGAGAGAGAGACCGACAGACAGACAGACAGACAGAGACAGAGAGAGAGAGAATAGGATAGGATAAAGGGGAGTGGTGGTGGTGGGAAATATATAATAAGCATAAATTTGAAAACTATTTCACAGAAAGTTTCTCTGATGAAGACTTCATTTTTCAAAGATATAGAGAACTGAGACAAATTTATAAAAGGAAGAGCCTTTTCTCAATTCATAAGTGGTCAAACTTATGAATAGCAGTTTTCAGATGAACAAATGAATGGTATCTGTAATCATATGAAAGTGTGCTCTAAATCACTATTGATAAGATAAATACAAACTAAAACAATTCTGAGATACCACCTCACACTTATCACACTGACTAATATGACAGAAAAGGAAAATGACAAATGTTGGAGGGGATGTGGAAAAATTGAGACACTAATACTCTGTTGGTGAAGTGGTATATTAATTTAACCATGATGTAAAGCAATTTGGAACTATGCCCAAAGACCTACAAAACCCTTTCATAAAGTAATACCACTAGTAGGTCTGTCTTCCAAAGTGTTAAAAAAAAAAAAGGAAAAGAACCTATTTGTATAATAATATGTATAGCAGCTACTTTAGTAGTGTCACAGAATTAGAAATTGGGGCAATGTCCATCAATTAGGGAATGACTGAATAAGTTTTTCAATATGATTATGATGAAGTGCTATTGTTCTATAAGAAATGATTAGCAGAATGTTCTCAGAGAAGCCTGGAGAGATATACGTGAACTGATGCAAAGTAAAATGAACAGAACCAGGAGAATGGTGTATATAGTAAAAATAATATTGTACAATAATCAACTGTGAATGACTTATCTTTTCTCAGCGATACAATGATTCAAGAAAATTCTGAAGGACTTATTATGAGGAATGCTATTTATCTCCAAAGAAAGAACTGATGGAGTCTGAATACAGATTGAAACATTTTTTTTCTTTTTTTAAAATTAATTTGTTTTTAGTTTTCAAAGATCACTTCCATAAACTTTTGAGTTTTAAATTCCCCCCCCTCACCTCCCACCTCAACAGGGCATGCAGTCTGGTATAGTCTCTACCTACACATTCCTATTAGACATATTTTCACATTAGTCATGTTGTAAAGAAGAATTAGAAGCAATAGAAAGAACCACAAGAAAGAAGAAACAAAACAAAACAGAAGGAAAAAAAAGAGCAAATATTATGCTTTGATCTGCATTCAAACTCCATAGTTCTTTTTCTGGATGTGGATAGCATTTTCCAACATGAGACTTTTACAGATCTCTTAGATCCTTGCATTGCTAAGAACAGCTAAGTCTATCAAAGTTAATTATCACACAATGTGGCTGTTACTGTGTACAGCCTTCTTCTGGTTCTGCTCACTTCATTCAGCACAGTCCATACAAGTCTTTCCAGGTTTTTCTGAAGTCCATTTGCTCATCATTTCTTATAGCACAGTAGTATTCCATCGTATTCACATACCAAAACTTGTTCAGCCATTTCCTATTTGATGGACATCCCTTCAATTTCCAATTCTTTGCCACCACAGAAAGAACTGCTATAAATATTTTTCTCCATGTGGGTCCTTTTCCCATTTTTATGATCTCTTTGGGATACAGCCCTAGAAGTGCTATTGCTGGGTCAATGGGTATGCACATTTTTATAGCTCTTTGGACATAGTCCCAAATTGCTCTCCAAAATGGTTGGATCATTTCACTACTCCACCAACAATGTATTAGTGTTCCAATTTTCCCACATCCAAATCTTACAAAATTTTCTCTAAGTCTAGTCCACAAATTGCAATTGGATCTGTGATTTTATCAGGAGGATTCTGACTGTGAGTCTATGGTTAATGAAATACACAGAGTTGAACAGTGTAAAGAACAAATGAATTAGCATTGATCAAAAAACTCTATTATACAGATATGAAAAGCAAAGCAATTATAGGAGAGAGCAAATACATAAAGAAGAAGAAGAATGTGGAAAATCTCTGGAATTCTATATGGTTGCAAGAAGCACAACACAACAAAAACACAAGTTGGATTAAGTGAGCAAGTTTTTATTTTATTTACATCAAGAATTAATTTCAAGGGAGATAACTAACAGAAACTAAGCTTCTCTGCAAAAGTGGGAAGTCCCACGGACAAATAAGATCCATAATTAATGACACAAATGTCTCTCAATTGTTAATCAATTACTTCATAACTCTCCATTCAGATGTAAACATACTCTCATCTTTCTTAAAAAAAAAGATAGTTTTCATATACCTACCCCTTAGTTATCCCAGCAGATAGATTGCTGGGCCTGTGATCAGGAAGACCTAAATTTAAATTGGGCCTCAGACACTTATTAGCTGTGTGGCCTTAGACAAATCTCAACCTCTGCCTGCTTCAGTTTCCTCATCTATAAAGTGTGTGTAATAAGAACACCTCCCTCCTACTGTGGGGCTGTCTTGAGGATCAAATGAGGTAATAATATTGCCTAACAAATACTAAGTACCATAAAAATTTTATCATTATTATTATTATTATCAGACTCCAGTGACTCTTCCAAATATAGAACAATTATGTGTTTCTATAGGTGCTGAACTTTTGTAGCCTGAAGTGATTGGTTACACTATTTTTACAATGTCCTTGCATAATATGCATTGATGACTTAGTCTAGGCTCTTTGAAATCCTTCTGCTATTTCTGGTGCCAATGATCTCGTTATGAATTACTGTTGTAAATCAAGCCATTTCATTAAAGAAATCACTATGATTCTGCCATTTGTTCAAAGCCTTTTTAATGAAATAGTGTTGCCAGATTCTGTATGGCTTTTGCCATTGAGGGCCTTTTAATTCCACACTTGGATCTCAATGACTTCATTGTCTCAATTCTGAGATAAATCATTTCTCGTCACATTCATCAAGTCCTGTTCCATGTATCTCTTGTCACCTTTTAAAATTGGTTGCTATGGTGATATTTCTTTATTCCCAATATATTCTTAGCCTTTTGATTTGATTACTATGTGGTCTGAGACACATAAAAAACAATCATTTAATGTATGTGGGCACAATTCTTGTCCTCTGGACATATAAGATGAAAAAACAGCAAGATAAGCAGTTGTCCTAAATCCATTTCTAATTTATGTTCATAGGATATAACATGAGAAGAATGAGAATAATAGTAATATTTAGCTTATTTATGCACATAAGTTATTATCAAAATATAAGATCAGGAAACAAAAGACTCTTTTTACCTTAGAAATATCTACCTTAGGATTCACATCCAAATCCTACAAAATTTTCTTCAAGTCTAGTCCACAAATTACAGTGGGATCTGTGATTTTATCGGGAGGATCCTAAGTGTGGAAAATCCCTCCACTTCTGAAGATTACAATTCATCTGCGACTAAATAGATCCTATAAAGTTACTTGAAGAAAATGGAGCTTTAAATGACTTACTAAGTACAGAATTCGCATGAAAAATTCAAAATGTACTATATATAGATTGTCCAGATCCCTTAACAACATTGCTTCAAGCTTATTGCTCCAACCAGTGTTATTAATTACTTTGAAATATCCAATGTATAAGCATTCTTCAGATGATGCACTGAAGTGAATAAAGTGATCCAATATCTGTGGCAGTATCTTTAAACAGATTGAGTAATTTAGTTTATGGTGCATAGTTTATCCAAAAAGTTCTATATTTAGATGTGAATGTCTGCACAGAATTAATTTTTGCTTTTCAATTTGTATCTTTGGGAACACAAAATGTTATTCTAGTATATAAAAATAAAATCCAATAATGTCTCTCTGTATATAAAAATGAAGCAAAATGGCAACAATTTTATTTAAGGAAAATAATGATTTTTTTTAATTTAGAAAATCTAGAAATAAGATTTCATCAATGATTTGCTAGCTAAAAAATACAAATTGCTGAAAAAATATCCAGAAATTTTAATTCAAAATTCAAAATATATCCAGGAATAAAGGAATTGGATTGGTATTCATTCATTCTGCAAACATGTATTAAGTATTTGCTGTGTTCAAAGTACTGTAGTAAGAGTTGACATTAATACTATCCTTAGCTTCAAGCAGCTCATGGTCCGATAAGCATATCAATGTCCCTATTAATGTTTTTCTCTGCTTGGTTCTTAGGAAGAATTAAATCACATATTGCAGACACTTTTGAAAAATACCAATTTGATTTTTTTCTTCAAATTACAGAATTTTTGAATTAGAGCATAATAGCAGAAAATAGGTACATTTGATATAAACATATGTTTTGTGAACTTGAACATGTCCCATAACCTTCTTCAAACATCAGTTTCCTTATCTGTAAAAAATGATGGTGATGATGATGATGATGAGAAATAACATTGAGGTTTACAAATGCATTATTCATTTGAATACTTCATGTCTTATATTCAGTTCAGGTTTCAATTCCTATAGAAAGCTTTTTCTTCATCCACTGTCCTCAGCCAATCTCCAGCTATTCATGCTTTTTCCCACCTCTAATTATACTGTAAAATAAAGAGTGTAAATTGCAAATTAATGATCTATTTGTTAATCTGGTTTTCCCTCCTCCAAAGAGAATGTGAGCTCCTAATTTTCCTTGTTTGTGGATTGATGCAGAAAGGCAGTCATTGCCCTAATGGAAGCTAAAAAACTGGGGGGTGGAGTTAGATAGGTGAAGATAGGTGGGAAGGAGGAGGTAACCCCACTAAAATAAAGAAGTATTCAAGAGGGTCATGAGTCAGGTTTGATATGACCTTGGGTGCTCTGGGTACTTCCAAACAAGGTAGTCCTGGTAATGATCTCAGTAAAAGAAGTAGAAGGCTGTAGGGGTCAAAGTATTGCCTCATGAGAAGGTTGCTGGGATAGAGGTAGAAAAGCAGTGGGAGGAGTCACGGGTTGATTTGCATTTGAAGAACTTAGTATGGTACCTTACATATAATAGGCATTATTACTTGTTCAATTAAATAAGACTGATCCTCACAACAATTCAAGGAAGCAAGTACTTAAAGCAAAAATACTCTTCAGTTTCTTTTACTGGAAAGGAACATGAAAAGGATATTTCTCTAAAGTCCCATAGCAAGTATGAAAAGCAACTAGGTGGTACAGTAGAGACAGTTACAGTACAGTGAATAGAACACTGGACCTGGAGTCATGGAAAGTTGAGTTCAAATCCAGCATGAGACACTTAGTATATACAAAACCCTTGGCAAAGCCAATTAACTTCTGTCTCAATTTCCTCATCAGTGAAATGGGGATAAATTATAGCATGTACCTCAGATGGTTGTTTTGACGGTAAAATGAGATAACATTTATAAAATGCTTTGAAAATCTTAATCAGTTATATAAATGTGATTGTTGTTATTATTATTTACAATAATAATCCAGCAATTCAATTAATATCAAATGTGTTAAGTAGATGGAAAGCCATTTACCATCTAGAAAGTATAAACATAATTTACTATTATTTTCATAAATAATTCCATGATGAATTCATTGACAAAAAAGGATAAAAAAGATATTTATGCTTCTAGAAATGAAAAGAGAAAGGGTATTTTACTTAAGGCTACAATTATACCAATAATGTAATGGATCTTTGACCTCATTGATCTGGTACTTCATCCAATGATGGAGATTGCAGACTGTATACACATTTCATCATTCTTGTCTATGTTCTCCTGTTTTACGTAAATCTGACCCAAGAAAGGAATTTACCCAATATTGTATGTGACTGTATGTGTTTGTGTTTGTTGTGGGTGGAGTGGAAAAGATCCCACATATTTTCTAGATATTACCTAGACCTCCAAGCTCAGAAGCCATAGGTTGGCCACTTGATACTTAGATCATGAAAAATAAAATTAAAAGACTGTGTCACGTAAAACTCTTCATTTATTTCATTTATTTAAAAAATAACAAATCAGAATTTTGTGACATCTCATTGTAGGGTACAAAAAATGCTAGACAAAATGAGGCTATTAGAAACACACATTTAAAACTATTCAAAACTATGTTTAAAAAAATAAATGGCTAATACCACACGTATTCACCAGTCTCTTAGAAGTGAAAGGTTTTCTTTTAGATTATGAAAATAAAGGTCCAGAACTTTAATTCCCTTCTGTTAAGATTTCCTGATTATCTTTAGTGCTTAGTATCTAAACTCTACTTTGAAAAATAGCAGCTCTACCCGTAGCGCCAAACCTGATTTAAACACCTTAGTGACTGTTAGGAACCCCACTGAGTTTCAAGTGGGAAGATTAATTATTTGTAAATGACATCTTAGAAAAAGAAGTCCTCACCTTCAGCTCCACTGGGAAATGCATGTGTTTGTGACACAGGAAATATAAAACCCCTACTGCCTTTTTATTTTCCCTTTACTCAGAACAAATATTAGCAAAAATTAATAGGAGTCTTGTCAATTCATATCATTACTTTCCTCCCCTTGCCTATTGGGAAAAAATCATTGATTAAAGACAAAGAGCACTTGTATGCTTTTTCTAATTCTTTTCACAAAATTTCAAGCAAAGCACTTGTAAGTGTTGCCATCTTTATCTTAGAGAATAAATCAGAATACACCAGGCCTTGTAGTTCACAAGTGTTATCCCTGCTACTAGGGGAGGCTGAGGATCACCTGGGCTCAGGAGTTCTGAGCTGCAGTATTGCTGAAGGAGAGCAGGTGTCATAAAAAAATCTGGCACCAGTTTGATGAATCGTCAGGAACAAAAGGTCAAAACGCTACCTAAGGAGAGGTAAACTATCCAAGGTTGAAAACAAGGCAGATCAAAGCATATGTATTGATTAATTAGTGGGAACACAAGTCTGTGTAAGACAGGGAAACCTAGTCTCAAAAAAGAAAAAAAAAAGGAAAAAAGAACAAAGCACAATTCATAAAATCATTAGCATGGGTAGTGAATTGTAATTATAACCTTTACTCCCTTAAATCCAAACCAACCTTGTTGAGTCCCAGCCCACACCACACATGAACACTCCTTGTCCTTATTGTTCCTTCTGCATTCTCAAAGAGGACCATGACATCAGGGAGGTGATGCCTCGTGACAAACAACAACAACAACCTCTGCATGTGAATTGGATATAAGTGAGACAGAGCTGTGCAAAGTCATCACCCTCACTCTCTCCTCCAGTCATCAGAGTCCAGTGGCAGTACATAGGTCAAGATGACTAATGACGGCCCCAAATGCAATGGGAGACCTTGGTCTTTTAAAACTAATGTCTTTCCTAGGTCTCAGTTTGTCTGAGGCAACATTCATTCACTAATTAAAGGTTAGGTAAGACTTGAGGCAAAAAAATGGCCTAGTTTGCCTTCACAAAAGAATCAGTCTAGGAGGAGAACCCTCACAGTTTCCGGCCAGAACAGAAACAGTTGCTATTTACACTTACTCTGAGAGATTGAGACTCCAGACACACATCCTTTCCATTGAATAGGGTATCCCAAATAACTGTGCAATAATAACAGGAAGGTGAGATATAATTAGCAGTTTCTCATAATCCCTACACATTGTGTTAGAAAACAGCGCTGAGAAGTGTTAAACAAAAAAATCGTATGCTTAGATTTGGAAGAAATCTTACAGATTATCAGGTATAAATCCTTCATTTTATGGATGAAGAAACTGAAGCCCAGAGTGGACATGTGACTTCCCCAAGGTCATACAGTCAATAAGTCACAGATCCAGATTGAAAAACTAAGGCCTTTTGGATCTAAATGCAGTATTTTTCTTTCCTCTACAGCATGTTGCTGTCACAAATTACTGGGGGGGGGTTTCCCCTTGGTTCTTTTGTTTGGCTTTCAAAGCCTTTTAAACCTGATTATTTCCTGGCTTTGTAGACTTCTTACCTTTACTCTTTTCCCAGTGACATGGCCCTCTCTACTCTTCCTCAAACAAAACAATCCATCTCCCAATTCCAAGGATTTACTGGTAGTACCCCACGCCAGTAATTATCTTCCTCCTCATCTCTACATCCTGGCTTCCTGTAGGTCCTAGCTAAAACCTTACCTTCTAAGAAGCTCTTTCCTACCCCCCCCCTTAACTCTAGTGCCTTCCTTTTGTGGATTATGTCCTAGTTATGTGGTCTATATCTTTTTATCTAATTGTCTATATCTTTTATGTAATTATCCGCATGTTCCCTCTCCCATTAGACCCTGGGATCCTTGAATGCAGGAACTGTTTATTTGTCTAAATTTTTGTTTTGTTTTGTTTTTGCCTTTATAACCACAGCACTTAGCACTGTGCCTGGCATAGAGCAGATGCTTAATAAGTGCTTACTGACGCGACTTTTTCCAATGTGAAATTAAATCAGGTAGATCAATCCCAATTTTTCCTGCAGAAAGCTAAAAGGAACACAGCGCTATTGCTTAATGAAAAGAAAAAACACATCCAGTCTAAACTATCATGCACAAAGAATATTAAATACTATTGTCAAGGGTCTAGTCAAACATGACATACAATGTTATTTCCAATGCCACATTATAATAAATAAATTTTTAATTTGTATATTCATGTTTAAAATAGATCTTAAAGGCAAACCATTTTTTCTTCAAATGCTATGAATGTATGTTATCCATTATGAAAAAAGATCATTCTCAGAGATTTAAACTTTTGTGATGCATTAGACATTGATTAGTCTTATGGATCTATTAAAGTTACTGATAAAACTTTATTTTAAAAGCTGAGCACCTAGAATATTGGGAGATTATTTGTTTCACAATTTATAAGATATACTACAAGAAATCAGTTTATTAATATTAAAATGTTGATTCTCTGAGAAAAAAATGTCATGCGTGAGAAAGGCACAAATGTAGAATAATAAATTAAATAAGGATACAAGAGAGAGGGAGCTCAGAGTTGAAGTAGTTTGAAACATGTTCTCACAGACATTAAGGAAAGCCTTCTTGAAGGCATTTAATTTAAACTGCGTACTCTTTGTTCTTGATCCCATATGAATTATGTTTATTGTCCTCAGAAACCACATCCTTACCTAACCTGAAGTTAATCAAGTTAATGACCTTCTTTTCTCTGGTAGGACCAACTTTACTTCTTGAAGGAAGTACAATAACACCAATTTTAAAAAAAAGGACAGGGAATGAGAGTACCAAAGGAAGCAGTGAATGGAATACAAAGAAAAACTTTCTATACCCCTAAATTCCCACAACCAATAAATCTCATATTTGGGAAGGGGTATCAGAGGGCACCTAGACCTTCCTTGAAATTTTGGTGTCATCCTCAAGTCCTTACTCTCAACTCCCACATGCAATTTATTTCTAATGCCTGCCAATTTTATCTTCATAATATCTCTTGAATATGTCCCGTTTTCTCCTCTGACACTGTCATCTTTCTGGGGAAGGCTCTCATTATCTCACACTAGAACTATTGCAAAAGGCTTCTGGTTGGTCTCTCCATTTCAAGTCCCCCCATCCCCAGCACATCTTCCATTCAAGTGTCAAATTGATCTTAAATCTCAAGTCTGAACATGTCACATCTGCTATTCAATAAATTCCCATGGCTCCCTATCTCCAGGATTAAATATAAAATCCTATGTTTGACATACAAAGCCTTTCATAACCGGTTCTCTTTCTACCTTTCCAGTTTGCTCATACCTTACTCCTTTCCACATACTCTATGAATGATAATTGATTCCTTGCTGTTTCTTGTACAAGCTATTTCCCTTTTCTGGGCATTTTTAATGCCTGTCTGCCATGCTTGGAATTCTATCCTTCCACATTTTCATCTTCATGCATAAAAATTTAACAATAAAAATTTTAGTATATGTCACCATTACAAACATTCACAAATTCCAAATAAAAGTTCTCAAACTATAGAGACCCAAGCAGAAGAAATTACAACCATGGGTATTAGACTTACCAATCGTTCTTTCTGATAATTCTTAAGTTGTTCCAAAGATTCTTTCACTATGTCTACAAAAGATGAGCCTACATTCTAACACTTTCATTCAGTTGCCCCACCATTTTATTCACTTGCATAATAGTCTGCCAACATTAAAAAGAATAACAGGATAGCAACTGGTCCCATCGTTGTTTTTACTTGAACTCCACTGAGTATAAATATAGGAACGAGATATTAAAATTAGAATATTTGACATTTATCTAAACACTTCAAGGTTTCAAAACCTTTTATATACTGTATCGCATGTGCATCTCGTGACAACCTCAGAGCTGTGAATTAGGTACTACAGATATTATCATCCTCTTTACATAGATGAGAAACTGAGGATTAAAGTGGTAAAGTGAATAGTAGTAATATAGCTTATAATTGTCAATGGTAGGTATTAATTAAACCCAGGTCTTCCTGACTTCGTGTCCAACATTCTATCAACTTTATTATGCTGCCTTCCTATGGTACATTCCATAAAATTATCAGAATAAAGTAATGCTATTATACCTGGCTGTCCTAGTTCTTAAGTAACTCAGTTCTTGACCTTTTCTCCTGTGATTAAATGTTTGCTTCACATGCTATTTCCCAAAGGGACTGGATTTCTTCCATCTGGATCCAGTCTTCCAAACTGATACCCATTGCTTGACCTGCTGCATAATGATGTCTGCCTGGATATCTGGTGATTGATTGAAACTTGTAAGTCTGTCATTCACCTGCCTTATTAATGCTTGTATAAATATTTGGATCTTGCACTCAGTTTAGAATATTTACCAATAACATTGAGATATAACCATAACAAGCTTAGGACACAATTTTAGCTCTATCTTCTTGAATGTTCATCTTTCAAGTAATCAAATTCTGATCTCTCTCCATGTTTCTAGAATGAAGGAGTCTGTTTTAAAGCCAAATCCTTGGGCTTCTCAGACCTGTCCTAACCATTGAATATAAATGTCATAACCAAGGATAATAATATCTGTAGTGCCTAACTTACAGTTCTGAGGTTGTCATAACCCATTGTGCAGGTTATAATAGGTTGGACAAGTATTTTATGCTTAAATATAGAAAGTTTACAAAGACTGTGATTAGACAGTAATCACACTTTTACAGCAACACATATGACCACAATTCCAGTCGTAGGGCATAAGGCCTAGTAGAATTGTTATGGATCTCTATTTACCTAGGAGCTATTAAAACAGATTCATAGTTTTATGATTTTCTTACTGTAGTCTATTAGATATTGCTAACTTCCAATTCCTTCTTTTCAGCTTAGAATTTATTTATTTATTTATTTTTATTTTTCAACATTCACTTCCACAAGATTTTGAGTTTCAAATTTTCTCCCCATCTCATCTCTCCCCACAATTGAAGATGGCATGCATTCTGACTACCCCTTCCTCTAATCTGCCCTCCTTCTATCTCTCCCCCACTTCTCTTATTGCCTTCCCCTTTAATTTTCCTGTAGGGCAGGATAGACTTCTAAACCCAATTTTCTGTATATCTTATTTCTCAGTTGCATGTGAAAACAAATTTTTTTTAACATTTGTTTTTAAAATTTTGGGTTCCAAATTTACTCCCTTCCTTCCTCCCCTCATGAAGAAAGCAAGCAACTCAACACAGGTTATACATGTATAGTCATGCAAAACACTTTCATAGCAGTCATGTTGTGAAAAACTATATTTCCCTTAATTCTATCTTGTCCCCCATTTATTCTATTCTAGCTTTTGACCCTATCTCTCTTTAGAAGTGTTTGCTTCTGATTACACCCTCCCCCACTCTGCCCTCCCTTCTATCATCACCCTGCTCTCTTGTCCCCTTTCCCTGCCTATTTTCCTGTAGGGTAAGATAGATTTCCATACCCAATTGAGTGTGTATGTTATTCCCTCCTTAAGCCAAATCCAATGAGAATAAGATTCCCTCATTCCCTCTAACCTTCTCCCATTTCCCCTCCACTGGAAAAGCCTTTTCTTGTCTATTTTATGTGAGATAATTTACACCATTCTACCTCTCCCTTTTTCCTTCTCCCAGTATAATCCTCTCTCACCCTTTAATTTTATTCTCCAGATTGCACCCCTTCATCTTCAACTCACCTTGTACCCTTTATCTATCTATCTATCTATCTATCTTTCTATCTATCTATCTATCTACACACATGCACACACACACAAACACACACATATATATATATATTTTTTTTTTTCGCTCCAACTACACTAATACTGACAAAGGTCTCGTGAGTTACAAATATCACCTTTCCATGCAGGAATGTATACAGTTCAATCTTAATAAGCCCCTTTTGATTTCTCTTTCCCGTTTACCTCTTCATGTTTCTCATAAGTCTTGTATTTGAAGTCAAATTTTCTATTCAGATCTGGTCTTTTCATCAAGAATGCTTGAAAGTCCTCTATTTCACTGAATGTCTATTTTTTTCCCCTAAAGGATTATATTCAGTTATGGTGGCTAGGTGATTCTAAGTTTTAATCCTATCTCCTTTGCCCTCCGGAATATTACATGCCAAGCCCTTCAGTCCCTTAATGTAGAAGCTGCTAAATCCTGTTTTATCCTGATTGTGTTTCCACAATACTTGAATTGTCTCTTTCTGGCTGCTTGCAATATTTTCTCCTTAACCTGGGAACTCTGGAATTTGGCTACAATATTCCTAGGAGTTTTTCTTTGGGGATCTCTTTTAGGAGATGATCAGTGGATTCTGTCCATTTCTACTTTGCCCTCTGGCTCTAAAATATCAGGGCAGTTTTACTTGATAATTTCTTGAAAGATGATGTCTAAGCTCTTTTTTTAATCATGGCTTTCAGATAGTCCAATAATTTTTAAATTCTCTCTCCTGAATCTATTTTCCAGGTTAGTTGTTTTTCCAATGAAATAGTTCACAATGTTTTCTTTTTTTACATTCTTTTGTTTTGTTTTACAGTGTCTTGATTTCTCATAAAGCCACTAGCTTCCAATTGCTCCATTCTAGTTTTTAAGGAAGTATTTTCTTCAGTAACCTTTTGGACTTCCTTTTCCATATGGCCAATTTTGCTCTTTAAGGCATTATTCTCCTCGTTGGTTTTTGGACCTCTTTTGCCATTTGAGTTAGGCTATGTTTTAAGGTGTTATTTTCTTAAGTATTTTTAGGGGTCTTCTTTAGCAAGCTGCTGACTTGTTTTTCATGATTTTCCTACATCACTCTCATTTCTCTTCCCAGTTTTTCCTCTACTTCTCTTACTTGCTTCTAAAAATCATTTTTAAACTCTTCCATGGCCTGGGACCAATACATGTTTTTCTTGGAGGCTTTGGATGTAGGAACTTTGACTTTTTTGTCTTCTCCTGGTTGCATGTTTTGATATTCTTTGTCACCAAAGAAAGTTTCTATGGTCTGACTTTTTTTTTTTAACAAGGTTTGCTCATGATCCCAGCCAAGTACTTGAGTTATAAACTCTTTGTCAAGATAGGGGGTCTGCTTCCAGTGTGGAGAATGTACCATGCTTCGCAGGTTTTGTCCATCTGTTTTCAAATATATTTCTAGGGACCTGTAAGTTTTCAGTTCTTCCAAAGTGGTATGATCAAAGCCAAGGTGTTTACTCCATTCCTGGCCTGTGCTCTGGCCTATGAGTGACCACAAACACATATTTCTTCCTTGGAATCATGAGGAGTATTTACTCTGTACCACTACTACAAGCTCCAGCATGCCAGTGCTCCTCCTCGCCCCAGGACCACCACCTAGAACTGTGACACAGATCTAAGCACAGGCAAAGCAAGAGAATCCTGCACCTGCAAAGATATGCCTGCAATCCCCCTCTGATCAGCCACTCTATTCTCCTTAAGTCTGTGGGACAAAAGCTCAGGAAGCATCCACCACCCTGGGATCACACACAGGGACTGGGGCTGGGACCCAGCTTCTCTCTCTTTGAGGTCACAGCCTTTTCCTACTGACTTTCTAAGTTGTCTTTGGTGTTTGTGGGTTGAGAAGTCTGGAAACCACCACATCTACCTGTGATTCGGTCTTCTGAGGCCTGCTCCAGGTTTGCTGAGGTCTTTTTTGCCTGTGTGTAAGCCCATGCCAAACTGTGTCCATCTTTCTGACTGGCATGATATACCTTTCCAATAAACCTCCAGGTTTTCTTGAGTTGAAAATTTGTTTCACTCTATCTTTTTGTGGGTTCTGCTGCTTTAGAATTTGTTTAGTGTCATTTTTTACAAGAATTTGGGGAGGTTTGGGGGAGAGTTCAAGCAAGTCACGGCTTTAATTCTGCCACGTTGGCTCCACCCAGCACCCTCCTCCTTTTTCTCTCTCCTTATTTCTGTCCCTCTTTCTCTTCCTATCTCTCATATCCTTCCTTCTGCTTTGGTTTCCCCTCCATAAAAGTTTCTTTTAAAATGTGTCTGATGCACGAATATACTTAGGAAAGAAAAGATCTCTCAATTACAGAAAACTATTTGGCCCAAACTAAAGCCTGGGATGAGGAAATTTATATATATACATATATATACATATACATATATATATATATACATATACATATATATATATATGTATATATATATATATATATATATGTATATGTATATATATATATATATATATGTATATATATATATATATATATATAGAGAGAGAGAGAGAGAGAGAGAGAGAGAGAGAGAGAAAGAGAGAGAGAGAGAGATGTAGATATAGATATAGATATCCATGGCATGATACAAGTTTTGAGATGTCAGTATTTGGGATTAAATCATTCCAACTTAGTATGTAACTATGCTGAATGTTAAGCACTTGGGGGAAACCAAATTACTTATCATGTCATATTTTTAATGATGAAATACTTTCTGAAGAACAAACATTGCTAAAAATCCATGCCCTGAACTCTTCTAAAGTTACATTTCTCATAAAATCATCATTGCTAATGTCAGAAGCTTCCTACTGGGAATAATTTTTCCTAGTATCTTTTATGTTTTGAAAGTATGATCAATATAAGTAACACATGGAATGAACCTTATTAATTTGTGTTTTTCAATAATTGCTAAGCAACTTAATTCTGCTTAAGGGTGGATAGAGTGATAAATTCTAGCATCCCAGAAGATATTGGTAATTTTAGTATTTTGCACTCCATAGAAGTGTTACAGAACTGGTACTTATTGATCTCACTTAACCCTCAGGAACCAATTTCATATGAAGTCTATATCTCTAATAAAGATGAGGGCGATGCCTAGTACAGCAGAATCACCAGAGCAGCCATCAATTTCCTTTCATCTTTCTCATGCACTTAATATTACTTTTCCCTATGACTTCAAACTACACACTTCAGGACCATATCTGGATATTTTTAAGGAGTAGGATAAAGATACAGCAATTACCATAGTGGCTTTCTTTCACTCTTAGTTGGCACTAAGAGTGTGGTGGATCTCTGAAGGAGCAGATCACTTTCAGAGTTTCAAAAAGGCCTGGAACTATGCTTAAGGGAATGGAGTCTCCGTTGGCTCCTATGAGCAACTGAATATGCTATTGTATATTTGGAGACCATTAATGTTTTCATTCTTCATTTAGGAGTTCTTGTGGGATATATTTATTATACAGTAATCTTTGACATTCCAAATAGGAAACTGACTATCAGGTAACAAGAAACATATTGATAACATGGAAGTGGTTGTAAAAAATTCTTCCCTCTCAGAAACTAAGAACAACATAACTGTCCTTCTTGTCATCCTGTTTTATAATCACGTCAACTTCGAGTGCCCTCTTTCCATCCTTCTTCATAGGCAAGTCATGTGAAATTATGATTCTTGTTTTGCCAGGTTATGCTCAACATTAATCACTTTGTGTGATCTATACTACCCAAACTTTGATTCTATTAATTTTTTCCTTCAAATACTCTCATCTCTCTGCATCCATAAGTTTGCTTTTCCTTTGAGTCCATTTTAAACTCGGATGCTGAACTCTTTTTGGTTTTGGATTGAGAACTGACTTTATGGTACAGAGCTGTGGCACTTAAAGTCCCCTCCTTGTAACCACTAATGCAAAAACAACAACAAAAAAAAAACAAAGCAGGAAATAAGTGAAATCCCTGTGTGATGATCCCCTCATCCCTCTTCAGGTCTGCTCTCTGACATTTCACCTGTTTTAGGGCTATATTACTCCACTTGGTCCTGTATTAGTGATGCTGTAGATACTAGACTATTCCTTCTCTGCATTTCTACCAATGAAGCTGTTATCCTGAATCCTATCTCTTCAAGGTCTGATTTTTTTTTTTTTTTGCTTTTTAGGGTGACAGCTTGTTTTATAAATATGCCTATCTGCAATGATATGTGTGAAATGTGCAGTGAAGACTGCCTGGGCAAACAGGGATTATATGTAGTCACTGTACTCTTTCTCTGAGAACTACTTGGCTCTCAAAGATTCTGCATCACTATGCAGATGACACCCATCTATGACATCCATCCTTCAAATCTCCCTGGGCTCCTACAACATAGATGCTTGCTAGATACACAATACTTGCTAGATACAACCCTCTGCATATCTTATAGGCATCTCAAAATCAAGCCCTTCAAAACTCCCATTGTCAACCATCTTCTCCTTCAAAGTATTCTATTTCTGCTGAATGTACTTCCTAGTCACCCTAGTTTGTCATCTTTGATTTTTCACTCTCCCTTTTTCTTATAAAATAAATTTCCAAATCTTGTTGATTTTATTCCCCTTTAATTTATTACATGTTCTCTCTACTTTTGTAGCTACTGCAGTAATTCAGGTGTTTTACCTCTTACCTGGTAATCTAAGGGCTTGGTTTTCCTACCTTCAATATTTCCTTTCTCCAATCCATTTTCCACACAGCTGCCAAAATACTCTTCCAAAAGGTATAAGTCTAACTACGTTGCTGCCCTGCTCAAAAAAATTCATTGGATCCCATCTGTGTACAGAATCAAATAAAAACTCAGGTTCAGTTCTAGTTTCTTTAAAGATAGTCACAGCACCATGAATAGTCTTTCCCATTTTCCCCACAGGTTACTACCACGCAGTGGGCAGTTTAATTTTCCCTTCTTTTCTTCCTGGACCTTCTGAACCAGTGAAATCTTTTTCGAACACCTTGCTAAGAATACAACAGCAACTATAGTGTGTGATGGTTTAGTAATCAAACGTATTCTCATTTGAATGATTTTCCTCTTTAAAACCAAGTACAAATTAGGTCTAATAACAGATTTAAATATTTCCATTAAACAATCATACATTCCATAAAAATGTTTATGTAACCAAAATTAAAATTCAGTGATAAAAAGGGGAGAAACATGTTAGAATTTATAAAAATTTTGTGGAATAGTAGGGAATCTTTTCTCATAACTCTTCCCTACCCCAGCCCAATGAGTGCATAAGTGAGACCCCATTTATATGTGTGAACAACCACACACATCCATGAACCATCCCAACAATTCTATCATCAAATATCATTTGAATATCTCTACCTATATGAAAATATTTGGATTACACCTAGAGGCAGCAAATACTAAGCACGTTTTCAAACTCATTTGATATTGTGATATTGATTTTCTACATTCTGACCTAGGTAACTGTGCAATCCGAATGACAGCTAACATGAAAACAAAATTAAAAACAACCAGGTGAAATATATTTCTCTTAAGAACTATTAGAGTTAGAATTATTATCAGATTTCATTAAACATTGTATTTAAATGATTTGCCTATGTACAAAATATGCATATGGCTTTAAGTTTATGTTATTAATACTATATTTTGATTATATTACTAAAATTTTGTATAGGAGTCTGCTTAATAATGAACTCCTTGAAATTGATTAGCTGGCTTGTTCTGAGTGTGCCTGTATGTGTGTGTGTGGGTGGGGTGGGTGGGTGGGTGTGGGTGTGGGTGTGTGTGTGGGTGGGTGTGGGTGTTTTCATGAGTGCAACTGAGAATCTAAGTTAAAAAGATTGTTTTCTTGATTCCTGTCTTCCAAGGCAGAGGAAATTGGAAATTTACTACTCAGAGTACTTGAATCTGTTAGCTTCTAAAGTGATCTTAATACCTATAGAAATACCAGCACAATAAATAATACAATTAAAATATTTTATTATAATTACTATAAATTCTATTTGTACAATTAGACTTTAAATAATTACCAGCAGGTATCATAATTTTACTTTGAAATAAAGATTTCATCCCACTGTCTCTATATTCTTTGTCTTATCAATAAATAAAATAATTTATTCACTGTGTTAATTCAACCACCTTGTTTATTTGAGGCATTCTTCAGTTCCATACATTCTAGTGTTAAAAACCATTGTGCTATTTCACATTATATCCCCTTCACCAACTCTAGTTCAACCAGATTGGACTATTAGCTCTCCCTCAAACTTTTCATTCCATTTTTTCCTTTCTGCAAGCATAAAAGCTACCCCCCTATCCAGGATGCACTGGCTTCAATTCTATATTTCTGAATCCTTCTGTTCTTTGGAGTTCTACTAAGGTACCTCCTTCCCCATGATGGTTTTCAGACCTTACCAGCTATTAGTGCTTCTCATCCCCACTCATTAACATTAACTTTATACATGTGCTATCCTTCAATGAGGATGTCAGCTCCTTTAAGGCAGAAAATGTTACATTTTATTTTTTCAATCATCAACTCCTAACATAGTACCTTGTAGATATTTAATACTTAATAAGAATTTCTTGATTGGATTTTCTGCCCTTCAGATTGACTGCTGTGGCAGGGAGGTGCTTCAAAGAGATCAATCTTGGAGGACTTAGGAGTGTTCGTGAATTTTCTCTCTTTTATAATAAAAGTGCAAGCATTTTCAATTCAGCGTTGTTGTTATGAATGACTTTTTCTCATTTATTTGTACATTATTTGGCAGTATAAGTTGTTTGCATTTGGGTTTGACTGTTGGCAAGAATACTCTTTAGTTCCTAGGAACCTTGAGGAACACAGGATTAGCATAGGTCTTTGTTGACAATGTGATGAAGATTTTTCCTGAGCCGTTTGGAGACGAGATCTTTACTGGTGTTTGCAGCCCAAGCATCCCTTCCCTGTATACTTTCCCTCTCTCTCCAATCATTCAAATAAGGGCAGGGTAAACAAGCCAACTGATAAAGTAGAAGTGGCTACTGTCCAAGTATCTGGTCAGAGAGATTACATTTAGAAAGGAAACAAGGCTCAATTGTTAAGTGGCTACATTTATTTACTAATTAAGAGCAAACATTTTTAAACTGTACAATCTGACTAACATTTTAAAATGCAGAATGTTAAAGCCAGAAAAGCAGGTCATTCATAGAAAAAAAAATGTGTAGGGTGTTGGTTGAATTTATTCCCAGACCAAACTGATGAGCCACCCTTTGGGAAGCTGAGACTTTGTTTAGGTCTTAGACAGCAAGCATCCTCTTCTCTCAAAAGGTGTTGGCAGGACTACAAGAATCAACTTGAAAGGACTAAGGACATTTCCTGTCATGCTGAATAGCATCCAGGTGCTGTTCCCAAGAGGAACTGGTCAGCTTATATTCCTGCAGGAAAGTCTTTGTGAGAAAAAAAAAAACTATTGTTTCCTATGAGCCTATAAAAGGGTAGTTCTTTTGCAGAGCTAGTCTCTTTCTGTCTACTTCATCTAGTGCGCAATATACTCAGTAAAACTAGAAGCAATCTTGAGTTCTCTGGAGTAAGAAGTGGGCTCCCCACCAGGGAACAATTAATGGCTGTTTTGGTCTAAGGTTCATAGGAACTACCTTTAGTTAACACAAGCTAAAAAAAAAAAAAGCTCCAGTTCCTAACTGTGGAGAATTAGCAATAAGTGTAACTGCTCAACCATGTAGTAACTATCCAAAGGACAATATGTACAGGAGACAGGTACTTGGTAGAAGACCTTTGATTGAAAGACAAAGTGAACGAAAAAAATCCTTGCTCAGTTTCTAAATTTAGTCGTGATGACTGTTTGAACCAGATTAGAACTTTATTAATTTGCAACAACTGCCTATAAGATGTATGCTACCCCTTGGATTGCATGCCTGCAGTAGCATTGGAGGTGGAGGGGAATATGAATAACAGGTACTTTCCTGGTTGAATCAAAACTCCCTCCTTCCAGATTGAGTCAGTGACTCTAGAAGTTTCCTATAGATACGTTGCAGGGTATATTTTTGTAACAGTTTGAGTGTCCTTTAATTTACATCATCTTGAATAAAATTCTATTTTGCTAGCACATAGTGTTTCTCACTGTGGTGATCCCACAGTTTGAACCCATACCCTCCACAGCAATAGTGCATGATTCAAATGCTGAGAATTCCTGACTGCCAACTTCTTGGATAGAATAAGATGAATTTCCTGGCAAGTTAATATCATAATATAGCTTTCTTGCTAGAAAAGGAGAGTCTCTTACCCACCCCTCACCCACATAAACCCATATACAGTGTCGTGTTCAGATGTTACCTCTTCACTGACCTTAAATTTGAGAGTTCTAGAAGCAAGGCTTCTGTAAGAAAAGAAATTCTGGATATCCCTAGAGTCTTAGAAAAGAATATGATCATGAACTTCACCTTTGAGTAGCAGGGGATAAAAGCATTAGTATAGAAAAACAAGGGACCTGGATTTTGGACTCTACCATTTGCGTTATGGGGTTTGAAATAATTCAGTGGTACAGGCCCAATTTGAAAAGATGTACTGTTATACCGAGAAATGAGCGAGTTGACGACCCAAGCTAATTTTAAATTGTGGACTTTATTAGCGCGCGGCTGCCAGGGATATTCACATCCAAATCAAGCAGCCCCCATCAGGGGTCGAGCTAGGGTTTATATAGAAAAGAGCATGGGAAAGAAATGCGAGGAACACTGATGAGGTAATCCAAAGATGCAGGTGTCTTTGGGGCTATGGATGGGAAAGTACAGGGAGTGTACAGGACAGGGAGGGGGATGGATCTTTGAAGTCTCGCAAGAGGAAGAGTTCTTGGGCTGGTCAAAGACACCCCTCTCCCTCTGTCTTGATGAGAGAATGCTCTGCAACAAGGGAAAGCTTTCTAACAACACAGGAACTTACTGAGGAATTGGGAGGCTTCCAGAGACATGATCTGAGGGCTGGGGCCTGAGCAGCCCAGCTCTGTGTAGCTGTACCAGGGAGAGATAAGGGTCATGCTGAGGCCCATGCATGAATAACTGCAAGGCACAGTGTCCTTGAGCTGGGGAGTGGTTGTTAGAGACAGTGTTTCTGAGACTAGGGAGAAATTGGGGCACAAGTACAAGCACAAGCACCCAAGCACCCCATTATTACAGATCAGAGATCACACAAACCAGACGAGGTATCCTGGTCTCTGGTATAAACATAATTATCTAAAGCAATTATATTGCAAGCTTTCTTATCCATTTGCGTTGGAGGTATGGGCTATGCTGAGCTATGCAAGAGTACATTTCACTATTGTTTAGATTTAGGAGGAAAGAGGTCTGGGGCAAGATTAAGCACCAACTTTTGCTTTCCATGGCTTAAAGGGCCCTACTACCTAAATGGCAAAATAATGTTCTGTATTATATTACTACCTAGCAGCTCCAGTTGCATTCTCATCTGAGGAAAAACTTGTTCTCAATGTACAAGGTTGGATTACTGTATGAAATCCTGAGAAAGTATTACTCAACAAATCGGAGGGAAAATATATTGATTTTTATGGTCTACTGTGGATCAGTTTACATTTCTTCATTTTTTTGTGTGTGGTATAGAATAAAGACTGTCATATACTTCCTTTGTTGCTTGTGTGGCCTTTGAGGACCTGTTCCACATTCAGGAAATCACAGGGAAAAAAAAAACATTTTTATGGTGTATTCTGAAATTTTTCCAGAGTAATCTGTTTGGTAATAATAAGAGGCAAAAATGGGGGAAATGGGGTTGTTGCCACATATTAGACCACATAAATTCAGAGTGGATTGAAACAAAGAAAGTAGAATATTAGGTGTAGCGAAAGTACAAAAGATTTGGCTCCTATACCAAAACGGAAAGGTAAAAATTCAGCTCATTGCTGCTAAACTATGCAGTCATAATCAGGAAGAAGCATATGTCTCTTTAAACCATATATATAAAACCTCAACTTTCATAAGACAGCCTCCACAATGTCCTACATTGGTATATAGACAGAGCATTGAATTTGGAGTTAGAAGTCCCAAGCTTAAATTCCATCACTGATGCTTATTACTTGTGTGGACTTTGGCAGGTCACTTAATGACCCTGGGTCTCCATACTCTCCTATAAAATGAGGGAGCTGGACTATCTAGTCCCTAAGGCCCCTTTTAGTTCCAGAACTATGATCCTATTATTTCCTTTCAGTCATCCTAAGAAAATAGTAACTGCTGAACTTACTTATCCTTAGCTTCTAAAATCTAATCTCAGGCATCACTTCCTAAGGAAGCTTTACCCATCCCTTCTCCCCCAGTCACATCATACCAGCATTCTCCTTAGCAAATTATTTATGTGTACATAACCATGTAAATGTTCTAACCCTTCACAGTAGAATGTAAGCTCTCTCAGGCCAGTAACTGTATTTTGTTTTTGTTTTTGACATTGTCTTTGCATCCCAAGCACCTAATGGTTCATTAGTGATTAGTAGATTATCTGTTGAATTGAATGTGTAAAAACTAGGGCCTCTCACTGTGAACCATACTGGGAAAAAAGGAGTAGAAAAAGAACATATTTTAAAAATGGTGAACAAGTTAAGAAATTTCTTGTCTCTACCTAACCCTGATTTTTTTTTAATTGACCCTGTTGACATCTTATTACCTCATCAAGTGAGTTTATGGTAAGATAAAATAGGCAATTAAAAATGCATCTACAAGGAGAGGGTCAGGTAGCATGGCACAGGAGACAGAGAGCTGGTCTCAGAGTCTGCAAAACCTGGGTTCAAGTCTCACTTCTTTTTTCTTATTTTTTATTTATTTATTTATTTATTTATTTAATTATTTTTAGTTTTCAATATTTACTCCTATAAGCTTTTGAGCTTTCAATTTTCTCAACCTGCCTCCCTTTCCCCTACCCAAGGTGGTATGCAATCTGATATAGGCTCTACATATATATTCATATTAAACATATTTTCACATCAGTCATGTTGTAAAGAAGTATTAGAACCAATGGGAGGAACCATGACAAAGAAGAAACAACAACACAACAAAAGAAAAAAAAAGAGATCAAATAGTCTGCTTAGATCTGCATTCAGACTCCATAGCTCTTTCTCTGGATGTGAATAGCATTTTCCATCATCAGTCTAATGGAGTTGTCTTAGATCCTTGCATTGCTGAGAAGAGGCAACTCTATGAAAGTTAGTCATCCCACAATGTGGTTGTTACTGTGTACAATGTTCTTCTCACTTCATTCAGCATCAACATCAAAGATAAGAATGGGGCAAGTGGAAGCTAATTACTCTATGAGAGAGTAAGAATCAGTCAAATGGAAACAAAAGATTGAAAAAATAAAAGATAACGTGAAATACCTCTTTGGTAAAACAACTGACCTGGAAAATAGATCCAGGAGAGACAATTTAAAAATTATTGGTCTACCTGAAAACCATGAACTGTTTTCCAGGTTTGTTGTTTTACTCCAATGAGGTATTTTACATTCTCTTTTCTTTGTTTTCCATCCTTTTGATTTTGTTTGAGTGATTCTTACTGTTTCATAGTCATTAGCTTCCACTTGCACATTTCTAATTTTTAACTAATTGTTTTCTTCAATTAGATTTTGTACCTCTTTTTCCATTTGGCCTATTTTACTTTTTAAGGAGTTCTTCTCTTTAGTGACTTTTTGTGCCACTTTTCCAATTTAGCCAATTCTACCTTTTAAGGACTTCTTTTCTACAGTTAATTTTTGTCCTTCCTTTTTTAAACTATTGACTCTCTCTTGCATACCTCTCATTTCTTTTCCCAATTTTTCTTCTACCTCTCTTATTTGACTTTTAAAATCCTTTTGAGCTCTTCCAAGAAGACTTTTTGAAGTTTCAGATGTGGGTATATTGACAATGTTGTCCTCTTCTGAATTTGTGCCTTGATCTTCCCTTTCCCCAAAATAATACTGCATAGTCATTTTCTGTTTTTAATTTTTGTTCATGCTGTTTGCCTATTCCATGACTTAAAAAAAAAAAAGTTGAGTTCTTCTGATGGAGCAAAGCTGGCACTTACTCGAGCTTCTTTTCTTGCTCTCCTGAGCCTTGAACTTGAATGTTTGGCTGCTGCTTGCCTGGGCCTTCTCCAGCTAGAGCATAGGGGCAATGACCCAAGATTTTTTGCTGGGGGCCAGGGACCTGATCACTGGCTTGGTGTTCTGGGGCCTCAGGTGCTGGCAGCTGGAGGCTGCAGGGATCTGGCCGCTTACCTGGTGCTGAGCTGGGGTTAGCAACACTGAAGCTCTCAGGGGGTGTGGAGAGTCTGGCCCCTGAAGGACACCTCCTCACCCAGGCTACTTTGAAGTACTAGAAAGTTTGGCTGCTGGAGGATGCCTGCCACCAGTGTACATGATAGCCTTCCAAACTGGAGTTTACCAGTTTCCCTTGCCTGTGCCAAGGCACTCAGGGAGTCCTGGTGTTGGTGCTTGCCTGTTCCACCACCCTGAGGCTCAGAATCTTTCTCTGTTTGCTGAGGTTATGCTTGCTGTCACCCCTCCCATCCTGTACTACTCCTCTTCCACCAGAGCAAAATGCACTTTTCTGTTAATCTCCCGAGCTTCTTAGAGTATAAGACTGCTGCACTCTGTCATTCTGCTGGTTCAACTGTTCTAGGGTTTTTGTCCTGAAGTGATATTTTCTGGATTTCTACAGGTCAGTAAGGGAAGGTGGGAGTGATTTAATTCTTACTCCACCATCTTGGCTCACAGAAGTCTGAGATTACTTCCTACCATACTTGCTATATGACCTGGGCGGGGAAATTATTTAACTTATCAATCATTTAAGCAAAGCCCTAATCTATAAATCACAGAAAAGTTCCAGAACTACTTTGGTAGAAGCTGATCCTCATTAAAAGTTCTTTAGATCATAGAAATCTTAGATATGATTTTTTTAATGGAAGCCATGAACTACTGAACCTGTTATATCGTTAGAGAGAGAACTTTGGGATATTACTTTCTACTTATTGATTATTCCTTGAAATCACAGGTAATTATCACAAGATTATTTTCAGAAACTTCTTATTTCCTGATACCGATATAAAATTCCCAATACCTTAACAATTTTAAGATACAACACTCTGTTTAGTAGTCAGTGATATATTTATACTTCAAATGTGATTACCTAAATTTAACAATGTCCCCCAAATTCTGGCATTAACCAAGCTTGTTAAAGTAAGTTGACCCCTAAAAATCTTTTTTTTCCCCTTCAAGTTGAGTGATTTATTTGGTAAACAATTGGTTTGAACCAAGGAAGAGCTGAAGTCAAGACAAGCATCAGATACATACCGGCTATGTGATGGTACCAGGTAATAATGTACTACCAACAGATTCTTGGGGCAGCTCTCAGTTTATAGAACCATTCTTGAAAGCATTTTGAATACTCCTAAGGACGTTAGTTCCATGTCCATACCCTTTAATCCAGAAATTCCACTGCTAAACAAATACCTCAGGAAGATCAAATACAGGAAGAAAAATCCCATGTATACATAAAAAGTACATTTCCATTCTGAGGGAAACACCTGTTCTCAGGGTATAAAGTTGGATTACTATATGAAATCCTAAATGATACTCAACACATTGGAGGAAAAATATATCTATTTTCATTATATTCTGTGGGGTCATTTTATAATAATGACTTGTGGCATGATATATCTATTTATCTATCTATCTATCTATCTATCTATCTATCTATCTATCTATCTATATACACACACATATATATTTGTATTATGCATATATATACATACATTTGTAAGCATATATATATATATATATACATTATGTATACGTGTGTGTGTGTGTGTGTGTATGTATATAAAATTCACAGCAGGCCTACATATGTAATATTCATAGAACCACTTTTTTTTATAGGATCAAAAACTGAAAACAAAATAGATACATACCACTGTTAGCAAGTTTTACTGAACTCTCTCTCTCTGTATACATACATATATTTATATGTATATGTATATATATGTGTGTGTGTGTATATATGTATATATATACATATATATACACACAATATATGTGTGTGTGTCTTTGTATGTATATGTATGTGTGGGTGTTTATGTGTGGGTGTGTATAATCATATGTATGCATGTATGTATATCTTTCCCTTTCTATCTTTGTCTTTCCTTTTTCTTTTTCCCTTCCTTGTTATAATAGATTGCTAGCTAGACAGGGAATAAGGGAGGGATACATTTGGAAAAGAAGGTGATGAAAAATAAAAATATCAATAAGTATTTTTTTTCAAAAAGAGTCTATAGAGTCTTTTTCAAGTACCCAGATCTAGACCTACATCTCCAAAGTAGAATATCCCTAGATATGATGCTCATATATACTACATTGAACACTAGCTAGTTACATTGGGAAAAAAAAGAAATTATCTCCTTAATCGTCAGTATTTAAAGATATGTTTTCTATATCCATCCAAATATTAATAAGGGTAATTTCATTTATCTGTGTTAGGGAATATATATATATATATATATATATATATATATATATATATATACACACATATACACACATATATATGTATATACACACATGTATGTATGTATGCTTATGCATGTTTATAAGTGTTTATGTATGTGTATATGTGTATGCATGCATATATATGAAGGTATGTATGTTTATATGCATGTATAACATGAATATATATGCATATTGTGTGTGTGTGTATATATATATATATATATATATATATATATATATATATATATATATATATATATATATATATATAACATTGTGTGTGTGTGTGTATGTGTGTGTGTGTAAAACGGACACCATTTTTAGGCCATGGACACAATAGGAGTGTTACTCTACTAAAACTACTAGACTTGGAAGCAAAGAAAAGAACAACATGGTCGTCAGAATGTTTTAAATAGCAAATATCATTTAAATGTTTCTATAGTGAAAACCTCACTACCACCAAATGTAGTGCTTCAATAAGATCATAAATAAGAGAAATGCAAACATAGAAATAAATTAGTCAATCATTTTTCTTGACTACAACTGCATTATTAAATGGTCAGTCTGATTTATTAATAATTAGCCCAAATGCTCTGAACTGAAACAGAACACGAGGTCATATGCATCAGTTTAAGGTTAGCCAGTATGGGTTCAGTGCCCAGAGCAACAGTAGCAACAACAAGGAAATATAACATGTCATGATTCCACATGTGCCACTAGTCAGCATGCACAACAAATAAAATTTGAAGTAGAGATTTGGAGCAAAGATATATACTTCTTGCAGCACAATTATGTATTTTCCATAAAGATAAAGTGTTCAATAACCAAATTATGACTATCTCATAGTCTACCCATGAGCTACTGCAATTTATGAAAACCCAATTTCAGTCTAATCTCAGGATGAAGATAGGGATAATGCTTTCCAGACATCTCTTCAAAATTAACAGGAAGGTGGGCAGAGTTTGTTATAATGTGTCTATGATTACTAGCCCCTATCATGCACATACTTGAAGATGACAAATGAACATATAGGAAGAATATCATGTTCTAATTTCAATCACATGGAGTTTAGTGTAACCTTTCCTTTATTCTGCATAGATGAGATGAAGTTCCCAGGGGTTCTTGTGAGGATTAAACTAATTTTTGTTAAGATACTTAGAAGGTGAAAAAAACTATAAGTGTTAAATATTAATTAGTATTTTTATTACAGAATTGACCTTGAAGGCAAAAATTCTTAACATACAAGATAAAATATTGGCTATATTTAGTAGCTGTGTATACCCACACTAGTAAATGGGTAAGTTTAGACTAAACACAGAGAGATTAAGCATTCTTACCACATTCCATTTTTAGCTTGAGAGAAGTAAAGCTTTTAATCTAATTCAATCCATATTCTAATTTTAATACTGGAAGAAAGTATAACAAATACTACTACAGCATATGTAATTGAAGAATGCTAATAAGCATTATTATGGCCTAAGAATGTTTAAATCAGCATAAGGGCAAAATCAAGTATTTTTTTTTAATTGTGGCATCAGAGCATTCTCCATTAAACTTCTGGTATCCACCAATGGGTCTTACTGTCTGATCCATTTTTCATGAAAAGTATGGAAAAGAAAAGCCAATTTTTCACACCAAATATTGATAAATGGACAATTCTATTTTTCAATATAAATTATGTCAAATTCTCTCAGCACCTAAATGGTTTCCTGATTGTAGGTTAGGCCATTAAGAGTTGATGAGAGTATAGTTAATTCTGTATGCTTGCCTCTAATTCTGTAGTTACATGGGGGGGGTGCAATTTGATGAAAGTGTACTCAAAATTATCCCAAATATGATGCATGGGTACAGTCATCTCGATCAGCAGTCTTTTTTTCCCACTTCTTGGCAGTTTGAATACTGCTGTCCATGCATAACAGAGCTATTCTAAAGAATGATCATTACATACTTACCTGCAGCCATTTGTGAATCTCAATCCCATTATGTTCTGAGAATTTCTCTTCTCTGTCTTGTGTAAGTTATATTTAGTAATTATATTCTGTGTCATTGCTGCTATTTCCCATTGCCAAAGTCCTGCTTCTAGAACCTCAATTCAATATGGATATTTTTGTAAGAATGGTGTAATTAATTTTGAATGTCATGAGGAAAGAAAGGTTCAAATAATTCAGCCTAATTTTACAAATGAAAAGAAACTCAGAAAGGTTTGAATGACTGTTACTTTAGCCAAACTGCAGTGACCAGAACATTGTAGTATCATTTCCTTGGTTCAGTTTTCCAATTATTCACTTACTCTGGACTATAAAATCTGATTGTAAAACATATCACATTTCATGGATATTTTATTAAAATACTATGATCAACTGCCAGAAGCAGAGCCAAAATGGTAGAGTAGAAAAAAGCACTTAGCCATGCTCTCCAACATTTCCCTCCAAATAACTTTAAAATAATGCCCCAAATTAAATTCTGGAGTTGCAGAGAAAAAAGAAAGGTCAGAGGGAAACATTCTTCCAGCATGAGAGAACTTAGGAAGCCAGGAAGAGACTGTGACATGGGGGAGGAGAGTGACCTGCAGATTATGTGGAAGAAACACCAGAGGTTGGACCCGGTATTAGTGGCAGAAGCTTTAAGGACTTGCAAGACAGAGATAATATGAAGACCTAGCAACTGGTTAGAAAAAGATTACAATAAGGGACTCCCATGTTAGCATAAGTCAAAGACTAGACTCTTTCGCAACTTCATTGCTTATCCTCAATTCTGGGCCACAGTTCATGGGCATAGAGGATTACAGTCACTGGGAGCCAAGCGGGCAGTATAATATTTAGGCCCAAGGGAGCAGGGACCCTGAGAAATATTATAATTTCCAATCCCAATGAATCAGAGGCCCTTCCTGGGGAAGGACCAGGATGCAAAATCAGAGATCAGTGATCACACCTTTCCCCAGATTACACCACCTTGGAAGCACTAAAAACTTTCAACACCCTAGAAATATTTCTGAAAATCAAAGTGCAAAAAAGGCTGTAGTTTGAGACAGGACCTCTCTAGTCCCTGTCCCTTCCCTATCTCCAATGCTAAAAACAGAGTACAACTTTAACATAAAGTTCAAAATGAAGAAATAGAGTGGAAAATGATCAAAAAACAACCAAAAAGAATTCAACCACAAGAAGCTACTATGATGACGTGGAAGATCAAGACAGAAACTCAGAACACAATGAAGTCAAAACAACTACAAGCAAAGCCTCAGAGAGGAAAAAATGTGAATTGTTCATACACAAAGCAGAGTGGTAGAGGAAAAATTAGATAAAGAAATTAAAGAAATGAATGAAAACTAAAAAAATACAATCAATAACTTGGTGAAGAGTCAAAAAGATAGTAAACAAAAATAATACCTTAAAAAAATTAGAAAAAGAGGTATAAAAATTCATTGATGAAAATTACTCCTTAAAAAGTACTATTAGTCAAATTTGAAAAAGAAAACAGTTCCAAAAGTTTGCTGAAAAAACAATTACTTAAAAATTATAATTGGGGATCAACATAGGGGCAAATGCCCCATAAGACATTAAGAAACAATAACACAAAGCAAAAAAAATGTAAAAAATAGAAGAAAATTTGAAATCTCTCAATGGAAAAACAACAAATCTCTATAACAGATTAAGGAGAGGTAATTTAAAAGTTATAAGACCATCTAAAAGCCATGATCAAATAATGTGCCTAGATATCATATTTCAAAGAAAAAATCAAGGAAAACTGCACCAATATCCAGGAACCAAAGGGCTAAATAGAAACTGAAAAAAAAAGAGAAAAAAACACAAAATTAAGAATATGAGTCATTCCCCAATTGATAAATTGTCAAAAAATATGAACAGGCGATTTTTCCAATGATGGAATAAAATCAATTTATAATCATATAGAAATGTCTAAATCATTATGATTAGAGAAATGCAACTAAAACCACCAAAATCATTTCATACCTACCAAATTTGCTAAAATGATTGAAGCGGGGGCAGAACCAAGATGGCAGAGTGAAAGCAGTGACTTTCTTGAGCTTTCCCCCAAATCCCTCCAAATACCTAAAAAATGGCTCCAAACAAATTCTAAAGCAGCAGAACTCACAGAAAGAGAGAGTGAAACAAATTTCCAACCCAAGACAACTTGGATGGTTGATTGGAAAGGTATATCCTGCCAGGCAGGAAGAGGAATGCAGTTGGATGTGGGCATGCAGGACTCAGCAAAGCTGGAGCAGGCCTCAGAGGGCTGAATTGCTGGCAGCTGTGGTAGGTTTCCAGACTTCTCAACCCACGAACACCAAAGACAACTTGGAAGATCAGTAGGAGAAGTCTGTTTCTGTGGTGCTGAGAGAGAAGCAAGGTGGTCTCAGCTCCACTCCCCAAGCATGGCCCGGGGTGGCCTCTGCCTCCTGAGCTTCTGGCCCACAGACTGAGGGGGAATCAAGTGGCTGATCAAAGGAGGATGGCAGGGATCTCTCTGCTCATGCAGGATTCTCTTGGTTTTCCTGCGCTTGGATCTAAGTCACAGTTCTGGGTGGCAGTCCTGGGGCAAGGAGGAACACTGGCTTGGTGGAGCTTGTAGTGGCTGTGAAGAGGAAATCTTCCTAGTAGTTCCAAGGTAGGAAAGAGTGCTTGTGGTCACTTATAGACCAGAGCACAGGCCAGGAAAGGAGTAAACACCTTGCCCCTTGATCATAGCAACTTAGAAGAACTGAAAATTTACAGCTCCCTAGAAGTTCTCTGAAAACAGCTGCACAAACCCCCTGAAAGTTGAGATAGTACATTATCCAAACTGGAAACTGACTCCAACCTTAACAAAGAGTTTATAACTCAAGTAACTGGCCAGGACCATGAGCTAGCAGTGCAAAAAGAGTCAAACTGTATTATCTTACTTTGGTGACAAAGAAGATCAAAACATACAACCAGAAGAAGGCAACAAAGTCAAAGCGTCTACAACCAAGAAAAATATGAATTGGTCCCAGGCCATCGAAGAGCTCAAAAAGGATTTTGAGAAGCAAGTAAGAGAAGTAGAAGAAAAACCGGGAGTGATGCCAAAGGAGATAAAAAAAAAATACTGAAGAAAATAACACCTTAAAAAATAGCCTAACCCAAATGGTAAAAGAAGTCCAAAAAGCCAAAGAGGAGAAGAATGCCTTAAAAAGCAAAATTGGCCAAATGGAAAAGGAAGTCCAAAAGCTTACTGAAGAAAATACTTCCTTAAAAATTAGAGTAGAGCAATTGGAAGCTAGTGATTTTATGAGAAATTGAGACACTGTAAAAGAAACCCAAAAGAATGAAAAAAGAGGGGAAAAATGTGAAATATGTCATTGGAAAAACAACTGACCTGGAAAATAGGTGCAGGAGAAATCATTTAAAAACTATTGAACCACCTGAAAGCCATGATCAAAAAAAGAGCCTAGACATCATCTTTCAAGAAATTATCGAAGAAAACTGCCTTGATATTTTAGAGCCAGAGGGCAAAACAGAAATTGAAAGAATCCCCCGATCTCGTCCTAAAAGATATCCCCAAAGTAAAACTCCTAGGAATATTGTAGCCAAGTTCCAGAATTCCAAGTTCTAGGAGAAAATATTGCAAGCAGCCAGAAAGAAACAATTCAAGTATTGTGGAAACACAATCAGGATAACACAAAATTTAGCAGTTTCTACATTAAGGGACCAGAGGGTATGGAATATAATATTCTGGAGGGCAAAGGAGATAGGATTACAGCCAAGAATCACCTATGCAGCAAAACTGAGTATAATCCTGCAGGGGGGAAAAAGGTCATTCAATTAAACAGAGGACTTTCAAGCATTCTTGATGAAAAGACCAGAACTGAATAGAAAATTTGAGTTTCAAATACAAGACTCAAGTGCAACATGAAGAGGTAAACAGGAAAGAAATCATAAGAGACTTATTAAAGTTGAATTGTTTCATTCCTGCATGGAAAGATGATATTTGTAACTCATGAGACCTTTGTCAGTATTGGGGTAGTTGAAGGAAAAAAATTATATGTATGTATATATATTTATATATAGATAATGATGATAGATAGATAGATAGATAGATAGATAGATAGATAGATAGATAGGTGGATGGATAGATAGACAGACAGACAGAGGTCACAGGGTGATTTGAAGATAAAGGGGTCATATTGGGAGAATAAAAATAAGGGGTGACAGAGGATTATCCTGGGAGAAGGAGAAAAGGAGAGGTAGAATGGGTTAAATTATCTAAAAAAAAGAAAAGAAAAGGCTCTTACAGTGGAGGGAAAAAAGAGGAAGGTGAGAAGAATGAGTGAATCTTATTCTCATACGATTTGGCTTAAGGAAGGAATAACATACACACTCAATAATTGAGTATGGAAAGTTGTCTTACTCTATAGGAAAATAGGGGGAGAAGGGCACAAAAGAGGCCAGGAATGATAGAGATTAGGGCAGATTGGGAAATGGGGTAATCAGAAGCAAACCCTTCCGAGGAGGGACAGGATCAAAATAAAGAATAGTATAAATTGGGAGGCAGGATAGGATTAAGGGAAATAGAATTAGTTTTTCACAATACGACTACTACGGAAGTGTTTTGCATAACTGCACATGTATAACCTATATTGAGTTGCTTGCCTTTTCAATGAGGGTGGGTGGGGAGGGAGGAAGGGAGAAAATTTGGAACTCAAAGTTTTAAAAACACATATTTAAAAAAAATGTTTTCACATGAAACTGGGAAATAAGAAATATAGGAAATGGGGCACAGAAATCTGCCCTGTCCTACAGGAAAGCAGAAGAGCAAGGCAATAAGATATGGCAGGGAGAGATAAGGGATGGCAAACCAGGGGAAGAGATATTCAGAATGCATGCCATCTTTGGGTGGGGGGAGGGGTGAGATGGGGTGAAAATTTGGAACTCAAAATGTTGTGGAAGTAAATGTTGAAAACTAAAAATAAATAAATTTTAAAATAAAATAAAACTATTGAAGGGAAAAGTGACATATGTTGGAGGGAGTGCTGAAAAATTGGAACACTAATTCATTGTTGGTGGAATTTTGAAATGATCCAGCCATTTTGGAGAGCAATCTGGAATTGTGTCCAAACAGTTATTACACTGCCTATGCACTTTGATCCAGCAATACCACTATTAGGTTATTTTCAGAGATGACTAAGGAAAAATGAGATATATTCCAAAATATTTATATCAACTCTTGTCATGGTGTCAAAGAACTGGAAATTGCAGGGATTCCCATCAACTGGGAAATGGCTCAATATGTTATGGTATATTATTGTGATAGAACACTACTGTGCTGTAAGAAAAGATGAGTTCATTGATCTTAGAAAAGCATGAGCAGCCACTTCTGAGAGCCAAGATAGCAGAATAAGAAGTCATCCTCATTGTCCCTTATTAACCCCTGAAAGCCCAGAAAATATCACCCCAGGAAAAACTCTGGAATCCTTGAACCAGCAGAAAGATGGGATGCAGCAGTCTGGGAGCCCAGGAAGCTTGAGGAAAGGCACCTCTTGCCTTGGGGGAGGGGAAGCAGTACCAAATGGGAGGTGTCCAAGCAAGCTAGTGGAAAGCCCCACCTCAGCCTTCCAGGGGGGAATCCTGAACCCCAGGTGGTGGAGCAGGCAAACACCAACATCAGGAGCCTCAGAGTGCCTCAGTGTGGGCATAGGAATCAGTGGAAACGGGCTCAGAAAACCACCATGTGCCATTGAGTTCTATGCAGTCAAGTCTCCTTGTGCCTCAGCAAAACTCTGGGAAGCACATCTCCAAGGGTGAAAGCCTCAGGTAAAGAAAAATCCTGCAGCAGTGAAACATCCATCTGAAAGGAGCAGAAGAAAGTGAAAGAAAGGCCTGGGTTAGCAGGCAACCTCCAGGGTCAAGACTACCCAATCCTACCCCTAGAGTTCCAGGGCTGTTGGTTACAGTCCAACACAAGGTAAGCTACCAGAACCCTACTGCCTCCAGCTGCCACAATTTGTGGACTCAGCACACAAAGACAGTGACCAGGCCCCGGGCTCCCAACACAAGAACCTTGGATTAGTGCCCCCTGCTCCCCAGCAGGAGAACTCAGTCTTTTTAAAGGCCAGAAAATAAGCAAATACCATGAGCAAAAAGAAATGTACTATACATTCTTATTATGGGAACACTGAAGATCAAGGCAGAAATTCTGAAGAGGACAACATTGTCAACAAATACACATTTGGAACCTCAAAAGGGAATATGAACTGGTCTGAAGCCCAAAAAGCCTTCTTGGAAAAGCTCAAGAAGGATTTTAAAAGTCAAATACAGGTAGAAAAAAGATTGAGAAAAGAAATGAGATTCATGCAAGACAGTCAATAGCTTGGAAAAGGAAGGACAAAAGTTAACTGAAGAAAACAACTCCTTAAAAAGCAGAATTGGCCAAACATAAAAGAAGACACAAAAACTCACTGAGGAGAATTCCTTAAAAAACAAAATGGGCCAAATGGAAAAGTAGGTGCAAAATCTAATAGAGGAAAATTTGTTAAAAATCAGAATTGGACAAATAGAAGCTAATGACTCTATGAGAGAATGAGAATCACTCAAACAGAAACAAAAGAATGAAAAAATAAATGTAAAATACCTCACTGGTAAAACAACTGACCTGGAAAATCGATCCAGGAGAGACAATTTAAAAATTGTTGGTCCATTGCCAGCAGTCAAGTAGTGCACCGAACGGGAGGGCATGAAATAATGAAAGACATGGGCCAGGTGGATCAGTAAAGACTGACTCAGTTTATTCATCTGAGGGTACAGGATATATAGAAAAAAATCTAGCCTAACTTCAAAGAGTCCTCCCTGTGAGACACTCCCCAAAATATCTGCTGAGGATATGACAACATACATTTCCTCATTATCAGGGTTCCTAGATTGGGTTGTATTTTCCAAGGTTTTCCCAGGCACCTTGACACCACCTGCTTAGAGGAGTAGTATGTAAATCTCAGGTTCAAAGAGTGAGAAGGAATGTCTCAGGAACCTCCCTTGCAGGGGGAGATTTGGAGAGCCCTGCTTCCTAAATGATTGAGCCCTGTGGGTTAAGAGTGGGCAAGAGTCAAACTGTGTCCTGGATCTTAAACCCAGATTGGACTCTTTAGAGCTGGCCCTCAACATTGGTCTACCCAAAAATTGCAATGAAAAAAAAAAAAAAGGCTGCATAGCATCTCTTAGAAAATCATCAAAGAAAACTTCCCTGAAGCCCTAGAACTAGAGGGTAAAATAGCCATAGAAAGAATCTACTGATCACCTCCTGAAAAAAGATCCCAAATTGAAAATGCCAAGGAATATAGTTTCCAAATTCCAAAATTACCAGGTCAAAGAGAAAATACTGCAAGCAGCCAGAAAGAAACAATTTAAATATCACGGAACCACAGTCAGGATTACATAGGACCTTGCAACTTCTACATTAAAAGATCATAGGGCATGGAATATGATAACCTATCAGGCAAAGGAGCTTGGATTACAACTAAAGATCAACCACCCAGCGAAAATGAGCATACCCTTTCAGGGGAAGAGATGGAAATTCAATGGAATAGGGGACTTCCAAACCTTCCTGATAAAAAGACCAGAGCTCTACAGAAAATTTGATCTTCAAATACAAAACTCAAGATAGACATAAAAGATGTAAACAAGACAGAGAAAACACATGGATAGACTTTTCATGAAATAATGAAGAGCAAAATGAACAGAATGAAGAGAACATTGTATACGGTAACAGAAATGATGTTTTAAAAATCACTTTGAGCAAATACCCAATTTTGACTATTATAAATTCCCAAGTTAACTATGAAGGATATATGAAGGAAGATGCTACCTGCATTCAGAGAAAGAACTGTTAAATAGAAGTATGTATAGAATGATTTTACATGTATGTGTTTATTCATATTTGTGTCTAATGATAGCCATCTCTAGGGTGGGGGGGAGGGACGAAAAAATAAATTTACACGATAACTTTGTTATATATTTGAAAGGAATAGCAAATTGAACATAATAGATTTGCAGTTGCATGTGCAATAATCTCTTTAATGTATTGTTATTAAAAATGCTTGCTTTATTCCATAAATCAAAATAAAACACATTTTTTAAAATGTTCACCAATTGCACCTTCAAAGAAATCACAAAATGAAAATTCCCAGAAATATTATGGACAAATTCCAGAGCTCCTAAGTCAAAGACAACATCCTTCAAGTGTCCAGAAAGGAACCATTAATATACCATGACAACATAGTTAGGATGACACAAGATTTAGCAGCTACCATGTAAAAGGAGTGAAGGGCTTACGATAAAATTTTTCAGAAGACAAGAGACTTGGGATTACAACCAAGAATAACATTCCCATAAAAACTATATATAATCATTCAAGTGAGAAAAAGGGGGTGTTTAATGCAATAGAGAACTTCAAACATTCCTAATGAAAACTACCAGAGCTGAATAGAAAATTTGACTTTAAAACATAAAATTTAAGAGAAACATAAAAAAGTAAGCATGAAAGAGTAATCATAAGGGATTCGATAAGGTTAAACTGCTTGTCTTTCCATATGGGAAACTGATGCCTGTAACATTCAAGAATTTTATTGTTATTAGAGCTATTAGAAGGATTCTACATAGAAAGCGGTTGTGGGAGTTGATTGTGATATGAGGATTTAAAAAAAATGGGTAGGTGAGAGATAACTTAAGAAAAGGGAGGAAGAGTGGGGAAAAGTATCTCACAAAAAGAGGCATGCAAGGAAAATCTTTTACAATTGAGGGAAATATGGTAGTGGGAAGCAGGTAATGCTTAAAACTTACATCTGTTCAAAAGGGAAAACATACACACACATACATTCAATTAGTAACAGAAATCTATCTTACTCAACATTCAAAAAGGAGTAGAAGGGGATGAAAAAAGAGAGGGATGAAAAAAGGAGGATTTTTTTAAAAAGGCAGTGGTTAGAAGTAAAACAGACCAGAACAGGGACAGGTGACAGAGAGAGACAGAGACAGAGACAGAGACAGAGACCGAGAGAAGGATAAACAGAAGAAAATAGGGTATAGGGAAATACACAGTTAGTAATCATAACTGTGAATGTGAATGGGATGAAGTCATACATAAAACTGAAGTGTATAGCAGAATGGATTAGAAACCAGAATCCAATAATATGTTGTTTACAAAAAAAAAAAACACATTTAATGAAACAGAAACATTAATTATCATCACCATTATTCAATATTGTACTAAAATACCAGGTATAAGAGTAGGAAGAGAAATTGAAAGAATTAAAATAGACAATGAGGAAACAAAACTATCACTGTTTGGATGTGATATGATGATATACTTAAAGAATCCTTGAAATCAGCTAAAAGCTAATTATAACAATTAATAATTTCAACAAAGTTGCAGGATAGAAAATAAACCCATATAAACCATTAGCATTTCTATTTTTACCAACAAAGACCAGCAGGAAGAGATGAAAAGTGAAATTGCATTTGAAGTAACTGTGGACAACATAAAATATTTCAGAGTCTATCTGCCAAGGAAAACCTGGGCATTATATGAGCACAGTTATAAAACTCTTTTCAGACAAGTACAGATTAAAACAATTGGAGAAATATTAATTACTCATGGTTAGGACAAGTCAATATAATAAAAATTACAATTCTACCTAAATTGATTTACTTATTCACTGACATGCCTATGAAAACACCAAAGAATTAATTTATATAGCTAGGGAAAAAAATCACAAAATTAATCCAGAAGATAAAAAGGTCAAGAATATCAAGGAAATTAATGGGAAAAATGTGAAGGATGATAGCTTAGTACTTCCAGATTTCAAATTGTGTTACAAAATGGTAATCATCAAAATAATCTGATAACAGCTAAGAAATAGTATCATGGATTAGGATTAGGTACACAACAGATTAGTTACACAACAGGCAATATTAAATGAACATAGCAATCTAGTGTTTGAAAACCCAAAGATCCAAGTTTTGGGGGTAAGAACTCAACAACTGACAAAAATTTCCAGGAAAGCAGTTTAACAGAAACTAGTCATAGACCAGCTTCTCACTGTATAACAATGTAAGGTCAGAATAGAGTTACACGTGTAGGGTTGTATAATAACTAAATTAGAAGAACAGAGAAGAGTGTATCTGTTAGAGCTATGGATAAGGGAATAGTTTATGAGCAACAAAGAGAGAGGATCGTGACAACTAAATAGGAAATTTTAATTACGTAAAATTAAAAACCTTTTGCAGAAACAAAACTAATGCAGTCAAAATTAGAGGGAAAGTAGGAAACTGGGGAAAAATTTACAGGAAGTTTCTCTGTTGAAGGCCTCATTTCTCAAATATATAAAGAACTGAGTCACATTTATAAAAAAGTAACTCATTCCACAATTGATAAATGATCAATGGATATTAAAAAGTATTTTCAGAAGAAGAAATCAAATGAAGTCATAAGAAAAAATACTCTAACTCACTACTAATTAGAGAAATATTAATTAAAATAACTATGAGATACCACCTCACACCTGTTAGATTGAGTAACATGACAGAAAAGGAAAATGATAAATGTTGGAGGGGATATTGAAAACTTGGGACACTAATCCTTTGTTGGTGGAGTTATGAACTAGTCCAACTATTCTGAAGAACAAATTCAAACTAGGCCCAAAGAGCTATGAAACTGAATACCCTTTGACCCAACTATATCACTGCTAGGTCTGAATCCCAAAAAGATAAAAGAAAAGGGGAGTGAACCTATTTGTCCAAAAATATTTATGGTAGTTCTTTTCCTGTGTGAAGATTGAGGGGTTGACTTGAATGGATGAACAAGTTGTGGTATATAACTGTGATGTAATACTATTGTTCTGTAAGAAATGACAAACAGCGTGGTTTCAGAAAAACCTGGGAAGACATATGAATTCACGCCAAGTGAAGTAAGCAGAATCTGAAGAACATTGTACTCTATACTGACAAGTAGCAGTATAAGGATAATCAGTTGGGGAAAACTTAGCTACTCTAATCAAGACAATGATTGAATATAATTCCAAAGGATCCATGATAAAAAAAAAAAGTCATCTGCCTCCAGAGAGAGAACTGAAGAAATCTGAATGCAGATTTGAGCATTTTTTTCATGCTTTCTTTGTTTTTTTTATTCAGTTGTATGTATGTGTGTGTTTTCTTATACTACATAGCTAATATGGAAATATAGTATATATGATTTAACATGGTATACTTGATCTCAAATTGCTTGCCTTCTCCAGGACAGTGTCAGGGAAAGTAGTGAGGGAAAGAATTTGAAATTCAAAATTGTTAAAAATGTTTGTTAAAAATTATATGTAATTGATAAATATTTAATTAAATAAATATTAATATATGTTTTTTAAACTGGACTGTAGGGACTTATGCAATATGGATTATACACACATATATCTACACGTATATGTTTGTGCATGTTTGGGTAGATATTTATACATAAATGAGTCAGTACTCAATATTTAACTTTACAACTTCAAACTTTTGCCTGATTTTATTTCACATTGGCAGCTGCACACATTTGTGGCTATGTGCAGTACAGAAAAAAGTGAGAGAAGTGATGCACCCAACTTTGTGGAGCAGCTGGTTTCCTGCTATGCACTTCTCTGGTCTCATTCCCCCTACAGTTATAAAGAGCTTTCTGTGCATTTTTCCAGGCTTTCATTGTTTACCTTTAAAACAAAATTGTTGTTTGTTTCTTTTGTTGCAATTATGCACCCAAAGCTTAGTGCAAGTACTTTGGGCTCTAAGCCCAAGCATTCAAAGTAATTCATGCCAGAATGTCTGCATCCACTGCTGGCTATGAGTTTGTTGTTAATAAATGGACAATATGTTATATCTGAGGAAAAGTATTTCAAGTATTTCATCCTTCACTATCTCCAGTACCATCTACCAGCCAAATAGGACCCAAATTGGTGCCTGGGAAAGCATGAGGTCATTGTCCATTATCCAGAACCCATACAAGTATGCTGTCATGGAACTGATGTACAATACTGATGAACTTCCGTGGACAACTAAATTTTGCCATGATCTTCCACAAGCTCTCATGACTAAGAGCAACAAAGGCCTTGATAAGATCAACGAACATTGTGTACAGACCTCTGATCTGCTCGGAGTATCTCTGCTGAAGTCATTGAGCAGCAAACATTATATTGACCATTCCTCAGCCATTTTTGAAGCCACACTGGCTCTCAGGCAGATGACCATTTTCCAGGTGAAGGATTAGCCTATTAAGGGGGACTGTAGCAAGAATCTTGCTGGCAATGACTAAGAGTGTCACAGGACAATCTTTTTGTTTTCCCTTTACAGAGATGGAAAATGGAGGCATCCTTGAACTTCTGAGGGAAGACCACCTCTTGCCATGTAACCCAGAACATTTCAGTCAGCTTTGCATGAGCACTGGACCTACTGTCTTGTAAATCTTTGTTGAAATGGTATCAGCATCAAACATTTTGCCACAGAAGAGGAGCCTGATGGCATCCTAAACCTCTTCTTCAGTTGGAAGTTTGGCTAGAGAAGGATTGACTTCAACCTGAGGCATATGGTCAGTGATTTCAGCATGAATTGATGATGCTGTGGTGAGAACACCAGAAATATCCAGCTTATCTGTCTAGGATCATATCCTTATCACTGACCAGTGTGCCTTCATCAGCACTAAACAGGCCAGATGCACCATAAGTCTTTGGCCCATAGCCTTTAGGACATCATAATAGCATATTGGATTGTAACTGAGTGCAAAGCTTAATGTCATGTGTGTACTTACTAAGCCAATAATCCTTCATCTCTTTACTCTTCATTTTTTCTTTACTTTTGATGGAGTTAAATGCTACCTTCTAAGACATGGAGGAACTATCCTGCTGGTAAACCTTGTGAAGTTCTTGTTTTTCATTTAGTAGCTTCTGAATTTCCCCAAAATTTTCATCAAATAAAACTTGTTGTTTGTGAGGGTTCTGGCCCAGACAAGTAAATGTGGTGCTGTACATCAAATCTCTGAAAGCTGCTGACATGTCTTCTGTTCCACTGTTACCAGCTGTGTTTTACCTCAGCCTTCCTCCCAACTCAGCAAAAAACTGCCATCCAGGGTCATTACCAGTCATCTTGACCTATGTCTTGCCACTGGACTCTGATGACTTTGGAAGAGAGAGCGAGGCTGATGATTTTTTACAACTCTGCCTCACTTAAATCCAATTCACTTGCAAGTCAACACATCAACCTCCTAATGCCACTATTCCTCTTAGAAAAAGGAGGATCAACAACAACAGCAAAAAACTGTTCACCTAAGAAGAAATGTTCAAATCTGTTGATGTTGAGTCTTCTGATAGTCATCTTTCCTTGGGTCCTCTGCTTTGGTTGAATGCAAATGTTTAGCCTAGAGTGAATAAGTCTATTATCAGGTCAGCATTCTGCACTACACATTTCCTTCCTCATTCTTACATCCCATCTGTCTTTCCTCCTTATAATGACATAGTCTGTTAAATGCCAATGTTTGCTACAAGGATGCATTCACAAAGTTTTATTGCTTTTAGGTAAAAGGAACACAGTGTTGGTAGTGACATCATGAGATGTACAATTTTTCAGTAGTAAGTGACCATTGGTGTTGATATTTCTGACTCCATCCCTATCAAGGGTTCCCTGCCTACTCTGGTGTTAAAGTCATTCAGAATTATAAGCTTGTTCTCTTTCAAAACACTGATAATGAAGATCTTCAGATATTCATAATTTTTTTTTTCTAATTTCTTCAGGGTTCATCATGGTGGGAAGATGTGCATTGAAAATGGTGGTATGACACTTAGATGCAAGTGGTAACCACATAGTCATGAGACTCATTCACTATTTTTGGGGGACAGACAAGCTTATTGACTAGATTAAATTTAGTTATGAAACCTATGCCAGCTTTATGGTGTTCCTCATCATAGCAGCTGCTCCAGAAAAAGAATGTGCATCCAGCCCTGATTTTGGTAAACTGGTCTTCACTTAACCAAACTTTTTTCACTCAGGGCTGCTATTTGGATGTGATACTTGCTGAGTTCTCTTGCAACAAGAGCTGTTCATCTTTCAAGTCTACTAGATTTCTTGTTGTCCATAAGTGTTCACACATTCCATGTGCCAATGGTGAGTACAATCATCTTCATGAAAATTTTTGTACTTTTTTTCTGTTTCAAATCTAGGGTGGATTCTGCACTTGCTGAGGTCAGCAGTCTAGGGTTAAGTGAAGCAGACAACTTTTAAAGAACCTTTTCTAGTCCCTTCCTCATGCCAGGAGGTCCTTAAAAAGGCTGCTCAGATGCCCAAGGGGCTGCTTAAACTGCAGCTTCAATCCAGTGGGAAGATAACCTATTATGCAGGATTGTGACTACAGCTTTCAATGTATCCATACTAGATGCTTAGACCATTGCTACAGGACTTCGAGATAGGTAAAATAGTAAAAATAATAAAGAAATAATGAAGCAGTAAAATTGTTGAATGGTAAAATAATGAAATAGTTGAATAGGAAAATGATAAAATAGTAACATGTAAAATGGTGAAATAGTATGGTAAAATGGTATCGATAATGTCTTCTGTCTCATGCAATTTGGATTGAAGTGAGGCAGTGTTTCCTGGTCATCAGGCTTATTCTCTCTTACAGAGTCATTTGAGTATAGTGGCAACATAAAAGATGAGATGACTGCCAGTGCCTTGGGATACAGTGGATGACCTTGGCATCCTGTATGTCTGATCAAGCTCTAAGTACTCAATAGCATCTGTTTCTGCTACCCTCATGGCCCATTGGAATAAATTGTTTACATCTGCCTATTCCACCAGGGAAGTCTTCACATACTTAGCATAGATACACCTCTAACTCACTAATGGGTTTGGTGGCCATCTGTTACCATTAACCTGGCTTAGCCACTGCTGAGACAGTTTTACTAAGATGTGGCCCCTGTGCACATTATAGCTTCTTGGAACCACAGATGGGAGTTGGGTGGTAGATGGACACCAAAAGTGTATAATCAGCCCTGAAAAGGGTTCAGCTAGCCCTCAAACAGGAGGTAATAGTCTTCCCTGAACACCCTATAAAGCCTGTACACATACACTTTGGTCTAGAAAATTAATATACTCTGAAAGTAATTCATTGAATTTTAATTTTAAAACAGAGTCACTCCCATATCTCTTGATTGCCTCTTTCATGATTTTGTCCTTGACTCCCTTTTATAAGGGAGAACTTCCTAATATCTTGAGAGTTATCTAATAATGGAATGGGCTTCCTGAGGGTACAGTGAGATCTCTATGATTGAAGAAGTTTGATCATTGACCATATAAATCCTTGCAGAGATGTTGTAAATAGTATATGGAGTCTCTACCAGATGATGTCTTTTAGGATTGTTCCAGCTCTAGTATTCTATGAAACATAAACCCTTGATATAGGGAGTCTAGTAAATATCAGTATTACATAAAGGTACTATTTAATTATGGATTTCCTACATATTCCAAACATCCCTTCCGTTTTACATATCAGTGGGTAAGATGGAAAATTACCTCACAGTAGTCTGACCCTGATGTTTCATCATGGTGTTGATGTGACTCTGAGTTCTTGAATGCTTTGTCCATAGATCCTACCATTACCAATATGTTTTAAGCTCAGTTCATATATATGCAAACATACATCTGAAATCCAAGGACCAACCTAAGTAAAAATTATGTTATTATCATCTAGGTCAGGGGCAGTCAAAGGGCTGCACTTGAAGATGGAGAGGGCCACAGTTGGCCTTAAGGCAGCAGGTTCCCCACCCCTGATCTAGATGTTGACTCTCAAGTGGTGATGGATTTTTTGGGTCACATCAATTTCTGAAACCCTATACTGTGTGCGACATGAAGGGGGTTGCAATTAGGGATGGTGGAGAGAGTACCTCCACTGATAAAATTACAAAATCTTAAAGTTTATACAGCTAAACTGTAATATCTGATTATTCCAATATGTGTCAAAACACACTTAATGTATTTCATTGATTTAATGCAATTATATTAGTTCTCAGAACTGTGGTACCATAAGCTTTGAACAGATTGATGCAGGATTTAACGTGCAGACGTGGGATTGCCTTTGTACTGTTTTGTGCTCAAATGACAGGCTTGTCCAAGGGCCTCAGTAGAGATCAACAGTGATAGATGACAAACACAGATAAATAGAGCTGATTTGTGCTTCAAACCTTATGCCACAAAACTTCCCATTTGCATGCTGCAATAGTTTGAAATGCCACACAATTGAATTCTTATTATTCTCCATAAATTCATAAGGAAATTATTAAAATGTGCTACCATGAGTGATCAAATTTGTTTTAATCATGAAATATAGTTGGTTCACAAAATTTACAAGCATTTTAATACTTAGCAATGAAGACTTAGGTAAAAAAGTATTTTATTTTATGTTATAAAGCTTCTATATCCCAAAAGAGGCTAAATCATTTTTGAGATGCTTCATTGGGCTAAAAAATGCTATGTACTGTGCTAAACCAATCAATCTCTAGGGATTAAAGCTCCATTCACAATTCTTCTTTGAATACAAATGAGCTCATATTGGCTAAAGGAAAATTTGTTCCCCAGTGAGTTTAGATTACAAAAAAAAAAAAAGACAATCTCAAAGCTTTTAAATATTGGTATTAAAAAAGGGTCTCATACTTCAAAGGTCTCCCTTCCCACATTGAGTAAGAGAGTATAAAAATCAATTTAAAATATTGTACATATTTTCCATGGACCTGTACCAGTCATAATTTCAGGAAATTGTGATTATAATGAATGGCTCTGTTTATACTATATCAGCATGCACTGGTGTGCTCTTTTGGCTGTGATTCACATGTTTGACTAAGATCACAGATTTGTCACTTATTTGCACAATTAAATACTCCAATATTTGTGTCACAAAGTACAGGCCCTAATTATCATTTTAACCTTCATATTGATTGAGTTTATATGAGAACAAATGTTTATTGAACACCTATCATGCATGTGTTTAGCACTAGCATACACTGTGATCGATACAAAGAGATTTTAAATGCCATCCCTACCCTCAAGAAGTTTGCATTCTAATCAAGGTAAGCACGATATATACAATTCATATAAGAATTCTAAAGAAATGTGGAAGTTTCCATGACACAGAAAGAGCAGGGATGTAAGGGAAGTACCACTTTGAGAAAGTTTCAGAATTCCACGAATTTTAATTTAGATGTTGAATATGTAGCTGGTATATAACCTAAGTTTCTCACTTTTTTCTCCTTGCCATCTGATATTTGACTCATCTCATCATTTCTCAGCTCCTTTATCAGAATCAGGGCAAAAAGAGGTTAGGAATATGTCCCTGCCCATTAGCCCTTCTGGTAAAAGGTTAGGTGATGAAGACATTTCATCAAATGACTAAATTGTGAGGAGGGAATTGTTCGTGCATTTCAATTACCCAGCCTGTACACATATTTCTTTATCATAATTAATAACAATTGGCTCTATGTTTTATAAAAATATATTAAAGGCTTGGGGCTGGTGGCTTTTGCCCTCATTTGTCTTTTTCAGCTTAACCTCCGGGAAAGCTGTGAAAAGGGTTGCAATTCAATGTTTAAACCATATTTCTTTCATTTATATTCATTGATTTGGCAATCTTTATTTTCAGTATAGGCATTTTCATCTTCCAATAATGCTACTAAACTGTCCAATTTATACAGAGCATGGCTTTTTTTTAAAAAGGGGGGGTGAATTTCAAATGAAGTAGACTTTTCTTTATATGCCAGATTTTAAAAATTCAAACTTAGAAGGGATCTCAAAGACCATCTGATGCATATCTAAAAAAGGATCCCCTCTGCAACATGTTCCTATGGTCCCTGAGAATGTGAATTCCTTAAAGACGGTAGCCATGTGTTTATTTTTGTTGTAAATCCAGTGCCTAGAACATAGGAAGCACATCATAAAAGTTTGTTGACTGGCTGACTGATTTTGCTTAAAGATCTCAAGAAGGACTAACTATCTAAATCAAATAGACCACTACACTTTTGGACAGTTCTGAATGCTAAAATATTTTCCTTACTTCAAGGCTAAAGTTGTCTACATAGATTTAGTTTCTTGGGTTGTTTTTTTTTTCACATGAGTCCAAATGAAATAAGTCCATGTGATAGCCCTTCAAACATTTGAATCCAAATGTCAGCACCTTACAATTCCTCTTCAACTATAAGATGAACAAAATAGCAGTACCTACCTGGTAGGGCTATTATGAATGTAAAATGAGATAATATTTGTGTAAAAATCTCTTAGCATGGTGGTGGGCACATAGTAGCTGCTATGTAAAAGCTTATTCCTTTCTCTCCCTCCCCTTGTTTTCCAGGACAAGCATGCAAATTATTTCAACTGATCCTCAGATGACATGATTTCCACAAGATCCTGGTTGCACTTTCCATTAAATTCTCACAGCAACACAAATATGGTCTATATGACTATTGTCTGAGAAGCAGCATTGCTAAGTTCAGAAAGGCTCTTTACCAGGTTGGCTGTAAGGTGATAGATTCTGAGGCCTCAGAAACTCATGCATACCATGAACCAAAGATGAGAGAACATAGAAACTGTATAAGATGACAGTCATTCACTTAGGCAATCAGTCACTGATTATTTATTGAGCTTCTACTCCATGTCAAGCACTATATTAAGAGCTAACAGATTTAGAGCTGATATATTAGAGGTATTCTTTTTCAATTTTTTTTTTTACTGCTGATGAAACTGAGGTCCAGAAAGTGAACTGCCCAGTGTCACATGCTTAATAAATGGCAGAGTCCATATTTGACCTGGACTTCTTATTCAAACTCACCCCTCTCTCCATTATGGCATATTTGGGGTACTTCTACCCATGAAATTTTGGATCCTTGAAGTATTAAAAGAATGAAATAAATTTTTGTGGACTCATTCTGCTTATATTTATTTCAACGGCTGTAATCAAAGGTATTGTCCAGAATAAAGTTTCTACACAATGCTTTCCTTCTGAAGTTTTATAAAAATTCAGTTTTAGCCAACTATTTGAAAAAGAAAATTCCAAATGAACTATGTGTAACTAGGCCAAAATCTGAGCTTTTAGCTAAAATGAGATGAGCCTAGTATATCACCTTAAAGAATGATCCCAGGATCACAGATTTAGAGTCGTAAAGGACCTGATAGACATCAAATTCAAATTCCCCCATTGTATTGATAAGGAAGTCTAGGCAGAGAAAAATTAAATATCTTGCCCAGGGTCATACAGCTAGTAAGTGACTGAGGCAAGATTTTAATCCAGATCTTCCTGAGTTTAAATCCAGTCCTATATACTCTACAGCATATTAAATCTTACACTGATTCTTCACATTATACAAAGTGTCAGTTAACAATGCTTTATGCTTCTTTCTTTCAACTCCTAGTCTAACCTCATTCTGTGGTATTCTATTGTTGTCCATTCAATTATTTGTCAGTCTTGTCCAACTCTTCGCGACACCATTTGGGGTTTTCTTGGCAAAAATTCCAGAGTAGTCTGACAGTTCTTTCTCCAGGTCATTTTATACATGAGTCAAGCAGTGATTTGCATGAGGTCACACATTGAATAAGTAAGTGTCTGAAGACAGATTTGAACTCATGAAGATGAATCCTTTAACTTTGGTCAATACAGACTTCTGCCAGGCATCTGACACATTTTCTTCCTTAAACTTAGCTTCCAAATTCCTGCTTAGTTCTCTGCACTAATATTGTAGAAAATGTCAACTGGCTTCCCTTTAAGCAGGAAGGAAGGACATCTTTGGAATTTGGCTGGTTCAAAGTTTAAGGCTCTTGTATGACTCACCAAAATTATTGGTATGGCTTCTTTTATCCTTACGTATATGGAATTTGGGAAGCCATAGGCATATTCAAATTCACATTACCTTTTAAGTCCTCTTTCATATGCAGTTTTGCTGCCACAGTGAATATAGAAGGAAAAGATTTTATTCTGTCATTATCCCAAAATTGATAACTAGGCCTGGCCCAGAGCATTTGTCTGCTCTGCATTATTGACTGATCTCAGCTGGACTTTCTCTTTGTATTTTAGTTTGGGTCATATTCTTTCCCACCAAGGCAAGTTCTTTCCTTCAAAACACATTTGATTACCACTAAAGTCCTCAATTTCTTACCCCTATGCCTCCATAAATTCTCAGCTTGACTAAATAAACACAACAGCCTATCTTTAGAGGGAAGAAAAAAAAAGGCTTTGGCTAGGTATGCATAATAAATGTTAATATTAAATTAACATATTTATATAAACAAACATGATAAACATGTGTATAAATAATATATAAATATGATATATAAAGTATAAATAAAATATTGATATATTAATATAAAAATATATGATATATATAATTTTATACATACCTTTTTTTCCTTTTCTCCCCTTTATACTAGTAATATTGTGAACCAAAAAAAAAGTGGCAGAGATAGATAAAAGAAGTAACTAAGTGTAAATTTAACAATATTTAGGAATATATGCTTTCTTAGAACTATGTCAATATTCCTTATACTAAAAAGAAGCCTGGTATCATTGATAGAGAGCTAGGCTTAGAGTTGTTTTTTTTTTGTTTGTTTTGTTTTTTGTTTGTTTGTTTCCTAAGGCAATTGGGGTTAAGTGATTTAGAGTCACACAGCTAGTAAGTGTCAAGTTTGGTCTGAGGCTGGATTTGAATTCAGGTGCTCCTGACTTCAGGGCCAGTGCTCTATCCACTGCACCACCTAGCTGCCTCTAGGCTTAGAGTTGAGAAGACAATCATTCAAATTTCGTCTCAGATGCTTAGTAATTATGTACACTCATTGAAAGTAGGTTTAGAAATTCTCCAGTAAGAGATAGGACAACAAGGATAGCATGTGCCACAAGATTTTACCACATGATTTTGATGTCTACCGATAGGTTTCTATTATTTGGAAACTTTTTGTTCTAAGGGGCTCGAAGATTATGCATATTTACTATTATAAAATCTATAAAATAGTGCTCTTGTTTTTTATGTATTAAAAGAAGCTGTTATTATTAACCTTTATAATATTTAAGAGAATTCAAATAGAAAAAGTCCTAGTACAAGTCACTATCCTCCTATATGTAATATGTGAATATACATATATATGTATGCAATATACATATATATGTAATATGTGAATATACATATATATGTATGCAATATACATATACCTGTGTGTGATAGAGAGATGGAGAGATAGGCGTTTCATTTGAGTTTCTAAAGTAATTTCATTTTGCAATAAAACAAAGTACTGGCATATAAGCTTATCTTCTCATGGTTCACTTAAAAGCATCTTCAGGGGTAACTCCAGTAACAAACAGTATGAGAGAGATCTAAAGTACTTCACCTGCTCTAGGATAGTTTGAATGTCTTCTGTTGGCTCTTTATTTTTTGAAAGCTTTTCATTACATGTAATTAGGACATTGGTTTGATGAAACTTTAAAAAAAAGATCTAAATGTTTTTGTATCTATTATTTTTAAGTAATTTTGGCAACATCTTTATCTGTGATGAGGTTATGTTTAGTTTATAGTTCAGTACAGCTTATTCAATGAATTCTAAGGGATATTTTGCGATCCATACATGTAGTACAGAGATTGGTCATCTATTAGTTCAAGAAACACAGCAAATTTCTGACATATGACTCCTTCTGCTAGGTAGTGTATTATGTGTTACTTAGTAAGGGCCAAATTTTGCAAATGGAAGCAACGTGTTATATAGAGACTATTGTTGTTTCATGTAGCATGTACTGATTAATAAGACTTTTCTAGATGATACTTCTATGATTTCTGGTGGAAATGTTCTGTTTTTTAACTAACATCCTAAGTACATCTTTTTCTACAAACATATACATAAAGGTTAACCATCTATTAAATAGACATTATTTTGACCATGTTGTTGGTTGAGTTCATGTGGAAGTCACAATGGAAAGCCTTTTGATTCCACTCTTAGATCATAGCCATTATATAGGATCCATCCAGAGGTCAAGTCACTGTCAGCTACATTAGTCAAATTTGCTGGTGTATACTTTTGTCAGCGTTCACTGAGAGAATATCTGTAATTTAAACTTGTTTATTATGTTATCATCATGTTAATATTAACAAGAAAGTGTCAACTTTTCTATAGCTGCCTTAGATTTATGCATCCTGGGTTTGTTTTACATTGGATGGGTTTTTGTGGGATACATTCCTAATATGTTATTGGTCAATAGTATACTTTCTTATTTCCTTTGGCATCCCAAAGCTAATTAGCATAGATATATGCACAGATATACATGCATGCTTGTATATATATTTAAACATTCATTAGAGAAGATGTATAGTTGAAGTTGTTGAATAATTAATTCTGCCAAAACTCTATTAACTAAATTCTTACATCCAAGGATTGGAGGCCAAGGTATCCAAAAAATCTATGTGACAAAGTCCTCTGAAAGTTTTGTAGGAAGGGAAATTTTTTTCTTCTTTTCCATGCTCAGTGTTCAATAAATTTTTGTTATTGAGTTCAATTGATTACCCCTTCACAGGGATAGCAGTATATATCTTTATGAGTTCTTATAGCAGATTAGGATACCTGAGCAGATAGAATGAATGAAGTTGGCTATCAGCACTAGTGACTAGGGCATCACATATAATCTAAAGATTCCCATTAATAGAATCAATTTATATTAACATGAGGAATAAGGTAAGGCATAATTAATATTGGTGTTAGATCAAATGTGTGGCCCAACACAAGGTTCAGAGACTGAACATATGGTCTGGTTAATCTCAATATGCTCAAGTAAGGCTAGGGACAAAAGATAGAGTTTGGGTCAAAGAATGGATGCTTCAAGCCAAGCATAAAGGCAGAAGTGTGGTCAGAGCATTCAAATGTATTCAATTCAATTCAACTTATTACAGTTCAGCAAAGATCTGTTAAGTTTCAAAACGTAGGAACTGAGGAAGGGGAATGGTTCAAAAATGAAAAAAAATATGCAGTCCATCTAGTATAGTATATATCATCTACTGGGGAGAGATAACATTTAGAAGATAAATAAATGGCAAACTAAAATGCCATTAAGAAAAATACATAACAAAACAAAGTATTTTGGGGGAAATATTATAAAGGTCAGAACTTTTTAAGCTTAGGAGAGCAGCAGAAAATTTTCATACAGGAGGTAATTGAGCTGGGCTTTCAAGGAACAGCAAGACTTCTTATCTGGCAGAGGTGAAAAGGGAACGGAAATAAATTATGAAGGATAGTCTACATAATTGCCCAGAGGTTGGAGCTGCCATTTGGAGTTGAAAGAATGAATTGCTACTGAATACTTAGAAGAATGTCACGGTAAAAAAGGCTAAAAATAAGTAAAAATATATTAGGAAAAGAAGGCTAAAAAGTATTTTGGAGCTTGACTATGAAGGACTTTAAATACATCTCAGTAGGTTCTGTCTTTGTTATTAATGTTTGTTTGTACATCTTAGCCTAAAGGAAATAGGAAACCTTTGAAGATTTTCAAGAAAGGCAATGACACGTCCAGGTTTGTGACCTAGAAAGACCACCTTGTCAGTTCTGTAAAGATTCAAGCTGGAAGATCTAGAAAGGGATGGGATGCAAATTAACAATTAGGAAATAGAATTCAATTAAGAATAGTTTCTCAGGATCTAGACCAAAAAAGGTTGATCTGTCTACCCAACAAGTTATGACTGTCAATCCCAAAATACTGTGAAAGTAGAAAGGCTAAGACTTGACAAAAAAACACATATAATATATATATATAGAAGAAAACAGGATTCAGGAAAGTATTGGGAGAAACCCTTGGTAAGTGGGCATGACCTCTATGAAAATTCATCGAAGAAGACTGAGGGGAAAAAAAAGATCATGAAGGTAGGAGGAGAGCCAGGAAAGAGGAGTGTTAATGGAAATGTATAAAAAAGAGATTATCCAGAAAAAGAAGGGCATAGTCTCATAGGATCCAGAGAGGTCAAGAAGGAGAAGTATTGAAAGAAGGACATCAGATTTTTTAGCTATGAGATCATTGCTTAGTTTGTGTTCTGGTACACATTGATAAATTTGTGTTTCTTGGCAGTTTCTGCTTACTGATGGGGTCAGAAGTCAGAATGTGAAAGGTTTAGAAATCACGGAGAGAAGAGGAAGTGAAGGTACATATTACCTAGTTTAGATGGCTTTCTCAAGTTTAGCTAAGAAAAGGATGATATAGAGAGCTAGATAGATATAGATGACAGATATAATGAAAATGATTTGATTAAGTGGTGTTTTGTGTCTGTTTATTTTTGAAGATGGGAGTGACATGAAAATGTGTGTAGACACCTCAGAAATTACATAAGCCCTGATTTTCTGATCTGTGGTTGGTGAACCTTACTCAATCTTTTTACATGTATATATATACAATTAAAAAAAAATACCCCAAGGAAACAGCACTCTTCCAAGCTCAGTGCTGTCTCAACTGTTTTACAACAATCATTTAAAGTACTTTAAGCTAGAACTAAGACTTGGCTAGCTTGAGACCTGCCAAGGTCCCTAATGAGCATTTGCATTTTAGATATATTAAGGAGTTTAGATTGCAACAGCACACTTACTTCCTTGTTCAAAGAGGTGGGTGGACACAAACATTGTTGCTAAGTAACAAAATGAGGGGAGCACACTTCAGATTCCTGAGCACTTTGTCACATCTCTCAGAGTTTTCAAGTAAATAAGGTGTCTGATAAAAGGCTCCTATCAGGGAGAATAAACAATGAGACACTCGAAACCAGACTAGGAACCCAAGGCAGGAGACCAATAAATCTTTTGTAAAGGTCAGTGCTTCTTCAGCCTATCAAACAAATGGCAGAAGAAACAGATAAACTAGATGTCAAAGGCCTGTCTACTCCACTTGATATTTAATTTGTTTTTCCCTCTGGAGGATCAAGTTTGTACTTAAGGCTAGGGTGACTCCAGGAGCATATTCCAAAACTTGGGGCTTAGGGGATTGAGCAAAAGCAATAGCTGACAAAAATCATGTCGATACTTAGTCTACGTCTGCATTCAGCTTATGGCATGACAGATCTGGTGTTTCAGTCATCCTCAATCAATTCACCATCAAAACGACAGCATTCCGATCTAATCTTTGAAAAGCCATAAATGATGGAGTCAGATGTACCCTGGTCCTGTAATCCTGATCATGCGAGCTGCAGCCTGAAAATGGAATTCTTCTGTACACCAAGAATTTAATCTTCACACTGTAGGCACAATGCTAAGATGAGAGCTCTGCATGATTGAGCAATGTTTTTTTTTTTTTAACCTGGATGTTTCTATAGTTCTTATAATCTTTAGTTTCCTTCAAAGTTCAACTCAGTTGCTGCCTCCTTATCCCTGATTCTAGCTGTGCCCTTCACCTCCTAGAATTATATTTATGTATCAGTTTTAATGTATCCTCCCAGCAGAATATAAACTTCTTGAAGCCAGGGACTTTTTCTTCCTTTTTTGTCCTTAGATCCCTAACAATTAGATCAGTTTCTGACAAATTGTAGCTGGTTAATAAATGCTCATGGAGCCACATTTTAAGATAATTATTACTTCAAGCAACCATCACTAGCTATTCAGGGAGGAACTGATCCATCCCATGAGAATGATGATATCTGAGTAGTAACATGATACAAAGTCTATGAACAAGATGGTGCTCACGGATTGTTTTTTGACTCACTCTTGCCATTTCAAGACTAGTAGGATTGGGGAAGCTAAGTGGCACAGTGATAGTGCACCAGCCCTGAATTCAGGAGGACCTGACTCCAAATCTGGCCTCAGACCAAACACTTGACACTTACTAGCTATGTGACCCTGGGCAAATCACTTAACACCAAATTCCTAAAAAAAAAAAAAAAGAAAAAGACTAATAGGAACAACTTTATTCTTCTTCTTCAGACTACCAGAAATCAAACGTATTTGCTGCCCATCTTTCTGGTTACCAATGAGTAGTTTTTTGATTAAGAAAATAATTATTAAAGATTTTTAGATATATTACAAGAATGTGCAAGTATCGTTAATTAGATTTGTGATATCTGATGGACAGCTAGATGGTGCAGTGGTAGAATGACTGGCATGGAGTCAGGAAGACCTGAGTTCACATCCAGCCTCATTTACCAGCAATATGACCCTGGTCAAGTCATTTAACCCTGTTTGCCTCAGTTTCTTCATCTATAAAATAAGCTGGAGAAGGAAATGACAAGCCCTTTCAGTATTTTTGCCAAAAAAACACCATAAAGGGGTCACAAAGTCAGACACTGAAAGAATCAAACAACAAAAAATAACTGCTGATCCCACAAAAGCTATTGAAGCACAAACTAGCCTTGTGCAAACAGCTTCTTAGTTTCTTCGGGAAGCAGTAGAACTCTAACACTTTGTAAAAAGCATTTATATTTTTCAATGCAGGATCAAATGAGACAATAGTTATAAAGTACTTGGCACACAGTGCCTAACCTAAAATAGGCATTTATTAAATGCTTACTCCCTCCTTGTTGTTCTTAAAATTCTCATCAAATTGTATTTTTGAAACCACTGCCATTTCTTCCTGTCTTTTATAGCTGTCTGCTTTCTCCCCAAGAGGTTTTTGGGGGAAAAGTTTTCTTTTTCTTCATAAAAAATTTGAGAGACTTGAACTTTGGGTTTTTGGCAGGCATTGCAGCAAGTGCATTGATGCTAAGGTCACCAAACTGAAGCTGGTCAGTGAAGTCACTTGGAAATGAAGCCTTCCAGATTGTCCCAGTCGGTAAAGTGCAGGATAGCACAACTCTTGATACAGCCAGTTATTTTTAGAGGACTCATAGAGGGAACTCTGTGAAATACAGATATTTTCTTCATATGTGTAAGCAATTCCTTATACTCAAATGGTTGGCGTATGGTCTATACCATTTATAGTTAAGCAAACACAGTAGGGCAAGTTCTGATTGTGACTAGTCCATCAGACTTCTGCAAATTGGTAATCAAATCATACATAGTGAGGAGCTAAACTCTTAAACATTAACTAGGGCTTCATCATTCCCTGTCCAACTTAAGGAAAAGAAAGGGTAGGTTGGATTTCTGTTACAAATTATACTCATGGGTGACATATTCATTTTAAAAGGTTGAATTAATTCATCTTACATGTGCTACTTAGTGTGCTCAGAAATACTCTGGTTTTTACTTTGGTTTTATGATGTAACCTTTGAAGTTATTAAATTTCTTCTTTTAGCATATGCACATGCTCTCATCTCTTACCTTTTAACAAAACCTGCAACAAGGCCAATTATTTTTCCACTTAGTAATACCATCAGGCCTCTTTCTAGGTAGCTAGGCAGTGCAATGGATAGAATGCTGGACCTGGACTCAGGAAAAGCTGAGTTCAAATATGAACTCAGATATTAAAAATATTTGTCACCCTGGTAAAACAATTTACATACTATCTTCCTCAGTGAAATACAGATAACAACAACAGCTATTAACTAAAGCTTTTATGAGAAGAAAATAAGATAATGTTTGTTAAATACTTAACAAACATTAAAGTGCTATATACATGCAATTCTTATCATTATTAGCATTTGACTATAACTTAGGATTTATTTTGAATATTCTGGTTAAACTGAATAATTCCTAATTATGAGAAGCCAAGAGCAGAGGTCAAGCTTTAGGGTTTGGGGTTTTTTTATGTTATTTTTTCTTTGTTTTGTCTTGTTTTTTTTTTCTACTTGGGAGGAGCATAGACAGTTTGATTTACTTCATCAAGGAAGAAACAGAGCAAGTATCTTGCCATCTAGTGATTAAGTGGCTGCTATAAAGTATAGTAATCAAAAAGGACAAACTGTCCATTATTCCTCCACTCCTGATAAATATATACATTTTAAAACTGCATTGGCTCCAGATGTCAAAACTAACTAATGGCTTTTTTCCATAAATGCTAAATAGAAATGGGAATCACTCAGAGCTCTCTGGATAATCCAATGTAATTTATACTGAGGCAAGCCTAATGTTTCAGAAAGAGGGCTTTCCTTGGAATAAAGAACTCTGCTTCTAGGAATTCCAGAGTTCCAGCATATGCCTCTAACAAGACCATGTGCTGTTGAGTAATTCACTTAACTTCTAAGTGTCCAGATAGGTTCTCTAAGAATATGAATTACAATTAATTTGCTAATTTACATCAGTAAAGGGGATTTTCCTTCTACTCTAAAGAAATCAGAGGTCTGAACCCCTAACCCACACTACTCAATAAAAGGATATGAAAGCCTCATAGTCACTTCCAGGATTTGAGAGGGAGTTTGTGATTATTGACAATGCTTCTATCAAATGTTGCAAATAGCTATCTTACTAAGGCATGAATTCTACATAGAGTAAATCACTTCTCGCTAATGACAAACTCAGCTTTTCCTCTGTAGCAAGATGTTCTGAAATCCACACTTCTGACTCTTCTTCGAACCAAAAAGTCTAGAGAATGTGGGGGTTCAGAGAAGTAAATAGTAGGAAGCAAAAACTGCTTCAGCAGGGAGCTGTGAAAGAAAATAAGCAAAGCAATAAAAGGTAAAGAAAAAGGTTTGAAACAGGATAATTGTGAAATTAGATATACTGAAAAAGATTTAAAATATTATATGGCACATGAGGGAAAATAAGAATCATACAAAATGGCCAAAGGATTGATTTACACAAGAATAGGAAAGAAATATTATAAATGTTCTTTCAGCATTTATAAAAATAGTAAAGTATATATTATTGTTCTTACAACATTAGCTTAAAATGAGCTACATGTATTGCCTTTTTATAGTAGGATGCTATAGTTTGCTAAAATGTAAGTCCTTGTTCAGTAACTGGTTTTGGCACATAACTATAGTTGTCTTATGTTCAATAGAAAATGTATCAATGTATTTCAAACTATCATTCACCACATTTATTTAGCAAAATCAAATTAGCCATATCATTACAAATTCCACAATGTTCATTGAGTAGTAATCAAATTTTCTACACTCTGATTCTGTCAGGGAACTTTAGCATCTCTCCTCAAATCAGTTGTCGTGGCCTTCTGGGAAGTATGAGCCTGTCTTCACATATTTGAGAGGCTGTCATATGGAGGAAGACTGTTCTGCTTGTTCCCAATGGATAAAACTAGGAGCAGTGGTGTAAGCGGCAGAGAGACAGATTTTGGCAAAGAGTAAGGGGAAAAAAAGTATCCCAAATGTTAATAGCTGTTCATACATCAAATGGGATGCTTCAGGAGTAGCAGAATCCCCATTCATGAAGGTCTTCAAGTGGAGGTGGTGGGGTGGCCATTTGTAAGGATAATCAGGGGTAATGTAGATGAGCTTCTATTCAAGTACAGTTTGGAAGAGAGGCATCCTTTAAATTCTCAGATTTTGTTATTTTGTAGGCATTGTCCCCTCTTTAGCTACTAGAGTGTTTTCTAGTATTTGTCTGTCCATACCAAAGAGGAAAGATAGCTTCCATTCTCAGACCAATGGCTTTAATCAAATCCTTTTCATTTAAGTGATTTTGATAACCATTCATGTCATCCATGGTCTTCTTTTTGGGAATCCATTTCTTGCTTACCCTTCCTGTGCAATCTTAATACTCAAAGTCTCATTGTTTTAGATGCTGAGCTTCCCACATACATATGGAACATGTTTATTCCCTGTACCATCCAATGTATACAGAAATCTTGGAGGTCAAATATAACTCTCCCTGTAATCTTACAGTTTTCATAAACCTTTATAGGCCAACAAATGCCTAGCATGGGGCGTTCCTATGAAGAAAGCTGAAATCTTACGTCATGCAATCTACCATATCTAACCAGTGAGCTCCTGGAACCTAACTTGATAGTACAGTATCAGCTAAGAAAATGAGACAACAGGGGATGTTGCACTTGCTTTTTCTCATTTCTGCAGAAGAAATGCTTAATCCGTCCAGTAAGATTACTGACACAGAAGATGTAGCATATTTCCCTTTTTTTGGATAACTTGAATTTTTATACTCCATTTTCCCCTGAATATATATAAATCCTAACATTCTCTTGAGCTGAACAAAAATATTAGAGAAAAAGAAAATGTCATTTCTATCTACTTATGTTTCCATTTCTCTTCATTATGAAATAGATTTTTATTTTATTTTTTACCATTATAGAGGTGAGTAGAGAAATATTAGGGATTAGTATGTACCTACATCAATACTGTATATAGTTATTCAACCAACAAGCATTATATGTACACTATGTACCAGACACTATCCTAAACTGGGAGATAAGCAAGACAAAAATGAAATGTTCCCTGTTCTAAAAGACTAAAGGAATGTACATTCTTCTGGAAGAGAGAGCATGCATATACATATGTGTGTGTGTGTGTGTGTGTATATATATGTATATATACACATATATATACATATATACACACACATACATAGATATGAATATACGTATATTTGTGTATGTGTATATGTATATATGCATATATATAAGTATCTATATACATGTATTGTGTTATGTATATGTATGTTATATATGCCCATATGCAGGCATGTGTATGTAAGTATAGAGGATTAGAAAGAGAGGAAAGATATAAATTCAATTAAATATTGACAGTGAGGGTACTAAAATCTGTGAGCATCAAGAAAGTTTTCAGGTAAAAAGTGGTCCTTGATCTGATTTTGAAAAAAACAAAGGATTCTCAGAGAAGACGATGAGAACGTTAATACCAAGCATGAGGCAGCTAGTGGAAAGACACAAAAATAGGAGTTGTGGTATCCTATGAGGAACCATAGAAAGATCAGTGCCACAGAGAAGAAGTGTAATGCATAATAAGGTTAGAAAGCTAGGTTTCAAAGGGCTTTAAATGTCAGAGAAACTTATATTTTGATCTACAGGTAATAGTGAGCCACTGGAGTTTATGGGGGGGGGGTTGGCATGATCATATTTCTGTTTTAGGAAAATTACTGTGACAATTTTGTCTAGGTTGTATTCAATTGGTAAGAAATTAGAGGCAGGGAGGTTCATTAGTAGGTGGAGAGATTCACTTTGGGCTATAACAAGAGGTAATGACAGTCTTTGGACTAAGATAATGAGTGTGTGAGTAAAGAGAAATAAAAAGATGCCAGACATGTTGTAGAAGGAGGATCAATTCAAGATTTGGTAACTTTTTGGCTTTAAGGAGTGAGAGAAGCAATAGATGACACAGTGGATTGAACAATAGACCTGGACTCAGGAAGACCTGAGTTCTAATCCAGAATAAAGCACTTACTACCCATATCATTCTGGGTAAGCCACTTAAACTCCACTTGCCACAGTTTCCTCAATTGTAAAATAGGGATAATAGTAGCACCTACCTCTCAGAATTGTTGTAAAGATAAAATGAGACAATAAGTTTATATCTCTGCAAACCTTAAAGTTTTGCATCAATGCTAGCTATTATTACCTAGTTATCATGAGAGAGTGAAGAATGGAGGATGAGTGGGTTCTAATGCCTCCCTTGACACTTATTAGCTTTGTGACCTTGGGCAGGCAAATACCTAAGTTGAATTTATGGAGAACAGAAGAATTCATGACCAAAGAGGATATAGAGAACATTAAGAAATACTAAATGTATAATTTTGATTACATTAAATTGAAAAGTTTTTGCAATGAAGATTAGGAAGAAAGTAGAAAACTGCGAAAGAATTCTTATGATTAATATCTCTGATAAGGGCCTCATTTCTTAAATATATAAAGAATTAAGTCAAATTTGTAAGAATACAAGTCATTCCTCAATTGATAAATGGTCAAAGGTTATGAACAGGCAGTTCTCAGATGAAGAAATTAAAGCCATCTATTGACATGTGAAAAAATGTTCTAAATCACTATTGATTAGAGAAATGTAATCAAAACAATTCTGAGGTACCACATCACACCGATCAGATTGGCCAATGTGACAAAACAGGAAAATGATAAATATTGGAGAAGATGTGAGAAAATTGGAACACTAATGCATTGTTGGTGGAGTTGTGAAATGATCCAACCATTTTGGAGATCAATTTGAAACTATGCTTAAAGGACTATAAAAATGTGCATACCCTTTGACCCAGCAATAGCACGTCTAAGGCTGTATCCCAAAGAGATCGTACAAATGAGAAAAGGACCCACATGTACAAAAATATTTACTGCAACTCTTTTTGTAGTAGCAAAGAATTGGAAATTGAGGGGATGCCCATCAATTAGGAATAGCTGAACAAGTTGTGGTATATGAATGTAATGGAATACCATTGTGCTATAAGAAATGATGAGCAGGCGGACTTCAGAAAAACCTGGAAAGACTTGAATGGACTTCTGGTGAGAGAAGTGAGCAGAACCAGGATAACATCATACATAGTAATAGCCATGTTGTGTGATGACTAGCTATGATAGACAGCTCTTCTCAGCAATGCAAGGATCTAAGACATCTCCAAAAGTCTCATGATGGAAGATGCTATCCACATCCTAAGAAGCTTGAATGCAGATTGAAGCATAATATTTACTATTTTTTTCTTCTGTTTTGTTTTGTTTTGTTTCCTCTTTCTGATGGTTCCTCCTGTTGGATCTAATTCTTCCCTACAACATCACTAATGTGAAAATATGTTTAATAGGAATGTATATTTATAGTCTATATCAGATTGCACTCTGTCTTGGGGAGACAGGGGGGAAAGAAGGGGGAGAAAAATTTAAAACTCAAAAGCTTATGGAAGTGATTGTGAATAAATCAAATTAAATTAACAAAAAAAAATTCCTAAGTTGAGGCAATAGTGCTACATTGTCTCTTGGCTCAGAGCCAATACAAATAGCAATTGTTTCTGTTTGGGCCAGAAACCCTGAGGGTCTTCCCCTTTCAGATCCTTTTTTTTCCCTTTTTTTGACTAGGTGAAATAGCCTGTTCTCTGCCTCATTTCTTACTTAGCCTTAATGACTAAATGGACATTGCCTCAGTCAAACTGAGGCCTTTTAAAGACCTTAGCTTACAACGGTAAAGGTATCCCATTGTATCCAAGCCATCTCCAGTTGTTCTGATCTATGTCTTTCCACTTGACTCAGATGGCTCCAGAAGAAAAAGTGACTCAGGTGACTGCACAGCCCTCCCTCACTTAAATCTGATTCACTTGCATGTCATGGCATTGCCTTTCTGCTGGCGTGTTCCTCTTCGAGAACAAAGACAAACAACAACAACATGGCCTCTAAAGCCCTTTTCAGCTCTAAATCTCTATCCTATAGTTGTAGAATAGTGCTGAGGTTACAAACCTGGGAGACATGAAGAATGATGGTGTCTGTAATGGAAATAGGGAAGTTGATTGGAGATGTTGGATTTGGGAGAAAAAAATCTGTTTTAGACAGCTGAGTTTGAGAACTCTATTAGAATAACTGTTTTCAAATGGATAGGCATTTAGTGTTGCAAGAGCTCAAGAAAGGTGTTGTAACTGGACCTATAAAGATAGTTGAACCAATGGGAAATGATGAATTAAGCAAGAGCTGTTGTAGAGAATGAAGATTACCTGGGGCAAAACCTTTGGCAACACAGCCAGTGAAAGTTTGTGCTCTGAATGATGAACTAACCACCAAAGAGACTGAGAAGTATTCAGAATGTTAGGAAGAACAAGAAGGGGAAAAGGAGGGAGGGGAGGACAGAGAGAGAGAGAGATGAAGAGAGAGAGAGAGAAGCAGAGAGAGAGAGAGAGAGAGAGAGAGAGAGAATTATCTCAAAAAAAATAAAAGAAGGAGAAAGAGTATCCAGGAGGAGAAGGCAGTTAATAGTCTAAAATGCTACTAAGAGGAAAAAAAAGATGAGAATTTTTTTTAGTGATCTTATTGGAAATTGTTTTCAATTCTTTACCACCACAAAAGGAACCACTATGAATATCTATGTACAAATGCATCCTTTTCCTTCTTTCTTCAAACTGTTTTGGAGTATAGGCTTAGAAGAGTTATTACTAGGTCAAGGTACAGTATAGGAACATTTTGGGCATAGTTCCAAATTGCTTTCCAGAATAGTTGTCCAATTTATAGCTCTAGCAACACTGCATCAATGTTCCCATATTCCTGTACCCACTCCAATATTTGGAATTTTTCTTTCATTGTTAATTTTTTCAATCCACTAGGTGGGAATTGTTTTTTCTTAACTTTGCATATTTGTTACAAGGGCTTTATTTTTCTTTTCTTTTTTTTTTCATTTTTCAATTGGGAATGAATGGAAGGGAGACAAAATAAACATTTGTTAATTGAAAAAATCACATTCATATGAGGGAGAAAGAGTTCATTGGTTACTTTAGGTAGGAGTTTTGTTTAAGTGATGAGGCTACAAGGTAAGTAAAAGCCAGATTCATAGGCCAATGATCAAGTATGATTTGTCACAATCAAGATTTAAAAAAATAGGCAAGGTCAAGTGTGGCCCAATGAAACCCATCCTTAAATAAAGAAATAAACATAAAAACTACTCCTTAAGGAAGGTGACAGTACATTCAATATAGAAATTGTAAATACTGTCCTGAGTAAAAGCTAAAAAACACATCAAAACCTCTTGAACTACCTGTCGGTTGGACTAATGTTTTAGAGGATCTGGCATCCGGATAGAGTCCATTTTGCTCAAATATGAACTACAAAGAGTTCAGAAGAGAGTAGCCATCCTGCAGCAGTATAAATGTCAACAGAGTAGTTTGTGAACAAGGCATGATGAACTGTGTTTACTTAGTCACATCTAGCAAGATCATTTCACATACTGGATCACTGAATCAGGCATGCCAAAGGGAAACTCAGCTTTCCCATAATAAGGAAAATATACCTCTTCAAACTTGGAGTCCAAGTGAAAGTAAGTATCAATCTTAAAGATGCAATATACAGGTGATGTGGTTTTATAAAAGAAAAAAATATTCAGGATTAAGAATGATTGAGTAAATAAACTGCTTTAGATTACTTTATGCCAACCATTTGTAGGCCTATTAAACATGTTACATGTGACTTTCATCTATATCACAAGCCTACAGTATCTGGGTTTTAACCAACACTTCACTTGAAAATTTTGAGATCTCTCTCCTAACCTCAAGCTTCCCTGCTCTTCTGGTTTTTTTAATGCATAACCGTGGTTTTATAATGAACAATATTGATAAATAGAATCAACTATTTTCAACCATTTGGTACAATTTAAAATTAAAGTTTTATCATCACTGCCTCTAGAATTCCCAAGTAGAAAAAATAAAAAAGGCTGTTTCCAAAGCTACCCTTGATAACAACAATAACAACAGCAAAAACCCTTAAGGAAATATAGTCTTTAATTTCTCCTTTCATCACTGAAATCACCAGCTATAGTTATAAGCTACGCTGTCCCTCTTGACTCAAAAGACACAATTAAAGCATCTGTCTTAACCTAGCTAGCTTATCAATGTTCCAGTCATCTTACTTCAAGCTTAACAAGTAGATTCAATAAATAAATGAGATAAGTATATTTAATTGAATAAACAAGCAGCTTAGGATAAGCTAAGGGGGAAAGTGTTTTCTTTCCAACAAAAGGACACTTGAGGGTTACCTTTGCTTCTCTTCCATGGTGAGTTATCATACATAATCAACTTTAGCTTACATTTTTGCTTCTTAGCAAAAACATCATCATGATGTTCAGTGATACAGGAAACTCACTGAATAAGCACCCTTTCGATTCATTGCCTTCTCAAAGCCTATATGTTTGTAATACAAGAAGTATAGATATTTGGACTAATCAGAAATGAGATGACAACTCTCCCAAATGATTGAAGAAACAGCCATTAGACTCCACGACCACTGTGGTAACTTTTAGTACATTTATTTTCACTACATTATAACTTTTGTGTTTTTTGTTTTGTTTTGCTTTTAATAGACCAGGGGTTATTTGGTGTAATTGATGGTAGGAAATACACATTAATTTTGATGGAAGGAATTCATTTTAATGAGATATGTCATCATGTTGTAATAATAATCACTATATATTTAAAGACATGGGATGTATAAACTATCTTAAAAGATATAGACAATAGATACCGATATACATGTATATATATCAACAACAGGGTTTTGTGGTCTAGTACATGGAGTGATATATTTGAAGACAGAAAATCTGGGATTCAAGTCTTGCCTCTGTCAGTTAATAGCTATGTGACCACAGGCTAAACATCTAAACATCTCTAAGTCTCAGTTCCCTCATTCGTAATATGAGAGATTGGATTAGATAGACTCAAAGTCCCTTCCCAGCTTTAGTTCAATGATCCTACAGTTTTATGATCCTATAGTTTTTATCTAAGATTTATTAGGCAATGTTGACTGCCTTCATGTACTATCAAACTTTTAATCTTGTTATAATAACAGTAGAGAAAAGAAAAGGGAAATTTCCTTGTTGGAAATCACTACTACTATAACAGTTTTCTTCTTTTGTAAAATAAATGAATAAATATTTACTCCCCTACTTTAATTTTATGCAACCTTTTAGATCTTGGCTTCACAAAAGTTAGTAGGAAATATTTATAGGCATAAGAGAGCTTGAGGCAGTAGCCTTCTCTAAGTCATTTTTCATTTTCTTAAAATATGAAAGAAGATAAGTGATAGTGGAATGAATTTCAATTTAAAAGATAAAATTGAAAAATCCCTTGGCATTAGTACAACACTGCATCAAAAATTACCCACTTTTCATTGGATACACTATCATTCTTGTGAATGTTTCTCTCTTTTTTCTTTTCATTATCTTGAATTGACCTTGAAGGCTTCGACTTTCATAACATGAACAGGTAATTTGAAACAGACATCAGCTGAAACAGAACAATGTGGCTCTGGGGGTTAATGCTCTTTTCTGGAAGTATTGTTCCACCTTGATGGCTACTCTTCAGTTTCTTGTGCTTTAAGGATCCATCGATACATTGAAATCTCTCTATGTGTCTCTCTGTCTCTCTGTGTCTCCCTGTTTTTCTCTATTTCTTTTTTTCTCTCTCCCACTCTCGTTGCAGGACACAAAACCTTCACATCACCATTTAGTAAAGGATTTTATGAACTCTTATGAGAGAAATAATTCTTCATCTGGTGACCAACCTTCTTGTGATAAGATTCACACAACTTGTCTAGACGTCAGATAGCAAAGTTTTTCACTGAACTCTGTAAAAATGTGAGCTCCACTGGAATAGACTCCAAGAAAATGGGGTCACTGCACAGTACAGAGAGGCTTCAGAGTAAGACTAGAGAATTTTTTTTTAGTTTGTTATCCCAGCAAATGTTTAAGTCTATAGTGAACAGTTTTATCTCCCATTGATGTGCTCTATATATCAGTTATAAAGAATGCTTTTAAACCAAAGCCACTGACTGACTATTGTGTAAGAAGATTTACCATGAAATTTGGTCCAATTACTTGACCTTCATGGATCTCATTCTACTCATATTTAAAATGAGATATTAAACTAGAATATGACTAAGCCTAAAGTTATATAATTCTCATAAATATAAAATTGAATTTTCCCAAATGTCTATATGTGGATAAACTTTTAGAACAGAAATTTACTCTGAGTAACCCATCTTTTCCAAATTTATTGGGCATTAACATGGTGGGTGGAGGAAGGGGGAGGTGGAATGCAAGGTACAGTTATACTGGGACAAGTGGCACCAAAGTTAAATAGCAAGAATGAGGAATCCCAAGAGCATCTAAGTGGCACAGTGGATAGAACACTGACCATGGAGTCAGGAGGACCTGAGTTCAGATCCAGCCTCAGATCAAACACTTGTCACTTACTAGCTGTGTGACCCTGGGCAAGTCACTTAACCCCAATTGCCTACAAAAAAAAAAGGAAAAAGAAAGAATAAGGAATCCCCTATTCAACAATTTGAATGTGCACTATTTGAAGTTATAATTATATAAAATATAGTAGTTGGTTTCAGCCCAATGGAAATATGCTGTGTGAATGCAAATAATGCAGTCACTCTAGGTAATTCTTTATTCACGCTAATCTAGGCTTACCTGTGCCATTAGATACAAAGATGGTGCTGTCAAATTCTACCCAGCATGGCATATTATTTCAGTGAAACATGTCCATTTGAATCTAACTTTACAAAAGCCCATGTAAAACCAGGCCTACCCAAATTAATGATTTTGAGGTTTTTTGCAATAGTGAAATTATATATGAATTTGATCTTAATAGCATATCTGGAAAGACCTGATTTATTAAGTTCTTGGTCCTACCTTTGCTCTCTAGAGCAAATCAACAGTCAATCAATTAACAAGTATTTATTTAACATTTACTACATGCCAGCCACTGTGCTAAATGCTAAAGCAAACTGTTTTAATTTAGCATTTATTGAGTTGTACTAAAATTCATCTCAGGTATTATCAGTGCTGGACAAATTTATAACCATTAAAGATTACAACCATAACACATGGGCATGATATACTGTAAAGAGTTAAAACATGCCTTGTTCTATAAAGAAGTTGCTTAGTTTAAGTGAAAACATTTTTAACATAACAATTGCTAAATAATAGTGGTCCATAAAATTTAGCAATAGAATATAAGAATTTAAGACCAGGTAAATAATTCAAACTCTCAAAAGAAAAGTAAGAAATCAATTTATGACATAAATAACAAATATAATGGGATAAATTTTCATAAAATAAGAAAGGAAATAAATGACTTACATTTTTGTCATAATAAAGTTTTTTTTTCTGGTAATTAATCAAAATCAAGTGGCCCAACCTGTCAAGAAGGAAACAGGCAGTAAAAGTAATTAGAATGTGCCAACTATTCCATACTTTAAATAAATCATTTGAAATAACTTTGGTCCCTAAGAGTTTTCTAAGATAAAACTAACCAAGAATTACAGGAGATATGGCACATACTTCTCACTTTCTTTGCCAAACTCAAAGAATTTAAGAAATAGAAAAAATAGGTTTGCTTCTATAAACAATAACCATCTGTTCATTCAGCAAGCTAGCATTCACACTATTGTGTGTCCAGAACTGTGTTAGGTTTCATGAGTTACATGACAAATTACTGAACTCACAAATCAGTGAGTTAACCTCACTGAGACCAAACAAATTAAAAGGGTCAGGGTCACCAAAGCACCAAGGCCAGAAAGTTTGTAGAGCACCTAAAGTCATATAAAAGAACTTGGGCTATCATTCAGGAAATAGCTTCTACACAAATGAAACAGAATTGTTGTCGTCAAAGTTGAAAATCTGGACTCATTACTGGGAGCGAGTACTTATCATGAGCAGCATTTTCACCTGACATCCCTTTTGCTCTAGGGTAGGAAAAAAGATTACTCTTATTACATTTACGTGAATAATCATTACTCTTTCAAATTTTGATTAGCACCTAGGGGCCGGAAGGCAATTAGCTTTCTGTAAAACTTCATTTTCTATATAATAAACATTTGTGTAACAAGCCACAAACTAATTTCAAAACAAACTTTATTTTAGAAAGTTTTATTTCTCACATAATTTATTTTGGGATATATTTTATGTTGGTATATGTTTATTTTGGGATTTTTTTAAGGTTGAAATATGTTTATTTTAGGTTAGTAACTTAAGTTGGACAGTGAAATTACTTATGTTTGATTGGAAATACTGCATCATGACCTTCCAATTTTTATATTAATTAAAACTAACATTTGTGTAGTACTTTAAGGCTTAAAAGCACTTTGCATACACGCTTTCATTTGATCTTCACAATGTCATTGGGAGGCAGATGTTAAAGCTCTTATAATTCCCATTTTAAGGTGAGGAAAATGACTTAAAACAGTTGAGTCAATTAACCAGAGTCATAATTAATAAATGTTAGAACTTAGATTTCCCACACATAGGTGAGAGGCAGTGGGTAGACTGGACAGATTACTGAGATTTAGAATCAAGAGGACCTGTGTTCAAATCAAGCATCTAACTCATACAGGTTGTTTGACCCAAGGCAAGACACTTAGACTCTCAGAATCCTAGGAAGCACTGCAAAATCATCAGGTGCAACAGCTATAGATCTCCCTTGGCAGAGGGAGGACCCTCTTTGGGAGTCATCTGCACCAATTAAATCACATACACATGCACAAACACATACTACTCAGTATATGTTGATATACCTAGATATTTATGTCTATGAATATTTCTGTATCTTGATATCTAGCTCCTAGTGTTGTGTGGCTGCGAATCATGGGGCATTTCAACCTCCAAAGAGTCAAAATTGAAGATCACACAAAGGATGATAAAGAGGTGACTAGTAACTGTGAGCAGGCTACAACACATTAAAAACATCATGAAATGGTATAAGAATTCCATCAAAGTAGATGAGCTCCAAAGAAGATGGACTGGTTACATGGTAAGGGAGAGGGATTATTATTGTATAGTCCATCTATCATGCCAAGAGAATTTGATAATCTCCATATTGCTGGAATAATCCCCTGTGTAAGATTTATGTGGAGCATGTTTACAATGGTTGCATATTATTTGTGGCCATGAATGGGTTTCAATTCGTTTCATTAGAAATAATATATACATTAATGAAATCACAGATGCATTGTTGTTATTTTTTTAATGTACACTTTATTGAATATTGAAGAGTATTAATGATAAAAAGAACTAGTGAATGACAGGTAATTTTATGGAATAATGCAAAATGGGAGAAAAGTAGAATCAGAAGAAATAAGTTCAAATTAAGAGACAATTTTGAGAGATCCAAATCTGTGAATTCAGCTGATAGCTATCATATTCATTGCATAAACTTTCTCAACCAATGCAAATCAGCATATCATCGATAACTTAAAGTCTCAGAGAAGTTACTACATGACTGAAATGACTCTCGGAGTGTCTGTAGACAGACTTCTAGAAGTTCATAAATACATGAAAATACACATCTTTATTTTTGCTAATCTCTGAAATTTAGTTTTTTCTTCAATTATTCTGAAAAGGGATCCATTACCTTTAGTGACTATTAAAGGGGTCAGCAACACAAAAAAGTAAAGAACCCCAGCTCTAAGACCACATAAGAGGGCAACTGAGAATAAGGGACTAAGAATCCCAATAAAGACATAATATATGTTACTAAAAATTTGTTTGGATACTTTATGTAATGAAATATATTGTATCAAAAACAAATAGCTGCAAAGCAAGTGTATGTATTTATCTGACAATATTTTAAAATGAACCATTAAAAACTTAAATATATGTGTACACATACACATGTATGTTTATTTATGATGGCTAATTGACTGCAAGTTCAATATAAGCTAAAAAAGTTATGTGGCTACTGAAGAAACCATTGTGATGCAAGATTATAAACAATATTATGTATAGAACAAAGGAGATACTTATTCCTCAATACTCAGCACCGGGACAGTTTAGCTAAAGTTCTACATTTGAAGTTTTGTGCTTAAATCTAAATTTTAAGTAAGCAGCAAAACACATATTGGCAAATTGAAGGGCATCCAGAGGATAGGGACCAGGATTGCGAGAAGACTTCAAGACATGTTATGTTAGAAAGAATTGATGTGGGGATGATTCATTTTGAGAAGAGATGATAGCACACAGTAATCATCAATACATTTGAAATACTGCCATAAAATCTAATTATGGAATATGGAGTTAGAAGCAATATTAAAGAGATAAAATAATCCACCTTAGAAGTTATAGGAGTTATATTCTGTGTAGTTCCAGGGGCAAAATTTGGACTACTGGGTGAAAATTATAATGACATTGGTGTTATCTAAATGTTGGCTCAATATTCCTAATTATTAGGGACATTCAAAATGGAATGAATCACAGTTTAGATGATTGGGGTTTTCTTAGAATGTTGTAAACATGTGGAATCATGCCTATGAGACTATATCTTCTTAAAGGCAGGAGCCATTAGTTTTTTTTTTTTTCAGTCATGTTTGACTCTTCATAGCTCCATTTGAGGATTTCTTGGCAAAGACACAGGGGAGAATTGCCATTCCCTTCTCTAGATCATTTTATAGTTAAGGAATTAAGGCAAAAAGAGTTGTGACTTGCCAGTGTCAAATAGCTAGTAAATGTCTGAGATCAGATATGACTTCAGGAAGATGAGTCTTCCTGACTCTAGGCCCAGCACTCTATTCACTACACCAACTAGCTGCCATCAGGAGCCATCATCCATTTGTAATTTTATCTTCACTGTTGCCTAATACAGTACATGGCAAGAATAAGCATCAAATTAAATGCTTGTTGAATGCTATTTTTGGATGAATTTTGTAGATGGATAGATTAGAAAACCTTTCAGATTCCTTTCATTTCTGGTAACTATTTTCCTATAATTCTTTGGGTATAGCAGTACTTAGAAGGGGGGAAGAACATCAGCAAAGGCTTATTGGAAGAACTGAGTTTTTAGTCAATAATTAAGGCAAGAGACAAATATGGGATTATGGAAAAGAGAGAGACATCATATAGAGGAACTTACATGAACAGAGTTTGAGGCATGTGGAAATAATTCTTCATAATTTAATACTTCAAAGTCTTCTGTCAAAAAATCATTGCTTTTAAATATAAATAAAATAACTAAGATTTCCTTGAGAATCTCAAATAGTAATCTTGCTGAATCAGAATGTTTGATAATTTGTATGAGATATATGTTACTTTCCAGTGGAAACCAATCTGCTGCTTAATATTATGCTTTATTAATTGAGTCTATTTTAAACTACATTAGGGTAATTAGAAACACTCAACATAAAATTTTCAACAAAATTAAGTTTCATTTGACAACAGTATCCAATTACAACATCTATAATCTATAAGACAGCACCACAAATAATAAAGCTGAATTTGGAAAATTGTTTGTCCTTAAAATATCACTAATGAAGATTGAGTATTTCAGGCTGTAGTATGTTTTTATTTTTAAAACCTATTTTAAGTTACAGAATATTTTGTCTTTATTAATAAGATAAGCAAGATAACAAAACAATTGCATTCTGATATGGTGAAAAGACAGCTCATTTCAAGCTCAGGAATGCCTGGATTTAAGTACCACCCCAGACATGTTCTGGCTGTCTTTGTTGCCTGGGCTAGTATTTTAACTTCTCATTTCTCTAAGCAGCTCTTAAAGACTATCAGTTGCAGAAAAGATGCCAGTTTGGACTGGTAAAGACTAGAGATTCTTATTCTTCTGAGACGTCACTATACCCCCCAAAAAAATTCAGGTCAGGTCATTTTCCCACTATATTTGTACATGTTCCTTTTAATTATGATGACAATTCTATCAATAAAGATGAACATTTCCCTTACAAAGAATGACAGAAAAAGAAATGTGTATCTGGAATGATGAATCTTCAGTATGTATAATTGAAGGACTTTTTGAATTGAAGTTAGTGCAAGCACTTGAACATAGAAATTCACAGTAAAGTATTCCTAATAAGTTATACACCTGGCACAAATAAGACTTGTGGATGTCTGATGAATACTAGAAGCATAGCTATAAAACCTAGCAAAAAACAGTGATAGTTTAAAGGAGAAGCAAATTTAATGAAGATTGGGGCAGCCTGCAAAGGTTTTATGGAGATGGTTACTCAGGTTCACTATCTGATTTTAAAGAGAGAAAAGAGAGAAAGACTTTCCACATGAAGGGAACCATAAGGACCAATGAAAATAAATGAGAATAATCATGCTTTAGTCATTGTTATAATTGCATGCACTAATAAAAATAGTGGTGGTAGTAATAGTCATAGCCATCATTGCACACAATCAACTTTACCTATAATCTATAAATCATATATCATTTTATAATGTAATTATGATATATTTGATAATATATTATAATTATATTATAGTATATAGTCTATAAATAATATACTAATATGAATAACAAAATATAGAATTAATAATAATATGTAATCATTTTTATCAATCTCATGCTTTGACCAACTCTTCTGCAATCAATCAATAAATATTCAAATGTCTTCTTTGGGCCATGCACTGCTATACAACCCAGACAAAATGTAAATCCCTGCTCTCAAGTTTATCTTCTAGTCATATCCTTTCATTGGTCTTAAAAAGTCATGAGAACAATTACTGTCTTACCTAAACATTGTATCTCTTCTCATCCCCACTAGTTTTCTGCATGTAATATACATCAAATAAATATTTGTTGATTTGAACTGTCAAATGCATTTTTATTCCTTGTCTCATTTATTGATCCTAACAGTCCTGTGAGGTATACAGTATATTAGTATCCACACTGGACATGTGAAGAAGCTGAGAATCAGCAAAGATAAACTATTCATTCAAAATCATACAGATCATAAACTGCAAGAAAAAAATGGGGTCTTCTGACTCCAAGTCAGTACTCTTTCTAAGACACTATGCTATTTTCACCTTACATGTAAAAGAGAGAGGGAAAAAAAGGTCAATTTTAATAGGATATTTCTTAGATTTACCATAAATAAGTCTGACGTTTAGAGGAAGAAAAATGTTGCATGAACTACATTGATGTTGCATTTGTGGAAAAGAAAACTTCATTATACTTAATGAACACAGTAGTCTTGGGTAGCAGTTACAAGTTGGAAGATTCTGGAGTCATTGCATTCTTTCATTTTAGACATTAATCCTATAAGCTGCCATGTTTAAAAAAATGATTGACATTATCAGGGTATGTATTGAAAAATCAAAATCATTATCCCCTGCTTAAGTAAAAATGATGGGGAGGAAATGGAAAATTGTGGTTAGTTTACTCATAGCTTATATAATCAGAGAGCAGTGTGGGGTTCGGCAATGAGCAACAGATTTGGGGTCAGAAGACCTGTATTTGAGTATTGCCTCATCTACTCACTATTTGTTTGACCTTTGTTACATTCCCATTATGAATCTCAGGTTCTTCATATATAATTAACAAAAAATGTCAAGGGCACTTGGGAACTTTGAAGATTTCTTTAAGAAGATAAAGTAAAACATTAGGAGGCTTCAGAATTTTATCAAATTTTATCAAAGTCCATAAATTGACAATATTTATGGATACGGTAAATAGCTCTTTAATTAAATCTCAACAAAATACAATTGGATGGGAGAAAATTAAGGATATCTTTCTTTGTGACTGTAGATTTAGTTAAGACAAATCAAAGAAAATATTGCATGATTTCTGCAATAGATTATAAATTATTGTGACTTGTTACAAGAGGTAGTATAAGAAGGAAAAGTATTGATCTCTGACCAGATGACTTGCTGAATTTAGGCTCAGGAAAACCTGAGTTAAAATCTTCCCTCTGACCTTTACCATATGATCTTGGCCAAGTCATTTAGTCCCAGCAAGATGAATTGGTGGAGGGAATTTCCAAACCAAGAATTTAAGAAAACGTTCAATGGGGGTGGGGTGATACCAGAAAGAAGAAAATTGGAAGGCCAAGAGGGTTAGCAGTCATCTCATGTGATGAAAGTCAAAAGGACTGCATATATTTACCTTGAAAAAGAGACAGATAAGAGTAAATATAACAGCTCTCTTCAAATACTAAAGCATCATCATGTTGCAGCCTCAATAGGCTTACTCTATGTTTCTCTAAAGGACAGAACTAGAAACAATCAGTAGAAATAATAGGTAATTTTGTTCAACAATATTAGTCACTAAAAATTTTCCTAATCTTCCTGACTTCTTACTCTTTCTAACAATTAGAGGTGATTAAATAAGAATATACTTCTTTGTGAAGTAGTAAGGTCTCCATCAACAGAAGTTTTAAAGAGGCTAGATGACCACTAGTAAAAGATATTTTAGATGGCATTTGTTTCCAAATGGACAATGTACTAGAGACCAATTCCCTTACAACTTGAAGCTTCTTTATCTAGATGGGATAAAATACAGCTCCAACTTGGAATGTCTGAATGTCATAAACATTGAACAAATATTTGTGAATTTTATTTGACTTTAGGTTGAGGTAAGGAATCTTTTAGATAAACAAATCAGAAATTTCTTTGTACTGTGGCTAGAAGTGGGAATGCATGTAGTTTTGGAAAGTTAACTACAATATTCTAGGGCTTTCATTAAGACAATCTAGTCCTCAATATTCCTTTGTCTTAAGGACAGAAGTTAGGGCAATATTAGGAAGCACACATTTAAATCTCAAGCTATTTACAAAAACTCAATCAGTTAATACCCACACATTGTGTAAGGTACTTCCTAAGACTAAGACTAGAACTTGAATTAACATTTATATGCCACTTATGAAACAAAAATACTTTGTGCTATGTTGACACAAATTATTTATCTGAGACAGAGTTGGTTTGGAAAATATAGGACATAACTGCTTCATAATTTTAAGTCTCTTAATGGAATATAGACCTGGAGAAACTCTTAATTTCACCTTGTGAATTGTCACATTTAAGAATGTACAAAGTAAACCACCAGTATTTCTATTCTCTCACTTTCTTTTTTTTTCATTTTTTTGGTTTGTTTTCTTTCTGCTTTTTGGTGAGGCAATGGGGTTAAGTGACTTTCCCAGGGTCACACAGATATTAAGTGTCATGTTTTTGAGACTGGATTTGAACTCAAGTCCTCCTGACTCCAAGGCCAGAGCTCTATTCCCTGTGCCATCTAGCTGCCCCCCTATTCTCTTACTTTCTAATCCAGTTTTAAGCCATTCATTGAACATTACATATTTTGCAAAACTTTCAGGTGCCATTCCCAATTTCATATGGACAGTTGGATTCACAAAATGTCAAAATTACTGATGTTGTGTAGTGGACAATATTCTATATGACTAAAATTGAGCTTCTCATCCAATTTCTCATATGCTTGCTTAGAATTAAAAAACAGCATCTCTGGCATGTTATACTAAACACCCATTGACATTTCCAAAACAATTTCATGAACATAAAACTATCCAAGTAATCCTGGCATTTTCTAAATGCCTCCTTGTTGTTGTGGGTTTTTTTTTTCTTCCTTGACTAGGTGCTTCCTCAGACACCAAACTTCTTTTGATGCAAAATGTGTAATATTTTTTCATTAGAAACTTATCTGCACATATCTTCATGGAAAGACAAAATAAAACAAGAAAAATTACCTTGATGGACAATGCAAAAAATATATTTTTATTCTATGTATATTCTAGCTACCTAACAATTTCTTACATTTTTCCTGAATATTTCTCTACAATACTCAAATTAAAAGCCAACAAAATTCAGATCAATACAACTTTCCTTCAAAAGTACCCACAAGTAGTTATTGTTACAAACAAAATATTACCTGAAAATCATGGTAGCATAACCAGGAGTCTTTATTCCATTATTTCTGCAGCTTTCTTTAACACAATCAACAAGTTGTAAGTGTTAGAATTCAATTTAATTCAACATTTATTACACATACATATTGCTACTATGGATACTGTAGTCACAGGTATTGAAAACATAAAAAATGACACTCTTACCATCAAATTCCTTTGCACTTTCAAATGGTTCAACATCAGAAACTGATATGATTTTTACCTGAAGAAATACAATTAAATAAGATTCATTACCATCTATCTTTATAATATCTAGGTATATGCCTTCTTGTCTCCCTTGACACTGCTACCATTCTGATCCAGGACCTTATCACCTAATGCCTGGAGTACTACAGTAGTGTTTTGTTACTCCCAGAGCTCTTGGGTTTTACCTGTGAGTAGTTTCTGTTTGAGATGGTGATGAAGTGAGCCTTTCTCCACAGTAATTTCTTCCTTCAGTGATTGTTGCAGGTTCTATGCTGGCCATCTAGACTGCATTGTTATTCCCAGGGCCTTTGACTTCAGGGTCCAGATCTCTCCACTGGGGTCTGAAAAATTATAATGATTGAAGTGGTGCTTGTGCTGGTTTGAATTGTCTGATATGTGAAATGCCCAGCTCTTCTTTAGGGTGTTTCCTGATACTTCAGCTAGCCTGCCTTGCCTAATAAGCATGGTGGCAGTTCTCATGTCATCGCAGTATATATTTTTTTTCTATGTCTCTAGTATAAATTTACTAATTTTTATGACTTGGAAAATAGTGCATAGTCAGCATAGCACCTACATTTTAGATTTTTTTTTTTATCCCAGAACAATTCTACAAATATCAATACATTTATCATAATTCATGATTCTCTTAATAGGGACAAGACTTCCCAACTCATTAGAAGTAGAAAAATCTCCAAAATGTATTTAATGGTTTATGTTTTATATTCTGATGAAGACTTTCACTTGTCTCTTCTGCTTCACAAAGATTTTGGTATATTATTGAAAGAAAAAGTGAGTTTCAAAAGTAAAGCTTACTTTTTCCCAATATTAATAACTCTAATAACTTTATATAGCCTTGCCTACGTCAAACTTTTTTTTCTTCATCACAATGATTAGCAGTTATTTTTTATTAGTCCCCTTTCTATAATCTTATTCTTATTCTTGAAGGCATCAGGAGAAATCAGTAACATACCTCCAGCTGCTAAGTGCCTCTGAAGATGTTTGGTTTTTTTCCTCAGGATTAATTGATCTCTTTTTCAGTAATAGTTTTCAATTTTGGAGATACTTCATCAGTTTCCTTTGTGCTTTGGTTTGTCTGATTCTAGTTTACTGTGGAGTTATATGATCTTTGAAATGCTTCCCACACCAATAGTTGCTGGAATATCTCAAAAAGTAACAGATTTCTTGTCTTTAAGAGCTACAATTATTGCACTTTTTCTTTGAATACTATTCATTCTTAAAATTCAGAAAATTAAAAATATGAAGACAGCAACTAAATGTGTGTGTTTCACTAAATCCAGTCCTCAACTGACAGAGCCGCAAATGTGAAGGAACCAGGTGAATCTGGCTTTTACTACTGAAGGCCAGATATACCAAGTCAGTCTAGTGTTATTAGAAATACAATTGACCAGTGCTGTCCTGAAATGAAGCTATTACCAAAATTGTGTGTGTGTGTGTGCGCAATCTGTATACCTTGTCAGATGTACCCAGCCAGAGCCTTTTTTTTATTTTTTAATTTCACTTACTGTGAAAATCATAGTCTTGCTTCAGAGGGTTGGGCTAATCCAGGAGATACCTATCTATGCCTCTGGAGACCCACAACCATACATTTTGACAATACTTTTAGTCAAGCATATCTGACATGGACTCACATATCTTACGTGTGTACTCTATTTAAATAACAGCCTTGGATTTATGGCAATTGGTGCTATTTTAATTTAATCACTTCAAGATCATGTCATTTTGCCACTCTCAAGAAACATCTTTTATTCCTTCCCTGTTTCAGCTCCCAGAATCTGAGTATTCACCTTTGAATGACACTAGGCATAAGTGTCAAATTTACATTAATAGTTACTCAATTCTTCCAATTGTTTCCAAATTGCATTAATGCAAAAAAAATTCAATTGTTGCACCTTTTACATTAGGAGAGAAATTCAAAATTTCTAAGAATAGAGCATGTCAGTAATTGAAATATCAGTTGCTAAGTGCATGTTAACATTTGTGGGCACTGTTTCTTTGTATTACCTTACACATTTGTAACTTTTAAAAAGTAATCAAACAGTCACAAGGGCATCTATGAATAGAAGCTGGCCATTAGCATAAACTACTGCCAGGGTTAGTAATAGGGAAAGGAACTATAGCTGTGATTTAATTTGGTATAGGGAACTCAGATAAGGAAATACCTCCCATAAATGCAGGGCAGCACTTAATCTTTATGTTATGATCTCACAGAGCTGTCTGGACTACTAAAAAGGTGAATTGTCTTGTCAAAGATCATGCAGCCTGTGGGAGACAGGACTTGAACTCAGGTTTTCCTAACTTCATTGCTAACTCTATCCATTGCAACTACTCTGTGGAATATTAGAAAATGTAAAACAGGATTTTTTTTTTCCATTTAAAGGTATCACAATGTAGTTCTTGTATTTTTACTATGTAACTAATACTAATTGTTATGCTTTCTTCACTCATTAATACATAACAGATTCACCAGACATAATTGCATCACAGACTAACCTTTTTAAAAGATGCAGAATTCTGTAGTGGAAGAGTACTAGATTTGGAGTTAGAGGAAAATTAGGTTCAACTCTCATCTCTGCCACTAGATACGATGCTGGAGAAGTCATATCACATCTCTGGTTCTGTCTCCTGAGTGTTAAAATGAAGATTTGTGCTGCATACATATTTTATAGTATAGTTGTTGTGAGTAAATTTCTTTGTAAACCTTACAGCACTTCTAAAATGTGAGTTACTATTAGCTTACGATGTTCAGCAATACTACAACAGATATACATAAGATATTCATTTTCTTTGAATAACACCATGTAAAAACTCTGGATGGTAGCAAAATTGGAGCTCATCATTTCATTTCGTATTAAAAAGTCCAAGAATATAGTTTGCACTCTGTTAAGTCTATGTTATTTATCTTTATAGCTCTAACATTGTGTGCCTTAAATAATATTCTAAGATGAAGATATTGTAGGCAATAAAAACAAGAATTCTCCCTAAGTTTAAAAAGCTGACAGGTAATTTCTAAATGCAAGCATTAATTACCAATAAAATATTAATCTCCAGTGGGTCAGCCTGAATACAAAGTATGCATATTACCATACTATTCCTTCAAGGGAGATTTATACAACTGTAAAATTAAATTAAGGTCAATGAAAATGTACACAGTCAATTTTCCACCAGGTTGAGGTTTCTCTTTCTAATATTTATATTTTACTCACCATCTTATATTATCTCTCATGCTTCTGAATAAATATATAAAGTAGGCAGCTAAAAAAATTGCTTCTTTCTATTGATGAATTTTAGTGGAATATCCCTCACATAACCCTGCTAGTAGTGGGAAGAATACAGGAACCTTTATTCTTTCTGTAGTATAGATATAATTTCTGTTTTTAATGTCTACAATATTGTCATTTTAGAATATTATACTAGATCCATAGCATTAAATTCATTGATATAATGGATCAATATTTGTAACCTATTTAATATAATGTGAATTGCATATAATATTATACCAAGTAAAAATAAAAATAAACACAAAGAGATGGTTAACATGAAAAAGTGGGGTGCTGGTTTAAAATTTTGGCACAATTAGCAATTTTACTCTTCATGTGCACACATATACCAGGGAAATGGAAAAAATTGTGGTGTACACATGGTCAGGAATTACAAGTAACTTTATTCTTGATTACCGCATTTCCTAATTTCACAACAATGTTCATTAATTGCCTTCTCACTTATCTATCCTTGGCAATATGATGATTATCAGCTAATAGCATCTGTAAAATAAGGAGAGATGGAGTAGGCTGTCCATTCTATAGCTAAATGTATGTTTATGATTCTGTTGTTTTCTTTGTTGAAAAGCAATGAAGGAAGTGGATAATCATTATCTCCTTTAGTTCCAGTGAGAATGCTAACCCCCTAAAAAGGACACACCTCCATTGACTTTCAGATTTAGTGAAGTCTGAAATCTAAAGGATACTACATTATCTCTCATTCTCCAGAGGATGGAACTTAGCAGATCTCAGTCCTATATTTTTAAAACATGCAACATTCTGTGGTGGAAGAGTACTAGGCTTGGAGTCAGAGGAGAATTAGGTTCAAGTCTCATCTTTGCCACCAGATACAACCCTGGACAAGTCATATCACATAATTAGAGGCATGTCACCTGATTAAACCCAAAGACTTATATGGGGCCCCTAGTCTTTCAAGAAGTTTTGCTCTTAACATCTTACTTTTTATTTCCCTAGTGAGTACTAGAACAAAGAGTTAATGGCCTTCTTCTTAAACTGAGGTGGTAAAGTTGTTTTCTCTCCCCTTCTTGGTGGGCAATAGTACAGGAGATATTGCATTCTTGGTCTGTAATTCTTTTCTCTTCAAGTACAGAAGCATTGTAGATCATCATCTCTGGGGACAACAGCAGTTAAGAGTGTTGTGTTTTTATTTTTCATTCTCTCCATGTCACAGGAATTGGACTGAGAGAAGAAATAAAAGGGCTGACAAACTGTTCTCTACATTTTTCAATAACAAACTTGCTGAATTTTCTAGATACCACAAATCTTGTTATTCTCTATATAATACTAAAAACTCAATCTATGTAATGATTTAACATTTATAATTTGCTTTACAAATATTATCTAATTTTCTCTTCACAACAGCTCTGTGAGATATTTAGTCATCATTATTTTTCCTAATTTCCAGATTATAAAATTGAAATCAATGGAAGTTATTAACTAAAATCTATGAATTTATTTATTTTGTATTTATTTCATACAATCTACTTTGATCATTCTAGGAAAGTTAAAGGACAAGTTTTTTGTTCTGTTAGTACCAGGCTTGGACAAAACTGAACCTTTCCTCTGAGCCCAGAATCTAGCCATAACCATTGGGATAGGGAGGTGGGTAATTCAGAAAATCTTAATAGCAGGTCCTTCGAGGAGAGTAGGATAATCTGTAGTATGACAGAAAAATAAAGCAGCACATAATCAGGACACCTTAGAGATTTTAAAAGATATGTGTGTGGGGAAGGGTATGAGTGGGGGAACAAGTAAGTAGAAGACAGGTGGAGGTTGCATTCTAACAAAGAGGAAAAGTATGTTATCAGGGTAATCTATCTAGAATCATCAGATGTCTAGAGAGGCATCAGCTGGCATAAATGAAATTTGATAGGAGGTATAATATGACACCCACTCACTAAGTCTATGGGTCCAAATAGGCCTCCACTCATTGGTCCTTAGGACCTACTCCTATATCAAGGACAGGACTTAGGCACAAGGAAATAAGACAGAACTCCAATGATGTGATTACAAGATGGTAAAAGGACCAAATGTTGGTCATCATAGAGTGTTGGTCACAAAAGACAAAACAATACTCCATTTTCCACATCAGTGGCTTCCTATCACTTCTGGGATCAAACAGAAATTTTGTTATGCATTCGTAATTCTTCCTAACTCCACTCCTTCCTACTTCTTCATTCTTCTTGAACATTAGTTCTCCGTGCAAACTATGATTTAGCCATACTGGCCTAGGTCCTATTCTTCAGATGAGAATCTCTATCTCTCCATCTTCATACCTTTGAACTGACCATTTTCCAAGCCTGGATTGGATTCTTTCAAAACTCATCTCAAGTTCCACTATTTTCCCACGGGTTTTTTTTTAATAATCCCCAAATCTGCTGGTGAATTCCTCTCTAAGGTTATTTTTATCTGCTTTGTATATATTTTAAATGCACCAAATAATCCAAATGCTATCTTACATGTTGGAGTGTAAACTTCTTGAAGGCAAGTATTGCTTTTACCTTGTTTTGTAGCTTGGCATAGTGCCTGACAAAGAGTGCTTAGTGAGCAATGATGAGAATCAAAGCTGGCCTCAGCAATGACTCCTTATATTTCCCTTCTCTAGAATATAGATAACTCCCAGAACTTGAGAGTAAGGCTAAAACTGACTGACTGACAGACTGACTGAGGCAACTGCAGGGGTATAGGGTCAGGAAAAAGTCAATCATCCCATGCTATATCTGATTGCTCACATACAGCAAATAAATGCAATGTTCATTTTTTGTTTTGCTTAAAAGCTATCATTTCATATAAGCCTAAGCCTCTAATTAAAGGATATTTATTTATGAATTAGTGACCAAAATATTATAAACTATAGTTTCATATAAAGTTGTATGATGATCAAATCCAATTCTTTGGATAGATTCTGTAACAGGAGTGAAATAAACATTTAGAAACAGGATGAGAACAAGATTTTGTTGTTGTTGTTTTGTTTTAATTATATGATATGTAAGATATGGAATCATATGGCTTTTTCACTCATAATGAAGTTTTTATTTAAAACATTTAAACATGTATCATTATGTTAATATCTGAAAAACCCAAATGTCTAAAAATTAATGTTCTTCACTTTCTTTGGAAGACCCTATTTCTAATTGAATCAATTTTATTTAGAGATACTTAACAAGCCAGCAAAAGATTTATACTGCTTAAGATTTTAATTATGGAGAACAAAAGATTTCTATTTCCAAATTCCTTAAGTTTGATATTATACAAGTCTAGCAATAATAGATGGTGACACATCATTACAGAGATCATAGAAATACTGTACTGTTTTGAAGATAATCTTAATAAAGAAAAAAGAATCAATTAAAGTTCATATCCAATATCATCAAATTACTTTCAATAATTAGAAGCTCAAGGCAAGTTTTAAATAAGTTCTTTTGGATATATTTCTTATCATTTATCATTGTAGTAACTACATTAAAATTACAATGTTTTATCAAGTAGAGAAATCTGCCTAAAGACAAGAGTCGAGTAAGGAAAATCAACATTTATCTGATCACCTACTATGTGCAAGGAGACACTGTGTTAGCTAGCAGTTCCCAACGATCCAGCACATTACTTTTATTGTTTTTCTGAGCTACTTTTGAGTACTGTCTAGGCTCAAAGGAAATCTGTCAACTTTTTCACATGTGACTACTTAAAAATTTGCAATTTACAATTTCAAGAGTCCATTAAGAGGAATCTTCATTTACTCTGGAAAGAGAATGGTGTAAATAATATTTTAATAATTTTCAACAAAATCTTCTTTTCCCAAATAAAATTAAAAAATAAAAAATAACTGAATTGCATTTATTATGAACATGGTTTTGACATTCATTTTTAACATTCAATAACATCCCTTTTTATGTCTGAATTGAAATTTCCTTAAGGTACAGAAGCAGATGTGTGAAGCACTAAAGATTTGCTACCAAAGAGACTTATAAAGGCTTGGATGATAGCATAGATGGTGATGATTCCATTACACAGAAATATATGGCTTGTTGTCATAAGGATTATGAAAAGACCAAAGATTGCACACATAACTTTCCCCACTGGTAGGAGAATTAGAAAATCATATCACAAGAATTATGAAGCCAGTAACTGGAACAGACATCCCATCTTCCCACAGCTGTCTTTGATTTAATATATGTTTATATATATATATATATATATATATATATATATATATATATATATATATATATATATATATATATAATCTGTCAAAATATCTTTCAAAGCCTTTATTAGGAAAATATCTGGTTTGCATTTATTAAGAGGCTAATTATTTGTAATTGGCAAAAACTGGGGAAATGTTTCCTGTTACAAAAATAAATGTGTTATATATAGTCAATAGGAACACAGAGATGTCTTTAAACAGTCTACAAAATTTTGTCTGTTCAGAACTTTTCCACTACCTCAGGTTTTGACTAGTTTTTAAGGTTTCATTTGTTTAGACTTCAAAGTTATTGATTTAGGGATATCCTGTTTAGGAAATTTTACAAATTTAAATCTGAAACTATAAAGCAATTTATAATTTTAGAGAGTTGCAGGGTGGTTAAATGACTTATCCACAGTTTAACAACCAGTGTGTTTAAGATGTCAGGTCTTCTTGACTCTGAGGATGACTTTTTTGTTAGGTCTTCTTGACTCTGAGAATAACTTTTTCAATCCTCTATTTCATGATGTCTCCCTTGAAATTACAATTGGAAAAAATAGTCCAGGGTTCTTTTGGAGGACCTACTTGCTCCTCTTCGTAAATTTTGGGATAGCAGTGCCCATCTACCCATGCATGTGTCTTGTATTGATGAAAGTGTACATTTATTGACAGAAACTAAGCAGTGTGGTATGAAGCAATGAGTCCTAGAGAAGAAGGTAAAAAGCCTCAGTTCTAGTTTTGGCCCTTCCGCTAATGGGGACTGTGGGCTAGTTATTTCACTTCACTTAGACTCATTTTTTCAATCAGTGAAATGAACAGTTGAAATAAAAGAGCTATAAAATCCCACTCTTGTTCTAAAATGTAATGACACAAAGGTAGATTAGACTTTTTAATGTCTTTTACAGGTCAAATATTGCTTTTCACAGTAGAGAAAAAAATAGCAATATGACTAGTCAGTTGTACAATCTTTCAGCCATCTGTTATAAGTTCCTACCATCTCCAACAGGATTCAAATCTCTTCTTCAATATTCCTTTGCCCCCAAAAGTTGCATTAAAATTACATTTTTGTTTCTCTCAGAAACCCTTGCTAACTTTGTTTTATTATGTTATTTAACATGTTTGATATTAGAGTAATGAACTTCCTTATTCATCTTCTGTTATTAGCCCTTGTTTCCTGCTTCTGTTTATATTTCAGTAAATATAAGATGGTTGATGAGTTCCTTGTGCAGCTACATGAGTATTGTTTTTAGATATTTCTTGTCTTTCAAATTGTTTCATTTCGCACATACAGAATTTCATTCTTGAGAGCTTCCTAAGTCTCTTGAGGTGATTTCCTTAGTAGAATTTTTAGTCCATGGATTACAACCTAAACTGGTTTTTCTAGAAAAACAACATATTAAGACTGGCATTTACATAGCACATTAATGTTTGCAAAGCACTTTTTAAATATTTCATTTCATTTCTGTGAAAACATCGTAATCTCCATTACTCAAATCCTATTACATGAAGGGGATTTCATCAAAGATTCAGTTCAGTGCAGGACAGATCAATTGCTAGAGAAATAGTCTCAATTCTTAAAATACTATAAAAGTCCATTAAAAAGGGTTTTGCAATTCCACAGATTCTTTTACATTGCTGGAGAAATAAAATTCTCCACACTGATATAAAAAGAATTTCTCACTATGTGTTATTTTTATCCTCTGGACAAGAACTGCACTATAATGAAGTCTACAATGTTAATATCTGATAGTGTCTCTGGAGAACATGAGTATCTCTATACTGACTTTTTTTTTAATCTGTCCAATCTTCCTATCTTGTAATGCCTATTTTAAATCCCACATCTCTAATGAAGATTTCCTGATTACTGTAGGCTACATTGATCTCACTTCCCCATACAGATAATATGCATATTGCCTACATACCTAGGAAAATCATGTTTATGAAAAATCTTAATATATGTATATCTAGCAGAAGGTTAAGCACAAGGTTAAAAATGTATAACACTTCTTGTTTAATTAATTTTTATTAGCATCTGAAATTTTTGAAATAAATTCATATTTAAATTTAAATGGGTAAATTTTATCAACCAGTTGAAAATATCTCCTAATCTCCCACTTCTAAACTACAAAACACTATAAAATCTATTTAATGATGCTTTTTTATCAATAAGATAATTTATCACACACGCTATTTTGAAATATCTTGCATGCGTCATATGCTTGTGCAATGAACGACTGTCCATCTTCTAAAATACTTATATACAGGATGTTTTTAACTATCCTTTTTTCTATTTCATTTTACTTACCCAAGGACTTGGAAAATTTTTAAAAAATTGTGATATAATATTTCTTCAAAATTAAAAGTTTTATCACATGTATCCTTTCTATAAAATATTATGTATTTTCAATGTACATCTTGACATTTTTTTTCCAGCAGAAGGAGATATTCAACCCATTAACAAATTTCTAATTTGGTGGCATTTTCCATTTTGTCTTGGATATAGCAATTACCCTGTTAATCACTTTGCTGGGGAAATGAATTGCCTAACATTTGATTAAAATAATTGCAGAATAATAATATTATGAGAGGGACATCATGAATAGAGACTACAAAGTCTAATTTAGATTCAGCAAAATCTGGGTTCAAGATCTCAGTGCCTTAGACATATTTCTAAGACGAAAAGTTACAGAATAATTCCTGGCTTGTAATGGTAGAGATAGTTTCTTCACTGGGAGAGAAATAAAAAACAAATCATGGTCTAATCCAGTATTATAATATCAAACACATTGTTCATTAATTTCTAAAAGGCCAAAATGTAATTAAGACAAAATTAAGGAATGTTTCCTAAAGTTTCCAAAAGTATTTTAAAGATTTCAAAGATTAACAGAATTGGGAGTTGGAAGGGACCTCAGAAGACACATAATTCAATCCATATCAGGAGAACTCCCACTTAGACATACCCAACAATTACATAATCTCCTTGCTTGTGATCATGTGATATGAATAATCACATGTTTGAAAAGAGCTATGTCTATTGTTACATCTTTCAAGCAATTTTTCATGATTTTAATATATTACTGCGTTATGTCTTAATATATGATAAACTTCAAAGCAACACTTTCATCTCTAAAAAATTTAAACTTTTTCATAATTAAAAAATAACAAATATAGTAGAGTGTTCTATTATTTATGCCTTTTAATTATCTGACTAAAAACATGGCCTGTCATATAAGATAGTTTGCAAAACCTATTTGTTTTTTCTCATACCTTCAGCCAGTATGCTACAGAAGACACAGTAGATTATTTTCACAGAAATTGCATAGAAATGGACAAATAGGCATATGAGTTTTAGATATTGATACTTTCTCAATCACCTTTTTTCAGTAAAGAAGGTATGCTCACATGGTACTATCTTCTTTTTATCTTCAGAAATAATACCTTACCATTTTCAAAACTATCATCATTGAGCACATATGCATCTTCACACTCTTTTGCTAGTTAAGCTCATCTTCACAACTTTGTTTTCTCAAATCTGTTTACCCAGTCCTAATCTCTCTCCTGATGTTCAGTCTCCAATTGCCTGTTGAATTAGATGTTCCACTGGCATCTTAAACTCAACTTATCTCAAAGTGAACTCATTACCCCCTCCCCAAAAAAACCCTTCTTACTAATTTGCCTATTACTACAGAGCATACATGACTATAGAGCATACCACCACCCTCCCAGTCACCCAAGGTCCCAACCTAGGCATCATCCTTTAATCTTCACTCTTTCTCACTACCTGTTTTCAATTTGTTATTAAGGCCTGCTTTTTTTTCCTTTGTAACATTTCTCATAATATACTTCCTTCTCTGCTCTAACATTGGCATCACCATGGTACAGGCCCTCACCACCTCATGCCTGAACAATAGACTGCTGGTTGATTTCCCTGCTACAAGTGCCTCCCCACACCAGTCCATCTTCCATTCAGCTATCAAAAAAAAAAAATCTTCTAAATCTAAGGCATGGATTTGACCATCTCCATTTCTCTCTCTCTCTCTCTCTCTCTCTCTCTCTCTCTCTCTCTCTCTCTTGCGCATGCGCACACACACACACACACACACACACACACACACACACACATTCCAGAAGCTACCTGTCACCTCTAAGACTATACAAAAAATTGTCTTTATTACCTGTTCCACAAATTTTCTAGCTTTCCTAAAGATTATACATTCCATTCTCATTTTATGTTATAATCCAGTGACACTGGCCTCCTTGTTTTACCTTGAACAAAACAATCTATTTCCTGACTCTAATCATTTTTACTGGCTGCCCCCAGTACCAGGCAGGTTCTCTCTCCTCATCTCCACAACCTAACTTCCCTGGCTTCCTTCAAGTTTCATGTAAAACCCAAACTTTTACAAAAAGCTTTTCCTACCATCCATTTATTCTAATGCTTTTCTTCTGATTATCTCCAATTTATCTTCTATAGAGCTTGTTTATTCATAGTTGTTCGTATATTGTCTCTCCTGTTATATCATGAGCTCCTAGAAACCAAGAACTATTTTTTTAATCCCTTTTCTTTATATCTCTGAATTTAGCGCAGTTCCTGGCACATAGTAGGCACTTAATAGGTGTTTGCTGATTTACTGACTTCAGTATTATTTCTCTTTCCTTATGTAATATATCATAGAGCACTTAAGATAAACCATCATGAATTTTCTTCTTTGACTCTCCTCACATTTTCTTTTTTTAACAATCACAAGTAATGTGTTTTTGAGAATCATTTGACATGAAAATATACAAATAAAATTTGTATGAACACAAAGTCACATCTGTCATAACAGATGGCAAAGGACAAAGCCAAAACAAGAAAACTAAATTGGCTTCTATATACAATCGGACACAATTGAGTCATGTATTCTAAAAGTCTTTAACAAAATAGTCATCTCAGTTCGATAGAAGACCACCCTCCATTCAATGTCATCATCCTGCAGCACAGGCTGCTACAGCATCTGCACCTGTCTTCTCCATGCCCTTCTTTAATATAGCTGGTAATTGTTTTGGTGCTTACCACCCCTTCGGGATGCTTTGTTGACCAGTGTAGTCTGCATATCCCTTTCCATATCCATACGTCCCATAGTTATACCCAGCATAATAATATCCTCCATGAGGCCACTATAGTTTTGATTGTCACCATAGGCATTATTGTAATTTCCATATCCTTGATGTAATACTTATTAAATCCTTGGTTTCAGTTTTGGCACTGACCTCAGCCACGACCCCTAGTCCCAACTCATCTGCTAGCTGCAGCGCCCTTCCCTCCTTTCTGTTGTTGCTGTTGCTGCCTGTGTACCTCTTTGGGCTGGGAAACTTTGATTTCACACTCCCCAGAACCAGTCTGATGATATCTGTTTTCTATTAATTTATTTGCTGGTTCTTCATCTGTATATGTGATAAAGCAAAATCCTCTTCTTTCGTTTATTTTTGTGTCCAAAGGAAGCTTAATTTTCTCAATATCTCCAAATGCTCCAAAATATTCTTTGGTTTTTTTTCTTCCAATGTATCTGGGCTCAGTCCGCCGACAAACACTGTTTTGGGAGATTCCTTTCCCTTTAAAGCTTTAGCCCTCTTAGGGTCTATCAACTTCCCATCCAATTTGTGTTCTTTAAGTTCCAAAACCTTGTCTACACTGGCAGCATGTTTGAAAAACACAAATCTGAATCCTTTTGATCTTCCCGTAACGGGATTTGTTTTAACTGTGCAGTCTAAACCTCTCCAAAACGAAACAGGTATTCCGTGAGGTTTTTTTTGTTCGTATCCTATCTTAGCCCTCCAATAAACATTTTACGTCCTGCTGGTTCTTGTTCACCTTGATTTTGGAACCCTCAGCAAACTCCTCCATATTGATGTCCTCGTTCACGTCCTCCATGGCGGCGGGACTGTTTGCTAGGGTCGGAAAAGGTGGGGTGGGGTGAGGGAGGGGACCGGCAGGGGCGGCAAGAGTGGAGCAGGTGGCACCGAGAGGCAATCACAGCCACGGAGCGTTGGAGGGAGCCCGATTTAAAATGGTAGCGGAAGTCTACCCACATTTTCGTATGTGGAAGGGTAAGACCATAAGAATTACTGAGTAGTTATTTTGTTCCAAGCAGTGTGCTAACTGTTGAGCCTGCAAACACAATGATAATAAAAAAGAGACCCTGCCTTCAAGGAACTTACATTCAAAGAGGAAAGGAAAAAAAAGGATAGTGAAGGGGGAGAGGGAATTTGGAATTCAAAATGGGTAAAGTAATGTTAAAATTGTTTTGATTTGTTTTGTTTTCATGAAACTGTGGAAAAAATAAAATACTATTTTTTAAAGTGCAGGGGAGAGAGGAGAAGTGCAAAGATACCCACACAGGGACAAAATGTCAAAGTACAGAAACACAGAAGCAAAGCTTGGGGGAAGGGGATGGAATGAAGGATGGCCAGCTAAAGGGTAAAAAGGGAGGCTTTGAAAGGAACTAGACCATAGAAATCTAATGTTGGATAAATCCAAAGATGCAAATTTTGAGATGAGAAATCACTATTTCACAGAAAATTCTGGGAAAACAGGAAAGGAGTTTGGAAGAAACTACAGATAGACAAACATCTCACACCTTTCTTTCCTCAGGTAATATATTTGTTCAGTGTAACTGAGCTGCCCATTGAGGATTTACACATTTTTTCCTTCTGTCTTGATGCTGTAATTTTTTTTTATATCATTATGTGCTAGGTGTTTATTCAACTTCTCTCTCTCTCTCTCTCTCTCTCTCTCACACACACACACACACACACACGCACACACACACACACATACACACAGATAGAGTTTTTGGTTGTCTTCCCTTTCAATCACTTTTAGGAATCTTCACACTTCAGTCTCTCCTCTAATGTCATGAAGATCCCTTGAGGCTGGGCTTCTAGTTTCTCCTTAGCCTCTTTGTTTTAGTTAATATGAAGACTATCAGTACCTGGCATCTTGTCTAGGAAAAATAGTTATGTGCAGAGAGAAAATTGTGTTCAATAGGATTTTGGGTGCCCTTTCCTATACCATAATACTTCTCCTCCTCTAGCCTATGGCTTTGCATACCTAATACATCTTCTGTTCTAAGTAAGCTTTCTAGCTTCTCCTCCACTTGTCTATGTCCCTTGCCACCTCTCCTTTCCCCCCTCTTTTGTGACTGGATAATTATTGTTTACTGAATCTTGCTGGATCAGGGATGTGGGTTTGGGTAGTCATTTGAGTGGAGTAGTTGATCAAGTAAGTTGATCTTGAATCACAAGACTAATGTTTCCTGGGTAAATTTGCCATCTGTTGAAATTAGGAAAGCTAAATGTAAGCTCTACATATTGGAGTTCTTCAATGTTATTTCATGGATTTTTACTTTCTGTGGTGCTCTCTTCTCCAAGTCTTAGAAGGTAGTTGAGACCATGGGAATCATCATACCCTGATGACTAACTGACCAGAAGGGGTTCCAGATGGGGGGAAGAAGGGAGTGAGGGGGACTGCATTCAGAGACAGTAAGTTTCGCTATCCTTTTTTACACATCATTGCTGTATTAGGGCATAGTAAACCTTTTTTGTTAAATATGTGATGACTTCTAAGTACTTCATTAAGACCCAACAAAAGCAGGCATTGGCTTAAGAGTGATGTCAACAACATTGCCAGCTAGGTGCTATAATGGATAGAGAACTGAACTTGCACTCAGAAAGAACTGAGTTCAAAGTCGGTCCTCATATACTTATTAGATGGATGATTTTTGGTGAACAACTTTTGTTTGATTCAGTTTCTTCAACTGTAAAATGGGGAGAATTATAACACATATTTTTCACAGTTGTAAAGATTAAATGAGATAATATTGATAAAATATTACTATTAAATATTAATTTCTCTACATCTGATGCATAGTTCATTTATTTTAAGGTTTTTGGAGTTGAGGAAATTAAACAGGATGTACAAAAATAATTCCCTAACTTTCTGTTCATGTAATCTGTCCCTTAAATTAAGGAAATTGGTTGATCACTTGTTTGTATTAGTGTTGCTAATGGTTCTAAGCCGAATTGAAGTATACTTTAACAAAATAACAGATGTCATAAAAAGAATTATCTATACATTGTATGAATTTATGTGAAGACAAACTTATTTATGTTAAACAATGAAACAAAAACAAAAAAAGAATAAAGCTATTTTGGTAACATAAACAAAAAATGTCATACGAAAACAAAATTACATGTTTACCAATAGATGTCTGTTGTTAGGAGAATGTTAAACAAACTATGAGAAGACAATTAGAACAAAGTAGTGACTAAAATAACTTCATGAGATTAAATGGATTCTGTTGTTCATATTTTCGGTGAGGTGGTTTTGATGAAACTGATGAAAATATACATCCAGCAAAAGTTGTTCAAATGAAAAATTGGGAATGAAACAAAGTAACTAATAAGCTTTAATGGCCACAACTGAAGGAGTAAAACAGGGCAAAATATGACTTTGAATCATCAGATTTTTCAAACTTTCTAAAAGGTACTTTCCCTTGTATTATTACGAACTCTATTTTCTATAATTCCAAACAATATAATATTGGGATACAAGACATATAGCACCATGAAAGCTCAACAGAAATAATAATAAATATCTATGAATGGAATTTCATAGAAAGTATTAATAAACAGGAGCTTTTGAACAGTGTTAAGCATAGACATTTTTGTCTATAGACAGACCATAGACACTGGTTCAAATTTCTGCAAAGTAACCCAGGTCTCCAAATATGTCAATCAGTGCACAGAAATATTTCTTACCATGTATAGTCAATATGATAAACCTGATCATGGTGTGAAGAATTGTATTATTATAAAGGACTCAAAGGGCTCATTTTCAGAAGCATGATAATAACCAGTCAACAGTTAGAACAATTAGGTAGATTTTTTAAAACTATGAAGAAAATATTTTAACTATAAAATAATACAGCTACAGGAGACTTTAGAAATCAACTAATCTATGGCATTATTTTCCAGGCAGGATGACAGTGGGCTAAAGAGAATATGGTTGACACAAGATCACATAGTTGGTCAGCATCTCAGCTGGGATTGGAATTTATGTACACTGTTATTTCCACTACAATCTTTCTATTTTTTTAAATGAAGTATACAATGAGAAAAAAATTAAATTTAAATGGTTTCTATTCTTATATAGCTGAATATTATAGCTTTTTAATACAACCTCTAGCAAAAAGAAATGATGGGGGTGAGAAATCACCTTTAACTATCCCTTCCTGGATGATTGACCATATCTAATATCTATTTTATGTCACTGGACACTTGATATAATGCTATTCTATGAGTGAATGTTGAAACCACATATTAGAAAAGATGTTTTTAACAATATACCTTTTTCATCTGATAATTTTGTCTTACATTTCACTGAAAAAAAGACTTATTTTTACAAGAGCTCTCTTCTACCCTTCTTTTCTCACATCATTCAGATGCCTCCCTGCACTTCCTCTTTCTTCATATTGTCCAATAACAACTGATCCTTTTCCTTAATGAGGTGTGTGTGTGTGTGTGTGTGTGTGTGTGGTTGTATTCCATCCTATCTTATTCAGCAGATTGACTCCTCTATCATCCATACATCCACTGTTCTTTAAACTCTATGTCTACTGGTTGCTTCCCAATAGCATAAAGTTAGGTTCATGGTTCCCTTATGCTCAAAGAAAAATCTCACTTGATCTGGCCCTACCATCATCCCATATTTATTCTCCCTTTTGTGGTTAAACCCTTTGAGAACATTGTCTATAAGTGATGACTCTCTTTCCTCTCCTCTTACTTTCTATTTAACTCTGCAATCTGGCATACAAATTCAAAACAAACTCCTGGAGAGGATTCTGGGAAGATGGTGGAGTAAGTCAGAAAATTCCAAACTCTCAAGATGTACCCCCACAAAAGAGATATAATAGCACCTTAGGGTGAATAAAGTTTAGGTAAAAATAAATAAGAATAGGGGCACAACAGGGATCTTCCTGGGAGAATTTGAGAAAATCAGAAGAAAAATCCTAGGACAAGAGTCAACACTTCCAAGCTAGGGTCTCCTTAACAAGTAGCAGCCAGAGGGTAAGTTGGTTTGGGATGCTGCCTGGGCCCCAGCTGCAGGAACTTTTACACTTGGGATAGTGAAAGGAGGTAGGCATCTGAGCTGGGGAAAATTGACGGAACCTCTGTTGACAAGGAGCGCCAGATCCAGCCATGCTATGCTTTGGAGAGCAGTGAGAGTGAGAAGGAACCAGCACATGCTTGGTGAGTGCAGAAGCAGTAGGGCAGAATACCCCTGGCTGGCTGTGGGCACTTACAAGAGACTGGAGGTTTGGCTTTGGTTCTAGGCTAGAGGAGAACTGAAGATCTGGGGCAGGAGGCACCATCCCCCGTACCCGAGGGCTACAGATGATTACAAAGCTATTACTCCAAAAAATGCACAGGCAAAGAGAATTAATTCAACCATAGAAAATTATTATGGGAATAGAAAAGACCAGGGTTCATCTTCAGAGGAGGATATTGAAGCAAAGAAACTCTCTTCTCTCCCAAAGAGTAACATCAAATGTTCACCTGCCAAAAAATAATTCATAGAAGAACTTTAAAAAGACTTTAAAAAATGAATGAGAGAGATGGAGGAAAAAATAAAAACTAAAATAAAATTAAATAAAAACAATACAACAAAAACAAGAAGATTATGAAAAGAAAGTCAAACAAATAGAAAAGTTGATCCAGAATCTTCAGGGATAAAATGACACCTTGAAAATTGGAATTGAGCAAGGGGAAGTCAGATAAGTTATAAGAGATTTAGAAACAAAGAAAATTTGAAGAATGAAAAAATAGAAGAGAAAATGAAACATCTTATAAGAAAAACAACTGGCATGGAGAATAGATCAAGAAGAGAAAACATAAGAATAATTAGACTCCCTGAAAGCTACAGTCAAAAAAAGAAGCTTGATCCAATAATACAAGAAATAATTGAAGAAATTTGTACTGAAGTATTAGAACAAGGGGGGGGGGGAGTAGAAATAGAAAAAAAACCATTGATAACCATTTGAAAGAGATCCTATGAGGAAAACTCACAGGAATATTATAGTCAAATTCTGAAACCCCCAGCTCAAGGATAAAATATTAAGAGCAACAAGGAAAAAAAAATAGACAAATATGGTGGTGCACAATTAGAAGCACACAAGACCTAGCTGCAGAGACACTAAAGGACCTCAGGTCTTAGAACATTATATATTGAAGAGCAAAAGAATTGGCACTCCAGCAAGTACCATACACAGCAAAGTTAAGCATAATCCTGAATGGAAAAAAATGGATACTTGGTCAACTGTCAGACTTTCAAGACTCTTTAAAAAAAAACCCTGAATTTAATAGAAGATTTGACATACAAGAGCCAAGAAAAAAACATAAGGTACATGCAAAAGACTGATTACAAGAGAGTCAATTAAGGACTGTTTATTTTTCATATATGTAAAATGTAAAACGGATGTCTAAGATTGTCATTAGAAATTGGGTGGTTCCTAAAAAAGATGGGGGTTGACCTGAGTATGATATGACTTCAAAAAGTAAAACCTTCTAGGAAAAGCTAAAAAGAGTAATTGTTTTATATAAATGAGGTACAAGAAGAAGAACTGATACAGAGGAAGTAGATGGGGGAGGAGTACCTGCACTTTTGTGAAACCCTACTGGTTGGCCTCCCCATCTTTTTTTCTCCACACTCCAGTCAGTCCTCCCCTCATCTGCCAAATTAGTCTCCCTAAAATGCAATTCTGACCATGTCACCCACTCCCTCTACATTTAATCCCCTCCACTGGCTCCCTATTTCCTTAAGAATCAAGTAAGAAATACTCTCTTTGGCTTTTAACATCCTCCATGACCTAGTCCCTTGCAATCTTTAAAGTCTTCTTACACCATTTCTACCTCCATACTCTGAGACCCAATGACATTGGCCTTCTTGCTGTTTCTGGTAGTTCTGGTAACTTACTGTAATTGGCAATGGGTTTAAGAGGGAACAATACATATATATCTAGAAGAGTATAAAAGTCTTCTAAATTCAGAAGAAATGAAACAGTAGGGGGATAGGGGAGAGGGGAGAGGGGAAGGGAGGGATCTTTAGAGGGGAGGGTGAGGGAATAATTTATAGGGGGGTGTAGAAGGGTGTTTAGATTTTTGGGAATTGGAATATATTGGAGGGATCTTTGGAGGGGGGTAGGCTAAGTAATGAGGTCAAGATGGCAGGTAAAAGTAAAGTAGAGGAGTCAAGAGGGGTAGGAAACAAGAGATGCACAAACAAAAACAAAAATCAAGAGTACAATTTGTTATGGAAAGTATATGTCTATATATGTATCTCTATAGGTGCATATATGTAAATATGTATGTATATTTCCATATCTATATAAAAGTATATCTGCACTTAATAGTAGCCTTCAAGGGTGCGGGGGTGTAGGAAGAGCAAAAGAAAAGAACAAAGTAAAAAGTGCACAGCAGAGAACAAAGGGAAACTTACAAACAGGCAAAGAAAAGATATACAGCTCTCAACACAGCATGTAGTATTTATCTTACAGGCATTCTTGAAATGAAAATTTATCATTACATATTTTGAATGGTCTCTTATGTTCTGCTATGCACAGGACATGCTTTTTTTTCTTAATTTTTATTCAAGTTCCAAATATGAGAAGCAAAATTGTTGTGTTTCTGGAATACATGAGTATTGTGCCTCAGCTGAAAAAAAAAAGCAGACATAGCAATCATGATCTCAAAAAAGGAAATAATATAAAAAGCTTTGTTCAAGACATCCAATTAAACATCAACATTAAGTAAATATAGATAAAATAGCACAATACCCAAGAATTTAAATGAAAATAATAAAATAATGAATCTTAAAATGTCTAGATAGGCAATGATTCTATGTCATTAAACAATCCTCTTTCTGAATCAGATAAATAAAGGATCTGAACTGAGGATCAGAAAACTTGATATGAAAGACCTATGGTAGTGTTGTTATTATAACTATTTTTTTTAAAGACTACATAGTACTTTTTACAAAAAATGATCTTGGGAAAGAGCAAAAAAAACCTTATATGTAAATTCATAGATACAAAAATATTAAATGTTATTTTTATAGAAATAATGCAGTAAAATTATTATCATTAAACATATGAACAAAAGACACAGATTTAAATGTCAACTGAAACTCCCAGTCTAAATAAAGAGTTTAATCAAAGGACAAATCATATTAATAAAGTAATATTAAAGAAAGTAAAAAATGATACTACATATAATGGGGTTTGTTGCTTAAGAAGTCCTTAGAGTAACTTACATCTTTCTAAAAATTTATACTAAAAAAAGACAGTAAATGAAAAGTTAATCGAATATAAAACTTTATTTATTTTTACATTTAAAAATATTACCAAATTCAATCCCTCACTCCCAGTCTTCCCACACCAATTGAGAAGTCAAGCAATATGAAACCCATTACACATGTGAAATCACAAAAAATACATTTCCACAGTAGTCATAGTGCCAAAAAAGCAAGAAAAATAAAACTAGAACAGTATGGTTTTATTTACACTAAGAATTCATTAGTTCTCTCTCTCTGGAAGTGGATGGCTATTTTCGTTATGTTTTTTTTTTCTGAATTTTCTTAGATTATTGTATTGATCAGAATAGTTAAGTCTTTTACAATTGATCATCACTACAATATTGCTATTACTGTGTACAGTTATCTCCTGGTTCTGCTTGCAGCATTTTGCAACAATTTATTTAAGACTTTCCAAGTTTCTTTTTTTTTAACTATCCAGCTCATCATTTCTTATAGCACAACAGTGTTTCATCACAGTCATATACCACAAGTTATTCAACCATTGCCAACTGATGAACATCCTTACAATTTATGACTCTTTAACACCACAAAAAGAGCTGCTATAAATATTTTGTATAAATTATTTTTCCTTAATTTTGAACTCTTTGGGATACTGACTTAGTAGTGGTATTATTGCTCAGTCAAAGGGTATGCACAGTTTTATAACCCTTTGTAAACACTTTCAAATTATTTTCCAGAATGATTGGACCAGTTCACAACTCCTTCATCAGTTAATTATTACACTTATTTTCCCACATCCCTTCCAACATTTGTGATTTCTGATGGATATAAGGCAGTATATCAGATTTGTTTTAATTTGCATTTCTTTAATCAAAAGTGATATAGAGAAGTTTTTAAATTACCATAAATAATCTGATTTCTTCTGAAAAGTTCTTGTTCATATTCTTTGACCATTTATCAATTGGATAATGGCTCTTATTTTTATAAATGTGACTCAATTCTCCATATATTTGATAAAATAGGCTTCTGAGAAAGCAGCTATAAAATTATTAATATTACTTAGTTGTCTTTTAGCAAAATGTGGTTTCCTTGATTATCTCATCTAATTAGGTCTGTTTTTATTTTTGCCTCATCTAAGATTATAATTGCCATCCCTAAGTTTGTTGACCTCTGCCAGTGTATATTAAATTCTGCTCCAGCAGAATCTTTATTTTAACTCCTATATGTCTTTCTGTTTTGTGTGTGTGTGTGTGTGTGTGTGTGTGTGTGTGTGTGTGTGTTGTAAATAATATATTGTTAGGTTGTGGCTTCAAATCAATTCTACTATTTGTTTGTTTTGTGGGTAAGTTCATCCCACTCACACTTACAGTTATGATTCCTGTGCATATCCCCCCATTCTGTTTTTTCCTATATATCCTTATCCTTTTCTTTTTATCCTGTCTCTCCTCAAAAAGCTTGCTTTGCTTCTGAAGACTGATTCCTTTAATCTGTCTCCATTTTAACACCCCCCCCTTTCTTTTATTCCTTCCTGCTATGTGCCTATTTGATAAGTTAGATTTCAATACCCAACTGAATGTTTATGTATTTTCTTCCTTCTTTGAACCAATTTGGATAAGAGTGAGGTTCAAGCGTTGCCTATCACTCTACCCCATTTTCTACTTCACTGAAAAAGCTCTTTTTTATGTGTTGATTCTTTGTGAAATGATTTCCCTAGTCTTCCTTTTTACTTCCCCCTTCTCTCTGTCCATCTGTCTTTCTCAACGTTTAATATTTTTTGGATCATCCTGCCATAATCAACTGGCACCCATGCCGTCTGTCTATGTAGATTCCTTCTAACTACTCTAATAAAGACAAAGTTTTTCAAAGTTACATGTATCATCTTCCCACATAGAAATGTAAACACACAGTTTAATTTTATTCAGTCCCTAATGGTTTCTCTTTCATATCTACCTTTTCATACTTCTTTGAGTGCAGCATTCGAATGTCAAATTTTCTATTCAGCACTGGTATTTTTATCAGGAATGCTCCATTTTTTTTTTCTCCTGAAAGATTACACTCAGTTTTGCTTGGTAGGGTATTGTTGATTATAGTCCTAGCTCCTTTCCTTCTGGGTCATTATAGTCTAAGCCCTCTACTAGTTTAATATGGAAGTTGCTAAATCTAAAGTTATTCTGACCACGGCTATATGATATTTGAAATGTCTCTTTCTGGCCGCTTGCAATATTTTCTCCTTGACTTAGAAGTTCTGGAATGTGATTCCTAAGAGTTTTCATTTTAGGATCTCTTTTAGGAAATGACAAATGAATTATTTCAATGTCTATTTTACCCTCTGGATCTATGATGCCAAGGAAGTTTTCCTTTATAATTTCTTGAAAGATAATCTCTGGGCTTTTTTTTTAAATTATGTTTTCCAGGTATTACAATAATTATTAAATTATATCTCCTTGATCTATTTTCTAAGTCAGTTGTGTTTTTTTCCAATAAGATATTTCACATTTTCTTCTATTTTTCATTCTTTTGACTTTGTTTTATTATTTCTTAACATATTATGCAATCATTAGATACAACTTGCCCAAATATAATTTTAAAGTAATTATTTTTTATGGTGAACTTTTGTAATTATTTTGTTCTTGTTGTTGTTAATTTGACCTGTACTGTTTTTAAAGAGTTCTTTTCTTCAGTGAATTTTGTGCCTCTTTACCATTAGGCCCATTTTGTTTTTAAGGTGCTATTTTCCTCAGTGACTTTTTTTTTTTTGCAAGCTGTTAATTTTCTTTTCATTATTTTCTTGTATCACTCTTATTTTTCCTCAATTTTTTCTACCATTCTTATCCTTGTCTTTAACCGTCCCAGAAATTTTTGTTGGGATTGGATATTTTCCTTGCAGACTTTCACTGCTAGCTGTTTTAACATTGTTGTCTGGTTCTGAGTTCATGTCTTGGGCTTCCCTGCCACTATAGTAGATTTTTATTGTGAAGCCCTTTTTTTTCTTTGTTCATTTTTTCTATCCAAATTCTTGACTTTGAACTTTATGTTAAAGTTGGGCTCTACTCAACTGGTGTGGTGAGTCACTGTCCCAAGATTTTTTTTCAGAGCTAATTCTAGTAGTGTACATTTTTAGTGCTTCCAAGGTGGTGTGATCCAGGGAGAGGTGTTGTCTCTGCTCTTCAGGTCTATGCTTTGGTCTTTCCTCAGGAAAGTCCCCTGTTCCCCTGCAGCTACAAGTTCTAGTATTATTGTCTGCTTTGGAGCCAGACCAGAACCCCTTTCTTCTCTGTGATTGATCAAAAGAACTCCTCTCCACAATGGAACTGTGACCCAGTACTGCATAGGGACAATAGAGTTACCAAGCAACACTAGGCCATGAACCAAGTATTAGCAAAGGGGCCTCTATAATCTCTTTCTGACCCATTGTGTGATCCCATTACTCTCTCTGATCTGAGAACCTTCAGAAAGTTGATGCTGCCTCTGTCTTACCTGCTTCCAACAACCAGGGCTGGTGTTACTGCCCTGTGCACTCCTGACTAGCCTGCACTCCAGTGTCATAGACTTCTCCTGCTGACCCCTTAAGTTGCCTTATGCTAAAAGAATGTCTCACTCTAATTTTTTGTTTGCTGTGCCACCACAGAATTCAATTTGAAGCATTCTTTTAAAGTTGTTTGTAGGGTAATGTTGGGGAGAGTTCAGTTGAGTTGCTTACTCAGTCTCTTAAGCATATAATTTTTAAATAGGAAATTGTCAAATTAATGGTTGCAAAGTATGCATCAAAATACAGAAAAATTAATATGATAAACAGTTAAAAATAAAAAAAACTTTCTTAGAAAGAGCATTAAAATTAAAGACTAGTACAAAGATCAAACCCTTAGTTAATTCCATTTTCTTCTAGAGCAAAAGGAAAACCAAATGTCCAAAATCTATAATGAGAAGAGGGATTCCACAATGAATAGAGATGACATAAAGAAACTCATCAGACACTAAAATATGCAATTACATTTGAACAAAATTAAACTGAAAATAAATTATATATATATGAATAATTATTAAAAAAATTAAGTTCTTGCTAAGTAGAACATGAAAGAACCTAAACAACCTGAACTCACAAAGAAAAATTGATTCAAGTCATAAATTCACTTCCAAAGGGAAAATAAAAAGTTTGGTTTAAATGAATTTGCAAATTAATTCAATCAAAGTGACATTTGTGGTGATAATATATTTTGAATTTTCCATAAGCATTACGACATCAGATTTGGGTATCTTTTTATTTACTATTGCTTAAGAGACTGTGGAGAAATGTTTCCTGACTGAATTGTTAATGAATTGAATTTAAACACAACCATCAATCAGTAACAAAATTTATTAATATTAGTCTTTCATAGTTTTTATGTAGATATATGATTTTTTTAAAACATTATCAAAAGTGAATTGACTTCTGAACAAAGTGGCTGCAAAGCACTGACTTCATTTTTGTGGACCACATGTAAAAATAAGTGCATACTTCCTCATTGTTCTGTAATGAAAAAGAAATAAAGCCAGAAATGAAAATAATAAATCAAATATTTCTAATGGGTACTTATAGGGAGAAAAGATTAAATCAGCTATCAATCAAACATGTACAGTAAAAATTTTTCCAATTTTTTTTTACCATAGCTAAGTTGTATTGATACCAGAGAAATAAAAATTGTTCCTCATTAGGAAAAACATATCAACATAAATAAATATATTGATTACAAAAATAAAAATCACATTATCATATCAGTGGCTAAAATGCTTTCACCAAAATACAACACTCCTTTATGTTAACAGTGAGAAAAACCATAGAAAACTAAAGCACTTGTCCATATTTTAATGTGATTACAAGTATGTCTATTCAACCAATGGCTATGGTTATTTATAACAGAGAAATCCTAGAAGCTTTTCAAAAAGATGAAAAGTAAAGCAAAGATGTCTGTTCCCTCTGCTATCATTTAACATATTAGAAATGCTAAGTGTAGCTAGCTGTTTTTAAGAAAAGAGAATAAGTAATTGAGGTGGAAAGAATATACAAAATGATGCAAATGTGTCTCCATATGCAAAAATTTAATTATTTATTTAATATTAGGGAATCAACAATGAGATAGATTTAACCAGTTAACAGCTTTAGTAAAGTAGAAAGATAGAAAATAAATAAAATTATTCCAAGATTAAGGAGCTATTAGTATTTTCAGATAGGATGAAAAATTATTTAGATTTTGAAAGGAAATGGCTACATTTTTTTAATATAAATTAAACCAGGCATTCCATTACTGGATCTAGAATATAAAACATACCACATATGAACAAAAATGTCACAGAAAAGCTATTTGTGATGTCAAAACCTAGAGGCAACATATGAATCAGATTGGGAAGTGGCTGAAAAAGAGGACTTTATAACAGAGATATTATACTAATGAAATCATAGGTCCCATCATGCTCAATACCCCTATTCCTGTTTTGTGGTGAATTATAAAGTATAAAGAATTAAGAGAAATATTAGAAGATTTGAATGAAGTGAAACAGAAGGAAAAACAGAAAAAAAGCAGAATGATGTACAAAGTGCCAAGAAAACACATGTTATCAATGAGAACCAGTAGAAGACTTGTCTAGTCTAATCTTCAAAGCTAGTTCTATACCACCATGGTTTCAACAAGCTCTCCATGGAAGGATGTTACTGGGTATCAAAAAAATGCACTATTTTGCAATATCAAATGTTAGTTTAAGATTGAAGGTGTTTATATACAATTATAAATGAATATGCCATACTATACCATATCAGCTACTTTTAAAATGTATAGCTCTTGAGAAATTGAATCATTCTATTAAGTTGAACATTACTTAGTATTGAATTATTGGGATTTAGTATATTTATACATCACCAAAGACTGTAGATCAAAGAATGATTTTGAGAGATATCATTTAAAACTGTATAGCAATTCATAACAAGAAACTAATCAAGCAGACAATCCTTACAAAGAAATTAATGGATTATTGTGCACTAAAATAATAATCCTAGCCACATGCAGTAAAGGACATGTTTAGTGGCTGCTGTGTGAAGATGAATGTAATAATATCTTTTTTCAGATCATCAACTTAATGATCTCTAAGATTGTTTTCAGAATCTCTTAGATCCCATCACTGTATATTCCTGCTGGCCACCAGGGGAAAAGATTGGAAATTAATCAATAAGACTAGGATCTACTTTGTCCAGTAGAAGGCAGTGCCACATATGTAAATCAATGCATTACCATTTGAAGAATTTATGAATCAATAGGCCTTTTTAATCTGCACACATCGAATAATTAAATTTTGATTCTTAAAATATTGATGGATTCAAAAGAATTTGCTGAGATAGATTGATATAATGGATAAACATAGTCTATTTATGAGATGAAACATACAATATTAATTTTTCCCTGGCAATAATTGGATAATATCAAATAACAAACTAGTAGCACATCGACTAGAGACACTAACATTGTGGGGGGAAAACAGTTAACAGAAGAAATTTTCAAACAGTAGTTTAACTAGAAAGAGTTTCTTATGAGGTATCATATAAACCACAGTTTCTCATGTTAATTAAAAGTGGGGTTAAAAAACCTTTTTCAATCACTACTTGCTTGCTGTAATTCTAGAATCTTTGGAGTAATTTATAAATGTTATTATTATACTTTAATAACTAAAGTTTCTTTCAAGAAGGGTGAGGGAATTGGAGATTACATCATACTAAGATTGATTGAAAGTTCTAAAGGTATGTTAGGCTAGAGAAAAGGCTTGAAACCAATATATAATATCTGTGTTTGAGTATACAAAGACATGCCAGTTAGTAAGAAAAACTGGATTTGTTCTTCTCATACTATGAAGGATGAATGACATAAGAGCAAGGCTATAATTTGCAGAGATGCAGATTTTGTCTTGATGTAAGAGAAAAATAAAGTTGACAATTAGAGTCATATCAAAGTAATTGGGAGTTTCTCAATAAGCACAGAATGGCTAGTTGCTGAGAATATTATAGAGAGGATTTGTTTTCAGGGATGATTTAAACTAGGTGGCCTCTTAGGCTGTTGCCAACTTTAAGTTCTATAAATTTAATTCTGGATTATATTGTATTTGTGGATTAAACTGAATCATTTATTTCCAGGGAAACCAGACTTCCTACAAAATCTCCGGTATAAACATTACAATTACCTTAGAGTCAAGAATCTCAGTGTTAAGTTTCATGGGACCTGCCCCACATAAGTTAAACACTAACAATTTTCTCATGTCAAAATGTGAATAATGATATTTGCTACATTAACTTCTCAGAATTGCTGAGATAAGAGGAAGCACTTAAACATTTTAAATATATTAAAAATCAGAAAATTGAAAATTTTTTTACAAATAAAAATTTAGATGCCAACCATTAAAGGCTATGGGGTTTTAAAGATGTAAATGTTTTTTATCTGAAACATCTATCTCTTGAATCTATATGGTAAATCTGAAACTCATACAAATGTCTATGTCCATTGATCAAATGTATGATGGCTTAGACAAACAGCTTCCTGAACAAGATACCTGCCTTTAAAATGAATTATTTCCCCAATGTTTCTTACACAGAAGCATTACTTTTAAAGCATTTTTATTCTTTCACATGGACAAACTGTCATTCCTCATCTGACAAATGTCTCATTATACCTATGGCTTGTCTATCTGTTGTCTTCTTTCAGACAGTAGACTCCAAGAAGATAGGGATTATGTCTTTTTATTTAGCAAAGTGGCTTACAAATAAATATTAGATGATGGTTGTGATGACTGTGATATTGATGTCTTCTGGAAATTTCATCTCAACTCAATTCAGATATTGGCTAAAGAGATTGTCTATATGTAACTAAGCAGAAAATAGGACGTTTCCAACTAACCTGCACTCACTAGAGTTAATGTTTGCATACTGGCCAGCTAATTCACTAGTGCCATGTATTAGCTTCACGATTTTGTGGCATAGAAAAAAGAGAGAAGGTGCTCGTGGACACAGCATAATCTTTAAGGAAAAAATTAAGTGCACTGAGCTTGCAGATATATGGCCATGATGTATTCCAGGGAAACCATTAACATGTTTTTGTTTTATCCTATTTATCTATACATATGTATTTTTCATTAAATATTTCCCAATTACATATAAAGATAATAACAATCTTTTTTTTCCCAAATTTTGAGTTCCAATTGTGCTCCCTTCCTCTAAAGTCTTCCAATTCTAACTATGTAGTTACAGTAAAATGTCTCAAATAAACTCATTATGAAAAGGGTGGTGGAGTAAAAGTAGTGACTTGCTTGAACTCTCCCCCAAATCCCTCCAAATACCTGTAAAAATGGCTCCAAACAAATTCTAAAGCAACATAACTTTCAAAAAGACAGAGTGGAACAAATTTCCAGCCCAAGACAACCTGGATGCTTGATCAGAAAGGCATATCACACCCGGCAGGGACAGGAATGCAGTTTGGTGTGGGCACACAGGCAAAACAGGCCTCAACAAACCTGGAGCAGGCCTCAGTGGACTGAACCACAGACAGCTGTGGCAGTTTCCTGACTTCTCAACCCATTAATGCAAAAGACAACTTAGAAAGTCAGTAGGAAAAGTGTGACTTCGGTGAGAGAGAAGCTCAGTCCCAGCCCCAGTCCCAGAGTGTGGCCCTGGGGTGGTGGCTGCTTCCAGAGCTTACTGCCCATAGACTGAGGGAGAATTGAGTGGTTGATCACAGGGGAATTGCAGGGATCTCTTTACTGGTGCTGAGGAAGGATTCTCTTGCTTTGCCCATGCTTGGATCTAGGTCACAGTTCTGGGTGTTAGTCCTGGGGCAAGAAGAGCACTGGCAAGGTGGAGCTTATAGTGGTGATTTTGAACAAATCCTGCTTATAGTTCCAATGCAGAAAAGAATGCTTGTGGTCACTCATAGACCAGAACCCAGGCCAAGAAAGGTGTAAACACCTCACCCTTGATCATAGCACCTTAGAAGAACTGAACATTTAGAAGTCCCTAGAAGTATCTCTGAAAATAGCTGCACAAAACCTCTGAAGCTAAGGATACTACATTCTGTCCCAAGAATACATACCCCTACCTTAACAAAGAGTTTATAACTCAAATAATTGGCTGAGATCATGAGCAAATTTTGAAAAAAAAGTGAGACCAAAGAATCTTTCTTTGGTGACAAAGAAGATGGAAACATACATCCAGAAGACAACGAAGTCAAAGCTCCAACATTCAAAGCCTCCAAGAAAAATATGAAACAGTTGCAGGCCATGGAAGAACTCAAAAAGGATTTTGAGAAGCAAGTAAGAGAAGTAGAGGAAAAACTGGGCAGAGAAATGAGAGTGATGCAAGAAAATCATGAAAAACAAGTCAACAGCTTGCTAAGGAAGACCCAAAAAAATACTGAAGAAAATAACACTTTAAAAAATAGCCTAACACAAATGGCAAAAGAGATCCAAAAAGCCAATGAGGAGAAGAATGCCCTAAAAAGCAAAATTGGCCAAATAGAAAAGGAAGTCCAAAAGCTTACCAAAGAAAATACTTCCTTAAAAATTAGAATGGAGGAATTGGAAGCTAGTGACTTTGTGAGAAATCAAGATACTGTAAAACACATTTACTAGCTGTGTGACCCTGGGAAAGTCACTTAAACCTATTGCCTAGCCAAAAACAAAACAAAATAAAACAAGATACTGTAAAACAAACCCAAAAGAATGAAAATATAGAAAATGATGTGAAATATCTCATTGGAAAAACAACTGACCTAGAAAATAGATCCAGGAGAGATCATTTAAAAATTATTGGACTGTCTGAAAGCCATGATCAAAAACAAAAGCCTAGACATCATCTTTGAAGAAATTATCAAGGAAAACTGCCCTTATATTTTAGAAACAGAGGGCAAAGCAGAAATGGAAAGAATTCACCAATCACCTCCTTAAGGAGATCCCCAAAGGAAAGTTCCTAGGAATATTGTAGCTGAATTCCAGAATTCCCAGGTCAAGAGGAAAATATTGTAGGCAGCTAGAAAGAAACAATTCAAGTACTGTGGAAACACAATCAGGATAACACAAGATTTAGCAGCTGCTACATAAAAGGGACCACAGGGCTTGGAATACAATATTCCAGAGGGCAAAGGAGATAGCACTACAACCAAGAATCACCTACCCAGCAAAACTGAGTATAATCCTTGAGGGGAAAAAATGGGACTTCAGTGGAATGGAAGACTTTCAAGCATTCTTAATGAAAAGACAAGAGCTGAATGGAAAATTTGACTTTCAAATACAAGACTGAAGTGAAACATGAAGAGGTAAAAAGGAAAGCGAAATCATAAGGGACTTATTAAGGTTGAACTGTTTACATTCCTGCATGGAAAGATGATATTTGTAACTCATGAGACCTTTGTCAGTATTAGGGTAGTTGGAGGGAAAAATTATAAGTATGTATGTATGTATGTATGTAGATAGATAGATGGATGGATAGATAGATAGATAGATAGACAGACAGACAGACAGACAGACAGACAGACAGACAGATAGATAGATAGATAGATAGATAGATAGATAGATAGATAGATAGATAGATAGATAGATAGAGGGCGCAGGGTGAGTTGAAGATGATGGAGTGATATCTGGAGAATAAAATTAAGGGGTGAGAGAGGACTATATTGGGAGAAGGAGAAAGGGAGAGGTAAAATGGAGTTAATTATCTCACATGAAACACACAAGAAAAGGCTTTTATAGTGAAGGGGAAATGAAGGAAGATGAGAAGAAATGAATGAATCTTATTCTCATGGGAATTCCTTAAGGAGAGAATAACATACACACTTAATTGGGTATGGAAATCTATCTTACCCTACAGGAAAATGGGGGGAAGGGGACAAGAGAGCAGGATGGTGATAGAGGGGAAGGCAGATTGGGGGAGGGGGTAATCAGAAGCAAACAGTTCTAAGGAGGGACAGTGTCAAAAGAGAGAATAGAATAAATGGGGGACAAATAGGATTAAGGGAAATATACCTAGTTTTTTTTTACAACATGACTATTATGGAAGTGTTTTGCTTGACTACACATGTATAACCTCTATCACCTTCTCAGTGAAGGTGTTTGGGAAGGGAGGAAGGGATAAAATTTGGAACCCAAAGTTTTAAGAAGAAGTGTTAAAATATTGTTTTCACATGCAACTGGGAAATAAGATATACAGGAAATGGGGTATAGAAACCTATCCTGCCCTACAGGAAAATTGAGGGGGAAAGGGATAAGAGAAGGGAGGGAGAGATAGAAGGGAGGACAGATTAGGTGAAGGAGCATTCAGAATGCTTGCCATCTTGGGGTGGGGGGAGGGATGAGATGGGGAGAAAATTTGAAACTCAAAATCTTGTGTAAATGAATGTTGAAAATTAAAAATAAATACATTAATAAAGAATGAAATTAAAAAATAAAAAGGGAAAGGAAGGAGTCGTATTTGAATTATTTTTTAAATTTTCATTGGTTTTATTTGTCAATCACATTTTTTCAAACTGAGAAACATATACATTATTTCAATCTATATGAATATTATCAATCCAAATGATGATGTACTCTATTTCTCTATGAATTCCAATAATTAAACCATGGATTTTAAAGCAGAAGGAGCTCAGAGATCATTTAGTCCCTCTCCCCCTAATTTTACAGCAGAGTTCAAAATGAAGGTTAGGAAATTTTCAAGATCAGATTTATTTACTTTTATACTGGCTTTATTATAAGATATTTTATTTATTCAATAAACATTTCCCAATTTTATTATAAATTATCATTCATTTACTCCTTTTCTGGCCTTTGCTCTGCTCTGTGAGTGATCACAAGTACTCTTTTCTGTGTTGGAACTGTGAGGAGATTTCCTTTCTACAGCCACTACAACCTCTACCACACCAGTCCTCCTCCTCTCCCCAGGACCACCACCCAGAGTTGACCCAGATCCAAGCAGGGGCAATACAAGAGAATCCTGCACCTACGGAGAGATCCTTGCAATCCTTCCTCTGATCAGCCACTGGATTCCCCATCAATCTGTGGGCCAGAGGCCCAGGAAGCAGCTGCTAACCCAGGCAAGAGAGCAGGATGATGATAGATGAGAAGGCAGGTTGGGGGAGGGGGTAATCAGAAGTAAACACTTCCCATAACACTAATGCAATTTTACTATTTTCTCCTGTAATTCATTTAACTTTTCCTTTAAGAATTTGGATGCTATGCCATTTTGTGCATATATGTTTATTATTGAAATTATTTTATTGTTTATGGTATCTTTTAGCAAAATGCAATTTCCCTGTTCATCATTTTTAATAATTTTTTTATATTTTTTTTCTGAGATCATAAGTGGTAACTTTGCTTTTTTTTTTTAATTTATCAGAAGCATTAGAGATTCTGCTCCATGCCTTTATTTTTTACACTTTGTGTGTCTCCCTGTTTAAAGTGTATTTCATGTAAACAAAATATTGTTAGATTCTGATTTCTAATGCATTCTGCTATTTGCTTCCATTTTTTTTGGCATGAGTTAATCCCATTCACAATCATGGTTATAATTAATAGCTATGCATATCTCTCTCTTATTTTCTTCTATTTCTTCTTCTTCTTCTCTCTCTCTTTTTATCCTGTCCCTCCTCTAGTCTATTTTGCTTCTGACTTGGCCTTCTGTGTTCTGCCCTGCCTTTCATAGCCTCCCTTTTCTCTTATTTGCTTCCATTCCTAATTCCCTATTGGGTAAGATAGATTTCTATAACAATTTAATGTATACATCCGTGTTTCTGTGTACACACACACACACACACACACACACACACACACACACACATACATATACACATATATCCCCATACACACATATACATATACATCCAAATATACATATGTATGTATATATACATATGTATATACATTCCTTCTTTGAACCCATTTAGACATGAGCAAGGTTCAAGCATTTCCTATCCCATTCCTCACCATTTCTGCCTCCACTGTAAAAGTTCTTTCTTGGTTGTAGTCTGTCTTCCATTTTCTTTCATAATATATTATCTCCCACTGACCTTCTAAGCTGTCTTTGGCAATCTTTGTTGAGAAGTTTGGTAACCACCACAGCTGCCCACAGTTCAGCCCTCTGAGGCCTGCTCCAGGTTTGCTGAGGCCTGCACACCCACACCAAAATGCATTCCTCTCCCAGCCCAGCATGATATACCTTTCTGATCAACCATCCAGGTTGTCTTGGGCTGGAAATTCGTTTCAATTTTGGCTGTTCCTGCAGTGAGAGAGAAGAGCAGGTTCCCAGCTCCATTCCCTGACTGTGGCCTGGGTCAGCAGCTGACTCCTGGGCCTCTGGCCCACAGATTGATGGAGAATTCAGTGGCTGATCAGAGGAAGGATTGCAGGGAGCTCTTTGCAGATGCAGGATTCTCTTGCATTGCCCCTGCTAGGATCTGGGTCACAGCTCTGGGTGGTGGTCCTGGGGAGAGGAGGAGGACTGGTGCAGTAGAGGTTGTAGTGGCTGTGGAGAGGAAATCTCCTCACAGTTCCAAAACAGAAAAGAGTACTTGTGATCACTCACAGAGCAGAGCACAGGCCAGAAAAGGAGTAAACACCTTGCCCTTGATCATAGCATCTTGGAAGAACTGAAAATTTTCAGGTCCCTAGAAGTATCTCTGAAAACAGCTACAGGAAACACCCAAAGCTTGGAACAGTACATTCTCCACACTGGAAACAGACTCCTACCTTAACAAAGAGTTTATAACTCAAGTAATTAGCTGGGATCATAAACAAGCGTGCAAAAAGAGTCAGACTGTATTATCTTACTTTGATGACAAAGAAGATCAAAACACACAACCAGAAGAAGATAACGAAGCCAAAGTTCCTACATCCAAAGCCTCCATGAAAAATATGAATTGGTCCCAGGCCATGGAAGAGCTCAAAAAGGATTTTGAGAAGCAAGTAAGAGAAGTAGAGGAAAAACTGACAGTGATGCTAAAGGAGAGCAAAAGGAAAATACTGTAGAAAATAACACCTTAAAAAATAGCCTAACCCAAATGGCAAAAGAGATCCAAAAAGCCAATGAGGAGAAGAATGCCCTAAAAAGCAAAACTGGCCAAATGGAAAAGGAAGCCCAAAAGATTACTGAAGAAAATACTTCCTTAAAAATTAGAATAGAGCAATTGGAAGCTAGTGACTTTATGAGAAATCAAGATACTGTAAATCAAATCCAAGAGAATAAAAAATCAGAAAACAATGTGAAATATCTCATTGGAAAAACAACTGACTTGGAAAATTGATCCAGGAGAGAGAATTTAAAAATTATTGGACTGTCTGAAAGCCATGATCAAAAAAAGAGCATAGACATCATCTTTCAATAAATTATCAAGGAAAACTGCCCTGATATTTTATAACCAGAGGGCAAAATAGAAATTGAAAGAATCCATTGGTCATCTCCTAAAAGTGATCCCCAAAGGAAAACTCCTAGGAATATTGTAGCCAAATTCCAGAATTCCCAGTTCAGGGAGAAAATATTGTAGGCAGCCAGAAAGAATCAATTCAAGTGTTGTGGAAACACAATCAGGATAACACAAGATTTAGCAGCTGCTACATTCAGGGACTGGAGGGCATGGAGTATAATATTCCAGAGGGCAAAGGAGATAGGATTACAACCAAGAATCCCCTACCCAGCAAAACTGAGTATAATCTTTCAGGGTAAAACATGGTCATTCTATGAAATAGGGGATTTTCCAACATTCCTGAGAAAAAGACCAAAACTGAGCAGAAAATTTAGCTTTCAAATACAAGACTCAAGTGGAACGTGAAGAGGTAAACAGGAAAGAGAAATCATAAGAGACTTATTAAGGTTGAACTGTTTACATTCCTGCATGGAAAGATGATATTTGTAACTAATGAGTCCTTTGTCAGTATTAGGATAGTGGGAGGGAAAAAATATATGTATGGATAGATAGATAGATAGATAGATAGATAGATAGATAGATAGATAGATAGATAGATAGATAGACAGAGGGCACAGGGTGAGTTGAAGATGAAGGGGTGAAATTTGGAAAATAAAATTAAGGGGTGAGAGAGAGTTATACTAGGACGAAGAGAAAGGGAGAGGTAGAATGGGGTAAATTTTTTCACATGAAACACACAAGAAAATGCTTTTACAGTGGAGGGGAAATGGAGGAAGGTGAGAGGGAATGAGTGAATCTTATTCTCATAGGATTTGGCTTAAGGAGGGAATAACGTGCACAATGGGGTATGGAAATCTATCTCACCCTACAGGAAAATAGGGTGGGAAGGGGACAAGAGGGCAGGGGGTTCATAGAGGGGAAGGCAGATTGGGGGAGGGGGTAATCAGAAGCAAACACTTCTGAGGAGGGACAGGGTCAAAAGAGAGAATCAAAAATGGGAGGTGAGATAGGATTAAGGGAAAAATAGTTATTTTTTCATAACATGACTACTATGGAAGTGTTTTGCATGACTACACATCTATGACCTCTGTCTAGATGCTTGCCTTTTCAATGAGGGTGGGTGGGGAGGGTGGAAGGAAGAAAATTTGTAACACAAAGTTTTAAAAACACATGTTAAAAATTTAAAAAAAAAATTAAATCCCCCCAAAAAGAATATATTGTCTCAAACCCTCTACTCCTTTCACATTGTAGCTGATGAATCTTATGGGATTCTGACTATGGCTCCATGAGATTTGCATTATTTCTTTCTTCCTGCTTGCAGTATTTTCTTCTTGAACTGAGATCTCTGATATTTGGCTATAACATTCCTGGGAGTTTCTTTTTGGGGATCTCTTTTAGGAGGCAAAGGCTGTATTCTTTTAACTTATATTTTCCCCTCTAGTTTTAAGATAACAGGGAAATTTTCCTTTATAATTTCTTGAAATATGATTTCTAGGATTTTTTTTATGACAGTTTTCAGGTAGACCAATCATTCTGTAATTATTTCTCCTTGATCTATTTTCCAGGTCAATTGTTTTTCTAAAGAGATGTTCCATATTTTCTTCAATTTTTTTTATTCTGTGGTTTTGTTTTATTGTTTCTTGGTATCTTCTGAAGTGATTAGGTTTCATTATCCTCATTCTAATTTTGAAGGTATTATTTTCTTCAGTGAGCTTTTGTACCTCCTTTTCTATTTTGTCAATTTTACTTTTTGAGTTATTTTCTTCAGTAATTTTTCACCTTTTGCCATTTGACCAATTCTGTTATTAAAGGTGTTGTCTTCTTCTTTCGTAATTGTCTTGCATCACTATCAATTATTTTCCTATTTTTTCCTCTACCTCCCTTATTTGATTTTGATAATCTCTTTTTGAATTCTTCCAATAATTCTTATTGGGTTTGTAGCTGATTCACAGTTTTCTTTGAGGCTTTGCTTCTAGGTGCTTTGATGTCATTGGCCTCTGGGTTTTTATCATGATCTTCCCTGACATCATAGCAGTTCTTTTGGTTAGTTTTTGTTGTTGTGGTTGTCATTTCTTCATTTTCTAGCCTATTTCTTCACTTTTAATATTACATTAGTCGTGGGCTCTGTTCCCAGGGAGAAGGCCTTTCTTCCTGGTGTTTCAGAGGTAGATTGTATTATCTGTAGATTTTCAGTGTTTCTAAGGTGAGATGATCTAAGAAATGGCGTGGTCATTGCTCTACTGATCTGTACTCTGATCTTTACCTAGGAAGAGACTTTGTTGCTCTATCGGCACCAGTGCTAGCATTCCTCCTAACCTTGTGACTATGACCAGGTCCCTTTTCTTCTGTAGCAACAATTGCTAGTGTTGCCCTATGTTTTGGATTTGAGACCTGGGACTCTATTGCTCCATGAGTGAGCAGAAGGCCTTCATTCCAACCTGGAACCATGACCTCTGCACTTACTCTCTTCTGGCTACAAATGCAATTGTTCCTTTTGGTCCTGGGGTTGAAACAAAGAAATTCATATGGATAATGTAAAAGGATCCGGAACAGTGTCCTGCAGCAAAGAGGCTCCTGCAATCTTCTTCCACCACTTGTTTGACACTTACATCATGTAATGCCTGTGCTACACTCCCAGGGACCACCAAAACTTCAGAGAGACAGACCTTTCCTGTAAACATCCCAAGTTGTCTAGAGCTGGAAAATTGTTTCATACAACCTTTTGTTGGTTCTGCCACTCCAGAATGAAATTTATAATACATTATTTTAGAGTTGTTTTGAGGGGATTTGGAAAGAGCTCAGCTGAGACTTCTCTACTCTGCCATCTTGGTTCTTCCTCAAAAAACACAATTTTTGAAGTCTGTGCACTGTATTTCAATAAATCATAAATGGAAATAGTTAACATATATTACAACTAGATGGAAAAGAGAAGAAAGAAAGAATTAATCAATTACCTTCAAAAAGAAGACACAGAAACAAAAGTCTCAGAAATGTCATAACCAAAATTCGGAGTTGCCATGTCAAAGAAAAAAAATACAGCAAAAATCTAAAAAGAATCATTTGAAGTACTGCAGAACCATAGTTACAGTCACACAAACCAAGATACCTTCAAATATAAATGAGAAAATACCTTGGAATAGAATATTCCCAAAAGCAAAAATAGAAGCTTATAAACAATTATAACCTGATTTGTAAAGCTGAGTATAATCCTATAAGGTATTAAAAAAATTTATGAAATAGAAAACTATCAAGACTTTTTTATGGAAAGAGCATACCTGAGGCAGAACTTAGAAATATGAAAGGAGTCAATATTCAAAGAAAAAAGTAATTTTATTGGAACAATCAGAAGTGGCTGTATGATGACATAGTGCTAACAATGATCTAAGAAGAAGAAAAGATATGCCCTTCTAGAACTTCACTTTCTAGAGTGGGACTTGATATTTCTTGTAATTGAGGTGCATTAAATAAGTGATGAGAGAAGGCATTATCTGAAATGGCAAAGTAGAATTTATCACTATATCTTACACACACAATTTGTTATAGAAATGCACTAAACTCAACAGAGAAACAAGAAGAAATTGGTAATAAAGGGTTGAGGAAAGACAATACTGAATAGTTACAAGCTAAAAATAAAATAAAATTTCCTCATTAAAAGTGAGAAAATAAAGAGAAAGAATTGTAATCAAAGAGGGAAGCCCATCACTTGTGAAATGGCTGACCAGATTGTGGTCAATGAATGCAATTGAATATTATTGTACTTTAAGAAATTATTGAAGAGGTTATTTCAGAGAATCATAGGTAGTACAAATTGATGCAGAATGAACTAAGAAGACTAGCAAAAATCAGCCAAGGCTTCATGTAGATGGTAGTTGATCAGAACCTTGAAGAAATTCAGGGATTCTAATAGGTAGAGATGGGAACAGAATATATAATTGTCGATTTAAATTCAATTGCATAATACAAATGCCCAGATCAAACAGATAAATTGTGTTTGAGGATCAGCAAAAAGGTCAGTTTGATTGGAACACAGAGTGTCTGAGGGATAATATTTTATAAGACCAGCAGGGCAAATTAGAACCAGATTGTGAGGGACTTTAAATGTCAAACAGATTTTATTCTTAACCCTAGAGCTAATAGGCGGCTACTATAGTTTGAGTATGTGTAGCTAGTTGGGGTCAGGAGGAAGGGAGAGGAAGGTGTAACATAGTCATAACTGTACTTTAGGAGAATCACTTTGGTAGTTACATGGAGTAAATATTAAGGGAAGGGAAGGGTTATGGAAAGGTGATAAAATAGAAGCCTGTTTAAAAAGTCTAAGTGAGAAATGATAAGGGCATAAACTAAGTTCTTCTCTATGTTAATATAGAGAATGGAAAATGTGAAAAAATGTATTGAAATAAAAATAGGGAGATTTGGTAAAAAAAAATTGCATATGTGAAGTGAATGGAAGTGGAGTCAAAAATGACATTAAGGATCAAAATCTGGATGGTTATAAAGATAATTGTGTACTCAACAGCAATAGAAAAGTTCAAAAGAGGGGTGAATTTTGAGGAAAAAATGAGATCTGCCTTAGGTTGAATTTGTGATGCCTATGGGCTATCTAATTGGAAATATCAATAGGCAACTGATAATATTGGACTGGAGTTCAGGAGAATTGGCTATATATGAAGGAGTTATTTACATAGAGATGATAATTGAACCCAGGGGAGCTGCTGATATCAACATGTGTTAGAGTTTAGAGATAAAATAGAAGGGGTCCCGGGACAGAGATTTCTCACAATATTGTATTCCTAACTCTTTTATGAACATATCACAATCTCTAAGCTTAGTCTCTGTTAAGAAAGTAATTCAGACTATTCACTGGAAGGTCAAATACTGAAGCTGAAACATATATACTTTGGCCACATAATGAGAAGATAGGACTCACTGGAAAATATCCTGATGTTGGGAAATATTGAGGGCAAATGGAAAAAGGGATGACAGAAGATGAAACATACAGTGTCACTGAAACAATGAACATGAGTGTGAAGAGACTTCAAAAGATAGTGGAGGACAGAAGGGCCTGGAATGCTATGGTCCATGGGGTCATGATAAATCAAACATGTCTGAATGACTGAACAACAACAATAGTCTCTCTTACAAAATTGTAAGCTTCTTGATGACAGAGACAATGTCTCATTTATCATTGTATTTTCTCCTAGAAAAAAGTCAGTGCATGCTGAACTGAACTGAAGATTACTGACAACTTCTGGAAGCCTTACCCAAAGATATGACTAATGAGAAGATTTCAAGTAGTCCTATGGAAGAGAAACATGGGTCAGGTAACCCTCCAATTTCATAGGAAGTCTTTCTACTTCTTTTGAACACATGAAGGACAAAATGCTCCCTTCCTTCATATAACTGGATTGTTGAGTGGAAAGCTGCCCTTTTAAATAACATATTGAGGAATAATCCCTTAGGGGAAAAAATTCCCAGCTCCTGAAAAAATACAAAACTAGCAGAAAGTTATGATATGATAATGCTCATTTAAAAATCTATCAACAAAAACTCCCATGGCTATTAAAATAGTGACTCATCCTTATGGATTTTATTGTGAATTTTTTCCAAAATAAGAAGATTGAAATGACAGGTGTTATCTGTTCATTCTGACATTACTGAAGTGTTATCAACTATACTTCACTAATCAAAATCAAAATAAAGATGCTCACTTTTTATTTATATGTCTACACAACACAGCTTTCGTTAAGCTGGATTTGTGAATAGACTCTTCATACCATGAATAGTGGCCAAAGACCACTAAGGATATATATGTATTTGTTTTGCTGTTGGGGAGTGACATGATTCTATTTCCTTCCTCTGACAAGAGTGTGCTCAAAATTGACAAGCCTGGAATTGTAAATGGTTTTTCCTCTTTCAATCCTATGCTGTCATTCTAGCTATTGATGCTACTTCATTTCTTTGTTTCCTTCTACTGACAAAAGTGTGGAGTATAAAGCAAGCAGCCTGTCAGCCAGTGTGTAGACAGAAAGCCACACAGAAGAGCATAGGCAACTCTGGAGTATTTGATTATAGATAGTTATACACCTGATGAAGATTTAACAGCATTCTTCTAGCTCTTAATAAGTTGTTCAATAGATCAACAGAATGACAGTTATTTTAAAACAGTTCAGTTGGATAGTTTAATAAGTAGTCACCTAAAAACATGTTTTCTTAACATTTCAAAAGTGGATGAATTGAAGAGATTATTTAACATGTCATAATTTTTTCCTTTGATTTGATTTGATTTAGAAACTGTTCATATGTGGTAAGATGGTAGGATGTCTAAGTAGGTTCTAGGGTCCTAGCACTGAATTTGATATGAAGCATGTTATGGGGGCAGCTAAATACATAGTGGCTAAATATACCAACATATTTTTAGCAGCACTTGTTATGGTAGCCAAAACAAAAGAAAAAAGGAAGGAAGAAAGGAAGGAAGGGAGGGAGGGATAAAAGGAAGGGAAGGGAAAAGAAATAAGAAAAACTAGTCAATTTGACAGTTATTTAATTTGGGGATCACTGAACCAATTGTAAAAATATGAATGTAGTAGGATGTCATTACACCATAAAAATAATATTTCAGAGAAACATGAGTAGGCTTATGTATAAAACAAGGTAAGCAAAATCAAGAAACAATTACATACAAAAACAACAGAGGAAACAGCACTAAAAGATAACAGAACACATAATAATGCCATGACCAGCATGAGTCCAGTGGATTAAAGATTTAATGGACCTCCCTCTTCTCAAGAAAAAGGTGATGAGCTGCAGATGTAGAATGATGCATAAGCTAATAGTCATTGTCAGTATGTCATATATTGAGCATCAGTTTCATCACCCATAAAATGAGTGAGAGAATCATGACTTCTCAGGTCCCTTCAGCTCTAGACCTACATTAACCCAACTAATGCTTGATCTACAAATACAGACATGTCAACTAAAAACTAAAGCACAAGAAATGTTCCTGTCTGTTTATGGGGATTACTTCTCTTTGTTATCTAAATCAGAACACATCTGGGAAAGATTGACCTCACTGTTTTATCTGTTTTGATTTAATGGAAAAGGCAGTTAACAAACAATTCCTGTACTAGTATCTAATGGATACATTCCTGATGAGTTGTCAGACTTCCAGGCTATTCGAGCACATATGCTGTGGTTACCTTTATCTGAACTGGTCTTTCAAGATATTTATGGCTTAAATTGGCTTCTTGTGGGATAGCTTACCTCAAAGCTCAGACCATATACATGTCTTTCACCAACCCACTTTCAAATCCTAAACTCAGCTCTAAGAGAATTAAGTGGCTATGAAAATTAGGAACTAAAGACCTAAATTGCATCCCCCTAAGTAGTCCCAAAAAAGTTTCTCTTGGCCAATATCTAAAGACCCAGCTCCCATGGGCTTTCTCAGTTTTATGATAAAGAATGCCTTGAAATCAGGTTTCAATTTTCAAAATTAGTTATTGTCTAAATAATCATAAGTGGGGTCAAGTGTTTCTTACAATAATGATTTTTTTTCTTTTTTGCTAGGTTCAGTCTCTTATCTTACTGAAGCATTGTAGAGGTTTTGCAGGTCAGGTGGTAACCCCCATAAAGCCATATGTATCAAAGAAACATTACTTGATGATGATGGTCTTTAAAAGATTCACAGAAACACCTCTCAAAATTCCCCCCATTCTGTTCAGTATTAAAATAGGTATAGTTCACATCAATGAAATTCAATAGCATTTATTTGGTTCTTGTGTTCAAGGCACTATGCTAAGTTTAAGGGATACAAAGGAAAAAGCAAACCAGTGTTTGCCCTTAAGCAGCTTACATTCTTGTGGAGGGGATAGAGGCACATATAACCCAAATATAGATGATGTAACCAAGAGAAAAATAGAACATCTAGGAGAAACAGGAAAAATTCACGAAGTAGGAGACATTTGAGCTAAGACATGAAGGAAACTAGACATGGAGTTAACGAGGCTGTGCACTCTAGACATCAAGGACAATCATTGCAAAGGACCAGAAATGTAAAACTGACTGCCATGTGTGAGAAACAGTAAGACAGCTGGTTTGGCCTCACCATGGACTGTGAGGGGGGCACTAATTTTAAAGGCTGGAAAGGTAGATGGGGTCAAATTGCAAAGAGCTTTAGATGCCAAACACAGGAGCTTTCATTTCATCCCAGAGGCAGTGGGGAAAGAATGGGACTTTTGAATAGGGAAGTGATATAAACAGACCATAGAGAGGAAGAAGACGGAATGCTGAGTATAAGAAATAGCTTGTAAGATGGTTAAGCTGAAATAAAGAATAGTGTAGGAGAGTTATATGAATGAAATCTCAAAAGGTAGACTGGAGTCACATTTTAAAGGATTTTTAATATCGTAGTAAGGAATGTGTATTTAATTGTAGAAGCATTAGTGAGTCTTTAAAGATTCTTTGGAAGTGTTTATCCAATTCTTTTATTTTTTTGTTACACTGTAGTACTTCCAAATCTTCCTCCTACAGCTTCCCTCATTGAAATCTCCCTTGTAACAAAGTAAAGCAGTTAAACAAAAATCAATTGATGCACTGTCACCACTATTCACGGAATGGTACCAATCTGCAGCTATAATCCCTAACCTCTTTACTTAGGAGAGGGAAGTCTATTTTATCAAAATTTTCTGGAACCAAGATTTGTTGGTTGTCAGTTGACTTTTGGGGTTGTTTTTATTTATGTCATTGTAGTTACTATATACAGTGGATTCTCACTACTGAAAGTAGTCATTATGAACACTCAGTAAGTGAACACTAATTAGCAAATACTGCTCCTAGGGAAAATATAGGGTTAAGTTCCTGCAAGCCTCAGGTCACATTTACTTCAACTCTTTTTGGAGTATCCTCACGTATAGACTGGTGAATTTCCTCTTCATTTTTCTGGACTTCATTGCTAATTTGTTAACAACAAACACAATGACCAACAACACTATAACTTATGCCTAAGTGAAGCTTATCTAATACACCTATTTTCTCCATAAAGCATTGATATGTCTTTTTGTACTTAGGTACACTTGGAATACAGAAATCATGAAATAAAAAGCACAAAAAAGAAAAAAAAAGATAAGACATGAAATAGACCTTGAAAAAAATACTTGTTCACAGTATGAGAGCTAGAACAAGATGGCAGAACATGACCTTTTTTGATGACAGCCAAGAAATTATGCATTAGACAACTCCATTTTTTTTGTCAAATAGCACATGTCTATGAATAACAGTGAAAGTGCTGTGATTTTGAGGTTCCAAATAAATTTTAGCAAGTAGAAAAATTTGTAAATACAGGATCTATGAATGAGGATTAAGTATTTATCATTCTCCTGGTTCTGCGTTATTCACCACTCATCAGTTCATACTAATCTGCTTTTGTTTATCAGAATTCTTCACATTTATTTTTCTTTGCAGCAAAATAATAATGCCTCCATGTTTATATCCTATAATTTGTTCAAGAATTGATGGAAATTCAGTTTATTTTCATTTCTTTGCTACCACAAAAAAAGGAGTCATTATGAACATTTTAGCATATACGGTAACTTTCATTCTATCACTGATATTTTTTTTTGGTGCATTTTCCCAGGACTGAAATTTTGGAACAAATTTAAGAACACTTTACTAATATTTCTCACAAAATTCCAAAATGCTTTCCAGAAATGTTGGGCAAATCATAGCTCCACCAGTTTATTAGCATATTTGTCTTCCTACTGTCCCTCCAACATTGACTATTTCTGTTTTGTTTTGTTTTTTTTAACATACCAAATTAATGTGAATGACTGGATGATACTTTATTGCTGCGACTTGTAATTCTTTTGCTATTATGTAATCCCTATATGGAGAAGTTTTTACTGTAGTGTGTGGTTATCCTTTCACCCTATATTTTCCATTAGGCATGTAACACATACTATTATAAATAGAATTGTCTCAAGGTTAAAGAAAAAGGACAATGGTCAGAGGTCATGATACAATGTGAACTGGATGACTTTAATAAGGGCAATTCAATACTTGAATGTCTCTTTTTTTTCAATCTCAGGGCACTTAACTGATTATTCTTCTAGGGCTTCAGGTAACTTGGCAAGTAGACACTCATTTGGCCTAACTGGCAATGACAGTGAGAGAAGACAGTGAAAAAGATATTCACCAATTCATAAAGGCATTCTTTAACAGCTTCATCTAGGAGACAACTAAGAATTTTAAAAGATAACCATAAGAACAGGCAGATAAGAATAGCCATCAGTGTTGAGGCAGTTTTTTTTTCCTCCTTTTTCTGATAGTGGTCCTGAGAAATGTATAATCACTCCTTTCATCCCCCAAAAAACATCAAAGCTTTTGGGCAATACAATCCAACCCCCTCATTTCATGCACAAGGAAAATGGAGTAGGGATTATTTTCCAAAGGTCTCAGAGTGTGTATAACCCTGAAGTAGTCATTATATTTAGGTATTCCTAACTCCAGATCTAGTGCCTTGTTCACTATACCATTGTGCCTCTCATAAATCCATTGTTCTTTTAAAGATATACTTTACTAATTTCATTTTCTCTTCATGAAATTTATTTAGACTATATGTTGACAGAGAATTTTTATTGTAATCCTACTAAGGAGTAAAAAGTGATTAAAGAATCAAATGAAACAGTGGCAATGAGTCACTGATGAGTTATGTATTATAAGAGAGATATCTCTTTCAATGGACATTAACCAATGGAGGCAACCAAAGATCTGCTGTCTGGAAACAACCTGGGAAATTCATGTGTGCACAAAGAAACTGAACTACTCATCCAGAGCTCCAGACTACTAAATCCTTCTCAGACATTCATAGTTTCTTGAGCTAGTAGCTAAAGATTACAGCACCATCTGGTGACTTATTTACCAACTGCACAAGCTATACTCCCTTGAAACCACATGAAACACAGCCCCTATGAGAAGGGAATTATGTGTTATAGTGAATGATTTTGAAATTTGAATGTATATCTACATGAATATATACATATATACATATATATATATTTGAATTTTTGAGAACTGTACATTTTATTCAACCAATTTTCTACTGTGAATTGGAGTTATGTGAATATTCTTTACTCTAATAAGGTTTTTGAGAATCATAAATACTTTTGCCCCACTCAAAAAACTTCTCTTTTTATCCTAGCCATATTGATTTTGTTTCTTTAAAGGCTTTCTAAAAATCATTGGAAGGGAAATTGTCTCTTTTCATCTCTTCTATCTCCTGTTTGGTTATGAATTATTTCCCTAACCAGAACCGTGAAAGGTACTACCTTCCAATCTCATCTAAATATTTTGCTGTAGCCTTTTTATATTTAAGTACCTTATCAATTTGGGCGTTATTATGTTATATAAGGTTATCTATTGGTTTTAACTTACTTTCTGTTAAATAGCTTTCCTGAATTCCCAGTAGTTCTTGTGTATTAGGAAGTTCTTTCCCTTGTAGCTTGTATCCTTGCATTTAACAAGCACTGGACTGATGTGTTCATTTGCTTTTGGTCAAATCAATCAATCAATCAATCAACAAGCATTTATTGAGGGCATATTTACTATGTTCCAGGCACAGGTGTTAAGCAATGGGAATACAAAGAAAAAAATTTTTAATGTTTGAAGGATCTCAAATTCTAATGGCCTTACTTACCTTGTTACATTGAGTTTTGATTTTTAAAAAACCTAATACTTTTAGTGATCAATTCTTTATAATAGAGACAGAGGTACAGTATTATATGACTCATTAAAACCTCATTTTCTTTAAGCATTTAGAACTTATTTCTTATAAATACATTTTTTGTTATTCTATACATTTTGATATGCAAAATTTAATAAAACCAAGGCACATTGATAGCTATTAACCTTAATTTAAGTAATTGAGTAAACTACCTGATTAAATAGTAAACCAATTAAATTAACAAAATATTGGTTAACGAACTAAGGTAGTATTATAAGTTTTGTATGGGTATAGCCAAGCTGTGGATTTTAAATATCTAATTATTTGAATCATTTATTACTGGAAAATGTGTGTGCATAGACACATAGAATCTCTTGGTAAACTAATTTGAAAGTATTTTATGCACTTTGCAGTTATTCTGAGTCAAATTTACCTTCCTATTGTTCTCTTCTGGGTTCATTTTTTTTAGGATATATAGATATGCTGATGATTTTTATTAATTTTGCCTTTTACTACATTACCAAAGCTATTCATCATCTTGATTAGTATCTGTGCTTTCTCTGGGGATTTCTAAATAAACCATCATATTATCTGCAAGTAGAGACAGCATCTTATATGATGTTTATACCTTTTATTTCTCTCTCATCTTAGTGCTATGGCCATAGTTCTTAGACGAATGTAAGATAAGAGTGGGGAGGGGGAAATATGCGCTGTACCACTATGCTTACTTAGAATGCTCCTAGTATTTCACCATGGCAACTAATGTTAGCTCTTGTTATTATTCATTTTTTTCAAATCATAATGAAAGAGGTGCCTTTTCATGCCTTTGCTTTTTAACATAAATGAATGTTTTATTTTGTCAAAAGATTTTATGCATAGGGATTACAACTGAATATATGAGAGTTAATAAAGTCAATAATCTACCAGATTTAAAGAGGAAAAAGAAGAGCACCAAGGATAAAGATTTAGGGAACTACCACAATTAGAGGTAGGATATGGGAAAGAACAATGAGAATTCATTGTCATAAATTCTCAAGAGAGAAAAGAATATCTGGGAAAGCAGAGTAGTTGATACAATCATTGCTTTAGAGAGGACAGGAAGAATGGGAACTGAGCAGTGTATCAAATTTGGTGATAGAGAGAACACTAACTAAATTTGGAGAAAGAAATTTCAGGTTAATGATCAGTTAGAAATGCCAAGCTCAGAAATAAGTGAAAGAAGAAGTAGATATAATGAGTAAATAAAATTCTTTCCCCCGCAGTTTGGAAAAAGGACAGTAGCTTTAAGGAAATATAGGGTAAAGGGAATAAGTTTTGAGAAGTGGGTAGATCTGGGGAACACAATAGAAGCCATCTGAGAGGAAGAGATGGATTATTATGTTGGGGAAAGGGGGTGTGATTGTATGCACAATTTCTTGGAAAACACAGGAAGGGAGAGAATTAAGGGTATATATAGGTAGAGTTATAGCCAAGAGTAAAGGAGAGAATAGAGGATGATTCCCAAGAACATTTTGATATAGAGTACAGAAAAAAGAGAGAGAGAAAAAAAGTAGGTAAATAGCTTTTATTTGTGCAGTAAAAATCTTTAGAAAAGCTTCTATTTAGAGGGAAGAGGAAGGGGGAATATTGGAGGCCTGAAAATCAGATTTAGAGAGATATTACAGGGAAAGTGATAAAGAGTCCTATGTCTTTCCTTCCATCAAATTATATATTTTCTCTTTTTTTAAAGTACTATGTATCCAAAGATTTCCTTAAAATAATATAATAATTTCTTTAAAGTGAAGATCCACAAAGAGACAAAGTTCAAAACTTTGGGAATGTAGTATAAGAGTTCTTGTGGGGAAAATGCATTTGTGTAAACACTTTTATTAATAAAATAGAAAATGAACATGTCACTGAATTGGGAATGTAATCGAAAATACTAGAAAATAAATAATTTTAAAATTATTTTATAATATATACCATATACAAATTCTATATGTATGTATGTATGTGTGCATATATGTATATGTGTGTGCACATATGTATGTATGTGTATATGTAGGCATGTATATATACTAAAATACAATATTTCTGGGTGAGTTTTTTGTTGAATCTAAATTCCTGATCACTGTTCTGTAATGAGGAAAAGGAAGCCCTAAACTTTATATCCAATGCTTGAATCTCTTCCCACAAAGTACCATTTCTACAAGGAACATATATAGAAAATAGCAAATTACTTACTTATTCAAGTTGATTGTCAAGTAGAAATCAGGGAAATAATACATATCAGAATATGTATGTTTGTATATGGATAGATAGGCAGACAGACAGACAGACGGATAGAGAGAGAGAGACAGAGAGAGAGAAATAGATTACATATATGTATATATACATATACACATACATATATACTTATATATGTGTATATACATACATATGAAGGGGAAGGTGGAAGTGTTTCTAACTGCAATTAGTTATCCAGCTCAACCAAGATAGTCCAGATGTCATCCAAAGGGGAAAATCTCTGACATGATAGAATTGCCAGCTCTATCATATCAACTTCTTTCCAGAGTCTTCTTCTTCTAATGGTGGAAAAGAGAGGTTAGAATCCATCATACCTTTTCTCTTGATTCTGTACTCCAAAAGAGCCCAAAGATATGAAAGAGAGCTGACCTCTCTTCTCTCCCTCACTTACCTACTCTGCCTGCCCCTCTTACAGGCAGAGGATATTGATCTCCCTCACGAGAAAAGAGTCCCATACAAATAGGCTTTGGGACTCCAGTTACATTGAAAAAAACCCCAAACTTCTAAAAACTAAATAAACCATTAGCTAATTTTATTAAAAATAATAAAGAGGAAAAACAAATTACTAATATAAAAAGTAAATAGGAAAAATCAAAATGAATACAGAAAAAATAAAAGATATTATTAAAACAAATCTTGCCCAACTATAAACCAATAAAACAAAGATTTAATTAAAATGAATGAAGATTTAGAAAAAAATACAAAGACTCAGATGAACAGAACAAGAAATAGACAGATTAAACTACTTAATTTCAGAGGAAGGAATTGAACCAGTTATAAATTAACTTCAAAGGATAAAAGGAAGAAAAAGCTTTAGGATAAATGAATTAGGAATTTAATTGTGTCCAGTACTCAAAGAAGCATTCACTGGAAAATTTATATAACATAAATGCAAAAATCACAAAAGAAAGCTTCTTGAAAAATTCATTCTATAGAATAGACAAAATCTCATAACATGAAAAAGACAGTCAAAATGCAAAAAAGAAATCTACAAACCAGTATCTCTAATGAAGAAAGATGAAAAAATTTTAAGCAAGATATTAGCACAGATGATAAAACAATGTAATAAACAGAATATAAATTATTATCAGGTGAGATTTATATCAGCAATGGATTTTTGACTTAATATTAAGAAAACTATGAACTTAATTAACCATGATAATAGTAAAATAAACAAAATCATATGCCTAAATCATGAAGAAAATATGCTATGTATGCAGAAAATTCTTGTGACAAAGTACAACACCATTTAGATTAAAAATACTAGAAAACCTCATAACAAATGGACCTTTCCCTAAAATGATAAATAGTATATGTCTAAAATGAAGTGCTACCATTATATGTAATTGAGATAAATGGGCATCCTTTCTAATAAATTCAGGAGGTGAAACAAGAATGTTGATTTTCACTGCTTCAATTTTATGCAGTACCAGAAATGCTGGCTATAAAATTAAGACAAGAAAAAGAAAATATGGAATAGCCATAAGTAAGAAAAAACCAAAATTATCACTTTTTTTCAGATGATATGATGGAGTAAAGAACTTAATTTGTTTAAAAAAATAAGTAATTGATAACTTCAACAAACTTACAGGATTAAAAAGAAAATAAATATGTCTATTTCTATATGAAACTAATGAAACTCAATAAGAAAAGATAAAGAAAAGAAAATCAATTTAAAATAACTGAAGAAAGTATAAAATACTTGGTAGCTGGCCTTCTAAGATTATATATATACACATATGTATGTATATATGTAAATTGTTTACACAAATACAGGAAAACCTCAATATTTAGGAAAATAATAATCATTCATAGGTAGATTGAGTTAATATAATAAGAATGATAATGCTATGAAAATGTATTTTCTTATTTAGCCACATATCAAACTACCAAAAGATTATTTTATAGACCTAAGAAAAATAATTTTTAAAAAATCATTTGGATGGAAAAAAAAGGTCAAGAATCTCAAGATAAATAATAAAAATAAATGGGATGAAGAGGTTATAGAAGGGACAGATCTCAAAATGTACTACAAGACAATTGTCAATATAAATTTGATGCAAGTTAAAACAGAAAAAAACTGTCAGTGGAACACATTGGGTACACAAAATAAAGGAAAAGTAGAAAATGAAAAAATAGATGGAAACGAATATACTTCATCGGTAAAACAACTGACCTGGGAAATAGATTCAGGAGAGACAATTTAAAAATTATTGGACTACCTGAAAATCATGATGAAAAAAAGAGCCTGGACAGTATCTTTCAGGAAATCATAAAGGAAAACTGCCCTGAAATTCTAGAACCAAAAGGGAAAAATACCCATGGAAAGAATCCACTGATCACCATCTGAAAGAGATCCCAAATTGACAATGCCGAAGAATATAATAGCAAAATTCCAAAATTACCAGATTAAAGAGAAGGTGCTGCAAGCAACCAGAAAGAAACAACTTAAATATCACAGAACCACAGTCAGGATTACACAGGATTTTGCAGCTTCAACATTAAAAGACCGCAGGGCATGGAACAAGATATTATGAAAGGCAAAGGAGCTTGGAATGAAGCCAAGGATCAATTTCACAGCAAAAATGAGCATCATTTTTCAAGGGAGGATGGATATTCAATGAAATAGGAGACTTCCAAACTTTCCTGATAAAAAGACCAGAGCTCAACAAAAAATTTGATCTTCAAGTAGAGGACTCAAGAAGGACTTAAAAAGGTAAATGGGACAGAAAATACAATATGTTGTTAATAAGGGGGGGGCTGTTTAAACCCCTACAAGGGAATATGACACTTGCAACCCTTGAGAACTGTATTGTTATTACACCATGTTAAAGGAGTATACATAAAGAGGGTGGATATTAGTTGACTTTGATGTAATGATAAAAAAAATCTAATCAATTGGGTTAAATGGATCCAAATAAGTGGATCAATCTGATCTTAGAAAATGTACTGAGAAAGGAGGAGGCAGACAAGGGTAAATTACATTACAGGAAAAGACACAAAATCCTATTACAGCAGAGGGAAAGAAGGGGGGGAGCATTGTTTGAACCTTACTCTCATCAGATTTGGCTCAAGAAGGGCATAACATAATCAGTTAGGTATAGAAATCTAACTTGCCCTATAGGCAGTAGGAGGGAAAAGGGGAAAGAAAAGGGAGGGGGAAAGAAAAGGGGGGGAAAAAGGGAGAAGAAGTAAAGAGTAAAGGGGAAGAAAAGGGAAAGGATAATAAAAAGGAGGGACTGAAGGAGGTGGTGGTCAAAAGCAAAACACTAGTGAAGGGGGAAAGGAAAAAGGAGAAAGAAAAGCATAAATGGGGGAAAAGGATGGAGAAAAAGACACAGATAGTAATCATAACTGTGAATGTGAATGGGATGAACTCTCCCATAAAACAAAAACATATTGCAGAATGGATTAAAAACCACAATCCTACAACATGTTGTTTACAGGAAACACATTTGAAAAAGAGTGACACATACAGGGTAAAGGTAAAAGGCTGGAGCAGAATATATTATGCTCAGCTGAAGTAAAAAAGCAGGGGTAGCAATCCTGATCTCAGACAAAGCAAAAGCAAAAATAGATCTAATCAAAAGAGATAAGGAAGGAAACTACATCCTGCTAAAAGGCACCATAGACAATGAAGTAATATCATTACTAAATATATGCACCAAATGGTATAGCATCCAAATTCTTACAGGAGAAGTTCAGGGAGTTACAGGAAGAAATAGACAGCAAAACTATACTAGTGGGGGACCTGAACCTCCCCTCTCTGCACTAGATAAATCTAACCACAAAAAAACAAGAAAGAAGTTAAGGAGGTGAATAGAACATTAGAAAAGTTAGGTATGATAGACCTCTGGAGAAAACTGAATGGGGATAGAAAGGAATATACTTTTTTCTCGCAGTACATGGCACATACACAAAAATTGACCATGTACTAGGGCATAAAAACCTCACAATCCAATGCAGAAAGGCAGAAATATTAAATGCATCCTTTTCAGATCATGATGCAATAAAAATTATATGTAATAAAGGGCCATGGAAAGATAGACTAAAAAATAATTGGAAACTAAATAATCTAATCCTAAAAAATGATTGGGTCAAACAACAAATCATAGAAACAATCAATAATTTCATTCAAGAGAATGACAATAATGAGACAACATACCAAAACTTGGGATGCAGAAAGCAGTTCTTAGGGGAAGTTTTATATCTCTAAATGCTTACATAAATAAAATAGAAAAAGATTGGGCACAACTAAAAAAATAGAAAAAGAACAAATTAAAAATCCTCAATTAAACACCAAATTAGAAATATTGAAAACCAAAGGAAAAATTAATAAAATTGAAATTAAGAAAACTATTGAACTAATAAATAAAACTAAGAGCTGGTTTTATGAAAAAACCAATAAAATAGATAAACCTTTGGTTAATTTAATTAAAAAAAGAAAGAAGAAAACCAAATTACTAGTATCAAGAATGAAAAGGGAAGCTACCACCAAGGAAGAGGAAATTAAAAAATAATTAGGAATTATTTTGCCCAACTATATGCCAACAAATTTGACAATCTTAGTGAAATGGATACATATTTACAAAAATATAAATTGCCCAGATTAACCAAAGAGGAAGTAAAATACTTAAATAACCCCATCTCAGAAAAAGAAATTGAACAAGCCATTGATGAACTCCCTAGGAAAAAATCTCCAGGGCCAGATGGATTTACAGTGAATTCTATCAAACATTTAAAGAACAATTAATTCCAATACTATATAGACTATTTGGGAAAATAGGTGAAGAAGGAGTCTTACCAAATTCTTTTTATGATACAAATATGGTGTTGATACCTAAACCAGGAAGAGTCAAAATAGAGAAAGAAAATTATAGACCAATTTCTCTAATGAATATAGATGCAAAAATTTTAAACAAAATACTAGCAAGTAGATTGCAGCAACTTATCACAAGAATAATACACTATGACCAGGTAGGATTTATACCAGGAATGCAGGGTTGGTTCAATATTAGGAAAACTATCAGCATCATTGAGCATATCAACAACAAAACCAACAGAAACCACATGATCATCTCAATAGATGCAGAAAAAGCTTTTGATAAAATACAACACCCATTCCTATTAAAAACACTAGAAAGCATAGGTATAAATGGAGTCTTCCTTAAAATAATAAATAGCATCTATCTAAAACCTTCAGCAAGCATTATATGTAATGGGGACAGGCTAGAAGCATTTCCAATAAGATGGGGTGAAACAAGGATGTCCATTATCACCACTGTTATTCAATATTGTACTGGAAACCTTAGCTTTAGCAATAAGAGAAGAAAAAGAAATTGAAGGCATTAGAATAGGCAAAGAAGAAACAAAGCTATCACTCTTTGCAGATGACATGATGATATACTTAGAGAATCCTAGAGAATCAAGTAAAAAACTACTTGAAATAATAAACAACTTTAGCAAAGTTGCAGGCTATAAAATAAACCCACATAAATCATCAGCATTTCTATATATTACCAACAAAGCCCAACAGCAAGAGATAGAAAGAGAAATCCCATTTAAACTTACTGTAGACATTATAAAATATTTAGGAGTCTACCTCCGAAACAAACCCAGGAACTCTATGAACACAATTACAAAACACTTTTCACACAAATAAAATCAGATCTAAATAATTGGAAAAACATCAGTTGCTCATGGGTAGGCCAGCTAATATAATAAAAATGACAATCCTACCTAAGCTAATTTACTTATTCAGTGCCATACCAATCAAACTACCAAAAAATTATTTTATAGAGTTAGAAAAAATAATAACAAGATTCATTTGGAAAAACAAAAGGTCCAGAATATCAAAGGAACTAATGAAAAGAAATGCAGGGGAAGGTGGCCTAGCAATTCCAGATCTTAAATTGTATTATAAAGCAGCAATCATCAAAACTGCTTGGTACTGGCTAAGAAATAGGGAGGTGGATCAGTGGAATAGGTTAAATATGCAAGACACAGTAGTCAATGACTATAGTAATCTATTATTTGATAAACCCAAAGACCCCAGCTTCTGGGATAAGAACCCACTCTTTGAAAAAAACTGCTGGGAAAACTGGAAAAGAGTATGGCAGAAACTAGGCATAGACCCAAATCTCACACCATATACCAAAATAAAGTCAAAATGGGTTCATGACTTAGATATAAAGGCTGATACCATAAGTAAACTGGGAGAACAAGGAATAGTTTACCTATCAGATCTATGGAGAACAGAAGAATTCATGACCAAACAGGAGATAGAGAACATTATGAAAAGCAAAATGGATAATTTTGATTACATTAAATTGAAAAGTTTTTGCACAAACAAAGCCAATGCAACTAAGATTAGAAGGAAGGTAGAAAATTGGGAAAGAATTTTTACAACCAGTCTCTCTGATAAAGGCCTCATTTCTAAAATATATAGAGAATTAAGACAAATTTATAAGAACACAAGCCATTCCCCAATTGATAAATGGTCAAAGGATATGAACAGACAGTTCTCAGATGAAGAAATTAAAGCCATCTATAGTCATATGAAAAAATGCTCTAAATCATTATTGATTAGAGAAATGCAAATCAAAACAACTCTGAGGTACCACATCACACCTATCAGATTGGCCAACATGACAAAACAGGAAAATGATAAATGTTGGAGAAGATGTGGGAAAATTGGAACACTAATACATTGTTGGTGGAGTTGTGAAATGATCCAACCATTTTGGAGAACAATTTGGAACTATGCCCAAAGGGCTACAAAAATGTGCATACCCTTTGATCCAGCAATAGCACTTCTAGGGCTATATCCCAAAGAGATCAAACAAATGGGAAAAGGACCCACATGTACAAAAATATTCATAGCAGCTCTTTTTGTGGTGGCAAAGAATTGGAAATTGAGAGGATGCCCATCAATTGGGGAATGGCTGAGCAAGTTGTGGTATATGAATGTAATGGAATACTATTGTGCTATAAGAAATGATGAACAGGCTGACTTCAGAAAAACCTGGAAAGACTTATATGGTCTGATGCTGAGTGAAGTGAGCAGAACCAAGAGGACTTTGTACACAATAACAGCCATTATGTGACTAATATTGTTAAACTGAACCCTTCTCAGCATTACAAGGATCTAAGACATCTCCAGAGGCCTCGGATGGAAAATGCTGTCCACATCCAAAGAAAGAACTATGGAAGTCAATCTATCACTTATTTTTACCTTCTGTTGAGTTTTGTTTCACCTTTCTGATGGCTCCTCCTATTGGTTTTAATTTTTACTTACAGCTTCACTAATGTGAAAATATGTTTCATAGGAATGTAAATGTAAAGCCTATATCAGATTGTGCACCATCTTGGGGAGGGTTAGGGGGAAGAAGGGGGAGAAAAAATTTCAACTCAAAAGAATATGGAAATGATTATTGATAAATCAAAATAAATTAATAAAAGAAAAAAAAAGAAAAAGTACATATAAAATTTTAGTATTCTAACTGCACAAAGACCCCAACTACTTTGATAAAGGCTCACTAATAAAAAATTGTTGGGAAAATTGGATAATAGTATGGAAAAATATATTTAGAGTAACAACTCATCTAACATCTCCATACCTCATCTAATATTAAGTTTATAATTGGTATAGGATCTAGATATAAAAGGTCAAATCATAAGCAGATAAACATGATAATAATTACCTAACAAAACTATAGATAGGAGAAAATTTAATGACCAAATAAGAGATAGAGAGGATCACAGAAGATAAAATGGATAATTTTTAAGTATGTGTGTATGTATGTACATATATAAATATTTGTGTATGTACCTATAGACATATGTGAATATACATATATTAATGTGTGTATATATATACACTGACATATATATATGTACATTTGCAGATGTCTATGTGTGTGAGAAGAGGGAGGGAAGGGAGGAAATCATTGAGGGAACTTGTTTTACTCTATTTTTTTCCAATGGAGTTGGCAGGGGAGAGAAAATATAGATTTATATTAATTAAAATAGTGAGTTTAGGGATCCTACAAATTTGCAATCTTGCATTGATTTTCAGAATTGGCCATTGTATTATTTATTACTTACATTTAATTGTTTTTCTTTGTTACAAGAGATCTTTCAAAGTGGGACTATGTGTCAATGTTTGTAATAAAAAATACATCAACAAAATTTTAAAAAGAAAAATTATGTATTTATTCTCTCCCCAAAGGTGTTCACTGCACCAAACTTCCTGGGTCAATATCAAATTGATTGAGCTACCTGAATTGTTCCTTTTTTCTCCTCTCCTTCTTCTTCCCCTCCCTCTTCCTCAAGTACTTCTCTTCTTAGCTTATCACTATCAGATTATTTAGCACATCCTCATTTGTCACATCCCCACACCCTACCCATTTGTTTAAATAAAATGTGCTTATGAAATCCAATTTCTAAAATACTAATTCAGGTCTTCCTCTTCTGCATCCTCATTTCATCACTTCTCCAGGAAATCTTAGAATTTAATTCCCCTTGTTTTGGCTTCACTACAAAATGTTTCTTTCCTTTTTTTTTTTTTTTACTTTCAGTGTTCATATAAGACCAGTAATTCTAATGACAAGTACTCTTGTCTCTCTTTTTGCTCAGCCTAGATGAGAGCTTGCTTCCAGATTCTAACTTGATAATTCTATCCTGACTTATCACTTTGTTTGAAATAACTTTATATGTAGGGCCTCATTCCAAGAAATCTTAATAACAAAGGATATAGCTTAGTACAGTGAAAGATATGAATAAAAATTGAGAAGACCCTGTCCTAAATCCAGATTTCTCCTGAGAAACCTGAGTAACAGAGCTTAATTCTTCTCAAGCTCAAAATATAAGAGTCTGTGAGGTGTCTTGACTCAAGTCATTCAAGTCATATGATCCTGTTGACTTCTTCCTCCTCCTCCAATTTACATTGCTCTCTGCTATAATATTTCTTGGTTTTTCACCAAGTGTTTCACATCCAAATATTGTCTTCTTGTACTCAATGACCCTCAGATACAATATAATTTTAGAAGATAACACTGTGGTCCAGAAATGTATCTCTCTGCCCACCACCAACTTCCTCTCTATCTTTCCATGTCTTTGAATGAACCTTGTGGCATCACATTACAAATTTGATCGTTCCTTCTCTTAACTCTTTCCCTACTCAAAGGTATTTTTCCTTTATATGGCCTAATGGATATCACTCCTAAATGCTCCCATTGACTTTTATACAAGGTGAGACTTCTAAAAGTTATGAAAGTTTCCCCTATAGTATTGGCATTTTTGTAAGGGGCTCTATATTTAGTCGTTTCTTTTGGGGGATTTTATTTATTAATCTATAAAATGGCATGTTCAATTTTTCTCCCACTGAAAACACATTTTTTGATCCTTAAAATCAGCTTTACATAGAATAAAATCAAAATTCTTTTGTTTTTCAGGATATCAAACTATAACTTTTTTCTTTCATTTCACATAATAAACAATAATGTTTTGTGATCCACCAAATAGCTTTACTTTGATATATGAAGGGTCTCTTCTTAGCTATTTATAATATTCTCAATTGAATATTGGAATTATGGAAATTAGTGACTATATTTCTGAGTAGATGAATTTGACAGCCCTCTGTATTAGCATACTGTGTATTCAATTGATCTGAATTTTGCGCTGTGCTTCTAATGTTTCAGGATTTTGTTTCATCATGTGTTTCTGGGAGGCAAAAAATTATCAGATTGTCATACCAAATCAAGTTCAATTGCTTTTTCCATGCAAAATCTTATAGTCTTCCACTACAGTTGTCATCTGACATTATTCTATTACTGCTTGTTATACCCATGATATTAGTTATTCTTCACCTGTTATTCTGTATTTCAGAGAGTTCCCTGCTTTATTAAAGTTAAAATGATCATAGCTTCATGGATTTAGAGCTGGAAAGATTTGGAGAAGCATCTAGTTCAATGGCATTTAGACAAAAGGAAATGAAACCCAGAAAAGTTACATGATGCATTAAAATTCAAATATCATGTGGTAGCAAGGATTTACCAAGGTAAATGGCAAAGCCAGGATTTAAATTCAGGTCTTCTTTTTTTCCAAAACCAGTGCTAATTATCTAGTTTTAATTCCAAACCATGGATACTTTTTTTGAAGTCCTAATAAATTCTAATTTCATTTCTCTTAATTTAATTATTTTATTAAGTTACCCAAACACATTGGCTTCCTGTAATTATTAAAGCTTCATTGCCTGGGATTCAAATGGTGTTATTTTAGCACTATCTGCTTCCTGGAGGACTTTTCCTAATATGAATTACTTTGCAGTCCTTTCTTTTTTGTTGATTTTATTCTTTTACTTTGGCTAATATCTTGATATTTTGAAGTAGTGAGAGATAGGCTTATACAATCAATCATCTTGTCAGAACCCTTTCCTTTTTATCTTTACACAACTAGGACTAGAAAAGTGTCTTGAACTTTGGGAAATTAATCAAAATTTGCAGCATTAAATCAATTTGAAATTAACCTAGAGGAAAATATCTAAAAATTAAAAGATCTATCATTGATTATATTCTATTCCATATTGTTCTGAATGACCTAGTATCATAGGACATTGGCTCACTACTTATAAATCAACTGCCTCACAACTTATAACTTCACAGTTAATACAAAGCCGGTAGGAACAGCTAATGTATTTTTTAAAAGAATTAGAATCCTAAAAATTCTCCTAAGCTGGAATATTGAGTTGAAGATAATAGGATGAAATAGAATAGGGAGAAATGCAACATCCTCCAAAGTGATTTAGGAAAAAAAAAAATCAACAACAACTACATAAGTATGTATGAGGTAAATGTGGCTAAATGACACTTAATGTTCAAAAAAGTAAGGATTTTAGTAGTCTTGAAACACAATATGAATTTGCTGTGTGATGTGGTAGCCAGAAAAGCTAATACAAATGTAGGCTTCCTAAACAGAAGCCTATTGTCAACAGCTTGGGAGCTGACATTTTCATTATTCTCTGCCATAGTCTAACCACACCAGGAATAATATGTCCATTTCTTTCTGGGCACCATATTTTAGGAGAAATGATAGCGGGGAACCAGAAAAAAGAAGACTTCTTAGTTTCCTGCTACCTATAAATCTATGATCCTATTCTACAAATTAGTAAAATATCTACACTTTATCAAGGTGTTATACTATGATGGATTCCCTTGACCATTTAATACTACCTAATTTTATTCATCTGGCCCCAGAAACAGGACAGTTATTTTCATAATTATTAAAAATATAACTCTGTGGCTTTATTTTGTATATATTCAGAGTCTCTTTGGGAGCTATTTATAATATAGACTAAAATAATATCTGAATTTTTTTTTAGAACAGAAGGCATTCTAGCCTACTGTGGTATATGGCATTCTATGAGATGCAGTCAGAATCAGTCAGCTATGGTGAAAGAGTCAACACAAAAGTTAGACATAATCCCTAAGGATTTTTATTACAAGCAAAAAGTACCTTCAGTTGCAGTAAAAATACCCTTTTCTTCTATACAGTGCATGTCATACTGTGATGGAAAGACAAATAACCAACTTATGCTTGCAGATCACAAGAATTATTTAAATATTTTCTAAACTTCATCTACTGCCTTTATGTCACTCCTTACTCCATACTATTTAAACAATACCTTTAATCTTATCTGTTTCTTAGATCAAAATGAATGCTTTTCCTATGTCTTTCTGAGCCTTCTTACATATAAACCTTTCTTCTTTCTAGGCTAATATCAACCTTGACAATTTGGTTATTGCAAAGAGATCAGTCTCAGACAGAGACTTTTAGTGTGAATTCTGGCTCTGCCATATCCTACCTCTATGATTGTGAGTAAATCACTGAAGAATAAATTGAGAGAGAGAAAGAGAGAAGGAGAGAGAGAGAGAGAGAGAGAGAGAGAGAGAGAGAGAGAGAGAGAGAAGGAGGAGGAGAAGGAGGAGGAAAAGCATGATGAGGAGGAGGATGAAAGACTTAGAAACAGACAGACTGCAGACAGGTGGGCAAATAGAGTCACAGACTTTAAAAAGAAGCTGACAGAGAGAAAGAGACATGCATACATGGATAGACTTGAATGTAATGAAAAGAGTGATGAAATTATTTTGTGTGGGTTATGATGGAGGTGAGGTCACAGGAAAACAAATAGAGGATAGCCAGGCCATTCAGCACATAGTGGGAAGTGCAGGACAGTGTCTGGATAAGGGGTCTTGGCAAGGTTGTGGCATTAAACTGTTCATTGAAGCCTGGCCAAGGAGTACAATACTCCTGAAAGTCAGTCTCCATCTATCTCTGAGGAAATGAACTCTTGGTAAAGTACCAATGCCTCGTCCCAGTTGATATTCTCCCTTCAAGCAACCTCAAACCTTGAATTACCTTCCCAGTTTAGAAGGAAGGAACAGAGCTCCTAATCCATGGTTTAGAGAGGGCTTCCAGATCAACAGCTGGGGTATCAGCAATGGAATTCAATTAGGCAGCTCCAGCATGAAAGGAAATAAGTCTGTAGAATATTGCATTATGAATCTCTTGGTAGCAGAGGATAATTTATTTGTTTGGCTACTGAATGATTTGGTTAATGTAGGTTCTTTCCTTGTGGCAAATGACCACGTGAGTATTTATTTTCAAGATGATCTAAAGTTGTGACCCTGGGTGGATATAACAGATGTAATTGGGTTTGCCGGTAAATATTTAACAATCAGCTTTTCTGGGGGAAGTGTAAGCATGATATGTTTTTAAATTTAATCTGTAACATAAATTTCATTTACATATCTCCATCTCTTTGTTGCCTAAAGAATCAATGAAGCAAAAAATTAAATCTTAATTTATATCATTTGCTGATTTCTGAAAGCTCACACTAAAATTCATAATGAGGTCAAAAGCCCTTTCTGTCTCCATCACATACCTTCAAATAATCAACTTATCTCACCCTCTGTATAAATTTATTGCTGTCATTTACCAGATTTTAGACAAATTCCTTAATGTTCTCAATAACTTTTGCATTTTGTACATGTCCAACTGTCTCTCATATTTTCAAAATCTATGTTGTCAATCCATTTAATTCTCACCACAAAATTCTACAACATTCCTTTTTACCCTCTTCAGCCATATAGTGTGTGTGTGTGTATACATACACATATATATATATATACACATTTATATAAATGCATATATACATACATGCACACACATTTTAGAATGTATTAACCTTCAAGCTACTAATATTTAATATTCCACTCTCAAAGTACATCCACAACTAACTCAAGTCAACATATGTTTGTTATATGTACTACAAACATGGTGATATACTGGACACTGATATTACATAAAGAAAAAAATCTGCCATCAAGAAGCTTGCACACTAATATGTGGAAGATAAATGTTATACAAGATAGACTTGCTGAAAGAAAGGAGAGAGCAAAACAGAGAGAGATAGGAAAATCTGAGAAGAAATCACTTTTAATTGGAGAATACTAGGAAAGAATAGTAGGATCATAGATTAGATTTAGAAGAGATCTTAATATCCAACTACTTCATTTTATACTTAACAATGCAGAGGCTCACAAAGGTGATATGAATTTCTCAAGGTTCCAAAGCCTGAAAAGGTTTGGGGCGGGAATTCAAATCTTTTTGATTTCAAGTCACTTATATTTTTCACTACCAAAGTAAGTTTTCAATTAGACACTGGGCTGGACTTGGGCAAAGAAAAGGGATTTCAAAAATAACAGAAAAGAATAGAGAGAAACTCATGAATGGAAGATAGACTTCATAACTACACAGATAAGAAAGAACGAGACAAAAAAAGGAGGGTGTCTATTAGCCTAATTGGGCTAGAAAGTATAGTCTATGAAGAGGGACTATTTTTTAAAATATATACTTTATTTCATTAAATATTTACCACGTATAAAAATGTTAACATCATTTTTAACATTTTTGTTCCAAATTTTCTTCATCCCCCCTGTCCCTCTATTCTTCTTGAGAGGAAGCAATTTGATATTGATCATACATATAGTACCATACAAAACATTTCCATATTAGCCATGTTGCAAAAGAAAACAGAAAAAAAAAAACAAGAAAAAGGAAGTTAAAAGAGTAAATTTTGATCTACACTCAGAGATAATCTCTATTTGGAGGTAGATAGTATTTTTCAAAATTGGTCCTTTGATTAGAGTAACTAAGTCTTTCACAGCCTTACAATAATGATGTTACTGTGTACAATGTTCCCCTGGTTCTGCTCACTTCACTTTACATGATTTTATGTAAGTCTTCCAAGGGTTTTCTGAAAACGTCCAACTCATGAGTTCTTATAGCACAATAGTATCCCATAATAATCATATGCCACAAGTTGTCTAAGCATTCCACATTTGATGGATATCCCCTTGATCTCTAAATCTTTGACACCAGAAAAAGAGATTCTACAAATATTTTTGTAGAAATATATTATTTCCCCTTAAATTTGATCTATTTAAGAAATAGATCTAGTAGTGGCATTGCTATGTCAAAGGGTATGTATGATTTTATAGCCCTTTGGGTATATTCCAAATTGTTGTCCAGAATGGTTAGACTAGTTTACAACTCCATCACCAGTGCATTAATTTACCAATTTTCCATATCCCCAAAGAAGGATTATATGACCAAGACTGGAAAGATGGTGAAAAAGAGTCAAAAGAAAGATACAATCTGTATCCAGAAAAATAACTAATAAATGGAAATACGTATAGAATAAATTTACTTATACTATACTATACCATACTATATTATACTATACTATACTATACTATGCTATGCTATACTATACTATACTGTACTATTCTATGCTATACTATTATATTAATTATGTTAGTTATATTATATTATATTACATTATATTATATTGTATTGTATTATATTATATTATATCATATTACATTATATTACATTATATTATGTTATATCATATTGCATTACATTATATCATATTATATCGTATTATGTTATATTATGTTATGTCATGTCATGTTTTGTATTATATTATATTATATTATATTATATTATATTATATTATATTATATTATATTATATTATATTATATTATATTATATTATATTATATTATATTATATTATATTATATTATATTATATTATATTATATTACGTTATGTTATATATACCTATTTGTGCATAATGGTAGCCATCTCTAGGGCAGGAGGGGAGGGAAGGAAAAAAAGAAATTTACATAATACTTTTGTTTTATACTTGAAAGAATAACAAGTTGGATAGTAGGTTTACAATTACACATGCAATTTTAATTGTACTATGTTATGGAAATGCTTGTTTCATTTCATAAATTAAAAATAAAAAAGAACAACTTTAAGCAACCAAGTCATTTTGACTATTATCAATTCTCAAATTAATTACAAAAGACATATACAGGAAGATGATATCTGCATCTAGAGAAAGAAATGAAAAATAAAAGTATGTAAATAATGATTTTACATTATTTATGTATGTGTGTGTTGCGGGGCATGGGGGTGTGAGTTTGGTTGTGTATGTATGTATGTGTGTATATCTGTGTGTGTGTGTGTGTGTGTGTGTGTGTGTGTGTGTGTGTGTATCTAATGGTAACCATCTCATGGGTGGGGGAGAGAAGAAAAAAAGAAAAATAAATAAATTTACATGACAAATTTATTATATATTTAAAATGAATAGCAATTTGTACATAATAGGTTGGCAGTTTCATCTGCAGTCATCTTTTAATTATTCTATTATGTTATGGAAACACTTGTTTTATTTTATAAATTAAAATAAAATAAATAAAAGCAAAAAGTAAAAGAGATGAAATGTCATCCGGATTGAGTCAGATTTCAGTCAGCCTCAGAAGATGGAAAGAGAAAGAAAAAGCTTTAAGATTAAAGAGTATTTATTAATTAGTATAGGCATTCCAGAGAGCACAGTAGAAAGTATCAGCAAATACGTAATGGGATATTGGCAGGGGAGGAGAGTTGAGGGAGATGAGAAAGGAAACCAGAAATTGAGCTTGACAATGAAGGTTTCTAAATTGTTAGCCATGATTTCAGAAACACTGGGGTGAGAAGAGTATGAAGTAGGAAACAGTGTACTAATCATTCAGGAGTGAGTCTAGGCAGAGTTTTGGTGGTTAGGGAGAGGTGAAAGAAGCAGATGATTAGAGTCTTTAAAGTACTACCTCAAGGTCTAGTCTCAAGAAAGGTGGTAATTTTGTATCCTCTGAGGTTTCTTGAGGCTGGATTCATAGCAGGCAGGATCAAGTGTAATTATAGATAGGACAAGTCCAGCAGTAAATATCAGGGTGAGAGGACGGTACTAAGGGAAAAATCTAATCTCAAAAAGACTTCTAATTCAAAATTTCAGGTAAAGGGACCACATAAAAAGAACACATAAAATTCAGGCATTCGTCATTTTTATTAGACATTGTTACACACTGGACTAAAGAAATGATTGACATGATCCTTACTAATGCTCAGCACTCAACAACAAAGAAAGGAAGACAATTTGAAAAAAACTGCAAAAGAGAGGAGAGAGACAGGAAATGAGAGAGGGAGAAAGGAAAAAGGGGGAAAGAATGTGAGAGAGAGAGAGAGAGAGAGAGAGAGAGAGAGAGAGAAGAGAAGAGAAGACAAGAGAAAGCTTTTCTTTGTGCATAGATCAGTCATAACTTCTGCTCAAGAGCATTGAATGACTCTCATCCTAAGAAGAGGTCAAATTCAAGGCCCTCCACAGGGCCTTGAACATATCAGTGTTATGATAATTTTACAGCTTTATTCCCTATTATTACCATCCATGTACTCTGTATATGCTAGTCTAAATGGACCTCTTGTTATCCCATAAAATGTTCAGAGTTTTCCTGTCTCTGTTCTTTTTTTGTGTGTTGTTCCATATGCCTGAAATGTCCCTTCCCCCTCTATCTATTGAAATAAAATCCATCATTTAAAGCACAATTCAAATACTACCTACTTCATGAATCCTTTGCAGAATGTCCACCCAGTCCATAATCTTTCCCATTTGGACCTTATATATTACATTTTAAAAATCATTCTAAATCACTTTTACTGTATTATTTTGCATTTGTGTCTTAACATGCTCTCAGAATGTAATCTTCATGTGGCCAGGCATTGAGTCTTATTTAAAATGGATATCTACAGGATTCTGGGAAGATGGTGGAGCAGGTCAGAAAACTTCAAGCTTGCAAGATTTTCCTCCACAAAAGAGATAAAATAGCACTTCAGGGCAAACAAGACTGGTGAAAATAAATAAGAGTAGAGGAAGAACAGAGGGTCCTCCTGGGACTTTTGGAGAAGATCTGAAGAAAAACCCCAGGATGAGATTTCCTCCCCATGAAGAGTACACACCACTACCCCTGCCCCAGCCAGGGACTGCTTTAACAACAAGTGGAAAACTCTGGGGTTAGCTGTGGTGAGAGGCTACCTTGGCCCCAGCCACAGGAACTAGTGCCCTGGGGACAGTGAGGAGAATTGGGCATCTGACCTGAGGAAGATCTAAGGAACCTCTGCTGACAAGGAATGCCAGATCCAGCTGCGCTGCAAAAACACTATGGGGATGTGAAGGAACCAGCACATACTCATTGAGTGCGGAAGCAAAGGGGTGGGGATGCTGCTGGCTGTGGGTGCTTACACAAAGCTGAAGGTCTTGTTTGAGTTTGAAGTCAGAGGGGAAAACTGAAGAGAATCTGAGGCCAGAGGCACCACCTCCCATACCCCAAGACTAAAGGTGATTGTAAAAACAACTATTACAAAAAATGCACAGACAAAGGAGAAAGAATCCAACCATAGACAGTTATTATGGGAATAGAGAAGACTAGGGTTCATTTTCAGAGGAGGATACTGAAGCAAAGAAACTCTCTTTTACCCCAAAGAGTAATGTCAAATGGTCATCTGCCCAAAAATAATTCATTGAAGGATTTAAAAAGACTTTAAAAATCAAATGAGAAAGACTGAGGAAAAACTAATAAGAAAAATAAGAATAATCCATGAAAAACAAAAAAGATTATGGAAAGAAAGTCAACCAATTAGAAAAGGAGATCCAGAATCTTAAGGAAGAAAATGACTCCTTGAAAAGCAGAATTGGGCAAAGGGAAGCCACTGAAGTTATAAGAGACAAAGACATTTAAAAAAAAACATAAATAATGGGAAAAAAGAAGAGAATGTGAGATATCTCATAAGAAAAAAACAACTGATCTGGAGAACAGACCAAGAAGAGTAAACATAAGAATAATCAGAAAAACCTGAAAATGATGATAAAAAAGAATCTTGATATAACTGAAGAAAATTGCCCTGAAACATTAGAATAAGAGGAGAAAGTAGAAATAGAAAAATCCACCGATCATTACCCGAAAAAGATTTGACGAGTAAAACTTATAGCAAAATTACAATCAAATTCTGAAACTCCCAGCTCAAGGACCAAATATTATGAGCAACAAGAAAAAAAAATACAATTTACTTATGGTGGCACCACAATTAGAATCACACAAGACCTAGCAATGGTGACACTAAAAGACTGCAGATCTTAAAGCACTATGTATCAAAAAGCAAAAAAACAAACATACACACACAAAAAAAAACTGGTATTTCAGCCAAAAATATAATAGCCAGCAAAGCTAAGAATACTTATTAATGAAAAATACTGATATTTAATGAATTATCAGACTTTCAGGACTTTGCTTAAAATAAAACTCAGTAGAAGATTTGATATACAAGAGCCAAGACAAATATAAGGTACATACCAATGACAAATTATTAGACTCAATAAGGATAGAAGGCTTACCTTTTATGTATGAAAATATAAAACCTATGACTAAGATTGTTATTAGTAATTAGGTGTCATATAAGAAAGATTGGGGTGGTCTTGAGTATGATATGACTTCAAAAAGTGAAACTGTTCAAGAACAGCTAAATGAGTAATTATCTTACGCAAATGAGGTGGTAGAGAAAGAATCAATACAGACTAGTTAGAAGGGAGAGGGGGACTGTAAATTCTGGAAACCTGTTTTCATGGGAATGGATTCAAGAGCAAAAAATACATACTCATCTAGAAGAGTATAAGTCTTCTAAATTAGAAAGAAATACAATTCTAAGGGCTTAGGGAGAGGGGAGACAATGAAGGAGGGATCTTTAGAGGAGAAAGTGAGGGAATGAGGTTAAAAGGGGGTATTTAGAACTAAAGAAATGGGAGGATAAGAGAATGATTATTGGAGGGGAGGTAGTTAAGTAGTAAGAGGGCAAGGTAGCAGGTAGAAGTAAAGTAGAGGAGTTAGGAGAGATAGGAGAAAAGAGATTAGCACAAACAAAAAAAACAAAGTAGTAGAATCTCTTAGGGAAAGAATATATTTATGTATATGTGTGTATGTGTGTGTATATGTATGTATATGTATGCGTGCATATATACATATGTATGTATGTATATTTATAAGTGTGTGCGTGTGTGTGTGTGTGTGTGTGTGTGTGTGTGTATCCACATTACATTGTAGCCTCGGGGTGGGGGGAGAGAAGGGAGGAAGGGGAGAAAAAGAACAAAGTAAAAAGTGTAAAGCAGAGAATAAAAGAATACCTACCAGTAAGCAAAGAAAAGATGGCTAGTTCTCAACATAATGTGCAGTGTTTAATATATAGGCTTTCTTGAAATGGAAAGTTATTGCTATATGTTCTGAATCCTCTCCTATGTTCTGTTGTGTACATGATGGTTTTTTGCTTTTGTATTTAAGTTCATAATTTTTTTTCTTTTTCCTTTCTTATGTATTTAAGTTTTAGTGTTTGTCTAAAACAAAAAAAAAATTAAAACTGTACTTACCTCAGTACTTAACACATGGTAGGAACCTAATAAATATTTGTTGAATGGAATTGAATTGAAATATTGACTGAATTTAAATTTTTTAAATGAGAACTCTAGTTCATATGCTGGTAGCATTCTTATGTAGAGGTTAAAAAAATGTGAAAATAATCATTAATTACCTGATAAGCATTACATAACATTACTTCACAATTCTGAGAGCACAGAATTAAGTATGTCTTTCATCTGCTGAAAAAAAAATCCATTTTCAATTGTACTTTAAGCAGCCCCTCTGAATCAAAGGAATGATTTGAAAATATATTCAGGAGGGGAGTTTAAAATACTTCAATAAGAGAAACCTACACATATTTATTTAATTCATTCCTTTCAATTTTTCTAAGCACTATGTATGTCATCTTTAAAAAATCTTTTCTGATCCATCTGGAGGTATTTGGTCTATTAAGTCTATTACATTTTAGTCAATTTAGTCTATTAAGAGATGATATGATCTTCTAAAATGATGATTTTATTTTACCCAGTCATTTATACTCAGAGATGAAATAAATTTTCCATTTGCCAGTCTTTTTAAAAAATATTTTATTTTTTATTGGAAAGGGTATTAGGAAAATATATTTATAATATAACTGTGATGATTCCCAGATTTATGCCTTTATAGTATAAGTTTAGAGGGTAAAAGATTGAGTTCTTAGAGCATTCTTAAATGTCATTTAACTTTTCCTGTCATTTTATACATGAGGAAACTGAGACTAAGAAAGATAATGCTACTTGACCAAAGCTACATAGCTACTAAGTATCAGAGAGAAGATTCAAGCCCCTGATCCTTTAATTCCAAATCCATTACAGACACAGGAGTAGATGATTTTAAGGAGGGATATATGGAAAGAACCCCAGATTTTGAATCAGACTATCAAATCAAAATATATGTTACTGGTTTGATCTTAGGAAGATCAGATTATAAAACATATCATAGATATCAAGTTGAAACAAGTTTTATAAACTTTATGATCCAACTCAGAGTACAGATGAAGGAACTGAGCCTCAAGAGAGGTAAAGAGACTTACCCAAGGTCACATAGGTGGGAGGAGGGAGAGCTGAGAATCAAATCCACATTGTCTCTCTCCAAACACAGAAATCTTTCCACTAAACCATATTTCCCTTTAAACTTTCCTATTTATAAAATTAAGGAAGATACATTAGACAATATTGAAAGTACCTTTCAATCTCAATATTATAAAACTTGACTTTTACTTTGCGTATTAAGATGGTTGTCATGATTTCAAATTTATACTAGCAGCAATGAGAACAGTGCTATATGTCCTATGGGCACTAGTTAATTTTAATTTACTATACTAAATGGTCGTATCAAAATACATTTTTTCTTCTAATTCAATTCATTGAGAAGTTAAGTGAAGTCACTTATTGGATAGCTTGTATTTGCAAATTTTGAAAGATGAACAAAGAGCTTAAAGATTACAAAAGTTAATATAATGTTGGCATTTAAAAATGTGAAAATAGATGATTCCAAGGACCCACATGTACAAAAATAGTTTTTCTTTTTTTCTTTTATTAATTTATTTATTTTTAGTTTTCAACATTCACTTCTACAAGAGTTTGAGTTCCAAATTTTCTCCCATCTTGTCCCCTCACCCACCCCAAAATGGCATGCATTCTGAATATCCCTTCCTCTAACCTGCACTCCTTTCTATCTCCACCCCCTTCTCATATGCACTTCCCCTCCAATTTTCTTGTAGGGCAGGATAGTTTCTATACCCCTTTGCCTATGTATCTCATTCCCTGTTGCATGTGAAAACAATTTCAACATTTGTTTTTAAGCTTTGGGTTCCAAATTTTCTGCTGTCTTCCCTCTACACCCACCCTCATTGAGAAGGCAAGCAACTCAATACTGGTTATACATGAATAGTCATGCAAAACACTTCCATAGTGTTCATGCTGTGAAAAACTAAGTATATTTCCCTTAATTCTATCCCACCCCCCATTTATTAAATTCTCTTTTTTGACCCTGCCCCTTCTCAGAAGTGTTTGCTTCTGATAACCCTCTCCCCTAGTCTGCCCTCCTCACTATCATCCCCCTGCTCTCTTGTCCCCTTCCCTCATTTTCCTTTACAGTAAGATAAATTTACACAACCAAATGATTGTGTATGTTATCCTCTCCTTAAGCCAAATTTGATGAGAATAAGATTCACTCACTCCCTCTCACCTTCTGTCGTTTCCTCTCCACCATAAAACCCTATTCTTGTCTGTTTTATGTGAGATAATTTACCCCATTCTACCTCTCCCTTTCTCCTTGTCCCAGTATAATCCTCTCTCACCCCTTAATTTTATTTTCCATATATCACCACTTCATCTTCAACTCACCCTGTGGCCTCTATCCATCTCTGTCTGTCTGTCTGTCTGTCTGTCTGTCTCTCTCTCTCTCTCTCTCTCTCTCTCTCTCTCTCTCTCTCTCTCTCTCTCTATATATATATATATATATATATATATATATATATATATACATATATATATATATATATACATATATATATATATATATGCATATATATACACACATATAAGTTTTCCCTCCAACTACCCTAATATTGACAAAAGTTTCATGAGTTACAGATATCATCTTTCCATGCAGGAACATAAACAGTTCAACCTTAATAAGTCCCTTATGATTTCTTTTTCCTGTTTCCTTGTTCATGTTTCTTTTGAGTCTTGTATTTGAAAGACAAACTTTCTATTCAGCTCCCGTCTTTTCAACAAGAATGCTTGAAAGTTCTCTAATTCACTGAATATCTATTTTTCCCCTGAAGGATTATACTCAGTTTTACTGGGTAGGTGATTCTTGGCTATAATCCTATCTCCTTTGACCTCAGGAATATTATATTCCAAGACCTCCAGTCCTTTCATGTAGAAGCTGCTAAATCTTGTGTTATCCTGATTGTGTTCCCACAATACTTGAATTACTTCTTTCTGGCTGCATGCAATATTTTCTCCTTGGCCTGGAAACTCTGGAATTTGACTTATAATATCCCTAGGGGATTTTCTTTGGGGATCTTTTTCAGGAGGTGATTAGTGGATTCTTTCCATTTCTATTTTATTATCTAGTTCTAAAATATCAGGGCAGTTTTACTTAAGTATTTCTTTATCAATGCTATAAATATTTATAGCAGCTATTATTGTGGTGACAAAGAATTGGAAATTGAGGGGATGACCGTCAATTGTGGAATGGTTGAACAAGGTGTGGCATACGAATGTAATGGAATACTTATTGTGCTATAAGAAATGATGAGCAGATGAACTTCAGAAAATCCTGGAAAGACAAATAAGAACTGATGCTGAGTGAAATGAGCAGAACCATGAAAACATTTTACACAGTGACAGCCACAGCATGTGATGATTGACTTTGATAAATTTGGCTCTTCTCAGCAATGCAAGAAACTAAGACAATTCAAAAAGACTCATGATGTAAAATGCTATCCACATCCAGTGAAAGAACTATGGAGTCTGAATACAGATGGAAGCATACTATTTGCTCTCCTTTCCCTTGTTTTGTTTTATTGCTTCGTTCTCGTGGTTCCTCTCATTAATTCTAATTGTTCTTTACATCATGATTAATGGGAAAGTATGCCTAATATGAATGTGTAAGTAGAGCCTATATCAGATTGCACACCATCTTGAGGGGGGAGGAGAGGAAGGGAGAGAAAGTTTAAAACTCAAAATCTTATAGAAGTGAATGTTTAAAACTAGAAATAAATGAATTAATTATTAAAAAAAGAAAGAAAATGGATGATCCTGAAAATCGGATACCAGTAAAGATGATAGAAATTATATTGAATGCAAAAATTTTGAAATATGCTTATGCAAACAGGACATTTGATAGTAATGACCATTGAGGAAGAATAGGACATAACAGATTCTTCTTAATTCCTTAATAATGTATGGGCTACATTATCAGAATGGATGATTTTATAGACACAAGTTGGAGGAGAAAAATTAATTAGTACTTTCAACAATTCATAGATTTTAAAAAAAACTGAGACATGAAAATTGGCCACCATGAGATTTATCAGTGTACCCAACCTGAACCCCACCTCAGCTACAGGTTTCCCATCTTCTGAATCTGGTAGACATTCTCACCTGGATCTTTGATTCTCACTGCAATCATTTCCCCTTTGGCCTTCATTTATTTGATATTGTTGGTTCATACCAGACTAATTTGCTCTGTTGGAATCAAATCAGGCATTGCCTATCCCAACTCCCCTATATGGCATTGTAATATGGGCCCTTAAAAAACTGCTGTAGTTTGATAGACCCCAAACCCCTAAACTACCCCATGGAAGTATTGCTATTGTACTCACCTCCTAGAAGTCTGCCACATCTACTGGGAATAACAATCCAAATCTTCTGCAAGGAACAACTTTCATATTTCCAAGTATTATTTGACACTCACCTATTTAAATTTTACTCTTTTGTAAAATGGTAATATTTAATTATATAACCTCATCCATGATTTATGACAAATTGATTATTCTCTAGAATATTTTCCTCTGTATTAGAAAGATGCTATCTAAGATAGAAGAGCATCTTTTTAGAAGGTTAATAATACCTTATAGTTATATTGTCCTTTGTCATTTTCACAGTTCTTTTATATCCATTATCTCATTTGATTTAATCTTTACAACAATCTTAGGAGGTAGGGCTTATATTACTATGCTTGTTTTATAGAAGAGGAAACCAGTGCCCAGCAAGGCTAAGTTCATTATTTCACTCAACAAAATATTAAACTATTTCCTAATAGGTATTGGAATTTTTCAATAATAAGATCTAAGGATATAAAAGAAAATAAAACCTACTACTGGCCCTTCAGGATCTTTTAATCTAGTTCTTAGATACATTAAATCAGTCTTCTAATAACCCTATATTAAGTGTCTGAGGGGAGCTAGGTGGTACATTAGATACAACACCAAGCCTGGAACCAGGAAGATTTGAGTTCAAATCTGGCCTCAAAAACTTACTAACTATGTGACCCTAGGCAAGTCACTTAACCATGTTTGCTTCAGTTTCCTCATCTATAAAATGAGCTGGAGAAGGAAATAAGAAATTACTTCAGAATCTTTGCCAAGAAAATCCCAAAATGTGATCAGAAAGAGTTGGACACAACTGAAAAAAGTGAACAACAGCAAATGAAGTACCAGGCACTGTAGTAGTGCTGGAGGTAAAAGTAAAAAATATGAACAAACTTTGCCATCAAGTTGGGAAATACCATATGTGTAGTAGATACATAATAAATGCTTAGTAATCAATTTCTCATAATCTGCGGTGTAAAAATATACTCATATTTTCTTACTTTTCTCAAAAACTTTAGTATGCAGTGATCATTACCTCCACAATTGAAATTTTCCCCTCATTTCCACTCAAGATATAAGTTTTTCTCTAATAATTAGAATCAGATCCAGTATAAAATTTCTACTTATTGGTTCTTCTACATTGAAAAAATTTAATATCTAATAATAAACATTAGATTACGTGATGAGTAACTTTGATGGATTTAACTCTTCTCAGCAATGCAAGGATCTAAGACATCTCCAAAAGACTCATGATGGAAAATGCTATCCACATACAGAGAAAGAACTATGGTGTCTGAATTCAGATGGAAGCATACTATTTGCTCTCCTTTTCCTTTGTTGTTTTGTTTTATTGCTTCATTCTTGTGGTTTCTCTCATTAGTTCTAATTGTTCTTTACATCATGACTAATGTAAAAATATGTTCTTTCTCTGGATGTGGACTGCATTTTCCATCATAAGTCTTGGAATTGTCTTTGAGCATTATATTGCTGAGAAGAGCTAAGTCTATCAATGTTTGTCATTGTACAATGTTGCTGTACAGTACTGTGTACAATGTTCAGCTTCTGCTCACTTAACTCTGCGTCAATTCATATAGGTCTTTCCAGGTTTTTCTGAAATCCACCCGCTGATCATTTTTTATGGAACAATAGCATTCCATTACATTCATATGCCACAACTTGTTCAGCAATTTCCCAATTGATGGACATCCCCTCAGTTTCCAGTTCTTTGACACCACAAAAAGAGCTGCTATTAACATTTGTGTACATGTGGGTTCTTTTCCATTTCTTATGATCTCTTTGGGATATAGGCCTAGTAGTGGTATTGCTGGGTCAAAGAGTATGTACAATTTTATAGCGCTTTGGTTATAATTCCAAATTGCTCTCCAGAATGGATGGTTAAGTACACAACTCCTCCAACAAAGCAGTAATATTCTAATTTTCCAATATCTCTGCATAATTTATCATTTTCCCTTTTTTTATATTATCCAAATACATAGGTGTGAGGTGGCACCTTAGAAATGTTTTAATTTGCATTTCTCTAATCAGTAATGATTTAGAACATTTTTTCATGTGAATTTGGACAACATTAATTTCTTCATCTGCAAACTGCCTGTTCATATCTTTTGATCATTTATCAATTGGGGAATTACTTGCATTTTTATAAATTTGTGTGAGTTCTCTATATATTTTAGACAACAGGCCTGTATCAGAAACACTGGCAGTAAAAATTGTTTCCCAGTTTTCTTCATTTCTTCTAATCTTGGTTGCATTAGCTTTGTCCATTAAAAAAAAAAACTTTTTTAATTTAATATAGTCCAATTCACATTTCATAATATTCTCTATCTCTTATTTGGTCACCAGTTCTACCCTTCTCCACAAATCCGACAGGTAAATGTTTCCTTGCTCTACTAGTTTGCTTATGGTATCTCACTTTATATATAAATCATGTTCCCATTTTCATATATTGCGATATGGTGTAAGATATTGGTCTATGCCTAGTTTCTACCAAAATATTATCCATTTTCCCAGCAGTTTTTGGTCAAATAGTAAGTTCTTGTCCCAGAAGCTGGAGTCTTCAGGTTTATCAAATAGATTACTACTCTCATTGACTCCTGTGTCTTGTGTACCTAACCTGATCCACCACTCTATTTCTTCACTAGTACCAAATAGTTTTGATGATTGTTGCTTTACAATATTGCTTTAGATATGGTATAGCTAGGCCACCTTCTTTTGCATTTCTTTTCATTAATTGCCATGATATTCTTGACCTTTGGTTATTTTTCATTTTTTGTTATTTTTTTCTTTTTTATAACTCTATAAATTTTGTTATTTTTATAACTCTACAAAATAATTTTGGTAGTTGGATTGATATGGCACTGAATAAGTAAATTCATTTAGGTAGAATTATCATTTTGATAATATTAACTCAGCCTATCCATGAGCAACTGATATATTTTTTCTTTTTTTTATTAATTTACATTGAATTATCAACAATAACTTCCATAACCTTTTGAGTTTTAAAATTTCTCTTCCTCTCCCTCCCTGCCTCTCTTCTCTAGATGGCATGCAATCTGATAGAGGCTATACATATACATTCCAATTAAACGTATTTTCACATTAGTGATGTTGTAAGTAAGAATTAGAACCAATAAGGGAATCACTGGAAAGAGGAAACCAAACACAACAGAAGAAAAACAAATAGCAAATAGTATGCTTCAGACTCCATAGTTCTTTTTTCTTTGTGGATAGCATTTTCCATCACAAGGCCTTTGGAGATGACTTAGATCCTTGTATCACTGAGAAGGGTTAAGTTTATCCATATTAGTCATCACACAATGTAGCTGTTATTGTGTACAACATTCTCCTGGTTCTACTCACTTCACTTAGCATCAGACCATACAAGTCTTTCCAAGTTTTTCTGAAGTCAGCCTGTTCATCATTTCTTATAGCACAATAGTATTTCCTAACATTCATACACCACAACTTGTTCAGCCATTCCTCAGTTGATGGGTATACTCTCAATTTCCAGTTCTTTGCCACCACAAAAAGAGCTGCTATAAATATTTTTGTACACATGGGTCCTTTTCCTATTTGTGTGATCTCTCTGGGATATAGCCCAAGAAGTACTGTTTCTGGGTCAAAGAATATGCACATTTTTATAGTCCTTTGGGCATAGCTCCAAATTGATCTCTAAAATGGTTGGATCATTTCACAACTTTACCAACAATGCATTAACATTCCAATTTTCCCACATCTTCTCTTACATTTATCATTTTCAAATTTTGTCATGTTGGCCAATCTGATAGGTGTGATGTGGTACCTCAGAGTTCTTTTGATTTGCATTTCTCTAATCAATAGTGATTTAGAGCATTTTTTCATATAACTATAGATGGTTTTAATTTCTTCATCTGAGAACTCTCTGTTCATATCCTTTGACCATTTATCAATTGGGGAATGGCTTGCAGTGTTATAAATTTTTCTTAATTCTCTATATATTCTAGAAATGAGGCCCTTATCAGAGAGACTGGTTGTAAAAATTCTTTCCCAATTTTCTACCTTCTTTCTAATCTGGGTTGCATTGGCTTTGTTTGTGCAAAAACTTTTCAATTTAATGTAATCAAAGTTATCCATTTTGCTTTTCATACTGTTGTCTGTCTCCTCTTTGGTCTTGAGTTCTTCTGTTCTCCATAAATCTGAAAGGTAAACTATTCCTTGCTCTCCCAGTTTACTTGCAGGATCAACCTTTATATCTAAACCATGAAAACATTTTGACTCTATTTTCATATGTGGTGTGAGGTTTTGATCTATGCCTAGTTTCTGCCATATTCTTTTCCAATTTTCCCAGTGGTTTTTGCCAAGGAGTGAGTTCCTCTTTTTTTTAATTCTCTAGTTTTATTTTGTAATTGACAGATTCGAATTCATGCCTATGCAAAAAAACAATTTTCTCTTGGACCTATGTTTGCTTCTTTTTCCCCCTTTTTTATTAATTTATTTTGATTTATCAACAATCACTTCCATAAGCTTTGGAGTTTAAAATTTTTCTCCCCTTTCCTCCCCACCACCCTCCCCAAGACAGCACACAATGTGATAGAGGTTATATGTATATATGTGTGTGAATGTGTGTGTGTGTGTGTGTGTGTGTACATACACATTCCTATTAAAAGTATTTTCACATTAGTGATGTAGTAAGGAAGAATTAGAAACAATAGGAGGAAAGACCAGAAAGAGGAAACAAAACTCAACAGAAGGAAAAAAAAAGCAACTAGTAAGTTTTGATCTGCATTCAAAATCCATAGTTCTTTCTTTTGGATGTGGATAGCATTTTCCATTTTCCATCACAGGGTCTTTGGAGATATCTGAGATACTTGCATTGCTGGGAAGGGTTAAGTTTATCAATATTAGTCATTGCACAATGTGGCTGTTACTGTGTACAACATTCTCTTGCTTCTGCTCACTTCACTCAGCATCATGCCATTGTGTGAGATTTTGACCAATGCCTAGTTTCTGCCATACTCTTTTCCAGCCCAAGACAACCTGGATCATTCATTGGAAAGGTATACCATACTGAGTGGGGAGAGGAACACGGTTCCATGTGGTCACACAGGCAAGGCAGGCTTCAGTGAACCTGAAGTAGGCCTCAGAGGCAGCTTCACAGAGCAGAATCACAGGCAGCTATGGAAGTTTCCAGACTTCTCAAACCACAAATGCCAAAGACAACTTAGAAGATCAGTGGGAAAAGTCTGTGTCTGCTGTGAGAGAGAGAAGTGCGGATCCAGCCCCTGTCCCAGATCTCAGCTCCCAGTGTGGCAGAAGCTTCTGGAGCTTCTGACCTACAAACTGAGGGGGAAATCAAGTGGCTGATCAGAGGAGAATTGCAGGAATCTCTCTGCTGGTGCAGGATTCTCTTGCTTTCCCAGTACTTGGATCTTGGTCACAGTTCCGGGTAGTGGTTCTGGGGCAAGAAGGAGCACTGGAGTGGTAGACCTTGCAGTGGTGGTGAAGAAGGAATCCTCCTCACAATTCTAAGGCAGAAAAGAGTGCTTGTAGTCACTCATAGACCAGAGCACAGGCAAGGGATGGAGTAAACGCTTTGCCCTTGATCATAGCACCTTGGAAGAATCGAAAATTTACAGGTCCCTAGAAGTATCTCTAAAAACACTTGCACAAATGCCCAAGGCTTGGGACAGTACATTCTCCACACTGGAAGCAGACCCCCTACCTTAACAAAGAGTTTATAACTCCAGTAATTGGCTGCAATAATGAGCAAGGAGCGCAAAAAGGCTCACACCATAGAATCTTACTTTGGTGACAAAGAAGATCAAAACATACAACCAGAAGAAAACAACATCAAATCTCCTACATCCAAAGTCTCCAAGAAAAATATGAATTAGTCTCAGGCCATGAAAGAGCTCAAAAAGGATTTTGAGAAGCAAGTAAGAGAAGTAGAGGAAAAACTGGGGAAAGAAATTAAAGTGATACAAGAAAATCATTAAAAACAACTCAACAAGGGCAGCTAGGTATTGCAGTGGATATAGCACCAGTCTTGAAGTCAGGACAACCTGAGTTCAAATCTGGCCTCAGGCCAAACACTTAACACTTATTAGCTAGTGACTCTGGGCACGTCACTTAACCCCAAGTGCCTAAAAGCAGGGAAAAAAAAGTCAACAGCTTGCTACAGGAGAACCAAAAAAATACTGAAGTAAATAAAACCTTAAAATATAGAATAAATCAAATGGCAAAAGAGGTCCAAAAAGCCAACAAGGAAAAGTGTGCCTTAAAAAACAGAATTGGCCACATGGAAAAGGAAGTCCAAAAAATTACTGAAGAAAATACTTCCTTAAAAATTAGAATAGAGCAAATGTAATCTAACAGCTTGATAAGAAATCAAGAAATTGCAAAACAAAACCAAAAGAATGGAAAAAAAGAAGAAGACAATGTGAAATATCACATTGGAAAACACAACTGACCTGGAAAATAGATCCAGGAGAGAAAATTTAAAAATTATAGGACTATCTGAAAGCCAAGATAAAAAAAAAAGAGCCTACACATAATCTTTCAAGAAATTATCAAGGAAAACTGCCAAATATTCTAGAACCAGAGGGTAAAATAGAAATTGAAAGAATCCACCAGTCACCTCCTGAAAGAGATAGCCAAAACAGGTGTTCCCAGGTCAAGGAGAAAATATTACAAGCAACCAGAAAAAAACAATTCAAGCACTGTGGAAACACAATCAGGATAATACAAGATTTAGCAGCTTCTACATTAAGAGACCAGAGGGATTGGAATATAATATTCCAGAGGTCAAAGGAGATAGCATTACAGCCAAGAATCACTTACCCGGAGACTTCTGCTTAAAGAAGCCATGATGGCAGAGTGAAAAGGCAGTCACTCTCACTGTCCCCTATCAACCTCTGAAAACCCAGAAAACATCACCCCAGAAAAAAAAAACCTGGAACAGCTGAACCAGAAGAAAGACAGGGATCAGCAATGCAGCAGCCCAGCAAACTGGTCTCCCAGTGCCTCAGCAAAAATAAGGGAAACAGCACTAAAAAAGGCCCCAGGTGGATAAGTACCCTGCAGCATTCATCTGAAAAGAACTGAAGAAAGCAACCTAAAGACTGAGCCTTGTTGATTCCAGCCCAACCCCAGGTCAGTTCTCAGAAACTCCAACTGTCATCCAGGAAGAGATCCTGAAGCCCAGGTGGTAGAGCAGGAAAACACGAATACCTGGACCTCCTAGTGCCTCAGTGAGGGTGGTGGTACCCATGGAAACCAGCTCAGAAAACCATCAGGTACCTCAGCACTCTACCACAAAGGAATCTCCCAGTTCATTAGCAGAAATAAGGGTGACAACACTACAAGGGGCCCCAGGCAGATAAACACCCTGCAGCACCCATCTAAAAGGAGCTGAAGAAAGCTAAAGGAAAGGAAAAAAGGCAACCTAGAATTGTCTGAAAGTTCCAGCCCAACACGAGGTAAGCTGCCAAAACCGTATAGCCTCCAATTGGCAACATAAGAGGCCCCAGCACACAAAGCCAGTGACCAAGATCTAGGCTCCCAACACAAGAAGCTTGGGTCAGTGCCCTCTGTTCCCCAGCAGGAGAGCTCAATCTCTTTAAAGGCCAGGGAATAAAGAAACACCATGAGTAAAAAGAAACATACCATAGATTCATATTATGAGAAGAGTGAAGATCAAGACAGAAATTCTGAAGAGGACAACATTGTCAACAAACCCACATCTGCAACATCAAAAGGGAATATGAACTGGTCTGAAGCCCAAAAATCCTTCTCAGAAGAGCTCAAGGAGGACTTTAATAGTCAAATTGGAGAGGTAGAAGAGTCCTTAAAAATTACAATAGAAAAATTGGAAAAAAAGTACACTGAAGGAAACAAGTCCCTAAAAAACACAATTGGCCAATTGAAGAAGGAAGTACAAAAACTAACAGAAGAAAACAATCTGTTAAAAACTAGAATTGGACAAATGGAAACTAATGCCTCTGTGAGAGAGGAAGAATCAGGTAAACAGAAACAAAAAAATCAAAAAATAAATGAAAATGTAAAATACCACATCAGTAAAACAACCGACCTGGAAAATCGATCCAGGAGAGACAATTTAAAAATTATTGGACTACCTGAAAATCATGATGAAAAAAAGAGCCTGGTCAGTATCTCTCAGGAAATCATAAAGGAAAATTGCCCAGAAGTCCTAGAACCTGAAGGGAAAATAACCATAAGAAAAAGTTCACCACTCACCACCTGAAAGAGATCCCAAATTGACAATGCCAAGGAATATAATAGCAAAATTCCAAAATTACCAGAAGAAAGAGAAGGTGCTGCAAGCAGCCAGAAAGAAACAATTTAAATATCATGGAACCACAGTAAGGATAACACAGGACCTTGCAGCTTCTACATTAAAAGACTGCAAGGTGTGGAACAAGATATTCCATAAGGCAAAGAAGCTTAGATTGCAGCAAAGGATCAACTACCCTGCAAAAATGAGTATGATTTTTCAAGGTAGGAGATGGATATTCAACGAAATAGGGGACTTCAAAACCTTCCTGATAAAAAGAAAATTGCTCAACAAAAAATTTGATCTTCAAGTACAGGACTCAAGAATGACATAAAAAGATAAATGGGACAGAAAGATAAAATATGTTGTTAATAAGGGTGGGCTGTTTACATCCCTACAAGGGAATATGACACTTTTGGCTCTTGAGAACTGTATTGTTATTATACCATGTTAAAGGAGTATACATAAAGAGGGTGGATATTAGTTGACTTTGATGTAATGATAAAAAAACTAATCAAGTGGGTTAAATGGATACAAATAAGTGGATTAATCTGATCTCAGAAAATGTACTGAGAAAGGAGGAGGCAGACAAGGGTAAATTACATTACAGGAAAAGACACAAAATCCATTACAGCACAGGGAAAGAAGGGGGGAGCATTGTTTGAACCTTACTCTCATCAGATTTGGCTCAAGAAGGGCATAACATAATCAGTTAGGTATAGAAATCTAACTTGCCCTATAGGCAGTAGGAGGGAAAAGGGGAAAGAAAAGGAGGGGGAAGAAAAGAGAGGGAAAGAAGGAGGAAGAAGCAGAGTAAAGGGGAAGAAAAGGGAAAGGGATAATAAAAGGGAGGAGGGACTGAAGGGGTGGTCAAAAGCAAAACACTAGTGAAGGGGGAAAGGAAAAAGGAGAAAGAAAAGCATAAATGGGGGAAAGGATGGAGAAAAAGACACAGATAGTAATCATAACTGTGAATGTGAATGGGATGAACTCTCCCATAAAAGGGAAATGGATTGCAGAATGGATTAAAAACCATAATCCTACAATATGTTGTTTACAGGAAACACATTTGAAAAAGAGTGACACATACAGGGTAAAGGTAAAAGGCTGGAGCAGAATATATTATGCTTCAGCTAAAGTAAAAAAGCAGGGGTAGCAATCCTGATCTCAGACAAAGCAAAAGCAAAAATAGATCTAATCAAAAGAGATAAGGAAGGAAACTACATCCTGCTAAAAGGCACCATAGACAATGAAGTAATATCATTACTAAACATATATGCACCAAATGGTATAGCATCCAAATTCTTAGAGGAGAAGTTCAGGGAGTTACAGGAAGAAATAGACAGCAAAACTATACTAGTGGGGGACCTGAACCTCCCCCTCTCTGCACTATATAAATCTAAAAACAAAATAAACATGAAAGAAGTTAAGGAGGTGAATAGAACATTAGAAAAGTTAGGTATGATAGACCTCTGGAGTAAACTGAATGGATGGAAAGGAATACACTTTTTTCTCTCAGTACATGGCACATACACAAAAATTGACCATGTACTAGGGCATAAAAACCTCACAATCCAATGCAGAAAGGCAGAAATATTAAATGCATGCTTTTCAGATCATGACATAATAAAAATTATATGTAATAAAGGGCCATGGAAAGATAGACTAAAAAATAATTGGAAACTAAATAATCTAATCCTAAAAAATGATTGGGTCAAACAACAAATCATAGAAACAATCAATAATTTCATTCAAGAGAATGACAATAATGAGACAACATACCAAAACTTATGGGATGCAGAGAAAGCAGTTCTTAGGGGAAGTTTTATATCTCTAAATGCTTACAAATAAAATAGAAAAAGAGGAGATTAATGAATTGGGCATACAACTAAAAAAACTAGAAAAAGAACAATTAAAAATCCTCAACTAAACACCAAATTAGAAATATTGAAAACCAAAGGAAAAATTAATAAAATTGAAATTAAGAAAACTATTGAACTAATAAATAAAACTAAGAGCTGGTTTTATGAAAAAAAAATAAAATAGATAAACCTTTGGTTAATTTAATTAAAAAAAAGAAAGAAGAAAACCAAATTACTAGTATCAAGAATGAAAAGGGTGAAGCTACCACCAAGGAAGAGGAAATTAAAACAATAATTAGGAATTATTTTGCCCAACTATATGCCAACAAATTTGACAATCTTAGTGAAATGGATACATATTTACAAAAATATAAATTGCCCAGATTAACAAAGAGAAAGTAAAATACTTAAATAACCCCATCTCAGAAAAAGAAATTGAACAAGCCATTGATGAACTCCCTAGGAAAAAATCTCCAGGGCCAGATGGATTTACATGCAAATTCTATCAAACATTTAAAGAACAATTAATTCCAATACTATATAGACTATTTGGGAAAATAGGTGAAGAAGGAGTCTTACCAAATTCTTTTTATGATACAAATATGGTGTTGATACCTAAACCAGGAAGAGTCAAAATAGAGAAAGAAAATTATAGACCAATTTCTCTAATGAATATAGATGCAAAAATTTTAAACAAAATACTAGCAATAGATTGCAGCAACTTATCACAAGAATAATACACTATGACCAGGTAGGATTTATACCAGGAATGCAGGGTTGGTTCAATATTAGGAAAACTATCAGCATCATTGAGCATATCAACAACAAAACCAACAGAAACCACATGATCATCTCAATAGATGCAGAAAAAGCTTTTGAAAAATACAACACCCATTCCTATTAAAAACACTAGAAAGCATAGGTATAAATGGAGTCTTCCTTAAAATAATAAATAGCATCTATCTAAAACCTTCAGCAAGCATTATATGTAATGGGGACAGGCTAGAAGCATTTCCAATAAGATCGGGGTGAAACAAGGATGTCCATTATCACCACTGTTATTCAGTATTATACTGGAAACTTTAGCTTTAGCAATAGAAGAAAAAGAAATTGAAGGCATTAGAACAGGCAAAGAAGAAACAAAGCTATCACTCTTTGCAGATGACATGATGATATACTTAGAGAATCCTAGAGAATCAAGTAAAAAACTACTTGAAATAATAAACAACTTTAGCAAAGTTGCAGGCTATAAAATAAACCCACATAAATCATCAGCATTTCTATATATTACCAACAAAGCCCAACAGCAAGAGATAGAAAGAGAAATCCCATTTAAACTTACTGTAGACATTATAAAATATTTAGGAGTCTACCTCCCAAAACAAACCCAGGAACTCTATGAACACAATTACAAAACACTTTTCACACAAATAAAATCAGATCTAAATAATTGGAAAAACATCAGTTGCTCATGGGTAGGCCGAGCTAATATAATAAAAATGACAATCCTACCTAAGCTAATTTACTTATTCAGTGCCATATCAAACTACCAAAAATTATTTTATAGAGTTAGAAAAAATAGTAACAAGATTCATTTGGAATAACAAAAGGTCCAGAATATCAAGGGAACTAATGAAAAGAAATGCAGGGGAAGGTGGCCTAGCAATTCCAGATCTTAAATTGTATTATAAAGCAGCAATCATCAAAACTGCTTGGTACTGGCTAAGAAATAGGGAGGTGGATCAGTGGAATAGGTTAAATATGCAAGACACAGTAGTCAATGACTATAGTAATCTATTATTTGATAAACCCAAAGACCCCAGCTTCTGGGATAAGAACCCACTCTTTGAAAAAAACTGCTGGGAAAACTGGAAAAGAGTATGGCAGAAACTAGGCATAGACCCAAATCTCACACCATATACCAAAATAAAGTCAAAATGGGTTCATGACTTAGATATAAAGGCTGATACATAAGTAAACTGGGAGAACAAGGAATAGTTTACCTATCAGATCTATGGAGAACAGAAGAATTCATGACCAAACAGGAGATAGAGAACATTATGAAAAGCAAAATGGATAATTTTGATTACATTAAATTGAAAAGTTTTTGCACAAACAAAGCCAATGCAACTAAGATTAGAAGGAAGGTAGAAAATTGGGAAAGAATTTTTACAACCAGTCTCTCTGATAAAGGCCTCATTTCTAAAATATATAGAGAATTAAGACAAATTTATAAGAACACAAGCCATTCCCCAATTGATAAATGGTCAAAGTATATGAACAGACAATTCTCAGATGAAGAAATTAAAGCCATCTATGGTCATATGAAAAAATACTCTAAATCGTTATTGATTAGAGAAATGCAAATCAAAACAACTCTGAGGTATCACATCACACCTATCAGATTGGCCAACATGACAAAACAGGAAAATGATAAATGCTGGAGAAGATATGGGAAAATTGGAACACTAATGCATTGTTGGTGGAGTTGTGAAATGAACCAACCGTTTTGGAGAAAAATTTGGAACTATGCCCAAAGGACTATAAAAATGTGCATACCCTTTGACCCAGTAATAACACTTCTAGGGCTATATCCCAAAGAGATCAAACAAATGGGAAAAGGACCCACATGTACAAAAATATACATAGCAGCTCTTTTTGTGGTGGCAAAAAATTGGAAATTGAGAGGTTGCCCATCAATTGGGGAATGGCAAACACCTCTGAGGAGGGACAGGCTCAAAAGAGAAAATAGAATAAACAGCACATGGGATAGGGTGAATGGAAATATAGTAATTTTTCACAACATGATAACTATGGAAGTATTTTGCATGACTACACATGTATAACCTGTATAGAGTTTCTTGCCATCTCATTGAATATGGGTGGGGAGGGAGGAAGGGAGAGAATTTGGAACCCAAAGCTTTTAAATGAAGGGGTAAAATTGTTTTTACATGCAACTGGGCAACAAAATATACAGGCAATGGGTCATGGAAACCTATCCTGCCCTACAGGAAAATACAAGGGGAAGGGCATAAGAGAAGGTAGAAGAGATAGAAGGGAGGGCACATTAGGGAAGGGGTCATTGAGAATGAATGCTGTCTTGGGTTGGGGGAAGGATGAGATGGGGAGAAAATTTGAAAATCAATATCTTCTGGAAATAAATGTTGAAAACTAAAAATTGATTGTTTTTTTTCAAAAAGAGTGACAGCTTTGTTTCCTCTTTGCCTATTCTAATTCATTCAATTCCTTTTTCTTTCTTTTCTGATTGCTATAGTTAACATTTCTAATACAATATTGAATAACAATAGACATTCTTGTTTCACCCTGGATCTTACTGGAAATGCTTCCAGGTTATAGCCATCTTACATAATGCTTGTTGATGGTTTTAGTTATATGCTACCTGTCATTTTAAAGAAGACTTCATTGATTCCTGGGTTCTCTACTATTTTAATAGGAATGGGTGCTGTATTTTTTCAAAAGTTTTTTTTTCTGCATCTATTGAAATGATCACATAATTTCTGTTATTTTTGTTATTGATATGTCAATTATGCTGATAGTTTTCCTAATATTATACCTGCCCTGCATTCCTGTTATAAATTCCACCTGGTCATTGTATGTAATACTCATGATAAATTGCTGTAATCTCTTTGCCAATATTTTATAAATTTATTTTGCATCAATATTCATTAGTGAGATAGACCCACGATTTTCTTTCTCTGTTTTTGCTCTTCCTGGTTTAGGTATCAGCACCATATTTGTATCATAAGAAGAATCTGGTAGAATTCTTTCTTTGCCTATTTTTCCAAATAGTTTGTGCAGTATTGGAATTACTTGTTGTTTCTTTTTTTCATTTTTTAAGATTTTTTTATTAATTTGTTTTGATTTATCAACAATCATTTCATAAGCTTTTAAGTTTTAAATTTTTCTTCTCTTCCTCCCTATTTTCCTCCCCAAGACAACATATAATCTGATACAGGCTATACATTTACATTCCTATTAAACAAATTTTCTCATTACTCATGTTGTAAGGAAGAATTAGAATAGAATGAACAACAAGAAAGAGGAAACAAAAGAAAACAGAAGGAAAAAAAAAACCAAATACTATGCTTTGCTCTGCAGTCAAACTCCATAGTTCTTTCTCTGGATGTGGTTAGCATTTTTCACAATGAGACATTTGGAGATTTCTTAGACCTTTACATTGCTGAGAAGGGCTAAGTCTATCAAAGTTAGTCGTCAGACAATATGGCTGTTGCTGTGTACAATATTCTCTTGGTTCTGCTCACTTCACTCAGCATCAATCCATACAAGTCTTTCCAGGTTTTTCTGAAGTCCACCTGCTCATCATTTCTTATAGCACAATACTATTGCATTATATTCATATTCCACAACTTGTTCAGCTTTTTCCCAATTGATGGACATTCCCTCAATTTCCAATTTTTTGCCACCACAAAAAGAGCTGCTATAAATATTTTTGAACAAGTGGGTCCTTTTCCCATTTTTATGATCTCTTTGGGATACAGTCCTAGAAGTGCTACTGCTGGGTCAAAGGGTATGCACATTTTTATAGCCCTTTGGGCATAGCTCCAAATTTCTCTCCAAAATAGTTGGATCAGTTTACAACTCCACCAACAATGCATTAGTGTTCCAATTTTCCCACATCTTCTCCAGCATTTATCATTTTCCTATTTTAACATGTTGGCCAATCTGAAAGCTGTGGGAATTACTTGTTCTTTAAATGTTTGGTAGAATTCACTTGTAGATTCATCTGGCCCTGGAGATTTTTTCTTAGGGAGTTCATTGAATGCTTGTTCTATTTTCCTTTTCTAAAATGGGTTATTTTAGTGTTTTATTTCCTCTTTTGTTAATCTGGTTGATTTATAGTTTTTGTAAATATTCATTCATTTCACTTGGATTATCAGTTTTATTAATATACAGTTGGGAAAATAGCTTATAATTATTGTTTTAAACTCCTCATTGGTGGTGGTGAATTTACTGTTTTCATTTTTGATACTGGTAATTTCGTTTTCTTCTTTCTTTTTTTAAATCAAATTAAGCAGAGGTTCATCTATTTTATAGGGTTTTTTCATAAAACCAGGTCTTAGTTTTATTTATTAGTGCAATAGTTTTCTTAATTTCAATTTTATTAATCTCTCTTTTTATTTTCAAAATTTCTAATTTGGTATTTAATTGAAGATTTTTAATTTTTTTTTAGCCTTTTATTTGCATGCGCAATTTGTTGATCTCCTCTTTCTCTATTTCAAAATTAAAGCAGTTAGAGTTATAAAATTTCCTTTAAGAACTGCTTTGGCTGCATCTCATAAGTTTTGGTATGTTGTCTCATTATTGTCATTCTATTTGATGAAATTATGGATTGTTTCTATTATTTGTTTTTTGATCCACTCATTCTTTACAATCAGATTATTTTGTTTCCAATTAATTTTTAGTCTGTCTTTCTGTCCCCCTTTATTACATACACCTAATTTTTATTGCATCATGATCCTAAAAGGATGTAATCACTACTCCTGCCTTTCTTCATTGTATTGTGAGGCTTTTGTGCCCTAATACGTGTCAATTTTGTGTAGATGTCATGTGCCACTGAGAAAAATGTAGATTATTTTCTATCCCCATTTAGTTTTCACCAGAGGTTTATCATATTTAACTTTTTTTCCCTAAAATTCTATTCACCTCCTTAAGATCTTTCTTGCTTATTTTATATTTCAATTCATATAGTTTTTAGAGGGGGTGGTTGAGGGTCCCCCACTAGTATATTTTTACTCTCTACTGCTTCCTGTAACTCACTTAACTTCTCCTCTAAGAATTTGTATGCCATACCACTTGGTGCATATACATTTAGTATTTATATTGGCTAATTGTCTATGACACATTTTATCAAGATGTAGTTTCCTTCCTTATATCTTTTAATTAGATCTATTTTTGCTTTTTCTTTGTCTGAGATCAGGATTGCTACCCCTGCTTCTTTTACTTCAGCTGAAGTATAATATATTCTGCTCCAGCTTTTTACCTTTACTCTGGGTGTATCGCTCTGCTAGAATCATTCTACCTTCTTTTTTCAACTCTCCAACCAACTTTCCATCTGCTTCATCAACTTCTTTCACTTTCTTTATCAATTTGTGTTAGTTACAAATCAGTCTTACTTATTCACACTTTTCTTCCCAAGTAAATTACTATTTTCTTCTAATTGAAACTGCCTTCACTTCCCTACTTCTTAATCCTCTCTAATACTGTGCTTTCTTCAGCCTTCTTTCTGTTTCTCAATTTATTAAATGAACCTGGAAATTGTTCCCTTCAAATTTCCAGCCTTTTATCTCTTCAGTATTTCTAACCCCTTTGAATCAAATAACAAACTTTCTTCTCTTTCTTATTCAGGTTTAGTATTTCCTTCATCCCTTTATCCTAGTCATACAACTTTCTCCTAGAAAAGCCAAAAGTACAGTGAAAGGCAGATGAAATAGTATTTGAAGGATGTTGTTTAAGCTTGTAAAATGCTAGGATCCCTGTACTTGGTGTAAGGGGAAGGTATAAATTTGAAATAAGTTAGTATTCTTCTCCTTTAAAAGTTTATGATCTAGTGGAGGTAAAAGATATTCAAAGATATACACACAGTGTACCCTATTACATAGTAAGTGTTTTAGACAATTCTAAAATAAAATACAAGTTTATGTAATGCAAACATGAATCTATACCCTCCCTAGGCTTTCTAATGCAAGTAATTGAGGACAGACTGAAGATGCATGAAAGAAGAGATAAACCTTTAATTAATTTAATTTAAAAATAATTAGAAGAAAAACATAAATTACCACTACAAAAAAATGAAAAGTGTGAATTCACAACCAAAGAAGAAGAAATTAAAGCAACTATCAAACATCATTTTTTCCCAATTATATATCAGTACAACTAACAATCTATGTGAAATGAATGGATATTTACAAAAATATAAGCCACCCAAATTAAGAGGCAAGAGAAGAGAATTCTTAATTCTTATCTTAGAAAAAGAATTAGAACAATCCAACAATGAGTTCCCTAAAAAAAAAATCCAAAACAAGGTGGATTGGCAAGTGAATTCTACCAAGCATCTAAGGAAAAATTCATCCCAATGGTATATAAGCTATTTGAAAAATAGGCAAAGGAGTCCTACCAAATTTCTTTTATGACACAAATAGGGTATTGATGCCTAAACCAGAGAGAACAAAATATAAAGGAAATTATAGACCAATTTCCTTATCAAATATAATTACAAAAAATTAAATAAAATACTAAAAAGGAGATTATAGCAATATATCACAAAGATCATACACTATGACCAGGTGGAATTTACATCAGGAATGTAGTGCTAGTTCAATATTAAGAAAATTATCAGCATAATTGATGTTATCAATAACAAAAACAACAAAAATCATATTACATCAATAGATACAGAGAAGATCCTTGACACAATGTAACACCTATTTATATTTTTAAAAAAACCTAGAATGCATAGGAATAAATTAAGCCTTTCTTAAGATGATAATTGGTATCTATCTAAACCCAAGAGAAAGTATTATCTATAATGGAGATAACTTGAAGCTTTCCCAATGGAATCAGGGGTAAAGCTAAGATATCCACGATCTTCACCATTATTCAACATTGTACTAGAAATATAGCTATAGCAATAAGACAAGAAAAATAAATTGAATGAATAAAAACAGGCAGTGAGAAAACAAAACTATCACTCTTTACAGATGATATAATCATATTCTTAGAAAACCCTAGAAAATCATCTAAATGAAGTAGTTGAAACAATTAACTTCAGCAAAGTTGCAGAATATAAAATAAACTCACACAACTCATAAGAATTTCAATACTCTACCAAAAAAACAACAGGAAGAGATAGAGAAATTTTATCTTAAAAACAACCGTAAGAAATATAAGATACTTTGAAGTCTATTTGCCAAGACAAACCCAGGGAATATATGAATTTAATTACAAAACACTTTTCACACAAAGACAGGCCTAAATAATTGGAGAAACATTAATTGCCCATTGTTAGACCAAACTAATGTGATAAAAATGACAATTTTACCCAAATTCATTTATTTATTTGGTGCCACACCAATCAAACTACATAAGCATAGTTTTGTAGAACTAAAAAAAAAAATCACAAAATTCACCTAGAATAACAAAAGGTCAATAATATCAAGAAAAATCAAAGAAAAGTAAGTTTCTATATTACAAAATGGTAATCATCAAAAAAAAAAATCTTATACTGACTAAGAAATTAAATGGTAAATCAGTAGAACAGATTAGGTAACTAATATTTGATAAGCCCAGAGATCTAAGTTTTGAATGGTGACAAATTCTAGTAAGCAAAATAAAACAAAAAATCCACCACATTGTATGTATCTGAAAATGTATTCCTCATCTGTCACCTGTAATCCATCCACTACCTGCTAAGGAGATGAAAGTAGGTTTCATCATCAGTCTTATTAAATTTAGTCATTTTCAGTCCTATAAAGGGTGATAATTTGTCAGAATTCTGATACATCTGTCTTTTTATATAATTGCGGTTGTTGCATATCTTATTCTCTTACTATGCTTGCATTTCATTTAAATTCACCCAAGTTCCTCCAAATTCTTCATATTCTTCATTTTGTATGAAATGTCATTTCCTAATATTTATGTCACATATGTTCTATAGTCAATAGGTAAAACTTTGCTGGTTTAAAAATACTCCAAATTTCTTTTTCTTAAGAAGATAAAGGTTTAAACAGAGAATCATATTAAAGCAAAAGTGTATTTGTTCCAAAAACGTTATATTCTTTGTCTTTTGCTTATTTGGAAGAATGAATATCTCAGCAAAGACATGCAATTTACTAAAAAATCAGTGAACATTATGGAATCTGAAAGGAAAAATTTATTAAATCAGTCCTAGACCACTACTTATTCTTTTTTTGTCCTTCTTCATCTTCAGTAGCATACAAGCACTTCATTAAAAATGTAGATTACAAAGGGATATTTTTTTAAAGATCAGGAATAAATACCATACTGTGATATAGTGAATAGCAGCATTTATCTCTAACATCAAAGTAATTTCAATTTGTAATCTCATTTACAAAAACAGTAAATCAGAGTTACACATTTCACTAGGGTGAAACCAAAGTATCGATGGCATGTAATTTAAAGGGATACATATTAAATTTCTTGAAAGCCTAGATAATACTATGTTACTACCAAAGAATCTTTTTAGACTCAATGTATTCAGTTCTTTCTGAATTCTTTATTTTTCAGGTTACTGAATTTATCCATTTTAGTATCAGTTAGAATATGAGATAATTTGTCAGTTTCAGCCAATACCATGAAACTAAGCTGAATGAAATAAAGTGGAAACTTTAAATTATGTGCAAACTTTTAATTTCAAAATGAGAGTATTACTCATTTTAAAGAAACATCTTTTCACTTTTCCTCTCATATTATTGCATAGTCAGAGTACTGATAAGCCTAACAAATCAAGGAAGAATACTGACACTGTACATTTGATCATAAATAAAAATGAGACAATCTACTCTGCTAATTTTAAAACTCTAATCTTAACACAGCTATTCTTTATAATCATGCAAACTGCTACTTTTTTGTTGATTAACTTTTTTTTTTAACAGATTCTGCTCCCTTTGCTTTATTAAACTGTTTTACAGCAGGGTGGTTTTCTTATTGCACGACTTTTTCTTAGCGAGAACACAGTAGAATTGGATTTTAAAATACATTGTCTCTTTAGTTACTCAACATGAAAATAGAGGTGGGTCTGTTATGCCATCAATGTTGGTAATGTGTGAAAACAGAAATTGAATTCATGAATAATGCAGTTCTTATATCTATTTATCATAAATTATTGTTGATATTATTATATGGAATTAAAAAGCTAATGTTTATATAGAAGTTTACTAAATAATTCCCTCTGAATATTTATCCTGTATGGTGGATAATATTATGACCCACATTTTAATTATCTATAAAGCATTTAGAAGGCATTTATCAAGTACTTACTATGTGTAGGACACTGTACTAAGTGTTGGAGATACAAAGACAAAATGGAAATAGCTCCTCCTTCAAGGACCATACATTCTCATTTGGGTGATAATGTAAAAATGATTTGGTTCATGGAAGATACATACAGGGTAGATGTCAGGTTATCTTGGAAAGGAAGGTACTAACACTTGAAGCCACTAGGAAAATTCTCCAAAAGGAGGTAAGGTTTGAGCTAAGTTTTGTATGCAAGGAAATACAACTTTGCAAATATAGCCAAAATGTAAAGTTCATAAAGAGTAAAATGCAATCCTGTAAAGGTAAGAAGTTACCCAGGTTTTAAAGACTTTTAAATGATAAGCAAAAAAACAAACAAAGAAACAAGTAAACCTTGTATATTTGTCTGTGAAGGCAATAGGGAACCATTGGAGATTATTGAAAAGTGAGATGGGTGGGAGATGCAAAGACATTTACTTTAGGAAAATCACTTTGGCAAGCTGAGCGGACTATATTTTAAAGTATGGAAACACCTGATCCAGTTAGAAGGCTATTGCAATCTTTTAGGCAAGGACTGATGAGTGTCTAAAGTAGTACTGTGATTGCATGAATTAAGAGGGGATATATACAAGAACTGTTATGAAAGTAGAAATTTCAAAAACTTGACAACTGATTGAATATGTGACGTGAGAGTGAAGAATTAAATACGATGATTCTTAAAGCCTGGGTGAAATAGGAATAGGTTGGAGTTTGAGTAACCTATGGGACATCCGATTTAAAAGGTAGTTGGTGATATAAGATTGTTCTCAGAAAAGAGATAAAATTTGCAAATTACCTGTAGAACATTAGGACAGGATAGGGTGAAAGACATGGTGATTCCATGGTCTTCAAAAATCCATCAAGCCTCAGAGAGCCTTATGATTGTGGCTGTGATCTTTTATGCTTTTTAATGACCCAGAAGCTCTGTTAGGAAAGCTAGAACCAATTAAGTACCAAGGACAGCTTTGTTTTTTCTTTGGTAAAGCATCCCTATGTTGTGGGTAGGAGAAAAGAAGCTGCATCAGAGAAATACTAGTCATATTACACCTAACATGCAAATTATTTATAGGACTATAACCTTTGGTTCAAATATCCAAATGTGTGAGACTCTGTATTCATTGGCAGCGATTAGTTAGGCAATGCTCCATGCCTGCATGAAGAATAGGTAATGTGCAAGATAGATGGAGGGAAGAGAGAGAAACAGGTTTCTTGTTCCCAGCTTCAAGAAGAAGACATGGCACTCCAGAAACTCTTCTTCTAAGGGGGAAAGACTGATGTAAGAAGGAAGCTGATGATCTTTATCAAGTCCCTCTCTCCCCAGCTTGCTCCACTAGAAACTTCAGAAAATTTTAGTCTGTGAATTGTCTGGCATACATTACTTTATGTATATCTTCTCTGATTCTTGTTTGCTTATCAACTGGAATGAATGGATTTGTTAGCTGTTTATTTTCATTGTGGAACTGGCATCTGGAAGGAAAAGGCTTAAGCCTCCGTGTGTGTGTGTGTGTGTGTGTGTATGTATGGATTGAGAGACTTGTTCCTCATTAAGAGGTAGTGATTAGTAGTAAAGATTAAGTCTAAAAATTACTCCCCCTACACCAATAACATTTAGCAGAGCAGATAGATTTGTCTTGTACCCACTCTTTCTAAGGAGAGAAGAGTGGTCAGCTTCTGGTCCCAATCTCCCACGTCCCTTCTTGGCAGGAAAGAGATTGGTGGAAATGAAGATAGAGATATATATTCTTGCCTCTCCATGGGCCACAGGTAGACAAGTCCATGTGGATGTACATAGCCTACACAAGCAAAACAATAACACACCATACACATCATTCTCTTTCATTAACAGTACGGAATTAAAAGAAATAGAGAATGATGTTGCCAATAATTTTCATTCCCATGTATATATAAATGAAGTTTGAATTCTGTGGCATGCCTCCACATGTGAAAATAAGACTGCTGATCTACTTGTTTCAGTTGTTTTCCTTGAACTGGTGAGGGGCTCACATTGATTCAGTAATTCTTCCACATGCTTTCCCTTGTGACTCACTAGAAATATGTAGAACAGTTAGAAAGAGGCTAAATATATACTCCTTAGGAAAAGATCATGGCAAAGCTAATGCCCCATCCCTGTGGGGAACCTGTAACTCTATCCTAATTACCATTGAGCTCTAACCAATTGACACAAACAGGGTGTATGGCATTACCCTAAATTCCAGTTCATGAAAGTTCTATACTAAGGAGTCTTGGAAGCATCATTAATAGTTACAAATGAAAACGATCCTAAATTAGAAACTTTTAGGAGGTCCAAAGACATACTGTAGACTTGACAATATTTATTGCCCCTACTGACTCTATGAAAATAACTTCGCAAAAGAATGTGGAATCCAAGAAACCAGTCCCAACGTTCTATCACTCATGTTTAATGTAAGCAATTTAACAATGTCAAATTCAGTTCTCTGACTTAGTTTTTGAGCGCTGACTAGACTCTTGCATAGTTGGATTAGAGTTTACTATTGTCTGAGTTCCCTAATTGGCTCAGAGGAATTAAAATTCTTTTAAAATATTCTAGATGTTTTAATCCACTAAAGACTCCAGGTGACTCTAATATGTCTTTTGAAATGTTAGTCTTTCCATTGTTACCCAGGAACTTCTGAGCAAAGCTCTGCATATCTGGTACTAATGTTTAATTTGTTGGTATTTTTTACATGTTATAAGCACATTTTAAAGATAATTTTTGGTCTAATATCACTCATTAGAATATAAATCCATAGAGGACAAGGACTTTTCTCTCAATGCATGAAATTTATGACAGTGTCCTGCCTACAGTGGAGGATAAAAATGTGTTCATTAATAAATGTTGACTAATACTCCTGATCTGATATGCATTTGAAACCAAATTTAATTATGACTTTTTTTTATAAATCCATATGACTTTATTCTAATTAGAATCACAGAAATGAAAAGGAACATTACATTATTTAATTGATTCTCAACCTGAACATTAATCTTTTATACAATATCCATGAAAAGCAGTCATACAACTTCTACAGGCTTTACTGTTGATGCCTGACTACTCTGTGTGACCCAGTCATACTCTCTTTAAATTAACAGTAGAGGATTCAAACAAAATTCTGAGGATCTTCCTTGTTTTTTCTCAATGTCATGAAAATTCCAACAGAGCGCAGTTTGTCCACTGGTTATCTTCCCTTTGTACCAAAAGAATGGATCAACTTTTTTTTTATTTTCTGACTAATAAGCAATCTCTCTTACTATTTCCCATGACTGGAATACTCTCCCTGCTCCACTGTGACTACTGACCTCTCTAGTTTCCTTTAAGTCCCAAGTTAAAACCCATCTATTGAAAGTCTTGTGCAATCTCTCTTAATTCCAGTGCCTGGAGCAGAGGAGCTAAAGTGTCTTGTTTCTACAACAACCAGGAAGCCAATGCCACTGGCAGGAAGAGTATGAGTAAGGTTTGAAGGAGATTTGGAAAGGTAGGAGGGGACTGGATTATGAAGGGCTTTGAATTCCAAATAGAGCATTTTTATTTGCTTCTGGAGAAAATAGAAAACCACTGGAGTTTATTGAATGAGGGAGGTGACATAATTAGACCTACAATTTAGGGAAATCACTTTAATGGTTTGATTGTCAGAATGGACTGAAAGGGTAGTGTTGCCCTTTACAATAATATGATGGTAGTGGGGAGGATTTATGGGGAAAGATAATGCATTTTGTCTATCCTTTACAGACACAATTGATTTTTGTTCTACCCAAAAAAATTAAATAAGGAAATCAGGTTTCTTTAACAAAAGAAGTTTTTTTCATATTAATAATCTAAGTTTTTTGATTCAGAGCATAGCTTTTGTTTTTGAGGGAGGAATGAGTATGCTGAATCTGTCATGATATGTGTTAACTGTATTAACCATCTTTGAGTCATCTGCAAGTAGGTATGTAGGAATTTTAGATATTTTGTCACTGTAATTAAGTGTATAAGAAAGGATAAATTACTAAATAAGTAATTCATAGAAAGAAATATCACAGGAAAGGGGGAAGAAAGCTGGACACCCATGTCACCCACCCAAAGTACAGTTAAATACATGAAATAAATTTAAATAATAAATTCTGAAGATGGGAACAAGTATTCATTTATTTGTTTTCCACATCTGCAATTTTCATGACTTCCAAAACTGTAACAAACATATGTCAAAACTAGGGTGTTTCCCACTCTTATATTGAGTTAGATACTTGATTGCCAAGAACAATTAGAATGAATATTCATTAAAGAAGCCACTGTCAAGAGGATGGATTAGGATACAGTTGAAACACTGCAAGTTTTATGGGAGGTATTACATTCTCTTGTTGCTTGATTATTTTTGTGTCAACAAAAATTGGTTATTATAATTTCTAATGTTATTTCTCACCAAATCATCAAAGTACCTTACAAACAATTATGCAGAGTTAAATGTGAGCAAAATAGCATTGACTCTCAGGGGCAGAACTGATAATTGATCAAGAAACATATTTTTGAAAACAACATTTAAGGGTATTAAATGTTCCAGTAAAGCATAGGCATAAAAAATCTAAAAGTATAATGAATGACTGAAAAATGTAAGGCTTTGCTTTGAAAAATGCATCTTGATTAAGAACTAGGCTTTCTAAACTTTTCTGGAGGAGTTTCTACTTTGCACTGATTTCTGAGAGCCTTTAGGGGAATGAGAAGAGTTGAAGCACTAGGAAACTCTACCCTACCCCACCCAACATGGTTAAAGTCACATGTCCACAAATTACAGTCCTGTGATTCACCACAGTATGATGGTAATGTACCAAATCTGGGGATTCTTTTAAAGCAACCATCAGATACATTTCAGAAACTACACATATAAATTGTGTTTGTTTTTAATTTAATCATTCATTGATTCATTCAAAAAGCACTTATTAAAAATTTAGCATGAGCCACAATTTATCCATGTTTGCATATCCTGTGCAATTCTTGTCTATATTCTCAAAATTTACAAGATAATGTCCATCCAACATGCTTGAGGCCTTCTGTGATATTTCATAACATTTTTAGATTACCAGTGGAGCATTCTGGATATCTACCTGTTATCCATCATTCTTTTGATGTGACTAGGTCATCTTTTCTTCCTGTCATGCAATTATTTGACCTTCTTTGTAGTTTCTAGCTGGTTATATACTACAGCCTGCTTCTAAGAACAGAGTATGACCATAAACACTGTGTTATCTTGGGCACACCACTTCACCTCCCTAGACCTCAGTTTTCTTATCTATAAAACAAAAGCATTCAAATCAAGGGCCTCTGGGGTATTTTATGGCTCTGTGGCTGACTCTGATTTATTACTGTAGGCATTATTGTGTTATAATGATTCTGCCTACTTAGTTTATAAACATTTTCCAATGCTGCTCTGAAATTCTTATGTTCTTCATTTTTACCACACAATCATAACCCATTACATTTATATACCACTGTTGTTCAACCAGTACCCAATTACTGTGTATTAACTTTGTTTCTTCTTTAGTAAAATAAGAAGTACACTTATGCATAATTTTGAATGTCAGAGAATTCACTTTTTATCTTTGAGCTCAGTAGGGCATATCTAATAGTGGAATTTCTCAGTTAAGTTATATAAGCAATTTACTTACTTGTATAAATCCAAATTATTTCTCAGAATAATCAAATAAATTCATAGATGCAACAACAATGTTCTGACTTCCCATATGTTCTCCAAACTGACTGCTCTGTCATATTTGTAAAATAATAGTGTGAGATAAAATTTCAGATGACAAAAAAAGAAGGTTTTCTTTAAGGATGTGGAAGAATTGAATCTTTTCCCTGTTATTTAGTAGAATCCAGTAGATTAGGAAGGGTTAAAGATGAGAGACAGAGAAGGAAAAATCAGTGGTACACTTAAGAAAGCAGGTAAGACCAGAAGAAAATAACTCAACATTGGAATGTGTAAGGGTATGAACAATGGAAAGAAAAAGGAGATTCCAGGACACAGGAAGAGGACAAAGAGGACAGTGCTTACTGTGTGTCAGGCACTGTGCTAAGCATTTTAAAATTATTACCTCATTTGGTCTTCACAAAAAACCAGTGGGGGGATAAGTGCTATTATTATCCTCATTTTACAAATGAGGAAATTGAGGTAATCAGAGATTAAGTGACTTACTCAGTGTCACACAGCTAAGGAGTATCTAAATACAGATTTGAGCTCATGTCTTCCTGAATCTAGCCCCTACATTCTATCAACTAAGCCAACTAGTGTATTGAACAAGTTTATTATGAGATAAAAACTGTGAAGAGACAAAAATAGGGCCAAAAAAAAAAAGGAAATAAAGGGAAGAAATAAAGAAAAAGATTGAGGGTTGGGGTGTGGTGTCAACAGATAAAAGGAAACAGAATTGATACAAGGAGAGAAATAGAATGTTAGGAAATTATTAGAAAAAGAAATTTTAGAGCTCAAGTTCTCAGATGCAGAAGAGTTTTAAGGAAGATTATCTTCTAAACCATAAGTAGTGAAGGCACAGTAGAGCCAAAGGTTAGTGGAGTTGATAAATCAGAAGCCCACAGTACTTGAAATGTCAAAATAGTAATGTTGAAGTCATCAAAAATGAAGATAGGGGTTGGGAGTGGAGATAAAGATTGAACCAAATGCCAAATTCATTGAAAAGGCAGATCAGCACATGATAATGTTCTGATTAAATGATATAAGTGGATAAGTTGACCATAAAATTAGGAATGGTTTCTGAAAGACTGGCAAGTGTTTGATTTCACAGGAACTACAGGGAAGATATTGAGTGCAAAGACCATTAGATCTAAAGTCAGATGACTCAGCTTCAAATCTCTCCCCCCTGACAATTACTAACTGTGTGATCATTAGGAAGTCAATTGATGATTATAGGCCTAAATTGTCATTTATAAAAGGAAAAGGTAGGATTAGATAGCCTTTGAGGTCCCTTTCAGCCTTAAGTATATGTCCTATGATGAGCTCCTTACATTGAGAAAGACCAGCCAGCACTATAGAATGCACACAAATCAGAGGATTCATTATTCAAAATATAATCTTTAAAATTTTAAAAAATTTTACTCATTTCATTTTTTACATAGCCAAAATTTTTGCCCATATCGTTCTTCCTCCTGTTCCCAAAAAGACACCTTGTACAACAATAACAGTTTTGAAAAAGAAAAATTGGGAAAAGGTAACTCAGCCTATCAGTATATTAAAAAGGTTCAAAAATGTACACAATGAATGAACTTTCAGTCTTTCTACTTCTGCAGAGGACTAGTGTATAGGTATCATTTCATCCTTTATTAGATGTCATGTTTCTTCTTTGTTATTTTTGAAGTATTCACTTTTGAGTGTTCTCTGGCTGTTTTTTCCATTGATGCTGAAATTTTGTACCTTGTTTTCTTTGTTCTGCTTAGTTCATGTTTCCAGTCAATCTATAAGCATTTTTTCAGTGCTTACTGTGAGTGAGACACTATGCCATATTCTGGAGATACAAAGAAAGGCAAAGGCATGTCTTGCTCTTAAGAAGGTCACAATCTAATGATGGAGGCAATAAGTTATATAAAAAAACCAGCTCTATACAGGATAAATAGAGAAAAATCCATAGTGGGGAAGGCACTAGAATTAGGAGGGATTGTGAAAAGCTTTTTGTAGGAGGTGAGATTTTAGGTGGAACTTAAAGTTAGCCAGGGAAGCCCATAAGTAGAGATAAGGAGAGAGAGTATCAGTGGCATGGGGAATCACCAGTGAAAAATTCAAGAGATGGAGTATCTTATTTGAAGAAAAAGAAGTAGGACAGTGTCCCTGGAATTAAGAGTAGGTAGGGTGGTGTATAAGGTCTAAGGGAAGCATAATCTGAAAGGCTATGAATAACAACCATAGCATTTTATATTTAATTCTAGAGGTGACAATAGGTGACACGTTTCAACCTGCACTTTAGAAAAATACCTTTGGTAGCTGAATAGAGGATAAACTGGAGTGGGAAGTGATCTGTGGCAGGCAAACCAACTGACATGCTGAATTTAAGATACATATGAAACAACCAGTTCATGATGTCTAGCAGGCAATTGGAGTTGCAAGAGTAATCATCAGTGGAGACCTGAGGATTGGATATATAAATTTGAGAATCATTAGCACAGAGATGAAAATTGAATGCATGGGAGCTATTGAGATAGCAAAATAATTGTGAAGGAAAAACAAAGGATTCGGAACAGAGCTCTAAGGAACACCTGTGGTTAATAGATGTGACTTGGATGAAGATCCATCAAAGGAGACTGAGGAGTTTTAGATAGAAAGAGAACACCTAAAAATCTAGAGAGAAGAAATTATTAAGGAGAAGATGATCAGTGAAGTCAAAGGCTGCAGAGGTCAAGAATGGTGAGGATTGAGAAAAGCCAATTGGATTTAGTAGGTCTGAGATCACTGATAACTGTGGAGATGACAGTTGCAGTTGAATGAGGAGATTAGAACCCACTCTGTAGAGAGTGAAGAACAGAGGCAACTTTGGAAGCCAACTTATCAAGAAGTTAAGTGAAAGAAGGCAGGAGACAAAGGTGATGATATAGTTAGTGGGGATAGAAAGGCCAAGCGAGGGTTTTTTAAGGTTGATGGAAACATGGACATGTTTGTAGACAGCAATGAAGCAAAAAAATAAATAAGGAAAGACTAAATACAAGTGAAAGAAAGGGGATCATAGAGGGACAATCTAATTGAGATGGGAAGGAATAGCATCATATGTGCAGGTATAGCAGTTTGCCTTGGCAAGGAGAAGGGGCACCTCATCAAGTGAGACAAGTAAAGAAGGAGATAGTGGAAGAATGCAAAGCTTCTGTGCTGAGTGAGATGGTGAGTTAATTAGGGGGGTGTAGAAGGATAGTCTAGAAGCAATGATGGCCCAGTTAAGATGATATAACATCAATTTGTGGTGAACCCAAACAAAGTTACTTTCTCCACCTTTGTTCAGCAGCATTTTTGTAAAGCAAAGGCAGTGGAAGGTGGAAGTTATAATTTCAATTCAATTTTTCCATCTTTTCTGTATTCATCATATTCAATATTTTTTAACACTATATAAATATTCCATTCCATTCACCTTCTAATTTGTTCTCTAATTGGTGGGCATTTAGCTATTCTTTGCAACCACAAAATATTGCAGCTATAAATATTTTGTTTTCTATAAAGACTTAATCCTTATCAATATTTTTATTAAGAGTATCAGACAGATTCTCTGGATCAAAGAGAATGAATATTCTAATAATTTTATATACATAATTCCAAGTTACATTCCAAAATAATTGCAATAACTCACAATGCTCTTTCTGTCTTTATATATGTATATATGCATGTATGCATTTATGTATACCATACATATTCATACATGCAGATACATATACAAAATATATGATTGTCTATAAATTTAAATATGCATACACATGTATATATAAATGTATGTGTATGTATATATGTGGGGACATATATACATGTCCATTGATATACTGTGAATGTACCTATATGTATACTTATTTACATTTGTTGTTTATATAGCTTGACCTTTATGAAATAAAAAAAAATCTGCATCAAAGTTTTTTTCCCATTTGAGCACTTTACTTCATACCTAAGGTTGTGTTTGTGCCTGAGCTTTTTCAGTTTCATATAATCAAAGCTAACTATATTATCTTTTGCATTTGCCTCTATTTCTGTTTGATTAATAATAAATCTACTGGGTAGGTCTTGTGACCAACAAGATGAAGCACTAGGTTTTTTCTCTGTTACTCATTGCAGTTGAAATCACTCTAAAATAAGAATTAATTAACAACAAATAACACAAACTCAGTTGCTACCACATCCAAGGAAGCCAAAAACCTAAATAAAGTTAAAACAATAATGGGCAACACCAGACAAAGCCAATATTCCCTAACTCTTAAAAAAAATACCCTCTTCTAACCCCATCCCAAGTACTTAGCAGCAAGGCTTCAAAAGCTGACCCCCAGGATTACAAAGGAATTTAATTCCACATCTACACCTTCAACCCCAGCTCCTTTTTCCCCACTGGTAAGGAGAGAGTCCAAGCAAAGTATCAAAGGGATGGAGCATAATATATATTCATGCTTATAACAAGATTCTGATAAAGTTTCAGTATCCTAGGTATATATGTAATAACATTTTAGAGCATGTCCAGATCACCTAACATAAACATATCCTGCTTTCCTGTGTTTCCTACTACTTGGAGGGGAGTAGCCTCTTTCAGTTGGCTGTGTTTTGAAAAGGACCAAGAATTTAAAACTAATAAGTATTTTAGATTAGGACTCTCTCTCTCTCTCTCTCTCTCTCTCTCTCTCTCTCTCTCTCTCTCTCTTTCGCTAGCTAGCTATTGATCTATCTATCTCCTTTCCTCCTGTACTTTTCCTGTTGCATCCAGAAGGTGAACAGCATGCATAGCACATAGCTCACCCACGGCATTGATGCCACGAACTTTTCCAGAAAGGAGGGTACTTTCCTCCCTTCTGCCTTTTAAGTACTGTGGATTGGTATGTTTTTGTTAATGTTCTGCTTCATTTGTTTTCAGTTTTGAGTGACATTGGGAATTCCCACTGGATTTGGAAGTTCAAGCTTCAGATGCTAGGATCCTAAGTGGGATGTCACAGCCACCCATCTTGAGAGGGAATGCTTGTGATTCCAGATTATGTGGGAAGGAAGCCAAAGGTTCTTTGGATTTGGAATTTGCTACAGTATCTGAACTAAGCTAAGGACATAATCCCTTTTATCTACTCAGAGATAGCTTAACCTAGAGGAAATGGTTAATCATCATGTATCAGAGAATAAACTTGTATATTTGCAATTATACCTTTTAAATAAAAATTTATTTGTAAAAGTGAGTGTGAATACTATTAGGTAAATGGAACTGGGATACAGGGAATCTACACTCCCACATAACTTGAGGAAACACTTGCGGGGTTGGGGCCATTGACAGAGAGCTTAAATGGCCCTTCACCCTACTTCCCACTAGAGAATAGTGGGTGAGCAGTGAATGTAATGTATCTGGATTTCAGGAAGTGAGAGCTCTGGGTAACAGTATTACTAAATGTACATACAACTAATTTCTCTCTCTCCATAGATACATATGTATGTATATGAATCTTTGTATTAAAAGATCACATTGTAAATGAATCTGTACATTTATTTTATGTTGTTGGTGGATAGATGACAAAATATTTTACCCATCTTAAAGTATTTTTGAATGAGATTTTCATTTTCACTCTAGTCTTAGGTTTTTTTATTTCATAAAAATAATCTGATTTTTTCTGGTATTATTTTATAGTATCCAACGTTGCTGAAGCTATGATCTCAATATCTTCACTGATTCTCCAGAATTTCCTTTTTTATCAATTTGTTTATTTTTGCTTTTCAACATTCACTTACACAAGATTTTGACTTCCAAATTTTCTCCCCATCTCATCCCTCCCCCCACCCCAAGATGACATGCATTCTGAATACTCCTTCTTTTAATCTGCCCTCTGTTCTATCTCTGCCCCTCCCCATCTCTTATCCCCTTCCCCTTCAATTTTCCTGTAGCACAGGATAGATTTCTATACCCCATTTCCTCTATATCTTATTCCCAGTTGCATGAGAAAACAATTTTTAACAGTTGTTTTAAATGGGTTCCAAATTTTCTCACTTCCTGCTTCATTGAGAAGGCAAGCAACTCAATACAAGCTATACATGCGTTGTCATTCAAAACACTTCCAGAGTAGTCATTTTGTGAAAAACCAATTGTATTTTCTTTCATGCTATCACTCCCCCCTTTTATTCTACTATTTCTTTTGACTCTGTCCCTTCTTACAAGTGTTAACTTCTCAGAAGAGTTTGCTTCTGATTACCTCCTCTCCCAATGTGCCTTCCCCTCTATCACCCCACTTCTCTTTTATCCCCTTCCCCCCAACCATTTCCCTGTAGGGTAAGAAAGCTTTCCATATCCAATTGAGTATGTATGATATTCCCTCCTTAAGCCAAATCCAATGAGAAAAAATTCACTCATTCCTTTTCACCTCCCACTGCTTCCCGTCCACTGAAAATCCTTTCTTGTCTGTTTTATGTGAGATAATTTACACCATTGTACCTCTCCATTTCTCCTCCTCCCAGTGTAATCCTCTCTCCACCTTAATTTTGCTCTCCAGATATCATTCATTCATCTTGAACTCACCCTATGCCCTCTATCTATCTATCTATCTATAGAAATATACACATATATTATTTCCCTTCAACTACTCTAATACTAACAAAGTCCTCATGAGTTACAAATGTCATCTTTCCATGCAGAATGTAAACAGTTCAACCTTAATAAGTTATTATTTTGGTTTCCTGTTTATCTCTTACTGTTTCTCTTGAGTGTTGTATGTGAAAGTCAAATTTTCTATTCAGCTCTGGTCTTTTCATTAAGAATGCTTGAAAGTCCTCTATTTCACTAAATTTTCATTTTTCCCATGATGGATTATGCTCAGTTTTGCTGGGTAGGTGATTCTTCATTGTAATCCTCTTTCCTTTGCCCTCCAGAATATTATATTCCAAGCCCTGCAGTCCCTTAATGCAGAAGCTGCTAAATCTTGTGTTATCCTGCTTGTGTTTCCACAATACTTGAATGGTTTCTTTCTGGCTCCTTGCAATAGTTTCTCCTCTGGAATTTGGCTACAATATTTCTAGGAGTTTTCCTTTTGGGATTTCTTTCAGGAGGTGACCTGTGGATTCTTTCAATTTCTACTTTGCCCTCTGGTTCTAAAATATCAGGGGAGTTTTCCTGGATAATTTGTTGAAAGATGATGTCTAGGATCTTTTTTTGATCATGGCTTTCAGACAGTCCAATAATTTTTAAGTTCTCTATCCTGGGTCTATTTTCCAGGTCAGTTGTTTTTCCATTGAGATATTTCGTATAGTTTTCTAATTTTTCATTCTTTTGGATTTGTTTTACAATCTCTTAATTTCTCATAAAGTCATTAGCTTCCAATTGCTCCATTCTAATTTTTAAAGAAGAATTTTCTTCAGTAAGTTTTTGGACTTCCTTTTCCCTTTGGCCAATTTTGCTTTTTAAGGCATTCTTACCCTCATTGGCTTTTTGGACCTCTTTTGTCATTTGGGTTAGGTTATTTTTTGCGGTGTTGTTTTCTTCAGTATTTTTATGGGTCTCCTTTAGCAAGCTGTTGACTTGTTTTTCATTATTTTCTTGCATCACTCTCAGTTTTTCCTCTACTTCTCTTACTTGCTTCTCAAAATCCCTTTTGAACTCTTCCATGGCCTGGGACCAATTCACATTTTTCTTGGAGGCTTTGGATGTAGGAGCTTTGACTTTATTGTTTTCTTCTGGTTGTACATTTTGATCTTCTTTGTCACCAAAGAAAGATTCTATATTCTGACTATTTTTGAGATGCTCATGATCCCAGCGAATTACTTGAATTATAAACTTTTTGATAAGGTAGGAGTCTGTTTCCATTGTGGAGAATGTACTGTCCCAAGCTTTGGGGGTTTTGTGCAGCTGTATTCAGAGATACTTCTAGGGACCTGTAAATTTTCAGTTCTTCTAAGATGCTATGATCAAAGGGCAAGGTGTTTACTCCTTTCCTGGCCTGTGCTCTGGTCTGTGAGTGACCACAAGCACTCTTTCCTTTTTTAGAACTGTGAGGAGGATTTTCTCTTCATAGCCACTAAAAGCTCCCTCATGCCAGAATTCCTCCTTACCCCAGGACCACCCCCCAGAACTGTGAACCAGATCCAAGCACAGGCAAAGCAAGAGAATCCTGCACCAGCACAGACATCCCTGCAATCCCCTTCTGATCAGCCACTGAATTCCCCCTTAGTCTGTGGGCCAGAAGCTCTGGAGATAGCCACCACCCGGGGGCCAGGCTTGGGGACTGGAGCTAAGACCACTGTGCTTCTCTCTCTAATTTCAGGTACAGTCTTTTCCTACTGACCTTCTAAGTTATCTTTGGTGTTTATGGGTTGAGAAATCTGGAAATCACCACAACTGCCTGTGATTCAGTCCTCTGCAGCCTGCTGTGGGTTTAGTGTGGCCTGTGCTGCCTATGTACCCATGCTGAACTGCACTCCTTTCCCAATCCAGTTGAATATACCTTTCCAATCAACCATCCAGGTTGTCCTGAGCTGGTAATTTGTTTCACTGCCTTTTTGTGGGTTCTGCTGCTTTAGAATTTGTTTAGAGGTATTTTTTATAGTTATTTAGAGGTATTTGGAGGGGTCTAGGGGAGAGCTCAAGCAAGTCACTGCCTTTACTCTGCCATCTTGGCTCTGCCCCCTGTTTAACTGATTCTTGCTCTCTTACTGAGTCATTAGCTTCCATTTCCCCAATTCTAATTTTTAACAAATTGTTTTCTTGTATTAGATTTTGTACCTACTTCCCCATTTGACCAATTGTATTTTTTAGGAACTTGATTCCTTCAGTTAATTTTTGTTCTTCCTTTTCCAAGCTACTGACTCTCTGTTGCATGCCTCTCACATTTTTCTTCTACCTCTCTCATTTGACTTTTAAAATACTTCTTGAACTATTCCTAGGAGGCTTTTTGGGCTTCAGACCATTTCATATTCCCTTTAGAGGCTCAAGATGTAAGTTTCTTGACACTGTTGTATAACCTCTTCAGAATTTCTGCCTTGATCTTCACTGTTCCCATAATTAGACTCTATCATATGTTTCTTTTTGCACAAGGTGTTTGCTTATTTCCTGGCCTTTAAAGAGATTAAGCTCTCCTGCTGGAGAGCAGGGGGCACTGACTCAAGCTTCCTGTGTTGGCAGCCTAGTCCCTGGTTACTTGCTTTGTGTGCTGTGGCCACTGATTCTGGCAGTTGTAGTCTTTAGGGTTCTGTCAGCTTACCTGGACTTGGGCTGAAATCAGCACCATTGGAACTCTAAGATTAATATTAGGTAGTCCTAGAAGTTTCCTGCTCCCCTAGGCCTTTCCTTCCTTTTGCTTTCTTCAACTCCTTTCACACGGATGTTGCAGGATGCTTATCTGCCTGGGTCTCCTTGGAGAACTTCCCAGAGTTTGCGGATGCACTGAGAGACCTGGTCATTGTAGAGTGGTTTTGTGGTCATTTCCACCAGTTCCCCTACCCTCACTGAGGCACTCAAGGGTCCTTGTGTTAGTGTTTGCCTGCTCCAGCACCTGTGGTTCAGGATCTCCCCCTGATATTCTGAGGTGGAGCTTTCTACTAGCTTGCTGGGATGCCTCCCATTCTGTACTGCTTCCCTTCCCCCAAAGTAAAAGGGTCCTTTCTTATTAAAATCCCTCAAGCTACCTGGGCTACCAGACTGCTGCACCCCATCTTTCTTCTGGTTCAGCTGTTCCAGGGTTTTTCCTCGAGTGACATTTTCTGGGCTTTCAGAGGTTAATAAGGGAGGGTAATAGTGACTTACTTCTTAATCCATCATCTTGGCTCCCAGAAGTGGAAGTAAAATTTTCCATTCTTCCAAGGTGGTATGATCAAGGGCAAGGTGCTTACTCCTTTCTTGGCCTGTGCTCTGGTATATGAGTGACCACAAGCACTCTTTTCTGCCTTGGAACTGTGAGGAGGATTTTCTCTTCACTGCCACCACAACCTTCACCAGCCCAGCACTCCTCCTTGCCCCAGGAAAACCACCCAGATCCAAGCACAGGCAAAGCAAGAGATTCCTGCCTCAGAAATAGCAAAGATATCTCTACAATTTCCTTGTGATCATCCACTTAATTTCCCCTCCTTCTGTAAGCCAAGAGCTCCAGAAGCAGCTGCCACCACAGGGCTGTGTCAGGACTACACTGGGACTGTGGGCTGGAAGCAAGCTTCTCTCTCATTGCAGTTACAGACCTTTCCTACTGACCTTCTAAGTTGTCTTTGGCATTTGTGGGTTGAGAAGCATGAAAACTTCCACAGCTGCTTGTGATTCAGTCCCCTGAGGCCTGCTCCAAATTCCCTGAGGCCAGCATGGCCTATGCTGATCTGTGCCCCTCTCCCAGCCTGACACAATAGACCTTTCCAATAAACCATCCAGGTTATCTTGGGCTAGAAATTTATTTCATTTTGTCTTTTTGTGGGTTCTGCTGCTCTAGAATTTGTTTAGAGACATTTTTACAGGTACTTTGAAGGGGTTTAGGGAAGAGCTCAAGCAAGTCACTGATTTTACTCTTCATCTTGGCTCCGCCCCCCGAATTTTCTTCATAAACCATTATATCATCAGTAGAGATAGCATTACCTACTATTTTCCTAGATTTGTACTACTAATAGTTTTCACTTATTTATTGCTATTTTTGGTACTTTTTTAAATTACCAAATGACAATTGATTGAGTGTACATCCTTGCTTTGCCCCTGCATTTACTGGGAAAGCTTCTAAAGAATCCCCATTTCATATGACACTTGTTTTTGGTTTTAGACAGAAAGTGTTATATATATGTGTGTGTGTGTGTGTGTATATATATATATATATATATATGTGTGTGTGTGTGTACTATGTATATACACACTTACATATGTATGTGTGTATTTAAATCATTGTTAGTATATTTTGTAAGATTTCCAGTATAAAGGTGTGTTGTACTTTGGAAAGTCTTTTTCATCCATAGTTTCTGAGACAATAATATAGTACTGGATGTTTTATTATTATTAATATTTAATGTAATTAGTCATGTTAATTGTCTTTCCAATATGGGGAATATACTCGATTATTTATGTGCTATATCAGACATACAAAACAATCTACTTTATTTTTCACAGTTTCTCAAAAGATTTGAAAATATTATATTAAATTTAAAATATATTTACTAGTCTTCTTTTCCTAAACTTCACTACTTCCTTTAGTTTTATAATATTTTCTCACAAAAGAAGTTTTTAAAGAATCATGAGATTTTAGATTTGGAAAGGAATTTAAAGAACATCCAGAACAACCTCATTATGCATGATAATTATGTCTTTATTAAAGACCTTACACAACTGGGATTTCACTACATCCTTAACTATCCTATTCCAGTTGTGTATGAATTTTAGTGTTAAAAAATATTTTTGTTTTGTTTTGACCTTTTGTTGTAAATTAATTTTTATGATTATTATTGTCACTGTATAAAGTTATCTTTGGTAATTTGATTGGCATTGCAATGAATAAGTAAGTAGGGTGGAAAGGTGATTTTTACATAGTCTCCAGTTATTTTTAATGGAATTTCTCTTTCTGTCTTTTTCTGCTGGACTCTGATGATATATAGAAATGTTCATAATTTGTGTGGGCTTATTTTGTATACTGCAACTTTGCTGAAATTGTTAATTATTTCAACTAATTTTTTAGTTCATCCTATAGGATTCTCTAAGTATACCATCACATCATCTGAAAAGTGTGATAGCTTTGTTTCCTTATTGCCTATTCTGATTCCCTTAATTTCTTTTTCTTCTCATTGCTATAGTTAGTATTTCTGGAACAATATTGAATAATATTGGGAATAATGGGCATCTTAGCTTCACATTTGCTTTTATTGAGAAGGCTTTTTAGCTTATCTCTATTGCAGATAATGTTTTGCTGATGGTTTTAGATAGATATTGCTTATCAGTTTATGAAAGGCTCCATTTATTGTTATAATTGATGTTTTTAATTGGGATAAATTCTGTCTTGTCAAAAGCTTTTTCTACACCTGAGATAATCATTTTTATTATTTTGTTATTGATACAATCAATTATGCCAATGATATTCCTAATATTAAACCAACCCTATATTCCTGATATAAAGCCTACATGGTTATACTATATGAACTTTTTGATATATTGATGTAATTTTCTCACTAGCATTTTTAATTATTTATTTTTTAAAATTTATGGAATAAGATAAGCATTTCCATAACATGGTACACTAAAAAGATGATTGTACATGAATCTGCAAATTACTATGCGCAATTGCTATTTCTATGAAGTATACAACAAAATTATCATCTAAATTTATCTTTCCATTCCTCTTCCATCACTACCATAGAGATGACTACCAATAGACACAAATGAATCTCTCTCTCTTCTCTCTCTCTCTCTCTCTCTCTCTCTCTCTCTCTCTCTCTCTCTCAATATATATATATATATATATATACACACACACATGTATATGTATATTCATATGTATATATATTCATATGTATGTATGTATGTATATATATATATATTCATATGTATATATATTCATATGTATGTATATATATTCATATGTATGCATATATGTAAAACTATTCTATACATACTTCTACTTAACAGCATATAACGTCTTTCTTCATACATCCTTTATTGTTTATTTTGGGTATTTGTAATATACAAAACTACAAAATAACTTATTCACTCAAAGTCATTCTCAAAACAATATTGCTGCTACTGTATACCATATTCTCTTGATTCTGCTTATTTCGCTCTTCATTATTTCATGCAAATCTTCCCATGCTTTTTTTTTTCTGAAATCATGTATAATCACCCGTATTTTATTTAAATGTTTACATCTATATTTATTAAGGAAATTGTTCGATAGTTTTCATTCTTTGTTCTTGCTTTCCCTGGTTTGGCTATCAAAACCATATTTGTATCATAAAAGGTATTTAGTATGACTCTTTTATTTTTTTTTCCCAAATAGTTCATATAGTATTGGGATTAATTGTTCCTTAAATGTTTGGTGAAAGTCCCTTGTAAATATATGTAGCCATGCTGATTTTTTTTTTCCTAGGGAGCTCATTTATGGCTTGTTTGATTTTTTTTTGAGATAGAGTAATTAAGTATTCTATTTCTTATGATATTAGTCTAGACAACTTATTTTTTTATAAATATTCATCCATTTCAATTAGATTATAAGTTTTACTGGCATATAATTATGCAAAATAATTCATAATTACTTTAACTAAATCTTCATTGGGGCTGCATTCACAAAAGTCATTTGTTTTTTTTCCTTTTTGAAAAAAAATCTAATTAAGCAATTGTTGATCTACTTTATTATTTTTATTTCACAAAACCAGCTCTTCTTTTATTTTTTTAATATTTAAATGGGCATTTTTTACTTTCAGTTTTATTAATCATTCTTTTCATTTTTCAGGATTTCCATTTTGGTATTTAATTTGGGATTTTCAATTTTTCTTTTTCTAGGTTTTCTTTTTTTAATTAGAATGTCTAATTCATTGATGTGCTCTTTCTCTCTTTTACTGGTGTGTGCATTTAGAGATAAGTATTTTCTGTCTACTTCTGTTACATCCAAGAAATTTCAGAATGCTGTCTCATTGCTATTTTTCCAGTTAATGAAATAATCTATCGTTTCTATGATTTGTTCTTTGATTCACACAGCATTTTCAATTAGACTAATTTCTACTTAATTTTTAATCTGTGTTTTAATGGACTTTTATTAAATGCCTTTTTTTTTTTGCTTTATGATCTGAAAAGCATTCATTTACTATTTCTTCTTTTCTGCATTTGGTTATAAGATATTCATGTTCTAATACATAGTCAATCTTTGCAAAGGTGCTTTGTACAGCCCAGAAAAAGGTATACTCTTTTTTTATTCCCATTCAATTTTCTCCCGAAGTCTATCATATCTAACTTTGCTAAAATTCTATTCATTTCATTAACATCTGTTTTACTTATTTTATGGTTAGATTTATCTAGTCCTGAAAGAGCAAAGTTGAGATCTCCTTTGAGCATAGTTTTACTACCTCTGTAATTCATTTAACTTTCCCTTTAAGAATTTGGATGGTATACCGTTTGGTGCATATATGCTTAGTACTGATACTACTTCATAGTACTTTTTAGCAACATGAAGTTTCCATGCTTATTTCTTTTAATTAGTTCTAGTTTTGCTTTTGCTTTGTCTGAGATCATGTTTGCTACCTATGTATTTTTTACTTCAGTTGAAGCACAATAGATTCTGCTCTAGCCTCTTATGTTTATTTTATGTGTGTCTCTCTGTTTCAAGTGTGCTTCTTGTAATCAATATTGTTGGATTCTGGTTGTTATTGTTGCTGCTATTGTTGTTTTTAATACAGTCTGCTACCTGATTCCATTTCATGGGTGAGTTCATCCCATTCACATTCAGTTATGATTATTAATTAATTTGCCTTCATTCACTTATCTCTCTCTCTCTCTCTCTCTCTCTCTCTCTCTCTCTCTCTCTCTCTCTCTCTCTCTCTCTTTCTCTTTCATGACCCTCCTCAAAAGTTGTTTTGCCTTTGCTTCTGACCCATACCTCCCTTAATCAGCCCTCTCTTCTATTAGTCCTCCTCCCTTTTTCTCTTCCTCAATCTTCCTACTTTCCTATAGTGTAGGATAAATTTATGTACCCAACTGAGTGTGTATGTTATTCCCTCTTTGAGCCAATTCTGATAAGTGTAAGGTTCAAGTGTTGCCTGCCATACCCCCATCTTGTCCTCCATTGTACAAGCTCTTCTTTTTCCCCTTTTCATGTGAGACAATTTTCCCTGCTCTTCTTCCCATTCTCTATTCTTCCATTGCATCCCTCTTTCTCACTCCTCAATTTTATTTTTTTTAAGTCATCCCAACATAGTCAACTCACATCTGTGTCTTCTGTCTATGTGTATTCCTTCCAAATCCCTAACAATGAGAAAATTTTTAAGAGTCACAAGAGATACTTTCCCATGCAGGAATATAAACTTTTGACCTTATTTATCCCATATGATTTCTCTTCTCTATTTATCTTTTTTGCTTCTCTTCAGTCTTGTATTTGAAAGTTAAATTTTCTATTCAGCTCTAGTATTTTCTTCAGGATGGCTTGAAAGTCTATTTCATTAAATATCACTTTTTACACTGAAGGATTAACTAAATTTTGCTGGATAGGTTGTAATCCCAAATCCTTTGCCTTCTGCAATATCATATTCCAAGTCCTCTGATCCTTTAATGTGGAAGTTGCTAAATGTTGTGTTATCCTTACTGTGGCTCCATAATATTTAAATTGTCTTATGGCTCCTTACAATATTTTCACCTTGATCTGGGAGCAATAGAATTTGGCTATAACATTGCTGCAATTTTTTTTTTCATCTTTGGATCTTTTCGAGTAGGTTATCAGTGGATTCTTTTCAATATTTATTTTACCCTCTGATTCTAGGATACCAGGAAAATTTTCCTGAAATATGTTCAGGCTCTTTTTTATCATGGCTTTCAGGCAGTCCATAGGTCAACAATTAATGCATAAAAAAGAGAGATAGAGCAGTGTGAGGTGTAAAATGCATATTTTGGTAACATTAAATTTTTAAAAAGGTTTTGAACAAATAAAACTGTAGACAAGATCAGAAGTAAAGCAGAAAATTGTCAGTCCAATCATTCTTACATTTTTTTTCTCCTCAATGTATTTGTTGTTGTTCCAATGAGATATTTCACATTTTCTCTTTTTTAAATTATTTTGACTTTGTTTTATTATCTCATGGGGTCAATGGCTTCCACTTGTCCAATTCTAATTTTTAAGGAATGATTCTCTTCAGTAAGCTATTCTATGTCTTCCTCCACTTTGCCAATTCTGCTTTTTAAGGCATTCTTCTTTTCAGTTGATATTTGTGCCACTTTCTATTTGGTCAATTTGTTTGTTTAAGATATAATTTTCTTCAGTAGTCTTTATGCTTCTTTTACCAAGCATTGACTCTCTTTTCATAATCTTCTTGCATCAATCTCATTTCTTTTCTCATTTTTCTCAGCTTCTCTAAATTGATTTTTGTAGTTTTTGAGCTCTTTTATACTCCTTGTTGATCTTGCATACAATTCACATTTTCTTTTGAGGCTTTGTAGTTTCTTTGACATAGTTCTGGCTTTGTGTCTTAATCTACTCTGTCTCCATAGTAATTTATTATGGTCAGGTTATTTTTTATTTATTTAGTTAGTTAGTTTTCTCACTTTTCCAACCTATTTCTTTACTTTTAACTTTGTTTTAAAGTTGAGCTCTGCTCCTGGGTTGGAGGTGGAACTTTCCTAAGCTTTGGAGGAGGGAGAGTTGCTACTATTTTAAGAGCTGGGTTTGTAGATTTTCAGTGCTTCGAAGGTAGTGTGATCTAGGAAGAGGCAAGGTCAATGCTCCCCTGGCCTGTGCTCTGATCTTTACCCAGAAAGGAACCTTGTTTCCCTGTGATGAACTTGTGCTAGCACTCTTCCTTTCACTGGGACTGTGACCAGGTCTCTGGCTTTCCTCCAGCCACAATTACTAGTAGTTGTCTCTATCTTGAAATTGAGAACAAGTCACTACTCCCCAGTGAGTGACCACAAGCACTCCTCCCTACCATGGAACCATGACCAGGTGGTCAGTTTTTGTGTAGGTGCCATGTACTGCTGAGGAAAAGGTATATTCCTTTCTATCCCCATTCAATTTTCTCCAAAGGTCAACCATATCTAACTTTTCTAAAATTCTACTAACCTCCTAACTTCTTTCTTGTTTATTTTATGGTTAGATTTATCTAGTTCACAGAGGGGAAGGTTGAGGTCCTTCACTAGTATCATTTTGTTGTCTATTCCTGTAGCTCTCTTAACTTCTCCTCCAAGAATTTGTATGCTATACCACTTGGTGAATATATGTTTAGTAATGACATTATGTCATTGTCTATGGTGTCTTTTAGCAAGATATAGTTTCCTTCCTCATATCTTTTAATTAGATCTATTTTTGCTTTTGCTTTGTCTGAGATCAGGATTGTTACCACTGTTTTTTTTTCTTCAGCTGAAGTGTAATATATTCTATTCCAGCCTTTTACCTTTACCCTGTGTGTATACCTCTGTTTCAAATGTGTTTCTTGTAACGACATATTGCAGGATTATGGTTTTTGATTTATTCTGCTATCTGCTTCCATTTTAAGGAAGAGTTCATCCCATTCACATTCACAGTTATGATTACTATCTGTCTTTCCATCCTAACCCCCCCATTTATGCTTTTCTTTCTCTTTTCTCCCATTCCCTCCTCAAAAGAGTTTCCCTTTTGACTACCACTTCCCTCAATCTTCCTTCCCTTCTATCAGCCTCTCCCTTTTCTTTCCCCTTTCCCCTCCTACTACTTGTAGGGAAAGTTAGGTTTCTATACCTGAGGATGTTATTTCCTCCTTGAGCCAAATCTGCTGAGAGTAATGTTCAAACAATGCCTGTCTCACTCCCTTCTTTCCCTCTACTGTAATAGGTCTTTATGCTTCTTCATGTAATGTACTTTACCCTTTTCTGCCTACTCCTTTCCTATTCTCTCATTACAATCCCTTTTCATCTCTTAAATAGGTTATTTATCATCACATCAAAGTCAATTTATACCCACATGCTCTGATTATGTATATCGTTTCTAAATGTCATAATGAAGATACAATTCTCAAGAAGTACAAGTATCATCTTCCCATGTAGGGATGTAAACAGTTTGCCCTTATCGAATAACTTTTTTTTCTTTCCTGTTTACCTTTCATGCTTCTCTTGAGTCTTGTATTTGAAAAGCAAATTTTCTGCTGAGCTCTGGTCTTTTCATCAGGAAGGTCTGGAAGTCCTCTATTTCATTGATTGTTCATCTCATTGCCTGAAAGACTGTGCTTAATTTTGTTGATAGTTGAGCCTTGGTTGTAATCCAAGCTTCTTTTCCTTACCGAATATCATATTCCAAGCCCTCCCATCTTTTGATGTACAAGCTGCAAGGTCGTGTGTAATCCTGACTGTGGTTCCATGATACTTGAATTGCTTTTTTCTGGTTGCTTATAGGATTTTCTCAATGACCTGATAATTCTGGAATTTGGCTCTAATATTCCTTGATGTTTTCAAGTTGAGATCTCTTTCAGGAGATGAACAGTGGATCCTTTTGATAACTATTTTACCCTCTGGTTCTAGGATCTCAGGACAGTTTTTCTTGATGATTTCTTGGAAGATGCTCTTCAGGCTCTTTGTTTTTTTTTTTTCATCATGGCTTTCGTGTAGACCAATAACTCTTAAGTTATCTCTCCTGGATATATTTTCCAGGTCAGTTGTTTTTCCAAAGAGGTATTTTACATTTTATGTTTTAATCATTTTTTTCATTTTTTTGTTTTTGTTTGACTGATTCTTGATGTCTCATAGAATCATTAGCTTCCACTTGCCCAACTCTAATTTTTAATAAATTGCTTTCTTCAATTAGCTTTTATATCATCTTTTCCATTTAGCCAATTCTACTTTTTAGGAAGTTGTTTTCTTCAGCATACTTTTTTTTTTCCATTTGGCCAATTTATATTTTTTAAGGACTTATTTTCTACAGTCAATTTTTGTCCTTGCCTTTCCAAACTATTGACTCTCTCTTACATACTTCTCATTTCCTTTCCCATTTTTTCTTCTTCTTCTCTTATTTGACTTTTTAAATCCTTCTTAACCTCTTCAAAGAAGGCTTTTTGGACTTGAGACCAGTTCATATTCCCCTTTGGGTTTCATGTGTGGGTAAAATAATAATGCTGTCCTTTCTGAATTTGCTTTTTGATCTTCCCTGACTGCATAGTAAGAATTTATGGTCTTTGTTTTTCTATGTTGCTTTTTGCTCATGGTGTTAGCCTTTTTCTGGCTTCTAACATTGACCTCTACTTCTGGGGCACAGGTGGTACTGTTCCATACTTCTTGTGCTGGAAACTAGGGGCCTAGTTATTGGCTTTCTGTACTGCGGCCTCACATTCTGGCAGATGGAAGCTGTAGAGCCTGTAGCTTACTTGATGCTGAGCTGGAGCTGGTGGTGGTGACTGATGTGTGCTGAGGCCTGGTGGGGTTATCTGCATTTCCCTGGGGTTACACTGAAGCTCATGGCGTGAGTGTGGGGGTGGTATGGTCTCTGAAGGTCACCTCCTCACCAGGGGCTGCACTAAAACACAGGTAGGCTCAGCCATGGGTGGCCTCCTTCCCCCAGCACAATTGATGGTTCTCTGTGTCTGTGGGTTCCCTTGGGTGTTTGAAGGCACGTGGGGAGATAAGGTGGGGATGCGGTCATGGTGTTTACCTTCTCCACCTCCCTTGGGCTCAGGATCTCCTGCTGGTTTGCTGAGGTTGAACTTGTTGCTGGTTTACCAGGATGTCTCCACTCCTATACTGGACCCCTTCAGCCATAGCAAGAGTGATCTTTCCCACTAATTCCACTAGGCTCAAGAGCTAAAAAACTGCTATATCTAATCTTTCTGGGGCTCCACTCTTCCAGGATTTTTCCTACTGGAGTATTTCCTGGGTTTTTCAAGGTCAATAAGGGAGAGTAAGAGTGACTTATTGCTTACTCGGCCATCTTGGCTTCTTGAGGTCTCTTTGGCCTTTTTCATATGACATGGGTGCTATCTTTCAGAAAAGTGGACCTTCAAGTGCATTAAGTGTGCTTCCCTTTTACTGGGAAGCCATATTCTCACAGCTATCTCATAAAATTAATTGAATTAGGGAATGTCTACATAGCATACAAAGATTCAGGATATGAGACTCTTGATGCTCCTACACTGTGACAGAGCTTAAATTAGGAGAATTCCTCTGTTGCTGCATTTTATTTCAGTTTCTAAAAATAAAATTCCTAATAGAAAAAATATCCAGACAATTAGAGTTGACAAATACATGCTACATGACAAACATCTTATTTTCCACATGCTTTTATCTGTTTCAAAAATTTCCTCACAGACAGAGTGTTAGACATGGAGTTAGGATGACCTGGATATGAATTTTACCTCTTGTTTTACTCACTCTCTGTGTGAGCATGGAAAAATTACTGAATGTCCCCGAGTGGAAGACTTACTATTTACATTTGTACATGGTTTTGAACTTGGTGGTTGGAAGATAGATCCACACTAATGAAATCAGATTATTGATATATATTGATCTGGTCATATAGACATTGGTACAAGTTTCATGCTTTATTCACTGTGCTAACTCACAGATCATTCCCATATTGATCTTATCATATAAATATTGGAATAAATTTCATGTTATCCTAACCATGTTAAATTATTAGCCAGAATACCTCAATCTCATAGAAAAAAATGGATGGAAAAATACTAAATTGCCAATTTTGTGGGTATTTTTTGTCCCCTAAACTGTCCAGACACAATAATTATTCACATTTAATAACCTAAAGAGAATGCAAGAAAATAAAAACTGGGCTATGTGTCTAGATCCAAAAAAATTCAAGATAGGCCTATTGAAAAATCAGCATATCCTTTTTTTCTTTCCATATTTTTTTAATTTTCATGGCAATGTTTAAAGGAGCTCTGAATAATTTTTTTCCATAGGCAGAATCTTTCTTTATCTGGGCCTACTGAATTTGGAAATGTGTGGAAGAAATGGCTTTGAGGAAGTGAAGTGGCACAGACCAATTATTATGGACAGGATTTGAATCTCATAGCTTCTGATTGCTACCTACATTACCATGGATAAGTCACTTCATTGCTTTAATCCTCAGTTTCCTCATTTATAAAATGTGGATTTTATACTACATTATCTTTTCTCTCTCCATACTCTGAAATGGTATTAATTTGTTATAAATTATAGTAAAGGTAACGTTTGTAATTTTTCAGGTAAGACTTTTTCATAGTTTTTTTTTAATGATCTAAAGAAACCCATTAACATTACTCATATTATTTTTTAAATACAAATTTACAATTATTTTGAAACACTGTGAATATGAAGTTACTATGGAGATTCTACAACCTTCTCCAGAGAGCTTATTCTCAACTATCAAAAACTTTTTGGCCAATCACAGACTTCTAAACACATTATCAAAGATGATTAAACTCAAGGAAATATCACATTGTGAGATGAGGCAGTATGATTTTCCTAGAATACTTTATGAAATTAATTAAATGTGCATTTTTATTACCCCTTTGCAGGAATCTCCATCTATTATGTTGTCAAATCTGAAACAAGAAAGCAAGTAAATACCAAGTCAGGAAATTTCACTTGTTATCCCATTGACTGATTTTTAAAGGCTAAGTTCAAACAAACAAACAAAAAAGAAACAATAAAATGTAGTTATGTATTTTTAAATCTTTTATTATTGAAGCTTTGGTGAGAAGAAATAACTGAAATTTTCTATTTTTTTAATTGCCAATATTAGAGGCCAGGTGGTACAGTAGATACAGTGCCTGGCCTGGAGTCAGTGTTCCTGAGTTCAAGTCTGGCCACAGACTTACTAACCATGTGACCCTGAGAAAATCATTTCACACTGTTTGCCTCAGTTTCTTCATATTCAAAATGCATTAGAGGAGAAAATGCTAGCCCACTCTAGGTTGTTTTTTTTTTTTGCCTAGAAAACCCCAAATGGGCTCATAAAGAGTCATTCACAACTAAAAACTGAGTGATCAACAACAACAAATTGCATAAGGGAGCCAAGAGACCAAAAGAATGATAACCATGCTTTCATGTTAGATCTAGGTAGTGTACTTTTCTATTTGTATCACTACTATTTAACACAATGCTTTGCTTATTTTAAGTGCATGATAACATTTTTTATAATTTATTCAATGGTAACATTTTCAGAAACATGACTCCCTGTGGCTCAACTACCACCAATATGGTGATGACTGTAAAATACCCTCTGATGAAAGAACAGGGGCAATGAGTGGAAGTTGCAAAGAAACAGAATTTAGTTTGATATAATGAAAATTCCCACAAAATTCGAAGTATCCTTAAGTGAAATATATTGTCTCATGTAATAATAAGATTGTGTTTAATAACAATTTCAAGTAAAATCTGGATGGATATTTTTCATGTCATATACATTTATACATGCACATATACACATTCATATATATATATATGTGTGTGTGTGTGTGTGTGTGTGTGTGTGTGTGTGTGTGTGTGTGTGTTTGATCTGTATACATCTGAAATACATAATACCTAGTATTTATTTTAGGTTTATGAGGTGCTTTAAAAATACAATCTCTTTTAATCCTCAAAACCCAACCTGGAAGATAAGTACTATTATTATCACCATTTCGCACACAAGGAAACTGAGGCAGACAAAGGTTAAGTGACTTGCCCATGGTCATACAGCATTAAGTGTCTGAGGTCAGTTTGAAATGAAGTCTTTCTGATTCCAGGACCAGAGCTCTATCCAGAGTACTACCTAGTTACTTACAACATTTTTCCCTCTTAGTTTTAAGTCTATGTGTTTTCAATAAGGACTTAATGTTCATTATTTGTTTCTGGATCCAGCACTATTTTGTTTTGTTTTTAGTTAATTTCACTTTACCTTCCTTGTGGTAGTCATTCCTTAGACATTATATATATTTTTATTTCATTTTCTACTTATTTCTCATTCTATTAGCTCAGTGATATTTCTCACATCTTCCTACACAATAGTATTCTAATTCATTCATCTGCTATACATTTTTCAGCTATTTCCCAGTAAAGCAGGACCCATTTTGTTGGCAGGTCTTCGTTTCTACAGAGTAAATATTTTTGTATATCTAAGATCTTTGTTATGTCTTTGACTTTTTTGGAATATAATACGGCTGGCAGTGTGATCACAATCTTAAAGTATGAAAAGTTTAGTCACTTTTTTCACATAATCCCAACTATTTTTTTTTTCAGAATAGTTATACCAGTTTGGATCTCCACCAGTGTATCAATATGCTTGTATTCCCACAGCCCCTCAAATATTAATAATCCCTAGGTTGTTGTTTTGCCATGTTGAAAGGGCATGGAGTAAAACATCAGTTATATTATTTCTGCTGCTTTTACTGTCAGTAATTTGAAAACTATTTTCAAATGGTCATTTATAACATGCAATTCTTCTTGAAAATGATTTGTCATATTCCTTGATAACATATCCAAAGGAGAATGTTTCCTGTTTTTTTTTATATTTATATCAATTTCTTTTATAGTTCAGATATCAGGCTTTTATTAAAGAATATTTTTTTCGACCCAGCAATAGCACTTCTAAGGCTATATCCCAATGAGATCACACAAATAAGAAAAGGATCCCCATATACAAAAATATTCATAGAAGCTCTTTTTGTGGTGGCAAAGAATTGGAAATTGAGAGGATTCCCATCAATTAAGGAATGGCTGCTCAAGCTGTGGCATATGACTGTGATGGAATACTATTGTGCTGTAGGAAATCATGAATAGACTTCCTGAAGCCCCAGTGGTAGAGCACACAAACACCAATACTGGGACCTCTGAGTACCTCAGTGAGGGCAGGGGAACCAGTAGAAAACAGCTCAGAAAACCACCAGCTGCCTTGGCATTCCACCACAAAGGAATCTCACAGTGCATTAGCAGAAACAAGGGAGGCAGCATTGCAAGGGTCCTCAAGCAGATAAACATCCCGCAGCACCCATCTAAAAGGATCTGAAGAAAGCTAAAGGAAAGGAAAAGCAAGCAACCTAGAATTGCCTGAAAGTTCCAGCCTTGCTGATTCCACCCCAACACAAGGTAAGCTGCCAAAACCGTACAGTCTCCAATTGCCAAAATAAGAGGGCCAAGCACAAAAAGCCAGTGACCAAGACCTAGGCTCCCAAAACAAGAAGATTGGGTCAGTGCCCTCTGTTCCCCAGCAGGAGAGCTCAATCTCTTTAAAGTCCAGGGAATAAAGAAACCATGAGTAAAAAGAAATGCACCACAGATTCATATTATGAGAAGAGTGGAGATCAAGACAGAAATTCTGAAGACCGCATTGTCAACAAACCCACACCTGCAACATCAAATGGGAATATGAAGAGGTCTGAAGGCAAAAAAGCCTTCTTAGAAGAGCTCAAGAAGGATTTTAAAAGTCTAATGAGAAAGGTAGAAGAGTCCTTAAAAAATACAATTGGCCATTTGGAAAAAAAGTACACTGAAGAAAAGAAGTCCCTAAAAAACACAATTAGCAAACTGGAAAAAAAGTGCACTGAAGAAAACAAATGCCTTAAAAATACAATTGGCCAATTGAAGAAGGAAGTACAAAAACTAACAGAAGAAAATAATCTGTTAAAAGCTAGAATTGGACAAATGGAAACTAATGACTCTATGAAACAGCAAGAATCAGTCAAACAGAAACAAAAAAATTAAAAAATGGATGAAAACTTAAAATACTTCATCCGTAAAACAACCAACCTGGAAAATCAATCCAGGAGAGACAATTTAAAAGTCATTCTACTACTTGGAAATCAAGATAAAATAAAAGCCCAGACAGTATCTTTCAGGAAATCATAAAGGAAAAATGTCCTGAAGTCCTAGAACCAGAAGGTAAAATAACCATAGGGAAGAATACAACTCTCATCACCTGGAAGAGATCCCAAATTGACAATGCCAAGGAATATAATAGCAAAATTCCAAAATTACCACATGAAAGAGAAGGTGCTGCAAGCAGCCAGAAAGAAACAATTTAAATATCATGGAACCATAGTAAGAATAACACAGGACCTTTCAGCTTCTACATTAAAAGACCACAAGTTATGGAACATGATATTCTGTAAGGCAAAGGAGCTTGGATTGAAGCCAAGGATCAACTACCCTGCAAAAATGAGCATGATCTTGCAAGGGAGAAGATGGATATTCAATGAAATTGGGGACTTCCAAACCTTCCTCATAAAAACACCAGAGCTCAACAAAAAATTTGATCTTCAAGTCCAAGATTCAAGAAAGACATAAAAAAGGTAAATGGGACAGAAAGATACAAAATGTTGCTAATAAGGGCTGACTGTTTACATCCCTACAAGGGAAGATGACACTTGCAACTCTTGATAACTGTACTGTTATTACACCATGTTAAAGCAGTATACATAAAGGGGGGTGGATATTAGGTGACTTTGATGTAATGATAAAAAAAATCTAATCAAGTGGGTTAATTGATCCAAATAAGTGGATTAGTCTGACATTAGAAAATGTACTGAGAAAGGAGGAGGCAGACAAGGGTAAATTACATTACAGGAAAAGACACAAAATTGTATTACAACAGAGGGAAAGAAGGGAGTGGGGTGATCATTGTTTGAACTTTGCTCTCCTCAGATTTGTCTCAAGAAAGGAATAACATAATCAGTTAGGTACAGAAATCTAACTTGCCCTATGGGCAGTAGGAGGGAAAAGGGGAAAGAAAAGGGAGGGGGGATGGAAAAGATGGAAGAAGCTGTGGGGGCAAAGGGAAAATGGGGTGAGGGGGATAATAAGAGGGAGGAGAGACTGAAGGAGGTGGTGATCAAAAGCAAAGTACTGCTGGGGGGGAAGGGAGAGAGGAGAAAGGAAAGCATAAACAGGTGGAAAAAAGGATAGAGAAAAAGACACAGATATTAATCATAACTGTGAAAGTTGAATCGCTATTTTTTTTCTATTCTGTTGAGTTTTATTTCCTCTTTCTGACTATTCCTCTTATTGGTTTTAATTTTTATTTACAACTTCACTAATGTGATAATATGTTTAATAGGAATGTAAATGTATAGCCTAAATGAGATTGTGTGTCATCTTTGGGAGGGTGGTGGGGAAGAAGGGGGAGAAAAATTTTAAACTTAAAAGCATGTGGAAGTGATTGTTGATAAATCAAAATAAATTAATAAAATATGCAAAAAAAAAAAGAAAGGATGAATAGTCTGACTTCTGAAAAACCTGGAAAGACTTGTATGGTCTGATGCTGAGTGAAGTGAGCAGAACCAAGAGAATATTGTACATAATAACAGCCACTTTGTGTGATGACTAATATTGATAAACTTAACCCTGACCATCAATCCCCTGAGGCCTCATGAAGGAAAATGCTATCCACATCCAAAGAAAGAACTATGGAAGTTGAATTGCTATTTTTTTTCTCTTCTGTTGAGTTTTCTTTCCTCTTTCTGATGGTTCCTCCTATTGGTTTTAATTTTTACTTACAACATCACTAATGTGAAAATATGTTTAATAGAAATGTAAATGTATATGGCCTCTATCAGATTGCATGCCATCTTGGGGAGGGTGGTAGGGAGGAAGGGGGAGAAATATTTTAAACTCAAAAGCATATGGAAGTGATTATTGATAAATCAAAATAAATTATTAAAAAAAGAAAAAAGAATACATTTTTCTGTTCTATACTTTCACTTCTTTCTCTTCATTGATTTTACTTATGGAAGAGCTTTGACATTTTATACAAAATATTCATTTTGTGTTTTTATGTCCTCTATCAATATTGTTTATACTAGCTCTAAATAAGAAATATGCCTACTTTCACTGCTCTCTCATTTATCATGATGCAACTTTCATAATTAAATTAAATATTCATTTTGAATTTACCATAATCTCTAGTACAAGATATTGGTATGGCTTGAGCTCTCCCCAAAACCCCTCCAAATACCTGTAAAAAAAATGGCTCTAAACAATTCTAAAGCAGCAGAACCCAGAAAAAGACAGAGTGAAACAAATTTTTAGTCCAAGACAACCTTGGTGGTTGATTAGAAAGGTATACCGCTCCAGGCTGGGAGAGGAACACAGTTTAGCACAGGTGCACAGACCTCAGTGAACCTGGAGCAGGCCTCAGAGGACTGAAACAGAGGCAGCTGTGGCAGTTTCCAGAATTTTCAATCCATGAATGCCAAAGACAACTTATAAGGTCATTATTTTCTGTTTTTCTTTATGACTTGGTGAGAGAGAAGCCTAGTGGGGTCTCAGCCCCAGTTCCGAGAGTGGCCCTGTAGCAGTGGCTGCCTGCAGAGCTTCCTGTCCATAGACTGAGGGGGAATTGAGTGGCTGATAAGAGGGGGATTGCAAGGATCTCTTTGCTGGAGCAGGATTCTCTTGCTCTGCCTGTGGTTGGATCTGGGACATAGTTCTGGGTGGCATATCACCTTGGAAGAACTGAAAATTAGCAGGTCCCTAGATGTATTTCTGAAAACAGCTGCACAAAACCCCTGAAGTTTGGGACAGTACATTCTCCACAAAGGAAGCAGACTCTTACCTTAACAAAATGTTTATAACTTATGTAATTGGGTGGGATCATGAGGAAGCAGAGTAAAAAGAGTCAGACCATAGAATCTTTGGTGACAAAGAAGATCAAAACACACAATGAGAAGAAGACAACATAGTCAAAACTCATATATCCAAAGCCTTCAAGAAAAATATGAATTGGTCCCAGGTCATGGAAGAGCTCAAAAAAGATTTTGAGAAGCAAGTGATAGAAACAGAGGAAAAACTGAGAGTGGTACAAGAAAATCATGAAAAACAAGTCAACAGCTTGCTAAAGGAGACCCAAAAAATACTGAAGAAAATAGCACCTTAAAAAATAGCATGATCCAAATGGCAAAAGAGGTCCAGAAAGCCAAAGGGAAAAGAATGCCTTAAAGAGTAGAATTGGCCAAATGGAAGAAGAAATCCAAAATCTCACTGAAGAAAATACTTCCTTAAAAGTTAGAATGGAGCAAATAGAAGCCAGTGACTTTATGAGAAATCAAGACATTATAAAACAAAACCAAAAGAATGAAAAAAAATAGAATACAATGTGAAATATCTCATTGAAAAAAACAACTGACCTGGAAAATACAACCAGGAGAGAGAATTTTAAAATTATTGGACTATCTGATAATCATGATCAAAAAAAAAGAGACTAGATATCATCTTTCAAAAAATTATCAAGGAAAACTGTCCTGATATTTTAGAACCAGAGGGCAAAATAGAAATTGAAAGAATCCATCACTCATTTCCTGAAAGAGATCCCCAAAGGAAAACTCCTAGGAATATTGTAGCCAAATTCCAGAGTTTCCAGGTCAAGAAGAAAATATTGCAAGGAGACAGAAAGAAACCACTCAAGTATTGTTGGAAACACAATCAGGATAACACAAGATTTAGCAGCTTCTACATTAAGGAACTGCAGGGCTTGGAATATAATATTCTGGAGGGCAAAGGAGATGGGATTACAAACAAGAATCACCTACTCAGTGAAACTGAGCATAATCCTTCAGGGGGAAAAAAAGTATATTCAGTGAAGTGGAGGACTTTAAAGCATTCTTAATGAAAAGACCAGAGCTAGGGACAGCTAGGTGGCACAGTGGATAGAGGACTGGACCTAGATTCAGGAGGATCTGAGTTCAAATCTGGCCTCAGACACATAACACTCACTAGCTGTGACACCCTGGGCAAGTCATTTAACTCCATTGCCTAACCAAAAAAAAAAAAAAAAAGACCAGAAATGAAAAGAAAATCTGACTTTCAGATACAAGACTCAATGGAAACATGATGAGGTAAACAGGAAAGAGAAATCATAAGAGACTTATTAAGGTTGAACTGTTTACATTCTGCATGTAAAGATTTTGTATCTCATGAGATTTTTATCAGTATTAGAATAGCTGGAAGGAAAAAATTATATGTACGTATGTAGATAGATAGATAGACAGATAGATAGATGGCCCAGAGTGAGTTGAAGATGATGCAATGATATCTGGAGAATAAAATTAAGGGGTGAGAGAGGATTATATGGAGAGAAGGAGAAAGGGGGAGGTAGAATGGGGCAAATTATCTCACATAAAACATACAAGAAAAGGCTTTTAGAGTGGAGGGGAAATTGAGGGGGAATGAGTGAGTCTTATTCTCATTGGATTTGGCTTAATGAGAGAATAACATACACACTCAATTGGGTTTGGAAATCTATTTTTCCCTACAGCAAAAAGGGGAGAGGAGGGGGACAAGAGAGCAGGAGGATGATAGAAGGGAAGGCAGATTGGGGGAGAGGGTAATCAGAAGCAAGCATTCTAAGGAGGGACATGGTCAAAAGAGAGAATAGAATAAATGGTGGGTGGGATAGGATTAAGGGAAATATACTCAGTTTTTCACAACATGACTACTATGGAAGTTTTTTGCATGACTACACATATATAATCTGTATTGAGTTGCTTGCCTTCTCAATGAGAGTGGGTGGGAAAGCAGGAAGTGAGAAAATTTGGAACCCAAAGTTTCAAAAACACATGTTAAAAATTTGTTTTCACATGCAACTGAGAAATGGGGCATAGAAATCTATCCTGCCCTACAGGAAAATTGAAGGGGAAGGAGGGGAGAGATAGAAGGGAGGGCAGATTAGAAGAAGGGGTATTCAGAATGCATGCCATCTTGGGGTGGGGAGAGAGACTAGATGAGGAGATAATTCAGAACTCAAAAACTTTTAAGTGAATGTTGAAAACCAAAAATTAATTAATTAATTTAAAAAAGATATTGGTACAAAACTATCTTTTAACTTATTTGCTTTCCAATTTTTCCAACAGTTCCGAAAAAAGAATCTTCCATTTACTAATTCATGTTCATGGGTTTATCAACCATTTGACTACTAGATTCTTTTATTTCTTGCTTATCTTTTGTTTATTTCACTTAACTACTTTTCCCTTTGGTAAAAAGTATAAAATAATATTAATGAATTTATTTTGATGAGTTTATAATATATTGTGAAAACTTGTGATACTAAGAACCCTCCATATGTACTTTTTCTCATCGTTTCTCTGGAGAGTCTTTCCCTTTTGTTCTTTCAACATGAAAGAAATTCTTGTTCAGAAACAAATTATGTCAATTTTAAAAATGACCTCTGAGATCATTAGTGATTTGGAGTGTCTTCCAATTCCCGTTTATAGTAACAAATTCTTCTCTTGAAATTATAGTATTTGTTTACATACTTACTTATTGAGGAATCACTATTGTTCTTACCTATTTGTGCTAATTCCTGCATGCCTTTTATATCAGTCTCCTATCAATGATACCAGATTTAAATATTTTCTACATTATGCTTCTTATGTAGCATCATTTACTTTTGTAAAATCTCAGTTTCTGGAAATCTCCATCACCAAGACTAACTTTTCCCTCAAAAATCAGACTCATAAGGCTAAATACCTACTGAAAATCTCTACCTAAATGCTCCCTCTACTGACTTCCTTATTTAAGCCAATGATGACACTCTTCATCTGTTCACCCATACTCAAAACCTCAATTTCATATCTTTAAATCTTCTCTTTCTTCTCTCTTCAGTCAGTTAATTATGAAGTCCTAACTATTCTAATACTAAAATATGCCTCTTATGTATCCTTGCTTCTCTAGTCCTACTGTCAGAAGTCTAGTTCAGGTCTTCTTTAACTTTTTTCTAGATAACTGTAATAATCTCCTTAATATCCTCCCCTTCTTTCTGACTCTTCCATAGATTCTGTGCATTACTGCCATTTTAGCTTCATCAAAAAGTTCTGTTGTGATATTTGAATTAACAACCAGCATATAAAAATTGGTCTTGGGGATAACAAATGACTTAGATTATGTTTTTCAACAAAAAGAAAACTGAAAGGATAGAAAGAAATGCACTATGTTTGAGTTGACTCAAAAAAAAAAAACAAGTGTTAGTTGTAATTTTTGACAAAACTGTCCTGAAATTATAAATCATTGAGAAAAAATGATTTTATGCTTAAAGGTGCCACCCACAAAGAAAAGCTATCATTATCATTATTTTTGTTGTTGTTGTTTATTTTAAATTAAATTTTGAATTATCAACAATCACTTCCATAAGCTTTTGAGTTTTAAATTTTTCTCCCCTCAGGGGCAGCTACATGGCTCAGTGAATAAAGCTCCAGCCTTGGAGTCAGGAGGACCTGAGTTCATATCTAGCCTCAGACACTTGACATTTACCACCTATGTGACCCTGGGCAAGTCACTTAACCCCTATTGCCTCACCAAAAAGGAAAAAAAAAGTCCTCTATTTGGGGCACCTAGGTGGTGCAGTGGATTGAGCACTGGCCCTGGATTCAAGAGGACCTAAGTTCAAATCTGGTCTCAGACACATAACACTTACTAGCTGTGTAACCCTGGGCAAGTCACTTAACCCCAATGCGTAACCAAAAAAAAAAATTCTCCCCTTCCCTCCCCACTTCCCTCCTCAATATGACATGCAATCTGATGTAGGTTCTACATATACATTCCTACTAAACATATTTTCAGATTAGTGATGTTGTAAGTAAGAATTAGAACCAAGGAGGAACCACCAGAAAGAGGAAACAAAACACAACAGAAGAAAAAAAATCGCAAATAGTATCCATTGGTCTGCATTCAAACTCCATAGTTCTTTCTTCTCTGTGGTTCGCATTTTCCATTACGAGGCCTTGGGAGATATCTTAGATCCTTGTATTGCTGAGAAGGGTTAAGTCTATCAATTAATTATTGCAGGACATCTCTGTTACTGTGTACAATGTTCTTCTGGTTCTGCTCACTTCACTCAGCATCAAACCATGTAAGTCTTTCCAGGTTTTTCAGAAGTCAGACTGTTCATCATTTCTTACAGCACAATAGTATTCCATTACATTCATATACCACAACTTATTCAGCCATTCCCCAATTGATGGGCATCCCCTCAATTTCCAATTCTTTGCCACCACAAAAAGAGCTGCTATAAATATTTTTGTACATGTGGGTCCTTTTCCCATTTGTATGATCTGTCTAGGATATATCCCTAGAATTGTTATTGCCTGGGTTCTCATTATCATTATTAAATGCATGTGTATAAAATCCATCATTCTTTGATCTGTATGACATATATGTGATTAGTAGCATAGATCCCATAGTCTAAGTTTATAATCTGTTTCATTTGGAAATATTTCATAAAAATCATACTTGAAAAGGTAACAATAGTTATTTGTGTTTTCAAAATAGCATCAATTTGTTTACTCCACTTTTGCACTTATTGTGTACTGATAAAAAACTATCGCTGTAAGAAATTTTGTTTACAAATATCAATATTGAAATACTATGTAATCAAAAGATTCATATGAATGTCAGAGAAATGTGGGAAACTTACATAAACTGACAGAGAGTGGAGTGAGAACAAGGGAAAAAATGTGTACAGATTGGAATAACTAACCTCTGAGATCCTAACATATTTCGATATTTTCAAACAGTCATTTATAGTATCTAATTCTATTCATATGGGGAAAATACATTTTAATTGAAATGACCAATCTTATTCCAAAAGAAGAAATGAGAAAATTAACCTCCCTCACTTTTGATTTTTTTATTATTAACTAGAAAATCAAACATTAATATTACCATGTGAAAAGCAGGCCAGAAAAGAAAAGGACAATATCATTAATATGGTACATAAAGCTTGGTTTTTCATTTATATTAAATTTACATGACAATAACATTGTCATTCTGATCTTTACTCCTTTCTGAACTTCATTCTCTTCTTACATCTGTGTATTTAAAATGTTTCAATTACACACTCCTTTTCTTCTTTTCCTTGTACCATCACCACATTCTTCTTGGTCCCACTCCCACAAGAGTTTTTATAACAAATACAGTCTAGCAAAAGAAATGTGTTGCATTAGTCATATTTGGGGGGAATGATATGCTTCACTTTGCATAGCCTAATTGCTTCCTGGAGTGGTTATATCATGTCACAATAAGAGTATATTGATTTACTTGATCTCCCATAGCACCTCAACAATTGTCAATTTGTCTTAACCAATAAGATAGATGTGAAATGGTACCTCAGAGATGTTATAATTGGAATTTACCTTATTATTAATTACTAATTCAGAGCATTTTTTTTCACACGGTTGTTGACAGATTAGGTTTCTTCTCTCAAAAAATACCTATTCATATATATTGACGATACATGCTAGGGAAAGATTCATATAATTTTTATCAATTCCCTAAACATATCTTAGATATCAGACCTTTATCAGAGGCATTTTATGTTAATATTTATCTAGTTAATGCTTTATATTGTAATCTTAGCTGCATTGCTTTTGTTTACACAAAAGCTTTTCAAGTTTATCTTATTAAAATTCCTCCCCTCTGATATGATCATTTTTATCTCTTGTTCAGTGAACAACTCTTCCCCAATTCATGTCTATAAAAGATAATTCTTTCCATCATTCCCTAATTTGCTTATAATAAAAGTTTTATTTCAAGATCATTTGTTTGTTCATCTTGAACTTATACTGATGTACAGTCTGAGATGTTGACCTAAGTCCAATTTGTACCAAATTAATATACAATTTTCCCTTTTTTTTTGTTAAATAGACCTTACAGCAGTACTTTTATCCTTAAGCATAATTTTAAAAATAATGTAAACTTGGGGGCAGCTAGGTGGTACAGTGTATAAAGCACCAGCCCTGAAGTCAAAAGGACCTGAGTTCTAATCCAGCCTCATACCAAACAGTTGACACTTACTAGCTGTGTGACCCTAGCCAAGTCACTTAACCCCAATTGCCTAAAAAAAGTAATGAAAACTTATTCTACTGTGTTTTAAATTATTCTTTTTATATCATCTCTTCCACTGCTTTTTTAAAAGCAATACCAACTTGTTCTGATGATTATTGAATTATACCAAAAGTTGGGATCTTATATGAGTAAGCTGTCTTCCTTCCCACTCCTTTTTAATTTTTCCCCTTAAGATTCTTATCCTATTGTTCTGCTGAATTAATTTAAGTAAAAATTATCTATTACAATAAAGTTATACTTTGTCATTGTATTTGATAAGATGTTGAATATACAAATTATTACTCTATTTGTGTATTCTATTTCTATTAACCTTTGTACTCATATAACTACTGTGTGTGCCTCTGATTTTAGACTTCTATATATTTTACATATTCTGCAGTTATTGTTTCTATAATTATATCCAACAATGTTGAGATAAATTATCCTTTCTTTAACCCCAGTTTATTGGAAAGGTCTTTATTTCTCCATTGCATGTTACACTATTTCTTTATTTTAGATAATGTTCATTTTATGCTTTTAAATTTAAAAGTTGTTGCATTTTGTCAAATGCTTTTTCTGCAATTATTTGTAGGATCATATGGCTTGTATTATTTTGTTATTAATATAGTTATTATACTTGTAATTTTCATAATATTGAATCAACCCTGAATTCCTGGCACAAACATACACTGATCATAAAGTATATATTGGTATTCATGGATGACATTGGTCTATAGTTTTCTGTCTCTCTAATATGTTACTACAGCTTAGATATGAGGACCATATTTGTTTCATTAAGGAATTTAGTATGATGTCATTTTCCCCTATTTATGAAAAATATTCACGCATTTTGGAGTTAATTTATCTTTGAATTTTTGATATGATTCACTTTTAAATGCATATGCTCATAGGGTTTTCCTCCAACTTGGAGGGACTCATTTGTAGATTTCTCAATTTCATTTTCTCAAATTTGGTTAGATACTCTAATTCTTTTCATGATAATCTCAGTATTTTGTGTATTTTAAAATACTAATCTGTTTCTTTTAAATTATCAGCTTTGTGGTGCTATCAATATAGGCCTGGATAATTTGCCTTCCACAGCATTTATTCTTTTCTTTTAAGTGAAAGGAGAATTATGTCTTTGTATTTCCATGTTTAGGTTTTGCAGCCAGCTCACTATCAGTGTCCCAAGGGATAAGAAGTGACTTATGGGAGGGATTTTCTGTATCCAATCCAGGGTAACAAAAGCAAGGATTACTCCTTTATTTATGCCACTTTTGGACATGGAGTTGGTAGGAAAAATATTAATTATGAACTGAGTAAAGCTTAAACACAATCTTCTTAAATATTAAAATGGAATAGTTAAGAGTGAGTCAACATGATGTTGGGTGGAAGAAAGTGTTACTACATTTATCATTGCTGTATCTTTAAAGTAAATACCACTTTTCAAAATATAAATGATATTAAGTAATTAAGTGAAATGTATGTGCTAGTTACTGGCACCTAACAGCATAGGAAAGATAGCTGATGGGGGCTCAAGTTGATAGCATTAAAGAAGAGAAACTCCAAGACTTCAGGGTATGCTAGACAACTAAAAGTCAAAGGCAAACAAACCCCCATTTGGATTCAATATTTTTTTCTCATTTTTATATGAAGGCATTTTCCTTCAAGAATATAGATGCTATGCAGTTCATTGTATTCATATAAATTATTGATATTTTATATCAGTGTGCCTTTAGCCATGATGCAGTTTCACTGTTAATTTCCTCTGAACATGTCTAATTCTTACCTGTGATTGTGAATGATATGTCTGCTTTAAAAATTTTGCCTGAGGCACAATAAAATCTACTTATTCTCATTTTTATTCTGTATAAATGTTGTGTTTTATGAGTATTTCTTGAAAATAAACTATGGCTGTGTCTTATTTTTAATCTATTCAAAACCTTCACTCATTTTATGGGTGAGTTCTTCCCATTATCATTAACTCTTCTGATTGATTAGATGGCACAGTGGAGAGAGGACTGGCCTCAACCTCATGAAAAACTGAGTTAAAATCTGGCCACAGATACTTACTATCTGTATGACCCAGAGCAAGTTACTTAAACTCTGTCTGCCTTAGTTTCCTCATTTGTAAATTGGGGGTAATAATAGTCTCCCCTTTCCAATGTTATCATGAGGATGAAATGAAATATTTGTAAGTCACTTTGTAGCCTATAAAGCACTGTTTAAATGCTAAATTAAGACTAAGGGACTTTATCCTTTAAATGCTTTTTTAAAATTATTTTTCCCTCAGTCTCATCTTCTTATACTCATTTCCTCTTCTTTCCCACCTGCTCTTAACAAAAAAGATGGCAGTGGAGAAATAAGAATTGATCAACACAAGTAATAGCTAACTGAAGTGGTATGTTACTAGGTTTTGTTCCCTCCTTTCTTTACCTTATTGGTGTTTCTTATTCTTTCCATCATTTTAGTCACCATTTAAGATCCACCCAAAATATTCCCTACCTGTTTCTACTCTCCCTTTTATGTCTCTCACTGTCTCCTTTCTTTATAAACTCTTGTTTCACTATTCAGTTAAATTAGTTTTTATATTATGTTTACATTCAGTCCTCCTATATTCATTTCAAATAAGAAGAAATGAGAGGCTCATTCCCACACCTTCCTTTATACTTTAATAATTTTACCCCATCTATATACAATAGCAAGTTCCTCCTCTTTCCTCATTTTTGCTTTTCCCTCCCTTCTCTTTCCATTCTTAAAATCATATAGAACCCATCTCCAGGCCTGAGTCTGTCCTATTTAAAAATTCTATGATGTTTGATGACTATGGAACCTTAATTTTAGCTATGATATTCTTGGAATTTTTATGTCTTATTTTATTTTTGAGATGACAAATAAATTATATTTTTTCACAGTGGGATGTCCCTAGCTCTTTCAGTAGGCATTTTGTGGGGAATTTATAGGAGAACATTAACAAGTGATAGAAATGATACATTAAGGACCTCTACTCAAACTCTATTCGGTATTAGTTCATTAAGATTTTATAAGAGATAATGATTTTTTAGTAAGTATTTTAATATATTCATCTAGTAATACATATCTAGTCAATCACCTAATAACAGGTATAAGAGTAAGCAATGTATTAATACATATTTTGTACATTACCTAGGAATATAGATTCTAATAGAAGGACCCTACAATAGGCCTCATACTTTAATGCAATGTTCATTACTTGTTTAGTAGCTATGGACCTCAGTTTTGCAATCACAAGAATGCTTACAAAGATATCTCCATCCTATTCTGCTTAAATTCCATGAAAAAACCAAGCATGGGTGGTAGCATGGTAGAGAGAGTCCCCTCTGATACATTTTTGGATCATGCATATAGCTTGTATCATCTTCTCCTGCCTAACCTAAGGAGGAGCCCATTCAACCTATGACCCACTCCCACTGATATGTCATTTTTGTCCCTCAAGAGCAAAGTCTATCAACCAATGAGATTCTGTATTTCACCATTCCTCTTTTGCATATTTGGGTATCAAACTTTAATATAACGCCATGGAAGAAGGGGGTATCTAAGATTGTGAAAAAGATCTGAGGTCCATTTCATTAGATGGAACTATGGACCCTTTAATAAAGTGTCATTGGCTTAGAGCTCTGCCTCATTCTCTTTTGTTGCTTCTTGGACAATTTTAATCCCCACACAAGAACATTGGCATATAATGAGAGGATATGGGGTAGGTTGTGATCTATGTGGTTTAAGGGAACATCTACATTGATAATCATATCAAAGGCATATAAAATTAATTAAAATTATTTTACATGAAGGATGACATGTGAGCATACTGCCTGGAGAAACTCATACCTATTCATTTATTATATTTGATCCTATTAGCTTCTGGATCATCTCTAACTTGTTCCGCCTTTCACCTTGTACTGTGAGTTAAGGATTAAAAGTTCTTCATGCATCTAATTCATCGAGGATTGGTGAAATGAAATGCAATATTTAACAATGACAAATTATTTAAACCTCTCAAATTTCAGCAGTATGACCAACAGTGATTTTGGTTCTTTCTTTTTTCTTCAGAGTGATTATCTATACTGAGAATCTCATTTTAAATGAAAAACAAAAGAAAGTTACAGGTAAGTCCTTGTTAGTCTGCAGAATGAATACCCAGAAGTAGTCTCATGTATTCAAATTTGCACTATTCAAAATTATAATTAGGTGATATGTGATCATAGGTTTTAGGCCAATGAAAATATGCTGTGAAAAAATGAATAATATCACCAATTCAGGGGATTCATTATCCCCACTAAGTAGCACCTAGCTTTAGAGGAGTTGAGTGAACTGACAACCTATGTGGATCAGGGAAGATTCCACAGTGGAGGCAGAAGTTGAGATGAGCCCTGAACAAATATAATAATTCCAAAATATCTTCCCAAAGAATCTTAAAGAAAGGCACATTCCAATACCATGGAAGAGCCTAGGTAAATGCATGAAGAAGAGTATGGCAAGAAACAAACTATCCAATGTACTTTATCCCTTTCTTTTCTTCAAATAAATTAGTAAAGGGGCAGCTAGGTGGCACAGTGGATAGAGCACTGGCCCTGGATTCAGGAGGACCTGAGTTTAAATCAGGTCTCAGACACATAACACTTACTAGCTGTGTGACCCTGGGCAAGTCACTTAACCCCCATTACCCAAAAAACAAACAAACAAACAAAACCAAATAAATTAGTAAAAAAAAAAAACACTAAAAAACTAAAAGATAGCAAATGGAATTTGTAAATAAGCAAGAATTGACTTGAGTTTCTCTTCAAAGATTAGAATAGAAGTAACAGAAGTCTATTACTACTATCAAAAGAGGTACAGTGGAAAGGATGCCAGATTTCAAGGTGTAGCAACTCAGTTTGAATTCCAGTTCTTCTACCTCAGTGTATTTGGATAAATCACTTAATTTATCAAATCTCATCTATCATATAAAATATTGGCATTGCATTAGATGGACTCTAAGATATCTTCCAACTTTAATTCTATGAATAAGGAAATCTCTTGAATGTTTCAGATGTATCAGAATTATTTTCTTTGAATTTCAGAAACTTGTTGGATAGATGATAGAAGTCAGTCGGCCTACTATGTGTTAGGCATTGTGTTAAAATCTGGGAATACAAAAAGAGGCAAAAGACAGTCCCTGCCTTCAAGGAGCTCACAATCTATTGAGTTTGTTTTATGAGTGTTAAATTGTAGGATTTAATTTTTCTACTTTTTCACTTGATGGGCATCCTCTCAGTTTCCAATTCTTTGCCACCACAAAAAGAGCTGCTATGTATATTTTTGTACATATGGGTCCTTTTCCCATTTGTTTGATCTCTTTGGGATATAGCCCTAGAAGTGCTATTGCTGGATCAAAGGGTATGCACATTTTTGTATCCCTTTCGGCATAGTTCCAAATTGTTCTCCAAAATGGTTGGATCATTTCACAACTCCACCAACAATGCATTAGCGTTCCAACTTTCCCACATCCTCTCCAACATTTATCATTTTTCTGTTTTGTCATGTTGGCCAATCTGATAGCTGTGATGTGGCACCTCAGAATTGTTTTGATTTGCATTTCTCTAATCAATAATGATTTAGAGCATTTTTTCATATGACTATAGATGGCTTTAATTTCTTCATCTGAGAACTGTCTGTTCATATCCTTTGACCATTTATCAATTGGGGAAAGGCTTGTGTTCTTATAAATTTGTCTTAATTCTCTATATATTTTAGAAATGAGGTCTTTATCAGAAAGACTGGTTGTAAAACTTCTTTCCCAATTTTCTACCTTCCTTCTAATCTTAGTTGCATTGGCTTTGTTTGGGTAAAAACTTTTCAATTTGATGTAATCAAAATTATCCATTTTGCTTTTCATAATGTTCTCTATCTCCTGTTTCATCATGAATTCTTCTGTTTCCATAGTCTGATAGGTAAACTATTCCTTGTTCTCCCAGTTTACTTATGGTATCAGCCTTTATATCTAAGTCATGAACCCATTTTGACTTTATTTTGGTATATGGTGTGAGATTTGGGTCTATGCCTAGTTTCTGCCATACTCTTTTCCAGTTTTCCCAGCAGTTTTTTTCAAAGAGTGGGTTCTTATCCCAGAAGCTGGGGTCTTTGGGTTTATCAAATAATAGATTACTATAGTCATTGACTACTGTGTCTTGCATATTTAACCTATTCCACTGATCCACCTTCCTATTTCTTAGCCAGTACCAAGCAGTTTTGATGATTGCTGCTTTATAATACAATTTAAGATCTGGAATTGCTAAGCCACCTTCCCTTGCATTTCTTTTCATTATTTCCTTTGATATTCTGGACCTTTTGTTTTTCCAAATGAATCTTGTTATTATTTTTTCTAACTCTATAAAATAATTTTTTGGTAGTTTGATTGGTATGGCACTGAATAAGTAAATTAGCTTAGGTAGGATTGTCATTTTTATTATATTAGCTCGGCCTACCCATGAGCAACTGATGTTTTTCCAATTATTTAGATCTGATTTTATTTGTGTGAAAAGTGTTTTGTAATTGTGTTCATAGAGTTCCTGGGTTTGTTTCGGAGGTAGACTCCTAAATATTTTATAATGTCTACAGTAAGTTTAAATGGGATTTCTCTTTCTATCTCTTGCTGTTGGGCTTTGTTGGTAATATATAGAAATGCTGATGATTTATGTGGGTTTATTTTATAGCCTGCAACTTTGCTAAAGTTGTTTATTATTTCAAGTAGTTTTTTACTTGATTCTCTAGGATTCTCTAAGTATATCATCATGTCATCTGCAAAGAGTGATAGCTTTGTTTCTTCTTTGCCTATTCTAATGCCTTCAATTTCTTTTCTTCTCTTATTGCTAAAGCTAAGGTTTCCAGTACAATATTGAATAACAGTGGTGATAATGGACATCCTTGTTTCACCCCCATCTTATTGGAAATGCTTCTAGCCTGTCCCCATTACATATAATGCTTGCTGAAGGTTTTAGATATATGCTATTTATTATTTTAAGGAAGACTCCATTTATACCTATGCTTTCTAGTGTTTTTAATAGGAATGGGTGTTGTATTTTATCAAAAGCTTTTTCTGCATCTATTGAGATGATCATGTGGTTTCTGTTGGTTTTGTTGTTGATATGCTCAATGATGCTGATAGTTTTCCTAATATTGAACCAACCCTGCATTCCTGGTATAAATCCTACCTGGTCATAGTGTATTATTCTTGTGATAAGTTGCTGCAATCTACTTGCTAGTATTTTGTTTAAAATTTTTGCATCTATATTCATTAGAGAAATTGGTCTATAATTTTCTTTCTCTATTTTGACTCTTCCTGGTTTAGGTATCAACACCATATTTGTATCATAAAAAGAATTTGGTAAGACTCCTTCTTCACCTATTTTCCCAAATAGTCTATATAGTATTGGAATTAATTGTTCTTTAAATGTTTGATAGAATTCGCATGTAAATCCATCTGGCCCTGGAGATTTTTTCCTAGGGAGTTCATCAATGGCTTGTTCAATTTCTTTTTCTGAGATGGGGTTATTTAAGTATTTTACTTCCTCTTGGTTAATCTGGGCAATTTATATTTTTGTAAATATGTATCCATTTCACTAAGATTGTCAAATTTGTTGGCATGTAGTTGGGCAAAATAATTCCTAATTATTGTTTTAATTTCCTCTTCCTTGGTGGTAGCTTCACCCTTTTCATTCTTGATACTAGTAATTTGGTTTTCTTTCTTTTTTTAATTAAATTAACCAAAGGCTTTCTATTTTATTGGTTTTTTCATAAAACCAGCTCTTAGTTTTATTTATTAGTTCAATAGTTTTCTTAATTTCAATTTTAATTTTTCCTTTGGTTTTCAATATTTCTAATTTGGTGTTTAGTTGAGGATTTTTAATTTGTTCTTTTTCTAGTTTTTTTTTGTATGCCCAATTCATTAATCTCCTCTTTTTCTATTTTATTTATGTAAGCATTTAGAGATATAAAACTTCCCTAAGAACTGCTTTCCTGCATCCCATAGGTTTTGGTATGTTGTCTCATTATTGTCATTCTCTTGAATGAAATTATTGATTGTTTCTATGATTTGTTGTTTGACCCAATCATTTTTTAGGATTAGATTATTTAGTTTCCAATTATTTTTTAGTCTATCTTTCCATGGCCCTTTATTACATATAATTTTTATTGCATCATGATCTGAAAAGGATGCATTTAATATTTCTGCCTTTCTGCATTGGATTGTGAGGTTTTTATGCCCTAGTACATGGTCAATTTTTGTGTATGTGCCATGTACTGAGAGAAAAAAGTATATTCCTTTCTATCCCCATTCAGTTTTCTCCAGAGGTCTATCATACCTAACTTTTCTAATGTTCTATTCACCTCCTTAACTTCTTTCTTGTTTATTTTGTGGTTAGACTTATCTAGTGCAGAGGGGGAGGTTCAGGTCCCCCACTAGTATAGTTTTGCTGTCTATTTCTTCCTGTAACTCCCTGAACTTCTCCTGTAAGAATTTGGATGCTATACCATTTGGTGCATATATATTTAGTAATGATATTACTTCATTGTCTATGGTGCCTTTTAGCAGGATGTAGTTTCCTTCCTTATCTCTTTTGATTAGATCTATTTTTGCTTTTGCTTTGTCTGAGATCAGGATTGCTGACCCTGCTTTTTTTACTTCAGCTGAAGGATAATATATTCTGTTCCAGCCTTTTACCTTTACCCTGTATGTGTCACTCTTTTTCAAATGTGTTTCCTGTAAACAACATATTGTAGGATTATGGTTTTTAATCCATTCTGCAATCCTTTCTGTTTTATGGGAGAGTTCATCCCATTCACATTCACAGTTATGATTACTATCTGTGTCTTTTTCTCCATCCTTTTCCCCCTATTTATGCTTTTCTTTCTCCTTTTTCCTTCCCTTCACTAGTGTTTTGCTTTTGACCACCGCCTCCTTCAGTCCCTTTTATTATCCCTTTCCCTTTTCTTCCCTTTATCTTACTGCTGCTTCCCTCCCTTCTTCCCCCTCCCTTTTTTTCCCTTTTCCCTCCTACTGCTATAGGGCAAGTTAGATTTCTATACCTAACTGATTATATTATGCCCTTCTTGAGCCAAATCTGATGAGAGTAAGGTTCAAACAATGCTCCCCCCTTCTTTCCCTCTGCTGTAATAGGATTTTGTGTCTTTTCCTGTAATGTAATTTACCCTTGTCTGCCTCCTCCTTTCTCAGTACATTTTCTAAGATCAGAGTGATCCACTTATTTGGATCCATTTAACCCACTTGATTAGATTTTTTTTTATCATTACATCAAAGTCAACTAATATCCACCCTCTTTATGTATACTCCTTTAACAAGGTGTAATAATACAGTTCTCAAGGGTTGCAAGTCTCATATTCCCTTGTAGGGGTTTAAACAGCCCCCCCTTATTAACAACATATTGTATCCTTTGTCCCATTTACCTTTTTAAGTCCTTTTGAGTCCTGTACTTGAAGATCAAATTTTTTGTTGAGCTCTGGTCTTTTTATCAGGAAAGTTTGGAAGTCTTGAATATCCACCTCCTCCCTTGAAAAATGATGCTCATTTTTTGGGTGGTAATTGATCCTTGGCTGCATTCCAAGCTCTTTGCCTTATGGAATATCATGTTCCATGCCCTGCAGTCTTTTAATGTAGAAGCTGCAAGGTCCTGTGTAATCCTGACTGTGGTTCCATGATATTTAAATGTTTTTTCTGGCTGCTTGCAGCACCTTCTCTTTCATCTGGTAATTTTGGAATTTTGCTATATATTCTTGGCATTGTCAATTTGGGATCTCTTTCAGGTGGTGATTGGTGGTTAATTTGCCTTCTGGTTCTAGAGTTCTGGGCAGTTTTCCTTTATGATTTCCTGAAAGATACTGTCCAGGCTCTTTTTTTCATCATGATTTTCAGGTAGTCCAATAATTTTTAAATTGTCTCTCCTGAGTCGATTTCCAGGTTTGTTTTCTGATGAGGTATTTTACATTTTCATCTATTTTTCATTTTTTTGTTTCTGTTTGACTGATTTTGCTCTCTCATAGAGACATTAGTTTCCATTTGTCCAATTCTAGTTTTTAACAGATTGTTTTCTTCTGTTAGTTTTTGTACTTCCTTCTTCAATTGGCCAATTGTGTTTTTTAGGGACTTGTTTTCTTCAGTGTATTTTTTTTCCAACTGGCCAATTGTATTTTTGAAGACTCTTTTACTCTCTTTTGACTATTAAAATCCTTCTTGAGCTCTTTAAGAAGGCTTTTTGGGCTTCAGACCAGTTCATATTCCCTTTTGTTGTTGCAGATGTGGGTTTGTTGACAATGTTGTTCTTCAGAATTTCTGTCTTGATCTTCACTCTTCTCATAATATGAATCTATGGTATGTTTCTTTTTACTCATGGTGTTTCTTATTCCCTGGCTTTAAAGAGATTGAGCTCTCCTGCTGGGGAACAGAGGGTACTGACCCAAGTTCTTGTGTTGGGAGCCTAGGTCTTGGTCACTGCTTTGTTCTGGGCCTTATGCTGGGAATTGGAGGCTGTAGGTTTCTGGCAGTCCTGTGTTGGGGTGGAATCAGCAAGGCTGGACTTTAGCAATTCTAGGTGCCTGCTTTTCTTTCCTTTAGCTTTCTTCAGCTCCTTTTAGATGGCTGCTGGCAGGATGTTTATCTGCCTGGGGCCCCCTGCAGTGTTGTCTCCCTCTTTCTGCTAATGCAGGAGATTCCTTTGGTGGAGTGCCAGACTCCTGGTGGTTTTCTGAGCTGGTTTCTACCGGTTCCCCCTGCCCTCACTGAGGCAGTCCGAGATCCAGGTGTTGGGGTTTGCCTGCTCTACCACCTGGGCTTCAGGATCTCTTCACAATTGGGGGCTCCAGGGCTCCTACAGGTGTTGGGTTGGAATCAGCAAGGTCGGGGCTTTAGGAAGCCTTTAGGTGAAAGCCACATGGTACTTATCCTCCTGGGGCCCCTTGTTTTTGCTGAGGCACTGGGAGACCCGTTTGCTGGGTTACTGCACTTCTGCTCTTTGTCTTTCTTCTAGTTCAGGTGTTCCAGGTTTTTTTTTTCTGGGTTTTCAGAGGTTAATAGGGGAGAGTGAGAGGGATTACCTTTTCACTCCGCCATCTTGGCTCCGAGAAGCAGAACTGCTACCTATCATTTTAAATAAAATTCCATTTATTCCCATGCTTCAAAACCTATAACTTCTAAGAACTATATTATTGTTAGGGCAATTAGGAGTCTACATAAACAGAGGCATGGGTGTGAGTCAGCTATATAGATATGATCTCAAAAAATGAAAGGGGTGAAAAGAAGAGGGCACTGGGAGAAGAAGAAGGGGAGAGGAAGAATGGATAAAATTATTTCGCATAAAACAGCTGTGGGAGGAAAATATTTTACATTGAAGGAAAAAATGAGGGACACAGGCAATACTTAAACTATTCTCATCACTGTTTCTTCAGAAAAAGAAAATAACACGCACCTATACACACACACACACACACACACACACACACACACTCACACATGCACACCTATACACACACTCAGGTATAGAAATCAATCTTGGGGCAGCCAGGTGGTGCAGTGGAAAGAGCACTGACCCTGAAGTCAAGAGAACCTGAGTTCAAATCCAGCCTCAGTCCAAACACTTGACACTTACTAGCTGTGTTACCCTGGGCAAGTCATTTAACCCCAATCACCTAAAAAAAAAAAAAAGAAATCTATCTTAATCAATTTGGAAGTAGGAGGGGAAGGGGGAAAAAATAAAGGAGGCAATAAAAAGGAGGGTGGATTAAGGAAGCCAGTGGTTAGAAGTAGTACAGACTTTTTGAGGAGGGACAGGTCAAAAAGGGAGAGAGAAGGATAAACAGAACAAAATGGAATGGAAGGGAATATACAGTTAATACTCATAACTATGGATGTGAGTGGACTGCATTCATTCAAAAAAAGGATAGTGGATTTCAGAGTAGATTAGAAAGCAGATTCCAAAAATATGTTGTTTGCAAGAATCAAACTAGAAACAGAAAGATAAAAACACACAGTAAAGACAAGGGGCTGAAAAAGAATTTGTTATGCTTCAGTTAAAATAAAAAAGACATGAGTAGCAATTATAATCTCAGACAAAGCAAAATTAAAATAGACCTAATTAAAAGATATTATCAGGGAAACTTTATTTTGAAAAAAGGTATCAGAAAATGAAGTAATATCAAAAAAGTTTTACAGCAAATTTCTCTGATAAAGACCCCAGTTCTCAAATATGTAGGGATGTATGATAAATTTATCAGAAATCAGAACCACTGTACAGCTGATAAATAGTCAAAGGATATGAACAGGCAATTTTCAGAAGAAATCAAAACTATCAACAAGTAGATGAAAAAAATTCTTTAAAACAGTATTTATTAGGGAAAATCAAATTTAAATAACTCTAAGTACCATCTCACACCTAACAGATTGGCTAACATGATAGAAAAGACAAATGACAAATATTGGAAAGGATGTGGAAAAATTAAGATATTAATGCATAATTGGTAGAATTGTGAACAAGTCCAACCATTCTGGAGAACAATTTTGAACTGTGCCCAAAGGGCTATAAAACTGTGCATTCCTTTTGACCCTAGAATACCACCACTAAGCTGAATCCCAAATAAATCAAAGAAAAAGGAAAAGGATTGTATTTGTACAAAAACATTTGTAGCAACTCTTTTTGTGTTGATAAAGAACTAGGAATTGAATGGATATCCATCATTTGAGCAATGAATGAACAAATCGTGGTATATAATTGTGGCAAAATACTATTATGCAATAACAAATTATGTGCAGGATGGTTTCATAAAAACCTGGGAAGACAATATGAATTGTTGCAGAATAAAGTGAGCAGAATCACCTGATCATAGTACACAGTAATAGCAGTATTGTAAATATGATCAGCTGTGAAAAACAAAGTTATTCTGATCAATACCATGATCCAAGACCATTCTGAAGGACTCACAATGCAAAATAATATCTACCTCCAGAGAGAGAACTGAACTCTTAGTGTAAACTGAAGTATAATTTTTTTTAATCATCCACTTCTGGGAGCTAACATGGTGTAATAAGCAGTAAATCACCATAATTCTCCCATCTTCAACTCCAAACAACCATAAAATGGCATCCCAAAACAAACTCTGGAACAGCAGAACCAGCAAAAAGATGGGGTGAAACAATTTTTTAGCCCAAAAAACTTGGAAGATCAGCAAGAAAAGTCTGTCTCATTCAGGTAAAAGGGGAATGCAGTCTGGGATGCTAGAAGCATACCAGCAAGCCAGCAGCAAGTCCAACCTCAATAAACCAGTGGTAGATCCTGAGATCCAGTGTGGTGGAGAAGGCAAATGCCAACACCAGCACACACCCCCACATACACATACATGCCTCAACATAGCCAGGAAATGGGCATACTCCAGCTCCAGGAACCACCACAAATTTCAGTGTAGCTCTAGGGAAAATAGATAACCTCCACTGGCCAGACCTCCAAGTGTTTTTGGATAGCCCTGGGCAAAAGATAGAGGCCACCACTGCTGGTGCCTAAGCATACAGGCAGCCACCAGTGCCAGACTCCTTCCATGTGTTACAGCATAGCTCGGGGAAATGCAGATGTAATGAATGTCTCCAATGTATTCAAAAGTAGGTAGATGGGATATAAAGAAGATTCTATGAAATAATAATATTTTCAGGCATTTGCTCCTCAGCAAGGATTTATTCTTGGACTAGAATGAAGGAAATGGGGACAGAAGGGGAATAAGTTTTCATCATCCTTCTCCACCAAAAAACACTCAAATTTTCTTTATTTTTTTTTCATTTTTTATTCTAATGTATTTTCTGGTTTGTGCTTTCAGATTCTTACCATATTCAAATTAACATTAAAAAAATAAGATTCTGCTCAAATAGATCACAATTGTATCATGCAATCATTTTTACCTATATATTTACATAGGTTTCATTTTAAAATATGTTTCTTTAAGAGTATGGTCTATATACTTTGAGTCAGAATACTGTGAAAATTTGAGCAACTAGAAATTTCACTTTTCCACACGAAGTCCTTTGTTTTCCTGCCAATAGTATATAGAGACATTTTCATGCTCCAACTTGATTTACTAACAAAGAAAGATTAAAGGAAGACAGAAATCAAATGACAAAGCAACTAAATTGAGCAATATTTCTAACCATATCCTGTATTTCAGTTATCAACTTTAAAAATCAAATCAAGTTCAAGAGTTGTTTTTCTATGATCTTATCATATCTGTAAGTAAATCATCCAGATATAGAGCCATTCTCTTGGACTGACCTCTAACATTCTACCTTTTACCATTCATCATCATCATTGAATCTGTGTTGCTTTTTGTGAGAGCTGCCTAAATTTATTGAATTTGTTTGTACAGTACTCCTATTTCCTTTTTCTGTCAACTTATTCCAATTACAGGTGAAAGATCTAGGGCCCATCTCCACCACTAAAACATCTATCAGGTAATGCCTTCCACCCATATATTTCTTTTCTGCTGCTACACAAAAATACCATGGCATTATATTTCTGCTGGTAGACACAGGACATTCAAATGCACTTTTAGAATTCCTCAAATTATATAATGAGAAATATCTTCAATAAAAAGGGGGGAAAGTGCATTATTTTATTACTGGCATTATGGTTGAGACAGAAGAAAAGCATTATTTTGTCATAGTAATAATCATCACAACATTTTACAGAGAGACATAATGCCTACTAGGAAACAAGCAGTCCCACCATCGATATGGCTCAAACAATAAATCCAAGCTTTTTAAGAAACATTAATCATAACATCCTTCCTGAGTCATTTTCATTTTAATATGAGGTCACTAACTGACGACTAATGTGGACACCAGCTGAGAGAACCGGTACTCAACAGAATGTATTAAGGGCAACATGGAAGACGTTATTTGCCACTGATAAAGAGCCCAAGGTAGAGTATCTAAGTTTGGGTGACTTACATAGGAATATGAAGACACAAATTTAAGCAAAGACTCAATTTGAAGAACTACCCTAGGTATAACTTCAAAATAATTCTCTCTAATGGTGGAATTTTAGAAAATAGGTTAAAGTGGATGGTTGGGGGAGGAGTAGAGTGAAATTTTTTTGTTAGGTTACCCTGGTACTCTTCAAATTGAAAAAAGAAAAAGCTAATTGGGGCAGCTAGGTGGCTCAGTGGATGAAGCACTGGCCCTGGAGTCAGGAGGACCTGAGTTCAAATGCCACTTCAGACACTTGACAGCTTGACCCTTACTAGCTATGTGACCCTGGGCAAGTCATTTAACAACATCACCTAGCCAAAAAAAAAAAGAATAGCTAATCTTTGTGCATAAATGAGCCCTATTTAAATATTCCCATAGTAATTACATATGTGTATATGTGTATCTAATATATATATAGAGAGAGATAGAACAATTTAGTTTTAAATTGGTCAGTGAACCATAGAGCTAGTTTACTACTAATAGGCAGAATGAGAGAATTTATTTTCTTTTTTCCTTCATAAGATATAGAACATTTGCTTTCCAATGATATTACTCAAGTAGGACCTTGTAAATAAGGGTGCTCTATTAAAAATTCCTTTCTTTAGGAGGGAGAGATAAAAGAAACATTAATAACAACAATAAGGACAAGACTTTAAACATTTTTTTAGGTTCCTCTGGCAAAGTGCCTAGTATCGATTTTATTCCAACTCAGATTTACAAGGCAGGGGATCCATTGCTCATACAAAAGCTTACTGAAATTTTCTGGGTTACATGGCAAGAGGAGGATATTCCTCAGGAGTTCAAGATAACTCCACTGTCCATCTCTTTAAAAGAAAAGGAAATAGATTATCCTGTGACCATCACATGGTGGGAATGGGGTCTCTCTCTTGGTCATTGCTGGCAAGATTCTTGCCAGAGTCTTCCTTAATAGTCTGATCCTTCACCTGCAAGATGGTCATCTACTTGAAAGACAGCCTGGCTTCAGAAAGGGCCTTGGGATGGTCGATATAGTGTTTGCTGCCTGACAACTCCAGGAGAAATGCCAGGAGCAGAATACAGGTCTGTACACAGTGTTCATCAATCTGACCAAGGCCTTTGACACTGTCAACAGTGAGGACTTGTGGAAAATCATGGCAAAATTTGGTTGCCTGGAGAAATTAATCAGTATTTAGACAATGTTCTCATGTTTTCCCAGTCACCAATGGAGTGAAGTAAGGCTTCGTGCTTTCTCCCATGCTTTTTAGCAAGATGTTTTCAGCAATATTCATGGCATTTCCTTGGCAGAATACTTTCCAGGGATGTACACACAGAGGATGAGGTTGACTCACACATTACCAGAGCTAGTTCAGTGTCAGGGGGCTCTGGATGCTTTTAGGCACAGGCACTGAGACTCAGAGAGGGCACATCAAAAGGAGTGAGTAAAGCAGGGGTCACGCTCTCTTCTTTGTCCTAGGATCCCCCCTAATAAATACTTGTTGTTTTTCTTGTATGTCATCCCTCCTCCCTGATCCCCCTTCCCATCTCTTCTTGCCTCTGGGTATAATAATTTAAATGCTATAACAATATTTGTGAGTGTGTGTGTGTGTCTGAGAGAGAGAGAGAGAGAGGAGAGAGAGAGAGAGAGAGACAGAGAGAGAGAGAGAGAGAGAGAGAGAGAGAGAGAGAGAGAGAGAGAAAGAAAGAGGAGAGGAGAGGAGAGGAGAGAGAGAGAGAGGAGAGAGAGAGAGAGAGAGAGAGAGAGAGAGAGAGAGAGAGAGAAAGGAGAGGAGAGGAGAGGAGAGGAGAGGAGAGGAGAGGAGAGGAGACTTAAAACTTTTCAATAATATTTTTTCCTTTAACAGGAAGTAAGCAATTCTCTTATTTTTTCCCTTTTTAAAAAAAAAAAAGTTTTCCATACACGTGGTGTAAATTTTATGATGTAGAAAGAGACATGGTGATATTCTCAATCAAGGCCACCTGGGAACCATTATCAACTACCATTGCTATCTTTGGAATACAACCTGTGGTAAAATATATATTTTCTATGAAAAAAAATATTTTCATGGAAAAAAGGAACAATGAAATAGAAAGACTAAAGATGTGGGCCTGATCCCACTCCTGATAGTAATTGACCCTATACAAAAGATTTTACTTCTCCAGTCCTCCATTTCCTTATCTGTAAAATGAGATGGTTTGATTAGATGATCTGCAATATTGCTAACATTGTAAGATTCTTTCTTTCCTGAGGATGACAAAAGAGCTGATAAACTATTATGATTTAGAAAAGAAAATAGTAATATCAAGTCTTTCTTACTGATGTGATAGAGTCAGAAAGTTTCCTTTGGCTTTGAAATATGGTCTATCTTTAAACATGATGAATAATTTGACTTGTTTTGTTACAAAAAATGAATTTTCATTTAGACAAGGTCCATGTAAGTTATTTTTTCTTCTTCAGTGAACTGTCAGTGTAAAAAAATTGTTAAATAAAGAATTTTTTTTTATCATTGTTGGCAATTTTTTACCAGATTTGCAATTCATACTCTCTGTTGCATAATTTGTATGCTAAAATTTTGGGCATTTCCCAAGGAGCTATCAGTTAGAAATGTTTTGAATTTCACTATCAATTTAAATGAATTATAAGATGGATATTCAGAATTTAGAGAAATATTCATAAAATTTACCAATTTATTTAGATTTACAGTTTGGACTACAATACTTAAGTTTATCCATATCCCACCTTTCAAGTTGTTGTTGTTATTATTATTATTATAAATGTTGGATTATGGCATCATGTAAATAGCTATTATCTATGTAGGAAAGTAAAGTATCTATGGTATAATGAAAAATCATTAATTTATTGCTGAAAGAGAAAACATAAATGAGTAGGTTGGGCAGTTTTTCTTGTAGCTGAACAACTATCTGTAGTACTGGTATCTATCACACAGTTGTATGGGACTTGGCCCAATGTCTATTACCTGCATATTTTATTTTTTTATGCAGAGTCTACAGCCACAAGCAGGTAGCAAGGGTTGAATTAGTAAAATGTTTAGGGAGCACATATTGCCATATAGAGTTCATATTATGTTAGACATTATGAGGGAAACAAAAGAGCTATAACACAAAGACCTTGTGCTCAAAAAACTTACAATCTAGTTAGAAATATAAGGATAGGTAGGTGGAATAGTGGATAGAGTGCTGAGCTTGGAATCAGGAAGACCTGAGTTCAAATCCAACCTCAGAAACTCCCTGGCTTTGTCACCTTAGCCAAGTCCCTTAACCTCTGTTTGCCAATGGATCAGTGATCTACTGGAGATGGAAATGGCTAACTACTCCAGTATCTTTGCCAAGAAAACCCCATGGCCCTCTATCCATGTCATGAAGAGTCAGATATGATTGAATGACTGAACAAGAAATCAGAAATGCAAGACTACCACAAAATTCTCTTGAAGCTTTTCCATTGGGAGAAACCAATGAGTGTGATCAACACACATAATGAATTTCCCAGTGACTAGAAGATTTTAACTTCAATATATTGTGGTAGCAACATTAAGACAAACATTTTTAACATATTGCAAAATTATATTGAAAGGAATATAAATGATTGATGTTTAAACACTCCTAGTTTACTTTCCAGCAAAAGAAAATTTTATCTTGAAAAATTTCCAAGCTATTCAACATGAAAAAATCTAATATATCATTTGAATTACAGATAGTATGTTACTCCGTACTATCACTAGATATAATAGTACATAATCCAGAATTAAACACAGCTTGAATGCCATCCAAGGGGGTTTAGCAATTGAAATAGCAATATGATTTTATTATATATTTATTGTACCTCTAAGGGAATACTATATTCCTTCTAGGAAACTAATTTAAACCAGCTAATTTATACAAAAATTAAAAGTGTAGGGCCCAAATAACTGAAGAAAAAATGAATCTAAAATGTTATAGGTCAAGAAGTAATTGGTGCCAAATTCTTTTGTATGAAAAATTAGATTTGAATGTTATTCCTAAGAAATTGATAGTGCCATCTATTATATCTGTATTTTGATTATTTTCATAATTGTGAACTTTGAAAATAAGTACTTGAAAAATAATATCTATCAGAAACTTCATGTACATTTTAAAACAGAAATTTAAATAGAATTTTAAAAGGCAAAATATCTAGCAAAAAGGACACATACTCATGGGTCTAAAGCCATTTTTTTCAAAAAGATAAGGAAAATAAAATTAGCAAAGACATTAAATCAAGAAACAAAATCAGAAATAGTCATGAATAGAGAAGTATTCACTATATTTGTATTATATTTACTAATATGATAATTAGGAATTTAAATTTATTTTTAAAAGTTTAATTTTTCAAGACTGTAATGAATATAATTCTTTAAATCAATTTATTTCTTTTTAACTTTTTTTTCAATTTTGAGGAAATTGAAACTCAAAGTTCCCCCCCACCCTGGTGACATACCTGATGTCTTATATGGGATTATGACTAGGTTCTTACTGACTCCAAGTCCAGCCCTCTATCTGCTATACCAAGCTGTCAATCATTTGTTGAGCACCCGTCAATTATATGATTTACATATATGTAAATGTATGGTTTGCATATATGTAAATATATGATTTACATATATACATACACAAATCTACCTATTTGGCATAATATAATTGTTATATGAAATTTTATATACATAGTAACATAGCATATTTAACCTATTATTGCATAACACCTGTATTTTCGTAATTTTTTGGGGGGGGCAGATTGAGCAATGAGGGTTAAGTGACTTGCCCAGGGTCACACAGCTAGTAAGTGTTATGTGTCTGAGGCTGGATTTGAACTCAGGACCTCCTGAATCCAGGGCTGGTGCTCTATCCACTGCACCACATAGCTGCCCCTAAAAATTTTTTTTATGTCAAAAACATTCTGGCTTTCTCGTTCAGCCGGCCAAGATGCCCAAAGGGGAAGAAGGCCAAGGGGAAGAAGGTGGCTCCAGCCCCTGCTATAGTAAAGAAGCAGAAGGCCAAGAAAGTGGTCAATCCTTTGTTTGAGAAGAGGCCGAAAAACTTTGGCATTGGTCAGGACATCCAGCCCGAAAGGGACCTTACTCGATTTGTCGAATGGCCTCGGTACATCAGACTGCAGCGTCAAAGGTCTATCCTTTATAAGTTTTTGAAAGTGCCACCAGCAATTAACCACTTCACTCAGGCTTTGGATCATCAGACAGCTACTCAACTGCTTAAACTGGCTCACAAGTACAGACCTGAGACAAAGCAAGATAAGAAGCAAAGGCTGCTGGCTTGGGCTGAACAAAAAGCTGCTGGCAAAGGAGATGTCCCCACTAAGAGACCACCTGTCCTCAGAGCAGGTGTTAAACACTGTTACTACCCTAGTAGAAAACAACAAAGCACAGGTGGTAGTGATTGCACATGACGTGGACCCCACTGAGCTAGTGGTCTTCCTACCTGCCTTGTGTGGAAAAATGGGGGTTCCTTACTGTATTATCAAGGGCAAAGCCAGACTGGGTCACTTAGTTCACAGAAGGACATGCACAAGCATTGCCTTCACACAGGTTAACCCTGAAGATAAGGGAGCCCTGGCTAAACTGGTAGAAGCCATCAAAACCAATTACAAATACAGATATGATGAGATCTGTCATCACTGGGGTGGCAATGTTCTGGGTCCAAAATCAGTGGCTCGTATTGCCAAGCTAGAAAAGTCAAAAGCTAAAGAACTTGCAGCCAAATTGGGTTAAATGTATATTTGATTTTTCCCTACGTAAAAATAAAAATTTAAACAAAATGAAAAACATTCTGAAAATATTTTCACATTTCCAAGTCACCTAAATTCTATGTAATACACTTTTCAAAGGAAAACAACAAAACCTGTGCAATCCAAGAAATATTGAATACTTCCCATATGCAAAGATCTAGGGTTTCAGGGAAACAAAGATGAATAACAATATATCATTTACCCTTCTGAAGAGAAGATGTGTACAAATAGGCATGACACATAATAGAATGTAAGAAGTTTAACAGGAGAGGTGCAAGAAAAGTATTATATATTTGTGAAGAGTTAAGTGATTTTTAATAAGGATAGACAAAAAGAAAATAGGAAATATTATGATAGATACAGCACAAGGGTTATGCTATGAGGGAAAAAAAGAAATGGACTTCAATACTTGTGTATATAGCAGTATATTCCAGACACAAGGAGCAACCTGTAAGAATTCCTAAACAGAGGAAAAGAAGACAGGTAAACAATTAAAAGTATTGTTGGAAAAGTAAAGTGCATGAAAGGGAATGCTCTCAAATCAGGTTAGAAAAGTGAACTGGAGCCAAATAGAGAGAGTCTTGAATGTCAGAATGAGAAGTTTATGCTTCATTTTAGGGAATTTTGCCATCATATTAAAAAAAAAAAGCTTCAGGAGCTATTGGTAAATTGTTCATGATTTAAAAAATAGAAAAGTTTTCAAATCGTTTTCCTGTTCAATAAAAGTTTGTTGAATTAAATCACCAGTACCCCCTTTCCTACCACTAAACTATAGTTAAATTAGGCTCTAGTGAGCATTTTATATCTTCTGCATATTTATCACATTGTTCTGTACCCAGTAGGTGCTAACAATTGTTGCCTTGTATGTTTAACATTTTGTGTTCATGGGGGGTTTTTTTGTGTTGTTCCTTCTTCCCTCCCTTGACAATGAATTATAAACATTCTGAGGATAAGAACTATTTCTTGGTCATTTTATCCTCATTGCCTAGTGGGAGATTAATAATTGAATGGACAAATGAATAAAGAATAAGTGACATGTCCAGTATCGCAAAACAATCGGAATGAATTCCTTTGGGATTTAATTCTCTCACTTGAATTGAAAGTTTTATGCCTATCAGAAATCATTTTCTCATTTACCGTTGCTTATTCCAAAATACAAATGTATTCTACCTGGCCCATATCACTCCTGTACAAATGAAGCAAAGTAGTATTTCCTTTCCCAATCTCCTATGCAATGTAGAACAGATTAAGGCACTCCATGTCACACTCGGAGTAAGAAGTCTTAAAACCATATCAAGATTTAACAAGTACTAATTAGACTAGGAAGGATTTACAAAAATTAACCCTCTAGCACAGAGGAATTCAAATGGGCCAATGTTCTCCCTAAACACAATCCTCTGTAAAGGAAGATTTGTTTTTGAAAATTCACAATATGTGCTCCCTGTGGTTCTAAAGAATTATGTCTCCTTTTAAGTATACAAATATATATTAAGTGCTTCCTAAATGCCAGGCATTGTGCTAAATGATGTAGATACAAAGAAAGGCAAAAGGTATTCCCTGTTCTCAAAGATGTCACATATAGTGAGAGCAGAGGCAAACAACTATGTACAAATGCTGTGTAGAGGATACATTGGAGATAATTCCAGAGGGAAGCAACTGACATTAAGAACTCCTGGGAAAGCCTTCTTGCAGAACAGGACATTAGCTAAGACCTGAAGCAGCCAGGAAAGCAAAATGGTAAAGGGGAGGATTCTACTTATAGAGTACAGGCAGTTAAAATATACTGAGTTGAAAGACTGAGAATTTTGTATGAGGAATAGCAAGAAAGCCTTCAGATCATAAAGTACCTGTAAGCTAATAAGGATAATAAGACTGGAAAAGTAAAAGGGGAGCAGGTTTATGAAGGGCTGTATAAGCCAAACATCTTTTATATTTGATCCTAAATTGTCAGTCAATCAATAAATATGTATTAAGTGCCTGTTACAATCCAGGCACTGTGCTAAGCACTAGAGATACAGAATCAACAGAGTTTATTAAATAGGGGAATGGCATTATCAGACTTGAATTTTAGAAAAGTTGCTTTATTAGCCGACACCTTGTCATATCCTTCAATTGGTTGTTGTCCTTCATACTTGAAGAGGACCAAAATGACATCATTATGTCAGAGTCAAGGTACAGTGTTTATGACTGTGGCTGATCAGAGTAATACAAGTTTGGAAAGCTCTACCACAGGTCAGGCACAAATGGTACATGTGAATATTTGGAGCAGACCTGTCTCTAAATATATACATCTCATCTCACCTTTTTTTTTGGGGGGGGGCTATTACAATTCCTCTTTGCTCATTAAGAATAGTTCCTTTTCTGATGAGAGTGAACTATGCTGGATGATCCTCTGCCAGTGACTCCCATGTCTTTGACTGATTTGATTGATTTCACAGTGATTCAAAGAAACCTTGAAAGTATCCTTGTATCACTTCTTTTGACCCTTTGAACACTTGTTTTGTGTGAATTCTCTGTAAAATGGTCTTTTAGGCAAATCTGCATTTGGCACTCAAACAAGGTGACCAGTCCATTGGAATTGCTTTCTCTACAGTAGAGTTTAAATGCTTGGCAGTTCAGCTCAAGAAAGGACCTCAATGTCTGGTAACCTTATCTTGCCAGGTGATCACAATCTTCCTAAGACAATTCAAATGGAAGAAATTAAGTTTACTGGCATCTCAATTATACTTCAGTACATTCTAAAGAAACATTTGTAAATCCTGGACCAGGAACCCTCATGTTTGTTTGTTTGCTTTTACTGGATCATTAGAAAACTTCAAGAAAATACTTTCAAAACAGGGAGTGCAAAGGCAAAAACTGATATCAACAGGAGAGTCAGTGTAAAGTAAACATATAGAAAGTTATGGTCAAGAGGAGACAAAGGATCAAAGCCAGGCAAGTACCCTGAAGAAAGGGATTACAAAGAAGCCCTGAGTCAAGACAGTATTTAGGCACTTCTTGGCTGCAACAGTCTTATACCTAATTTCCCAAAGTGTGTCCTCTTGAATTAGCTTAGGCTACAACAATCACCATGCCATGTTAGAGAAGCTACAATAATATACAAATGATAGCCCTGCACTTGGTTCCCTTCTGATGTATTACAAGTTCCAAGCAGGCTTGTTTGGAGCCCTGGCTCAGCAAGAAGGAATATGTTCAGTTTACTATATGTTCCTTTGAGAATCAGTCTAGATTTTAATGCATGCCAACTTCCAGTAGACAGCCAAGTTTTTGCCTAGCTATTAGAAGGAAAGGTTTCTATGGCAATAGTCAAGCCAGAACCATGGTTTGGGTAGGGGTTCTCAAACAATACAGGATAAATGAGGAGAAAGGATTCCTCCAATCCATGGTTCTAGTACATCCACTGTTAAAAACAATGCAAAATGAAGGAACAACTCAGACATGATATGTAATTTGGCAACATAACAATGCCATCATCAGGTACAATGACATTTATGATTTTCTTCTCTCTTTATTTTGTCATCCCAAGACATTTTGTAATTCTGTATTCATAGGAAATATTTTCAACATGTAAAATACATGTATATATTATATTTAATTAAAACTTAAGTATATTCTATTCAGTTTTACCTGTCAGAAACCTAGAATTGAATGCCATTATTTTTCTCTATCACATTTTCTAAGCACATTCAAGTTAAGAAAAGTTCCCAAGTAAAATGTATTCTATTTCACATACAAATATAACACATACACATGCACACACAGTTTAACTAATGATGACAATTAATTAAATTATATTTCAAACAAAGAAAGAGAAGGCAAGTCTATCTTTTTTAAAACTAGATTTGAGATCTAATTGATGTTCCAAGCTCCCTATTTGGAAATTTTCAGTCGATGTGGATCAGGAAATATTCTGCAATTTATTTTCTTATATAGTTGAAAGGTTGTGTGTTAGGGCAGAGGCATGAAATTAAAGGACCTGCACAGGGTCACACAGCCAATGTGTTGACCTCAACGTGGGTATTCCTTGCACTGAAACCAAGTCTCTCTAATCTTAATCAAGCATGTTTATTTATTATACCATTCTGATTCTTTACTAGACCTTCCTACTAATCAAAATTTTTAGAATCCTGTTTTCCTTACTACAAGGTATTCTGCACATTCTCAAATCCCAAAGGTTCTTCTTTTGCACAGGGCTCCTGATCAATAGTTCCTATTCTCTTGGCATGAGTTAATGTTCATAAAAATATGCACACCCTTACTTTAATTGGATTCTGTCTTATTTTTCCTTTCCATCATCTTCATGACTTGGCAAGTAACAACCCCTACAAAAGTTAAACTGTTAATTTGAGACCATTTAAACCAATATGCAAAAAGTCAAACAGTACACAGTGACTAACATGTTGTGGGTATATAATAAACATCTATTGGATTGACTGCTATGTGCATGTTTATTTGCCCCGTTTGTAATGTTATCCACATTAATTTTTATTAATGGTATGCCCTGGAGAAACCATTAAAGTTCTAAGAAGCTCCAAGACGGGTCTGTGATTCATGATTATGTATATCTTATTTAGTGCATGAACATAAGTAAAATAGGCACAGCTCTCTGAGCCATAAAAGAAATTAGTGAGGTTGACAAGAATAAGTCATCCAATTTTTGAAAAAAAATCTGAATACAGAAAAATGTCAATGTAGACCCTTTTAAATGAAACTTTAAAGATTTTCAACTGATAGACTCCAGATAACACAAAATAATTACCATCAGTATTTGAAAAGCTGTCATATTTAAAGGGAACTAGTTTTGGCCTGTCTAGCCACAGAGATCATGACTAACAACAATGGGTAGAATTTGCAGACTTCATCCATATGTTCTTTATCCATTTGTGGCACACTTATTCTTGCCTGTGCTTTGATAATGCTTATTGAATGAAGGAATGAATCCTTTCAAATCAAACAGTCTTACCAAATTATATTAGTAAATTGTAATGTGAGAGATGATCTCTCAGAAGTGAAGCCTCTTCAGGGAGTCAATGGTTCTTGTTAACAGTTCTTGATCATTCCTTTCAAAACCCTCCCTGACTCAGACCCTGTTTTTAAGTACTTAGCAGAAAGAATAGTCCGCCCCCAACCTGAACTGCTTGCCCTTGAAAAGCTTCCTGCCTTTTCTTTTTCTCTGGGCAAACTTTCATAATAGATTGTACCCCCTGAAAGCCCAGCCAATGGGATAAGGAGGAGGGAGGAGGAACTTGCGTTAGGGTATAAATAAGCCTTCATTTCGTACCAAACACATACTGTTCTGGCCTGAAATGGAGACTTGGAGGGTACCCTTTCTCATGAGAAAGCAATAAACTCCTTTCTACTTTCAAGGTATCTAAGTTTTTGTTTTTAATTTTGAGTAAGTGATCTCTGTCCCACACAGTAATAAAGAGGAATAATTCATATTTGGTTTTTGCTTTAGGAAGGATTGAAGAAAAGGAGGTGATTATGCTGGATTACCTTTGGGAAATTGTACATTAGTGTTTCTATGCTGTTCCTTACTACAAAAACACGACATTTTAGCCACAATATTATCCTGATATGAAGCCTGCTATAATAAATAGAAAGTTGCACTGGGAGTTAGGGAGACATCATTTCAACCATCTCTTTTTAAAGACATTAGGACAAATAACCATTCAGTATCTAAGGCAACTAAGACAATAAGTTATAGATCACTTGGTAATCCATATTGGGATAGGGGGTTTCCTCAATTACAGTTCCCTTTATTAAATAAATTATTTGTTTACATTAAAATCAACTCTACTGTTGATTCTATGTGGTTGTGAATCAAGGTACATTATAATTTTTTTAATGATAATTATAATACTACTAATAATAGCTCATTTATTTGGATCTTTAAGGTTTGTTAAATACCCTAAACTTCCAATTATAGCCTGAATCAGATTAAAATGTCATTGGGAACTATTTAACAAGATAAATAAAAATATAATATAGATAATTTTAACTTGTGAGTTTCTAAGTTGATATGTTGGCCTGAAGTGATCTGTTTCTATTTGATTTTGACACCACTGCTCCATTGCTTTATGGTATCTTTTATGATAGATATATAGGAAGGAAGAGACAAGCATTTCGAAGGATAAATTGATATTGATGGATTGTGAGAGGCACTGGGAGAAGAACCTATATTTAGGAGATCAGAATATCTATTGAAATTTCAAAGTATGAACTAAAAGAAGCTTACTTTTGAGTTTCCCAGTGTTCACAATGGTCAGGGTGAAATTTGAGCTTATATCTGCAGAAATGTTTTCATTTCTTTCTCTCTTTTTTTGCTTGTTTTAATTAAGGGTAGAAGATGGTAAGTATCAGTTATATTTGTTATTATTGTTTACTCAGAAATGTATGTTCTGCTTAGCTACTCTGATCAATAAAAATGATCCAAGGCAGTTCCAAAAGACTCATGATGAAAAATGCTATCCACCTCCAGAGAGACAACTGGTGAACACGGAGTACAGATTGAAGCATGCTTTTTTTAAAGTTTCTTTATTTTTCTTTATAACATGGCAAACATGGAAATACGTTTTGCATGACTTCATATATATTAAAATGGTATTATAGTACTTGCCTTCTCAATAGGTGGAGAAAGGGAGAGAATTTCTAACTCATTTTTAAAAAATGAATATTAAGACAAGTGAATAAAAATAAATATGTCCTCTGCTTTTTTACTATGTTAGAATAACAGAATCTGAGGGATGTAAAGCCTCTTAGAATATAAATTATACCTGAACTGGAATTCTCTGTGATATACCTTATTAGACCTAGAGGCAAAATACCCCTGACACCTTCCTCACTGTGTGCTATTCAAGTGAACACTGATAGATATGCACGGAAAAAAAAAAGAGCATCAAAAATAAATGTTTAAATATATAAAAGAAAGGAAAAATGTATAGAAGATACATAGAATAATAGCCATTTTATTATCTTTTTAAATCTAATATACTCACAAACATACTTAAAAAAAAAAGTTCTACAAAACATTATCCCTTATTAGAACACAAGCTCCCTAAGAGTTTCTCTCTCTCACTGCCCCCCACTCAGGGTTTGACAGGTTAGACTAGCCAACCTCTAAATTCCTTTCTAACTTTAGACTTCTGTGATTCTAACTTCACTCTAACAAGAAAACCAGGCAATTATCAACATTTACAACACTCCATTGGTTGTTTCTTCAACAGTCAGTACAATTCTGTGTAAAATCTCACTCTTCAATTTTTAAGCCATTGTTCAATTCAGAGGATAGTGCTAGCTTGCCAGCCAAATGAAACCATTTTTTTAAATTGCTCTTCAAAGGGTAAGATTATACAATTGAATTGCCTGGAGCATTTAGATTTAGCATAATAGGGATGTGAGCCAATACTCTCTACATGATTAATTAGTTAATGTTTTTAAAGTGTCCTGAATATTAAAAACTTTATAGAAGTTCTAAGAATTATTATCCAGGTTCAAATGGAATGGCAAATATATGCTTGCTCGGCTTTGCATCTTAATATTTGGCTCAATGTAAAGTACTTTTTTTAAATGGTTCCTTGAAGCATAATGATCCAAATTAAATTATACTTCTACAAATTAAAAAAAAAAAGAATGTTTAAGAATTTTTTTTCATGCAAGGAAAAATACATTAGAAAACAAATATTTTTTAAACACATTTCCCAAATATAATAAGGAATTTAGATTTTTGTTTTTCATTGATTCTGACAAAGTGTATTTTAAAATATGAATTTCCTAAAAAATGAGCAAGACAACAATATACTTCGTACATAATGAAGGCAATGTCAGTGATGTGATCTGCAAGTCTATAACACAGAGACTCTTAGAATTCCTAGTGTCCTTCAAGACAGTTTTAGCAAACTTTTTATATGAAGCCTCTTCCAAATTTCCCTATAACTGTGAAGGGCACCACCATAATCTCAGTAACAACTAGATATCTTAACTAGGCTGACAATGTAGGTGTCATCCTTGACTCCTATTCCCCACCCCCATCCAATCAGTTGTGATGTCTTGCCAGTTCTTTAACAGTTGCCCCTTCCTCTCCTCTGACACTGCCAAAACCCTATTTCAGGTCTTCATCATCTCACACTTGGAATATTACAAAAGCCTAATGGTGGGTTTCTCTGTCTCAAGTGTCTGCCCACTTCAGTCTACCCTCCACTCAGCTATTACATAGCTCTTTCTAAAGCACAAATCTGACCATATAAGTCTTCTATTCAATAAACTCCAGTGGTGTCCTTTTCTGATCCACCTTAATGCTAGGGCTTTCCCTCTGTCATTATCTGCCATTTGTCCTGTTTCTATTTTATTCCTATGCAGTTGTTTGCATGTTGTATTCATCATTAGATTGTAAGCTCCTTATGAGCAGTGATGTTTTTTGCCTTTCTTTATATCAATAGTGCTTAGCATAATACCTGAAACATAGTAAGCACTTAATAAAAGCTTTTTGATTTAATTTAGTTTGATTTCAGATTTGTCATCCCCAGTGCCCTCCTTAACAAGATCAACTTGTATTTATTGCACATTTTGTAGATTCTATATTTATAAACTTTCTTTCCTCCCCAACAGAATATAAGCTACTTGAGGACTGGGACTATTTTTCATATGTCCCTTTAGCTGCTAGTGCCTTTTTCTTTAAAAATTTGTTATATCTACTGTGCAAGTATATATGAACATACACACATAAATACATATACATATATGTTCATTTTATATATGAACACATATGCATATATTGCTATACATGCATGCACACATATTCATATTATACCTATCCATATCCAGTAGAATATGAGATCCTTGAAAGCTTTTCCATTTTTATTTCTGTATATCCATGGCCTACCATAGTACCTGAGACATAGAAGCCACTTAATAAATACTGATTTATTGATTGATACTTGGATGATTGGTTGGTTGATCTGTATGTTGATCAGAGTTTAAATAGTGAGTATGAGATAATCAATGATGATAATATGAATAAGAAAGTGGGGGAATAATCAACTTAACCAAGTTTAGAAGAGGAAAATGATCAAATTAAGATGCTTAGGGAGGTAAAATAAACAGTAGAGGGTAGTTTTTCTGAAATTAAAGATTGAGGGATTATTCAATAATGGAAGATCAGCATTGTCAAATTATGTGTTTTTTTTAGTCCAGCATTTAGACAATGCTGTACAAACATCAAGTCATTTCTCTCTAGTTATTTCATAGAAATTGCTATAATGTATAAGATATAACAATTATATACACACACATGCATACATATAATCAGAAACTTTATATCTTTGAAAGTACTCTTTCTTTCCCACTAGATATCACTTGGTATAAAAAGTTAGTTGCTCAAAATCATACTCTCAGATAAAAGTGTAATCTAACTAGTCAGGGTTTTATTATTCTAATTAGTTGCTGCCCCTAGAATTTTGATCAGCTCAGAATACCCCTCCTTGTCCCACCTCCCATCTCTATTCTGATATCTGAAGACATATGAAACCAGAAGGACCCACCAGAGATCCATACCTTAATGCTGGGAATATACAATGAGATATTCCATCCCATGTATTAGGGCCCAACTAGTATTCCAAAAACTCTATTAAAGGATGGTCATGATTATGGACATACTTGCCAAATACATGATCTTATCAGAAAGGTCTTTAGTTCATCTCCATTTTATATAATACTACCTCTTGCTTTTAGATGGGTACTCTTTACAAAATTAAGGAAATATTACTTTATTCAGAGTTATTTCTACAGTTTTAAAGGAAAGGGGTGTTTTAATTTGTAAAAACACGTTAGCCATCCATTGATATACTGACATTATTTTGTTCTTATCAACACATGATATTTTGTTATTATTTCCTGATGTTAAGATTGATTTTATTGATGTCATTTATATTTAATTAAAATCATTTTCTGGAAAGCCTTCCCTATCCCAATCCTCTGGGTCCTGTAAGAGTGAATCCTCCATTGTAACAAAGAAATACAATTAAGCAAAAACTGAGACAGTGACCAGTTCTGGAAAATCACATAGCATTCTGCTCTACTAGTTTCCCAACTCTTTTATGGAGTTGTAGATATGTTATAATATTTGTTATCTCTGAAGACCATAAGTTTTTCAATTATTCAGAATTGTATTTACTTTTATTTTTATGTTTCTTGATATTGTGGTCATTTCAATTCTGATTATTTAAACCCTGCATCTGTCCTACAAGACACGATATAGTCCACTAAATTCCTATTACTTGCTATTTCTAATTACAAAATAATATTCAATTATATCCATATACTACAGGGGGTTTTTTCCATCCATTAACACATTGATAGGCACCCATTTCCCACTTTTGTTTTTGTTTTGTTTTGTTTTTCAAGCACAAAGCAGTACAATTGCTGCTAAAATTATTTTGTTATATAATTAAGTTCGCTTCTACTTTTGACTTCTGGGGCATAATGGCAAGTTGACTGGATGTAAGGGTGAAGGTAATGTAGTTATTTTTTTTTTTGTATTTTATACAAAACTGATGTTCAGAACAATTAAACAAATTCAAAGTTCTCCAAGATTATATTAGTGTGACTATCTTCCAATACCTGTTCTAATATTGACAATCCATTTTTGAGTGATTTTTAATTATTATGCTTGGTGTGAGATAAAATTTCTAAATTGCTTAATTTGTACCTTTTCCATTATTAATGTTTTGCAGTAAATTTTTAAATGCTCATTTGGTTTGTAATCTTAGAAAAAAATTGTTAAAGTATCCTTTGACCACTTTCTTAAATTTCCTAAATAACTTATCAGATTTTATTCAATGAAATTTTATTCAAGTATTTCCAGTTTGACAGGTTCTATTCATATTCTCTATCATTAATTTTGTTTGAGAATAAATATTTTTTTAAATTTCCATTTATTTGAAATTGTTTAAATTATTTCTATCACATTTTTCAAGTTCTCCCCACAGCCATAGTTTTTAAATGCACCTGATCTCTCTGTCTCTATCTGTCTGTCTGTCTTTGTGTCTCTCTCTGTACCTCTGTCTCTCTCTGCCTCTCTTACATTTAAGATGCATATCCATTTTTGTGTTTATAGCCATAGTATAAGATGTTGGTCTAATTCTAATTTCTGCCAAAATATTGTCCCGTTTTCATCATAGTTCTTGTAAAAAAAAAAAAAGAATGCCTTATTGGAGTATTTTTGTTATTAGATTTATCAAATACAGAGTAGCTTTTTTTGATTGATATTTTTGTTGCTCCACTCTGCTCTGCTCCACTGATTAATTTTCTAACCTTTATGCAGCACCAAATAGTTTTGCTAACTACTTCTTCATAATGAACTTTGATGTCTAATTGATAGGTGAACTCTTGAATACTGCATGTGTTTTTATAATTATTTTGAATGAAATTTCCCACATTGTCAGGAATTATATTGGGCCCTATAATTCTAGCATTTTATGGAACTATTTTGTATTCCTGATACTTCACTGAGGCTGTTAATTATTTTGAATAGCTTCTTTGTGGATGTTCAAGGATTTTCTAACCATAAAACCATATCATATCTACAGAATTTGATCTCTTTGCTCATGCATATCACTTTAACCAGAAAATCTATGATTATGTCAAATAATAGTATGGAGCAAGAATACCTTTGCTTTCCCCCTATTTGGAGTAGAAAAGTTTCTAGTGTTTTTGTTTCACAAATAATAAAAGCTCTTTGTATTACAAATTTACTTTTGTTCATGTGCAAGAATTCTATAACACCACTATGTCTATATTTTTAAATTATAAAAACAGGTAAGTGCTACATTTTGTCAAAAGTTTTATTTTATTTTCTTAAATATTTTTGGAGAAGAAATGCTATAGAGCTTTTTTTTTGCTATTATTTTTCTACATGTGGCTAAATATGCTCATTGCTTTCCAATGGTTAATCATCCCTCTATCACTGGCATAATTCAGCTTGATAATAATGAATTTTTTCTGGTTATGTCCAGTATAACAATATTTTTGCTTGAAATTTCTACATCAATATTTGTTAGAGGGATGGATCTAAATTTTTTTCTCAACTTTGTGAATCTTCACTTTGGGTATTGATCCATATTTGTCTCAACAGTTATTAGGAAATGCCATCTGTAGCCTTTAAAAAAAACTAATGATTTTTTAAATTGCCTTTCCATTTCATATTGTAAATCTTTCTGACCCATGGGTTGTATGTGTTGAATAGCTCATTTATCTTTTTTCTGAGATTGGGTTATTTGGGATATAAATTTCTTATTTGATAATATGTATTTATTACTTTTTATAAATTCTTACATATTGCTTTAAATTCTCAGACTTGTTATGTAATTGTGTATATTATTTTCTTCTCATTCTCTTATTTTCTCTTTCTTATAAACATATTTTGTTCATTTTTTAAATCTTGGTCATGTTGCTTTCTTCATTTTTTCTTGATAAGTTAGCTAATGGAGTACCAATTGTTAGTGTTTTTAAAAGCTCTTAAATTCATTACTTCCATGGAAATTTTAACGTTAATGTTTCCCAACCTTATTACTTTTAAGAGCTTTTCTTCTATATTTGTTTCAGACATATTATTTTTTTCTGGATTTTAAAATGATATATGCAGTTCATTATTCCTTTCTTTTTCTAGTTTATGAATAAAAGTTTGTTAGAGATAAGAATCATTCCCTGAGGACTGCATTATCTATTACACAATGTTATTTTTTTCTCATTGTTATCTTTATCTTTAACATGAGTCTTTATGTCTTATGATTCCACATCTCATTTATTTATTATTCAAGATGTAAATACTTACTCTGTATTTTTATTTTTTTTATCTTTTGCTTCCTTTATTAATTACTGCTCTTATTGTGGATTGGTCTAGAAAGTGTTTATATGTTTTTTTTTCCTGTTTATGACTCTATTATGTGCTAGTATATGTTTAACTTTTGTTAAATACATAGTGAAATACCAAGGAATGTGGCATTCTTTAATATTTCTTATACAAAAACTTCCACAGTTCAGTTAAATAGATTTTGTTGATCTAAGCATAAGCCTAAAGACTAGTTAGGCTTTACTTGAGCACATGTATATCAAAGGCCAGAAAAATGATTAGATAGGAGCATCCTAATCCTCTTAGTCCTTGCTCCCTGGGCCTAGATTTGCCTTTCTCCTTACCCTCTCCCAACTACTCATATAAAAGGGAGAGTAGAAGAGGTTTGGCATTGAACAAATGTCCAAACCCTGTATCCATATGATTTAACAGTGTTAGCTAGGTAATTCCTACATGGATAATGATTAAATATAGGCTAACATTCATAGATTAAAAAATCAGGTATTTTAGAAGATGCTTACCAAAAATTAGAATACAGTTACCTAGTAGAAATGGAATGTTTTATTGAAGACCATGGACATTGTTAAACAGATCACATTATAACAACTCAAAGCTGAGAAGGGTCTAGTTCCTCTCCCTCAGAATGGTATTCAACTATTTTTCTAAAATAGTTACAAAATGAATATTTGCCTTGTCAATTAAAAGAACATTTTGCAATCAACTTTTCTCTTTAGAAAGAAAAGTACTATAGCCAATATAGCCAAAAGTTGAAAGTGCAGAGAAACTCTATGTCCAAGTACCTTGTTGGGCCATTCATTGAAGTGTGAAGGGCAGTCTATGCTCCTGGCAGAGACCAATAAGTGAAAGTAGATGGAGGCAACACAATGACATCACTAGAAGACATTAGCATCTTACAAGAGAAGCATGAATTGGCCCTATAGGTATTTATCTTTGCCATATGTAATCCTTGTTGGTGCATCCCTCCATGCATGGGACTTACATGTATTAACTCTTTCTGCTCGTAGTAAATGTTTTTGTGGGAGAGTTTGCACATAGCTTTTGAGGAATATGTTTTACTCGTGCATACTTTTAAAATTATTATTTAATTGAATGTCTTTCTTTTAAGCTAATTGTATTCTATTAAAGCTATATACATCAGCTCAGATTGGGGATATGGTTGTACTGGATGCAAAAAGGTAATCTTGGACCTGAGGATATATCATCTGGGAGGCCTGTCTGGTGAGCGTGTGGATTTCCATAGTTACTGTTCAGTTTTACATTTTTCTACTTATTTCTCTTTCTATAGGAATTATTCAGCTCTTCGCTAAGAAAATATGTTCTACTATTATTGCATTACATTTTTTTGCTGTCTGAGTCCTGTGGTTTTATTATTATTAGGAACTCCTAGTAGAGAAACTATCTCTTCCATTGCAAATTGACAACTGTTGTATAATGTATTGTCTTAGATAGTTCAAGAACACACAGAGTAACCAAATGAGTTTCCAGGGTCACATAGTGATATGTGTCAGAGGTGGGAATTGAACATTGGTTTTCTGATGCAGAGGCTGGGTTTCTACTCTGTCACACTTATATTCCATATATTATTACTTTTTAAAAATTTCTTCTAGCTTTCTTCGTATGAACTTAGATACTCTACCATTTGGTATATGTATTTAGTAATATTGCTCTCTCTCCCTCTCTCTATTTTATTATTTTATATCAAAAAATCATGATCAAAATTCCTGTATTTTTAGTGCCCTGAAGTAGAATACTTTTATTCACAACCTCTTTGACTATGTACTTGTATATAAGTGAATCCTTTATGTATTTATTGTGAGATATATCATGGTTTAGTAGATAGAGAGTAGGGAGTTGAAGTCCTGGTTCTAATAGACACTGCCTCTTTCATGCTAGGTAAGTCATTTAACCTCTCAGTGCTATAGGCAACTCTCCAAGACTTTGTGTCACTAAGAATTGCTGACCTGAACAGGAGAAGGAGTGTCAGAGAGGATTAGACACAACTGAACAATAACAAACTGACCAGGTCTGTGGTCTTGACTCTTGCCGCATCTGCTAACTATAGTTACAATGCTTCCTACTACCAGCCAAGGTGACAAAAATCATGAATAAATGTTGAGGGTACAAACAAAGGCTCTATGCCCAAGGAGTCTTTTAAAAAAAATCTTCTGGTTGCTCCATCTCTTTTTTTTAAAACATTACTGTCATTTCCCAATGACCACCCACATTTCCTTCTTTTTAACAGAAAACCCTTTAACAAACAGTACTCTTCCTTTTAAACAAAGAAGCACAGTCAAGCAAATCAAATAAACACATTGGCACCATCTGACCATGTGTACATCATTCCACCCCATAATTTAACTACCTCTTTGATGAGAGATAAAAGGTATGGTTGTTGTCAGTGCTCTGAAGTCACAGTTGGTCAATACATTGATTATTATGGAACATTAAAAGGAGGGCTCGATTTGGAGTCTGAGGTCCTGGGTTCAAATTCTAACTCTGCTGCCACTTAATACGACCTTGGTAGGTTACTTAAATTTTCTGGGCCTCAGTTTCTTCAACTGTAAAAATGAGAAGTTTTGACCTATAAGGTCCCTCTCAACTCAGTTCTTAAGTCTTTCAGTATTATTTTCCTTTACATTACTGTGATCTTTGTGCAAATCAATCTTCCTGTCCTGCTTACTTTGTGAATTCTGCATCAGTTCATATAACTCTTCGTAAGTTTTTCTAAAGTCTTCAAATTCATCATTTCTATTGGTGCAGTAATAGTCTATCACATTCACACACCACAGTTTCTTTGGCTATTCCCCAGTTAATGGGTACCCACTCTGAGGAAACTTAAAAAAAGAGAAATGGGATCTAAAATGCGGGTAAATTATAGGCAAACTGGAACTCCCTTTAGCTTCCTCTATCACTTCCTTATTGCTGGAAGCTGGGTCTCTCTTGATGCAGCCTCAGATCACATTAATGTTTTTGGTCCACAACATCACACTGTTGACTCCTATGGAGCTTGCCATTCCCTCCTCACTAGATCTTTTTGAGGCATCCTACTGTCCCTTTATGTCTTGTTCATTTTGCACTTGAGAAGTTGATTTCTCCCTAAACAGACAGTGGTTTTGAATGACAGGTATTAGGAGATTAGGAAGGAGGAATTTGCTAGTTATAGGACAACAGTAACAAGTGACCAAATAAAACAGACTTACACATCTCCTCTTCCCATTTGTTTTGGAGGAAAAGGGAGGGTACCACAAGCTAAAGGAGGTGCAGTGAAGAGTGCCAGGCCTGAAATAGAAAAAGAAAAACCATTGATCACTACCTGAAAGAGATCCCAGGAGGAAAACTTACAGGAATCCAACAGCCAAGTTTCAGACCTCCCAGGTTAAGGAGAAAATATTGAAAGCCATAAGAAAAATAAAGAATTTAAATACTGTGGAGTTAGAGTTAAGATCACACAAGACCTAGCAGCTTCTATGCTGAAAGACTGTAGATTTTGGAAAACTCTATTTTAAAAAGAAAGGGTAAAGGCAGCTAGGTGGTGCAGTGGATAGAGCACTGGCTCTGGAGTCATAAGGATCTGAGTTCAAATTCAGCCTCAGACCAAACATTTGACACTTACCAGCTGTGTGACCCTGGGCAACTCACTTAACCCCTATTGCCTGAAAAAAAAAGAGGGACAGAGTGAGAAAGAGAAAGAGAAAGAGAAAGAGAGAGAGAAAGAATAACTAATCCAGCAAAGTAAAGTATAATCCTGAATGAAAGAAAACGGAAATTTAACTAACTGAAAGACTTTCAGGTACTTACAACAAAAAGATCAGAACTTAATGGAAATTTTAACATATAAGATCCAAGAGAAACATAAGGTAAACATTAAAGACCATTTATAATGGAATCAGTAAAGTCACACTATTTACTTCTTATATATGAAAATATTATCACTACTCTCATGACTGTTATCATTACTTGGGTAGTTTGGGGAGAAAAAGTCTCGGGCTGAGCTAAATATGGTTGAGTCAGTCTAAAAAATAAAACTGTTGTGTGTATATGTATATATGTATGTGTATATGTATAAGTATATATCTATGTATGTGTGTATATGTACATGTGTATATACACATTATATATACATATATACACATATATATATATATACACATACATATATATACATATATATACATATATATATATATATATATATATATATATATATATATATATATATATATAAGGGTATGTAGATTAAGAATTGGGGGGGAGGATAAGGGAGGGACTCTTAGAGGGGTAGGTAGATAAAGGAATCCAAAGACAAGGTATTGTGTAGAAGTAAATTAGACCCATGAGGAAAGATACACACAGGTCCTGCCTGAACAAATTCGACCCAAGCCTTCTTTCAGCCAAAGACAAGGTTTATGAAAGAGCTGCCATATTGGGCAGACTTTTAAGGAATTTGAACATTAGTGAGCTATTGGCTAGATCATAAAAATCTGAGCCCTTTGCTAAATTCTTAAGGAATCTGAGCATATAGACAATGGAGGGTGGGTCTAGGTTAAGGATAATAGAAAATTGGGAGATTGGGCTTAGGCAATAGTGAAAGGCATAATTAGGTATAGATGAATGTGTGAAGGTAAACAAAGATCTGAGAAGATTGCTATGTGTAATATATAGAGAAACACAGGGTGTTGTTGTTGTTAGGGGCCAGTTGGTGGTGCAGTGGATAGAGTGTGGGGCCTGAAGACTCATCATCCTGAGTTCAAATGTGGCCTTAGGCATTTATTATCTATGTGACCCTGGACAAGTCATTTAACTCTATTTGTCTCAATTTCCTCATCTGGAAAAGTGAGGCATACCACTCTGGTATCTTTGTCAAGAAAACCCCAAGTGGGTTTTTTTCAGAAAAGGCTTAAAACAACTGAGCAACAACAAATATATTTAAGAATCCATAAAAGTGTGTATATGTGTGTGTATGTGCATGTGTGTGTGCATGTGCCTGCACACTTAGGTATATATGAATATCTGAAAGAAGGTAAACAAAGATCTGAGATTGTTTTGGATGGAGTCTAGAGGAATCTTCCGATTCACAGAGTAGGTTCCCCCCAAAAGGTAAGCACAGCATCAAGATACTCTGTGAGTCTTCATCCACTAAATCCATACTTCACAAGCCTGCACGGATATGTTTGCCTTGAGAAATCACACAGAGGACACAATTAATTCAAAGCAAAAGCATTTGACAAAAATGGTATCATAATAAAAGAAAACATACATAATCTATTAGGTAAACATATGTGCTTATACTATGTAAGAGCATATCTCTATTAAGTATGTAGATATGTTTAATAATTTCAAGTATACAATTGTAATCACATAATTTTCTGTGTATATAAGACAAACACAGAGTATGGAACAGGAATATAAAGCAAACTCAAAGAGCATGGGCTTGGATATGGTAATAGCTCAGAGAAGTAGCTATAGGGGAGGAGAAAATTGGGATTACTTTATTGTAAGCAAACTACATTGATAAGAGAAATATTTACTTAAAAGAGGAAGATATATGTACATATATATGCATACATATTTATTGTTATAATTATATGCATATATATTAGTCTCTGTGTACATGTATCACCTTCAATGTACATAATTACAAATATATATTTTTTCTTCCTTTGTTCTGCTGCTGGTGCTTTTGATTCAGGTTACTTTTAACTATGGTCCTGAAAGCTTAAATCTTTCTTTAAGTAAGTTGCAATGTTGCCTATTGTTTCATTTTTCAACTATCTTCTTCCAAGATGCTGTGTTTGGATGTCCACTGGTAGTCTCTTGTCCTGTTGCCACAGTCTCAGCATGCAAAGATATCTTAAGTGATATGTTAAGCTCTCCTTTTGTTGTTGTTGTTGTTGTTGTTGTTCAGATGATCATACTAAGTTGAGCAACTCATATTCAATATGCTGTTTCATTGTTAAAAGGTGAATCAGTTAGCCTTTTAGCAGCATCTGCTTTTGCTACCTGTCAGTATAGTTCTTACTTGGAAAAACTTGACATTGTTTTATGTCTTCTGCTTTCAATGTTCCTTTGCCTCCTAGCCTTCAAAGCTATTTCTCCATAAGCAGCATGAACTTGGAAGGATCATTTCCTTCATAAGTGAATATATTGAAGAATTTGGTACAAGTTTTCAGGGAATTTTCTGTAATACCAAAGTTCCTTTGAAAGCATTCTAACACTAAGAGTTGAATCTTCAGATCTCAGACTACACACCAGATAAAAACCTGACCCCTTGAGCCTGTTCAGTAGTCTCCTCCATTTATCCACTTCATTCAAGTGCCATTGCCATAATGTCTCTGTGGCAAGATTCATCTAGCACTTGATTTATTCAATAGTTTCCAGACATTCTCCTAACTCTTATCTTGCTGGAAATGTTAAAGAGAGCTAGTGATGCAAGTAGATTATAGAATAAAAATAAAATTCTTCTGGCTCCATGCAATGCTTAATAAGCACCACTTATCTCCCGAAATCATCCGCCAACACATTAAATACTTCCTCTATATCTGTTTTCAGTGCCATTCACAAGTACATGTTAAAAAAAAATCTTAAATCAGTATTTAATTATTAAATTTCACTCCAATGATACAAAGTTTCAATAGCCATATTACCTTAAGTTGCAATACAATTAAAATATTTAATACACAATAAACTACGTATGTAACCAGTTCTTATCCAATCTCATCTCTTCACTTCTCTTCTCTTCTCTTCTCTTCTCTTCTCTTCTCTTCTCTTCTCTTCTCTTCTCTTCTCTTCTCTTCTCTTTTCTCTCTCTCTCTCTCTGTCTCTCTCTCTCCCTTTCTATTTCTCTCATAGTTATCCTTCTTATGCACACACACCCTAAACTCTACTTTACTAAGGTAAGAGTTCCAAAGCTTCTTTCCCCTCCTCTCCCTTGTCTGGGAATGCAGTTTAAATCTGACATTATACCTCCAAAACGTACATTAATTACCCTGTATTCTTACTGTAGCAAGGACATTATTTTACTCTTCCCTAATTAATTCTCTATTTCTCTCCACATATCAGCTATTCCAGATATACTTTTCTCCCTTCAATCCTCCCACATTTCCCATCTCCCATCATTTCAACAGAAGACCTTGCCTGGTAAACTATTGAAAAAGCAGAGACTATTCTCCATAACTTCCCCCTTTTTCCCCTACTCTATATCTTAAAATCTCTTGACATCACCTCCCCCTACTCCTCCTTTACTCCATTTTCAGATGAAGAGATAGTCTTCAACAGGTCAATCCCTCTTTTTGCATCATTTATCTCATTCAATTTTATATCCTCTGCCTACTTCTACCACCATTAGCCCTTCCTCAAGTTTTAATTTCTCCCTTTCTACTGTTAGTTCCATACCAACTACAAACATGTCAAGATTTCCCCTCCTTAAAACTTTCACTTGGCCCTGTCATCCCCTCAAGTTACCATACTTAATCTCTACTACCTTTTGTATCCAAACTCCTTTCTTTTCATCTCCTAAATTTCTTATTTCTTGTAACCTGGCTTTCTTCCTCTATAATTCAACCAAAAGTCCTCTGTGCAAACTTATCTATTTTTAAATACATATTTTCTCTTCATGTCTTTATACTTCATGTCCCTCATATCTAGAGTGTTTTTCCTCTAGCTATTAATGCCTCCCATTAACTTACCTTGTATATACATGCATACATATATATGTGTATATATGTATACACACACACACACATATATGTATGTATATATATATATATATATATATATATATGTATGTATATATATATATATATATATATATATATATATATATATATATAATGTGCTTATTTTCTATATGTTATATGTGTTGTTTTCCCAAATAAAACACAAGCCTCCTTAAGGGCAAGGGTTACTCCACTTTTTTTGTATCCCTAGGTCATAACACAAAGCCTGGAATATATGTAGAGACTAAACTTGTGATTTCTTTCATATAGAGAAATCTCTAGAGATAAAACTCCCTTTCCCAATGAAGGTCATGTCTTTTTTCTGAAATTTAGTCTTAGGGACTTAACCCATGTTTGTACATTTTATGTGTGTCAGATATGGGACTTGAACTTATCTGAGGCCAATTCTTTATCCATTATACCATGTTATCAATCTGGTACATTTATTTTTGTTGTTGTTCAGTCATTTTTTGTCATGTTCAACTCTCTGTAATTCCATTTTGGAGTTTTCTTGATAAAGGATATGGCAATACTTTGTCATTTCCTTCTCCAACTCATTCTACAGATGAAAAGCTGAGGCAAACAGGGTTAAGTTACTTGCCCAGGGTCACACAGTTAGTAAATGTCTCTGAGGCTAGATTTCAACTTATGAAGATGAGTCTTCCTGATTCCATGCTCACCACTCTATCTACTGTGCCACCTAGCTGCCTCATCTGGTATAAAGTAGGTCCTAATAAGTACTTATCCATTGATTAATTGCTTATGGGTCTCCAATGTTTTCATCACTCTGTCCTCACCTGTCCATGCCTCCAAAAAGATTTCTTGCAGGATTTCCTGAAATGTGTCTTTCAAGATCAAACACAACCATTCCTTTACTATATTCACATTCACTATCATGGAATCTTTTACCTGTTCATCCCCTGCAACTATTCAGCACACATACTGGAAATCAGTTTGTGTCTGCCTTTTAAAAATTACTTATTATGCATACTTCAAGGAATTGAAGTCAAGAATCTATAAATGTACCAATTCCTTTATTTCTATTTCCAGACAAAATCTGTTAGACACTTCCATTCACCAAAATGTTCCTTGTGTCTTCTTGTTTCATTTATAGAAATATTTTTTAGAACCTTTCTTCATTATGAATCTTCTGAAGGTCATCTTCCATGACACCAGAAAATATTTTTGGTAGTAAATGTCACCTTATTTTATTCCATGCTTAATATTAATAATCAGAGGGATCATTAAATAAACTGCCTCTGTTTTTCAACTTATGAAAGACTCAGCACTTGTCTAGAAAAATATGGTTCATAACACCAAGTCATTTTAAAAATCATTATTGCAAAAGCTGATGTGTAGTATTGTACCTTAAGAGAACTAAACTAAAATCATTAGAAGTAAAATTGTGGTTACACAAAATTGGATATGACATTGGCCTAAGCCATGATATCATTCCAAAAGAGTTCACATATGAAATTGACAAAAAAGCTATGAAAGGAAGTTTTGTCACCATATTTATGGTGATTTATTTTCATCATCAATGACATAGAATCTTCATATTTAGAAAATACCTCTTTCAGTACCACCGTGGCTATACATGGATATTCCACAAGTCAGGAAAAAGGACTAGCCGAGATCAAATGCAAACAAAGGAAATCTGTTGGGCTTCCAGCAACCTTTGAAGTATTAAAGGGCAGTTGATTCCAACCCTCAAATGCAATTGCTTTGTTCAAAGTTTACAATGTTTGCTTTGGTTTATTTACCATTAATTAAAAAGGCCTTTCTTCTGATGTTATTGTACTGTACTTGACTTATCTATAGTTTTTTAAACTATTGGCCACCTCCTCCTTCTGGACTTGCTTCCTTTGATTTCTGTGATGCAACTTTCTCTTTTTTCTTGGATCTCTTCTTACCTCTCTCACCATCCTTTAGTTTCCTTTAGAGAACCATCTTCTTAGTCAAACATATTAAGTGTAGATATTCTACTATTTCTCTACGGTATTTAGATAGATGGACAGATAAAAGATTGATAGAATGGGCATATATCAAACACTTAATATATGTCAGATACTGTATTAACCACTGGAAATACAAATATAAACAAAAAGAAAGGCAGTCTTGCCCTTAAGGAGCTTACATTCTAGTGAAGGAAGGTGACATATAAAGGGGAGCTGACAAGTAGTAGAAGGGTTAAAGTACCCATATAGGTGTAAGGTAAATTATGTTTATGCAGTCTATGCAGTGAGTCATTGGGTGGTCTAGCTTTGAAAAAAACATGACAAGCATGAGTCATTTCCCAATTAGAGGCTCTCTATGTTTTAATCATTTCAAATGGGCACAATGATTAGTTCTACACTAATGATGAGATATAGAGTCTATGTCCATATGACAAATATCTTTTGGACAGCACCAAGACCCAGGATATTAATGAGATATTCAATGTTGGATATCAATGGGACATAGAAAACCATTGTCATCACAAAATCAATGTTCAGAAAGAACTCACTATATCCACACCTGTACAATAAACTCATCCCTTCTCAAACCTGTCTTACTTCTGTGGACAGCATTACCATTTTTCTAGTCAGCCAGGTATATATCCTTTGAATTATCCTGATTATTATATCTAACTTATATTTCATATAGATATATTAATTTTTCAAAAGTTTTGGATATATCCATTCTTAACATAATCATGAAAAATACTTCCATACACACAGCAGAACACAAGTGCAGGATTGTACTCTCTTATGTCATAAAGTAGGTAATATACTTTATCATATGTCCTGTAGAAACAAGGGTTTTTCATTGTATGGATCAAAGCTCTTAAGTCTTTTAAAATGATTTTTCTTTGAATTGTGGTTGTCCTTGTAAAAATGTGCTTTCCTGGTTCAGCTTATTTCAATCTGCATCAGTTCAGAATTTCCAGGATTCTCTGGAATTATTTCTTTTATAACTTCTTAACGCACAATAATATTCTTTTATATTCATCTAGCACAACTTCTTCAATCTTTCCTTGACTGATCAACAACCAATTCTGCTCTAATTCATTTATTTTTATTTAATTTCACTTTCAGCATCAGGATCAGGAATTTTATTTTGTCTAATACTATTTTCCCCACTATTATTCTCCCTTTCGCTCTCCTCTCTCTATTTTTTTATTTCACTATTTACCATGATTTCCAGTCTCTTCTTCTTCCTTTTCTATGCTAGGTAATTCCTTTTATCCTACCTTCTCTTTTCTTTCTTAAAATCTGCAGAACAGAAGCAATCTACATTTGGACCATGGTTTTTCTTGTTCAACTCAGTATCTCTGGAGCACATTTAGCTTCAAATAGGATACTTGTTTCTTTTTCACAATTAAAATATTAGCATCATACAGTCCCTACCAATTATTCAAATAAAGTCATTTTTGCAGAATAAGTTATTCTTTATTATAAGTATACATATATATGTGTGTGTATACATATATGCATGCATATATACACATGTACATGTATATGTATATACATATACATATACATATACATATACATATACATATACATATACATATACATATACATATACATATACATATACATATACATATACATATACATATACATATACATATACATATACATATACATATACATATACATATGCACATATTGCCTTTCAGGTTACTGTATTTCAAGATCTCCTCTTGTTTCTCATAGAAATTGCCAGGTCTTATGTGATCCTGATCCTGATTATGGTTCCTTGGTACTTGCATTGCTTCTTTTTGGATATTTGGATGATTTTGTTGTTGTTGTTGTGGGAGCATTCAGTTTTCATTTTTTACTTTTACCAAATGTCTTATACTTTCCTCTATTTAAAACATTTTAAAATTCTGTTTGTTTGTTTGTTTTTTATATGGATAGAAATATTTCTGTCTCTTTGGCCCAATATAATTCCTTTTTTTTTTTTAGGCAATTGGGGTTAAGTGACTTGCCCAGGGTCACACAGCTAGTAAGTGTCAAGTGTTTGGTTTGAGGCCAGATTTGAACTCAGGTCCTCCTGACTTCAGGACTAGTGCTCTATCCACTGAGCCACCTAGCTGCCCTGGCCCAATATAATTTCAAAGAAATTCATTTGTTGTGTAAGAATTATGATTTTTTTTCTTTTCAACTTATTTTCTTTTTACTTCCAAATTCTTTCCCTTTCTACAAATATTTTTCACCCATGGACAAGGCAAGAAAGAGAAAACCCTCTATAAGTATGAAGTCATGCAAAACAAATTCCTGAGTTAGTCATGTTCTGGAAAAAAAAAAAAGGAAACAAAAGAAAAAAACATGCTTCAATTTGAACTCCGATTCCATCAGTTCTCCATCTGGATGTGGTTAGCATTTTTTATCACAAGTCCTTTGAAATTATAGTGGATTCATGTGTTTAGTAGAATTATTAAGTCCTTCATAATTGATCATCTTTACAATATTACTCTTTTTGTGTATTTTTTTTCCTCTTGGTTCTGCTCATTTTACTTCACATTGGTTCTCAAAAGACTTTCCAGTTCTTTTCTAAAAATATCCCTTTTGTTACATCTTACATCTTTAAGAGTATTCCACAACATTCATATCCCACTACTTGCTTATTCATTCCCCAATTGGCAGGCATCTCCTCCATTTCCACTTGTCTGCCACCACAAAAATATCTGTAATATTTTTATTACATATTTGTCTTTTTCCTCTTTCTTTGATCTCTTTGAGATTTAGACCTGGTAGTGATATTGCTGGGTGAAAATGTATGCACATTTTGATTGCTTTGGGGGCATATATCTGAATTACTTTCCAAAATTTTTAGGCTAGTTTACAGCTCCACCAACAGTACATTAGTATACCTATTTTCCCACACACCCCTTTGCGTTCTCATTATAAATCTAGCCTGGTCATAATGTATGATCTTTGTAATATATTATTGTAATTTCCTTGCTGGTATTTTGTTTTAAATTTTTGCATCAGTATTCATTAGGGAAATTGGTCTCTAGTTTCATTTCTCTGTTGTGGCTGTCTCCAGTTAGGTATGAAGACAACATTTATGTCATAGAGAGAAATTGATAGGATTTTTTCTTTACCTATTTTTTAAAAACAGTTCTTATAATATTAGAATAAATTGTTCTCTAAATGTTTGGTAGAATTTACTTGTAAATCCATTTCATCCTGGATTCTGAATCCTGCATATTCAGATTACCGAACTACTGCTTCCCCTTTGCTTTTTGTTCCCTTCCTGTTTTGTTCCACTTCAGATCAGACTTACGTGCAGGGCTAAAGGTTACAAATGATTCTCATTCTGCTCTTAGGCTTAGAGACTCACAACTATATTTCTGGAATTCATTTATTTTTCCTTACATAGGTAGGGCACCTGATCCCTCCTGACCACTCCTCTCTACCATGGAAATGTGAACTGGGACTAGAAAGGGGGCAACAAAATTTTAAATGGCACTGTTCCTGATCCCAGTGCTAGCCTTGGGTTCTCCTGCAATCTTTTTCTGCTCAGATGCTTTCTTACTTGATCTTAGTTTTCCTATCCTTGGGTGATTACATGCTCCACACCACCACACCACTGCTACAGACCACTGCCATACCCACTATCACCAGTCTCTCTGTTGTACTACTGGTCAGCCCCTGCCCCAAAGTCTGAAGACCTCTCTCGCTGTGATTTTTTCTTGGCTTTCACAATCAGAATTCATTCTAGTATGTTTTCTAGGTTACTGTAAGATCAGCTATGGAGGTAAAAAGACAACCTCTGACTCTAACATCTTGACTCTACCCTCCAGCAATGACACTATTTTCATTTCCAGAATTTTATTTTCCTTTATGTTTTTCCTCCATAATTTTTTTTCACTTTCAGTTCTTACTTAATAATTCATCTAACTACTCATGTAATCATTATGTAAAAATCATTTTCTTTCATTTGAGTCACTTTTAGCTGTAGTAATAGAGTAATAAAACACTTCTTTTTAGGGATTTCTAGATCTACATTTTTCAAAACAATACTGAATATGTTATTTGATTTTCTCATCTCATCAATTTCAGTTCCTGAATTGGGCTTTGTGACAAGGCCAAGCTCTGTACTCTACTTTGGGTGGGATATAGGTATTTATTTGTCTATTCCTCCAGTATGTTGTGATTGTGACCTAGAAGTCTAAATTGAATTGAATATGAAAGAATCATGTAAAATAATTTTTAAAATATTTCTAAAGAATCATTTTATATAAATATGTTTTAATAATATTTAAAGTGAAGGTAATTGATACTTTTCTGTCTAGTACATTCAAAAAGAAATAAATATTTATAGATGTGAATTTTAATTAAAATGTTATAAATATTTTTTATGGCCAAAAAGGATTAGTGGAAAATCACAATGTAACATAAAAATATGTATAAAAGTGGATGCTTAGAAAATGTACAGATTCTCCCCTTCTGGCAGCCAAGATGGAGGAGTGAGGTAAGTTGCTGTTACCCACCCATATTAACTTTTGAAAGCTCAGAAAATATCATCCAAGGAAAAACCCTGGAACAGCTGAAGCAGAAGAAAGAGAGAGTGCAGCAGTCCTGTAGCCCAGGTAGCTTGATGGATTAACAGGAAAGGCCCCTCTTGCCCTGAATGAAGGGAAGCAGTACAGAATGGGAGGCATCCCAGCAAGTTTGCAGAAAGCCCCGCCTCAGCATACCAGGAGGAAATGCTGAAATGCAGGTGGTGGAGCAGGCAAACACCAATGCCTGGACCCACAAGTGCCTCAGAGAGGGCTGGGAAACCAGTGGAAACCAACATGGAAAACCACCAGGTGCCTCAGCATTCTACAACAACCATGTCTCAAAGTGCCTCAGCAAAAATAAGGGAAGCAACACTACAAAGGACCCCCCACAGATAAATACCCTACAACATCCATCTGAAAGGAGTGGAAGAAAGCAAAAGGAAAGGAAAAACAGGAAATCTCCAGGGGCCAGACTACCCAATCCTGCCCCCAGAGTTCCAGCATTGCTGATTCCATCCCAACACCAGGTAAGCTGCCAGAACCCTACAGCCTCCAACCACCAACATCAGAGGCTCCAGCACACAAAGCCAATGACCAGGCCCTAGGCTCCCAACACAAGAAGCTTGCGTCAGTGTCGTCTGCTTCCCAGAAGGAGTTCAATCTCTTTAAAGGCCAGGAAATAATCAAACATCATGAGCAAAAAGAAACGTACAATGGATTCATAGTATGGAAACAGTGAAAATCAAGGGAAAAATTCTGAAGAAGATAACATTGACAACAAACCCATATCTGGAAACTCAAAGGAGAATACAAATGGGTCTGAAGCCCAAAAAGCCTTCTTAGAAGAGCTCAAGATGGATTTCAAAAGTCAAATGAGAGAGGTAGAAGATAAAATGAGAGGTATGCAAGAGAGAGTCAATAGCTTGGAAAAAGAAGGACAAAAATTAACTGTAAAAAACAAGTCCTTAAAAAATACAATTGGCCAACTGGAAAAAAGTACACTGAAGAAAATAAGTCCCTAAAAAATACAAAGGGCCTAATGGGGAAGGAGGTACAAAACCTAATAGAAGAAAAGAATTTGTTAAAAATTAGAATTGGGCAAATGGAAGCTAATGACTCTATGAGAGAGCAAGATTCAGTCAAACAGAAACAAAAGAATGAAAAAAATAAGTGAAAACATGAAATATCCCACTGGTAAAACAAGTGACCTAGAAAATTGATCCAGGAGAAACAATTTAAAAATTATTGGCCTTCCTGAAAATCACAATGAAAAAAAGAGCCTGGACAGTATCTTTCAGGAAATCATCAAGGAAAACTGCCCTGAGGTCCTAGAACCAGAGGGTAAAATAGCCATAGAAATAATCCACCGATCACCTCCTGAAAGCAATCCTAAATTGAAAATGCCAAGGAATATAGCAGCCAAATTCCAAAATTACCAGGTCCAAGAGAAAATACTGCAAGTAGCCAGAAAGAAATAATTTAAATATCATGGAACCACAGTCAGCATTACAAGAAGCTTTCAGCTACTACATTAAAAGACCTAAGGGCACGGAATGTGATATTCTATAAGGCAAAGGAGCTTGCATTACAACCAAGGATCAACTACCTAGAGAAAATGAGCATGATCTTTAAGGGGAGGAGATGTACATTCAATGAAATAGGGGAACTTCAAACCTTCCTGATAAAAAGACCAGAGCTCAACAGAAAATTGGATTGTCAAATACAAGACTCAAGAGAGACATAAAAAGGTAAATGGGACAGAAAGATACAATATGTTGCTGCTAAGGGCAAACTGTTTACATCCCTACAAGGGAAGATGATGCTTGCAACTCTTGAGAACTGTATTGTTATTATGCCATGTTAAAGGGGTATACATAAAGAGAATGGATATGAGTTGACTTCGATGTAATGATAAAAAAAATGTAATGAAGTGGGTTAAATGGATTCAAGTAAGTGGATTAATATGATCTACACAAATGCACTGAGAGAAAAGGAGGGGAGGAGGAAGACAAGGGTAAATTACATTACAGGAAAAGACACCAAAGCCTATTGCATCAGAGGGAAAGAAGGGAGGGAGATGAGCATTGTTTGAACCTCACTCTCATCAGATTTGGCTCAAGAAGGGAATAACATAATCAGTTAGGTAGAAAAATCTAACTTCCCCTACAGGTAGTAGAAGACAAAAGGGGAAAGAAAAAGGAGGGGGGATAGAAGGGAGGAAAGAAGCAGTAATGGAAAAGGGGAAGAAAAGGGAAGGGGCTAATAGAAGGGAGGCGGGACTGAAGGAGGTGGTGGTCAAAAGCAAAACACTAGTGAGGAGGGAAAACAAGAAAGGAAAATGAAAAGCATAAATGGGGGAGGGGTAAGGATGGAGAGAAAGACAAAGATAGTAATCATAACTGTGAATGTGGATGGGATGAACTCTCCGGTAAAACAGAAATGGATAGCAGAATGGACTAAAAACCATAATCCTACAATATGTTGTTTACACGAAACACATTTAAAGTAGAACAATACGCAGAGTAAAGGTAAAAGGCTAGAGCAGAATATATTATGAATCAGCTGAAGTAAAAGAAAAAGAAAGGTAGCAATCCTCATCTCAGACAAAGCAAAAACAAAAATAGATCTCATCAAAAGAGATAAGGAAGGAAACTACATCCTGCTAAAAGGCACCATAGACAATGAAATAATATCATTACTAAATATATATGCACCAAATGGTATATAATCCAAATTTTTAGTGGAGAAGTTCAAGGAGTTACAGGAAGAAATAGATAGCAAAACTATATTAATGGGGGACCTCAACCTCTCTCGCTCTCTGAACTAGATAAATCCAAGCACAAAATAAACAAAAAAGAAATTGAGGAGGTAAATAGAATATTAGAGAAATTAGAGTTCCGCTTCTGGGAGCCAAGACGGTGGAATGAAAAGGTAGTCATCTCACTCTCCCCTATCAACCTCTGAAAACCCAGAAAATATCACCCCAGGAAAAAATAAAACCCTGAAACAACTGAACTAGAAGACAGAAAAGGAGCAGCAGTGCAGTAGCCCAGCAAACAGGTCTCCCAGTGCCTCAGCAAAAACAAGAGGCCCCAGGCCGATAAGTACCCTGTGGCATTCATCTGAAAGGAGGTGAACAAAACAACCTAAAGACTTCCTAAAGCCCCGACCTTGCTGATTACAACCCAACACCAGGTGAGCTGTAGGAGCCCTGGAGCCCCCAATTGCAATTGTGAAGAAATCCTGAATCCCAGGTGGTGGAGCAGGCAAACACCAACACCTGGACCTCCCAGTGCCTCAGTGAGGGCAGAGGAACCAGTGGAAACCAGCTCAGAAAACCACCTGAAGTCTCAGCAATCCACTGCAAAGAAATCTCCCGGTGCATTAGCAGAAAGGAGGGAGACAACACTGCAGGGGGCCCCAGGCAGATAAACATCCTGCAGCACCCATCTAAAAAGAGCTGAAGAAAGCTAAAGGAAAGGAAAAGCAGGCAACCTAGAATTGCCTGAAAGTTCCAGCCTTGCTGATTCCAGCCCAACACAAGGTACTCTCCCAGAAACCTACAGCCTCCAATTCCCAGCATAAGAGGCCCCAGAACACAAAGTCAGTGACCAAGACCTAGGCTCCCAACACAAGAACCTTGGGTCAGTACCCTCTGTGCCCCAGCAGGAGAGCTCAATCTCTTTAAAGGCCAGGGAATAAAGAAACACCATGAGTAAAAAGAAATGTACCATAGATTCATATTATAAGAAGAGTGAAGATCAAGACACAAATTCTGAAGAGGACAACATTGTCAACAAACACACATCTGCAACAACAAAAGGGAATATGAACTGGTCTGAAGCCCAAAAAGCCTTCTTAGAAGAGCTCAAGGAGGATTTTAATGGTCAAATGAGAGAGGTAGAAGAGTCCTTCAAAAATACAATTGACCAATTGGAAAAAAAAATACACTGAAGAAAACAAGTCCTCAAAAAACGCAATTGGCCAGTTGAAGAAGGAAGTACAAAATCTAACACAAGAGTATGCTGAAGGAAACAACTCCCTAAAAAACACAATTGGCCAGTTGAAGAAAGAAGTACAAAAACTAACAGAAGAAAGCAATCTGTTAAAAACTAGAATTGGACACATGGAAACTAATGTCTCTATGAGAGAGCAAGAATCAGTCAAACAGAAACAAAAAAATGAAAAAATCAATGAAAATGTAAAATACCTCATCAGTAAAACAACCGACCTGGAAAACCGACTCAGGAGAGACAATTTAAAAATTATTGGACTACCTGAAAATCATGATGAAAAAAAGAGCCTGGACAGTATCTTTCAGGAAATCATAAAGGAAAACTGCCCAGAAGTCTAGAACCAGAAGGCAAATTAACCACCAATCACCACCTGAAACAGATCCCAAATTGACAATGCCAAGAAATATTATAGCAAAATTCCAAAATTACCAGATGAAAGAGAAGGTGCTGCAAGCAGCCAGAAAGAAAAATTTAAATATCATGGAACCACAGTCAGGATTACACAGGACCTTGCAGCTTCTACATTAAAAGACTGCAGGGCATGGAACATGATATTCCATAAGGCAAAGAGCTTGGAATGCAGCCAAGGATCAATTACCCAGCAAAAATGAGCATCATTTTTCAAGGGAGGAGGTGGATATTCAAGACTTCCAAGCTTTCCTGATAAAAAGACCAGAGCTCAACAAAAAATTTGATCTTCAAGTACAGGACTCAAGAAGGACTTACAAAGGTAAATGGGACAGAAGGATACAATATGTTGTTAATAAGGGGGGGCTGTTTAAACCCCTACAAGGGAATATGAGACTTGCAACCCTTGAGAACTGTTTTTTATTACACCTTGTTAAAGGATATACATAAAGAGGGTGGATATTAGTTGACTTTGATGTAATGATAAAAAAAATCTAATCAATGGGTTAAATGGATCCAAATAACTGGATCAATCTAATCTTAGAAAAGGTACTGAGAAAGGAGGAGGCAGACAAGGGTAAATTACATTACAGGAAAAGACACAAAATCCTATTACAGCAGAGGGAAAGAAGGGGGGAGCATTGTTTGAACCTTACTCTCATCAGATTTGGCTCAAGAAGGGCATAATATAATCAGTTAGGTATAGAAATCTAACTTGCCCTATAGGCAGTAGGAGGGAAAAGGGGAAAAGAAAAGGGAGGGGAAAGAAGGGAGGGAAGCAGCAGTAAGACTAAAGGGGAAGAAAAGGGAAAGGGATAATAAAAGGGGAAGGGACTGAAGGAGGCAGTGGTCAAAAGCAAAACACTAGTGAAGGGGAGAAAGGAAAAAGGAGAAAGAAAAGCATAAATGGGGGAAAAGGATGGAGAAAAAGACACAGATAGTAATCATAACTGTGAATGTGAATGGGATGAACTCTCCCATAAAACGGAAATGGATTGCAGAATGGATTAAAAACCATAATCCTACAATATGTTGTTTACAGGAAACACATTTGAAAAAGAGTGACACATACAGGGTAAAGGTAAAAGGCTGGAGCAGAATATATTATGCTCAGCTGAAGTAAAAAAAGCAGGGGTAGCAATCCTGATCTCAGACAAAGCAAAAGCAAAAATAGATCTAATCAAAAGAGATAAGGAAGGAAACTACATCCTGCTAAAAGGCACCATAGACAATGAAGTAATATCATTACTAAATATATATGCACCAAATGGTATAGCATCCAAATTCTTACAGGAGAAGTTCAGGGAGTTACAGGAAGAAATAGACAGCAAAACTATACTAGTGGGGGACCTGAACCTCCCCCTCTGCACTAGATAAGTCTAACCACAAAATAAACAAGAAAGAAGTTAAGGAGGTGAATAGAACATTAGAAAAGTTAGGTATGATAGACCTCTGGAGAAAACTGAATGGGGATAGAAAGGAATATACTTTTTTCTCTCAGTACATGGCACATACACAAAAATTGACCATGTACTAGGGCATAAAAACCTCACAATCCAATGCAGAAAGGCAGAAATATTAAATGCATCCTTTTCAGATCATGATGCAATAAAAATTATATGTAATAAAGGGCCATGGAAAGATAGACTAAAAAATAATTGGAAACTAAATAATCTAATCCTAAAAAATGATTGGGTCAAACAACAAATCATAGAAACAATCAATAATTTCATTCAAGAGAATGACAATAATGAGACAACATACCAAAACCTATGGGATGCAGCAAAGCAGTTCTTAGGGGAAGTTTTATATCTCTAAATGCTTACATAAATAAAATAGAAAAAGAGGAGATTAATGAATTGGGCATACAACTAAAAAAACTAGAAAAAGAACAAATTAAAAATCCTCAACTAAACACCAAATTAGAAATATTGAAAACCAAAGGAAAAATTAATAAAATTGAAATTAAGAAAACTATTGAACTAATAAATAAAACTAAGAGCTGGTTTTATGAAAAAACCAATAAAATAGATAAGCCTTTGGTTAATTTAATTAAAAAAAGAAAGAAGAAAACCAAATTACTAGTATCAAGAATGAAAAGGGGAAGCTACCACCAAGGAAGAGGAAATTAAAACAATAATTAGGAATTATTTTGCCCAACTATATGCCAACAAATTTGACAATCTTAGTGAAATGGATACATATTTACAAAAATATAAATTGCCCAGATTAACCGAAGAGGAAGTAAAATACTTAAATAACCCCATCTCAGAAAAAGAAATTGAACAAGCCATTGATGAACTCCCTAGGAAAAAATCTCCAGGGCCAGATGGATTTACATGTGAATTCTATCAAACATTTAAAGAACAATTAATTCCAATACTATATAGACTATTTGGGAAAATAGGTGAAGAAGGAGTCTTACCAAATTCTTTTTATGATACAAATATGGTGTTGATACCTAAACCAGGAAGAGTCAAAATAGAGAAAGAAAATTATAGACCAATTTCTCTAATGAATATAGATGCAAAAATTTTAAACAAAATACTAGCAAGTAGATTGCAGCAACTTATCACAAGAATAATACACTATGACCAGGTAGGATTTATACCAGGAATGCAGGGTTGGTTCAATATTAGGAAAACTATCAGCATCATTGAGCATATCAACAACAAAACCAACAGAAACCACATGATCATCTCAATAGATGCAGAAAAAGCTTTTGATAAAATACAACACCCATTCCTATTAAAAACACTAGAAAGCATAGGTATAAATGGAGTCTTCCTTAAAATAATAAATAGCATATATCTAAAACCTTCAGCAAGCATTATATGTAATGGGGACAGGCTAGAAGCATTTCCAATAAGATCGGGGTGAAACAAGGATGTCCATTATCACCACTGTTATTCAATATTGTACTGGAAATGTTAGCTTTAGCAATAAGAGAAGAAAAAGAAATTGAAGGCATTAGAATAGGCAAAGAAGACACAAAACTATCACCTTTTGCAGATGACATGATGATATACTTAGAGAATCCTAGAGAATCAAGTAAAAAACTACTTGAAATAATAAACAACTGTAGCAAAGTTGCAGGCTATAAAATAAACCCACAGAAATCATCAGCATTTCCATATGTTACCAACAAAGCCCAACAGTGAGAGATAGAAAGAGAAATCCCATTTAAACTTACTATAGACATTATTACATTTTTAGGAATCTACCTCCCAAAACATACCCAGGAACTCTATGAACACAATTACAAAGCACTTTTCACCCAAATAAAATCAGAGCTAAATAATTGGAAAATCATCAGTTGCTCATGGGTAGGCCGAGCTAATATAATAAAAATGGCAATACTACCTAAGCTAATTTACTTACTCAGTGCCATACCAATCAAACTACCAAAAAAGTTTTTTATAGAGTTAGAAAAAATAATAATAGGATTCATTTGGGAAAACAAAAGGTCCAGAATATCAAAGGAACTAATGAAAAGAAATGCAGGGGAAGGTGGCCTAGCAATTCCAGATCTTAAATTGTCCACATCCAAAGAAAGAACTATGGAAGTCGAATTGCTCTCACTTTTTTTTTTACCTTCTGTTGAGTTTTGTTTCATCTTTCTGATGGTTCCTTGCATTGGTTTTAATTTTTACTTACAACTTCACTAATGTGAAAATATGTTTAATGGGTATGTAAATGGAAAGCCTGTATCAGATTGTGTGCCCGTCTTGGGGAGGGTGGGGGGGAGGAAAAGGGAGAAAAATTTTCAACTCAAAAGCATATGGAAAAAATAAAAAAAATTAAATTTAAAAAAAAAAAGAAAAATTAGATATGATAGTCCTCTGGGGAAATTTTCTATCACTGAATGCTTACATAAATAAAATAGAAAAATAGGAGATGAAAGAATTGGGCATACAACTAAAAAAAAAACTAGAAAAAGAACAAATTAAAAATCCTTAATTAAACACCAAATTAGAAATATTGGAAACAAAGGAAAAATTAAGAAAATTGAAATTTAAAAAAAACTATTGAATTAATAAATAAAACTAAGAGCTAGTTTTGTTTTAAAAAACCCAATAAAATAGATAAACCTTAGGTTAATTTAATTTAAAAAAAGAAAGGAGATAACCAAATTAACCAGTATAAAGAATGAAAAGGGTGAATCTATCACCAAGGAAGAGGAAATTAAAATAGTAATTAGGAACTATTTTGCCCAACTGAATGTAAACAATTTTTACAATCTTAGTGAAAAGGATACATATTTACAAAAATATAAATTGCCCAGATTAACACAAAGAGGAAGTAAAATACTTAAATAACCCTATCTCATAAAAAGAAATTGGGCAAACCATTAATAAACTCCCTAGGAAAAAATCTCCAGGGCCAGATGAATTTACAAGCAAATTCTATCAAACATTTAAAAAGCAATTAATTCCAATACTGTATAGAGTATTTGGGAAAATAGGTGAAGAAGGAGTCTTACCAGGATTAGAATAAAAGTAGAAAATTGGGAAAGAATTTTTACATCCAGTGTCTCTGATAAGGGCCTCATTTCTCAAATATATAGAAAATTAAGTCAAATTTATGAGAATACAAGTCATTCCCCAATTGATAAATGGTCAAAGGATATGAACAGGCAGTTCTTAGATGAAGAAATTAAAGCCATCTATAGTCATATGAAAAAATGCTCTAAATCACTACTGATTTGAGAAATGAAAATCAAAACAACCCTACAGTACATCACACCTATCAGTTTGGCAACATGACAAAACAAGAAAATGATAAATGTTGGAGAAGATATGGGAAAATTGAAACAGTAATACATTGTTGGTGGAGTTGTGAAATGCTCCAATCATTTTGGAGAGCAATTTGGAACTATGCCCAAAGGGCTATAAAAATGTGCATACCCTTTCACCCAGCAATAGCACTTCTAGGGCTATATCCTAGAGAAATCATACATGTGGGAAAAGGACCCACATGTACAAAAATATTTATAGTAACTCTTTTTGTGGTGGCAAAGAATTAGAAATTAAGAGGATGCCCATAAATTGGGGAATGGCTGAACAAGTAGTGGTATATGAATGTAATGGAATAATATTGTACTATATGAAGTGATGAAAGGGTTAACTTCCCAAAAACCTGGAAAGACTTATGTGGTCTGATGCTGAGTGAAGTGAGCAGAACCGGGAGAAGGTTGTACACAATAACAGCCATGTTGTGCAATGGCTAATATTGATAAACTTAACCTTTCTCAGAAACACAAGGGTCTAAGACATCTCCAAAGGCCTCATGATGGAAAATACTATCCACAAAGAAAGAACTATGGAGTTTGAATGCAGATCAAACCATACTATTTGCTATTTTTTTCTTCTGTTGTGTTTTGTTTCCTCTTTCTGGCGGTTCCTCCTATTGGTTCTAATTCTTACTTACACCATCACTAATGTCAAAATATGTTTAATAAGAATGTATATATATATATATATATATATATATATATATATATATATTATATATATATATACATATAGCCTATATCAGATTGCACACTATTTTGTGGAGGGAGGGGGACAAAAATTGAAAACTCAAACGCTTATGGAAGTGATTTTTCATAATTCAAAATAAATTAATAAAAGAAAAGAATGTACAATTGTAATGTACAGCAAGAAAGGATGTGTTCAAATTGTTATGTGCATATTCTTATGCTCGGAAAATAAATCATTAAGTGTTCCTTTTACTTTTCTTGTTCTGTCTGGAGAAACAAATTATTTTTGGTCAGTTTCAAATCTGAATTGTGGGAGTAAAAATGTCTCCTAAGTATTAATTTTCACACACAAAGAGATGTAAGAAGGTAAATAACTAGGGTATGTCTTTTCAAGTAATGTTTTGCATGGTTGAACTTTACCTATACTTAAGCTGCTTTAATAAACACATCCTTATTATCTATTGCTGGCAGAATCTTAATGTTCTCTCAGCATATATAAAGAGGCTTTGTTATCTCTCATCAATTTCTACAAGACACAACTGCACCATTAGTCTCATCCTATTGCTGTACATATCATGGAAGACTGATGTGATGGCATTACTTATTCTTTTAAAGTGCTGCTCTTTTAATTACTGGATGATGTTTTTGATTCATAGAGTGAAGAAGCAAAGTTTTTTTTTTTAATAGGATACTTTTCATTCAAGAGATAACTAGAAATGATTCCCCATCACTAGGACATATAAAAGATCTGTGATTAAGCAAAGGCTGCATGTTAAATTCTGTTTATTTTTCTCAGCTTTAACTTAGACTAGATTTATTTGAAATATTTAACATTCAGGGGTCAGTTAGGAGCAATTATATAGATACTTATTGTCCAACTGTGATCATGAGAATTTTTGTGCTATTATATAATGGTCTCATGTAGTCCTGTGAATAAAGTGTCACTCTTGAATTTGCTAAGATTTATGTTCAAGTAAATGGCCTCTGTAAATTACTCACTAAAGCAAGTAAGTGACCCTGAGCAAGTATTAATCAATGAACAAGTATTTATTAAATGCTTACTTGTGTCAGGCATTTATTAAATGCCTTCTATGTACTGAGGATATAGGGACAAAAAAATACACAGCCCCTGCCATCTAGGAGTTGTCATTGTATGGATATATATATATATATATATATATATATATATATATATATATATAACATATATATACATACACACTAAATTTAATATAGTTTTGGGGATTCTCTGTGAGGCAAGATACCAGAAGCTGGGAGAATTAGGATAAGCATCATATAGAAAGTATTGTTTGAGAGGATATTTGAAGGAAACTAGGGGTTCCAAAGGTAGAAGTCATGAAGCACATTTCATCCACTGGGGACAGTCAATGCAAAGGCAAAGATAGAGAATATGAAGTTTCCTATGTGAACAACAGCAAGAAAACCAGTTTAGATGCAGCATAATGTGCTTAAAGAGGGATGATTTATAACAAGCCTTGATAGGTGAATTTCACCCAAGTTGTGAAGGTCTTTAAAAACAATATAATCTTTATTTACCTCAAGTAACTTCCTAGCATTTACATATTGACTGGTCAATGGGTCCTCATCCATGTTGGTAGTGGGAGTTTATATACTCAAAGTTCTTTGTGTTGATGAAGTCATATATCCTACCCTTCACGTAATATATCATTTTAATAAAGTTAATCTGAGTTTCAAAAAAAACAATATTAATAATTGTTTCTGTTACTAGATATTTGCTAAATTGATTTTGTTTTAGGTCACAGTAATTCTGGAGATAACAAAGTATGTCATTGCTCCCTACATTGCCAGGGAGTTATATTCAAAGACTCTTTCAAATGGACTTTTATTGTTTTGTGGGTATAGTCCTTAAGTGAATGAGTAGCATCTATATAAATCAAGAGTTTCTTTGTTATGGCTAAGAAGCAGAAATCAATTTTGAAAATAAAGTAGGGCCTCTGTTAGCCTTCTGCAACTTATACCACTTCAGTGATTACATGTTAATTGATCTTTTCTCCTCTGTGAAAAGCCAGTCTAAATTCACAGTTTTCTCTAAGGATGTTATAATGAGAAATGCTTTTCTGTCTTTGAAAGTACATATTTTAAGAGGATCTTCTGAAAAAGATTTGAAAGTAACAGACTCCATGATTTCAAGTGTGAAGTTAATTTTCTCAATTATTTTATTCAAATCAGTCTTTGTGGGAATGGGGGATATGGCATTCACCAGCTTTAAAACTAAAGCTTCTTCAAGGGAAGAAGGAAAATATGCTGGAGTGTTCTTTTAAAGGGGAAACTGGGTCTTTATTTTCTTTGCTCCTATGAGCAATGGCAGTAGAAGGAAAGCTATCAAAAACTACCTCTCCCAGGTTTCATGTGAAAGAATTTAATTTGAGTACCTGATAGCATAGGTCTTCAAGTGTCTGACATTCTTGCCCCAGGGCAGTTCTCAAGAAATTTCCCTTTTGCCTGTCAATTGAATTTGGAATCCAGCTCAATTGGTTTCTTTTTTGAGAAAGGGCTAGTATTAAATGAAGAACCTTGCCTACCTGACCAGATTCAAGAGGTTAAATTGTCAAAATGTGGATGTTTGACATCCTTGAATCAAAACTGTCACATTTTATACCATAAAAGTTATATTCCCATAAAATGCTGCCCCTATTCTTGTTTGCAATAACATTTCACTATATTGCACTCATCCAGCAAAGTAAGTCCCTTTATTCTGTTTCCTCATTTGTAACGTGCAGGGATTGAACTAGATTATTTCTAGAATCCTTTTTAAATCCAAATTTATCATCACATAGTCTGAAGGGAGCATGATAGAAAATACCAGATTCCTTGCTGTCTCTAAAAGTGAATGCAAATATTATTTATTAGATGTGCCTCCATTATAATACCCTTGGCTGTCCTATCCATCAGTGAGAGTCTCCCTAACTCTCCCCTGTAATATTATTTTATCTAATGTTCCATGGAAGTAACTCATAATGTTAGGATATTCAGAAATGGACTTGTGGTTAGTTGTTGTCCTTTGTTCTCAAAGAAGTCCTAAATGACGTGACTATGTTAGAGTCATGTTACAATGCATCCAACTCTGGCTGATCAGACGAATATGAGCTTGGAATGCTCTACCAGTGGTAGGGCACAAATAGTCCATGTGAACATTTCAAGAGGATTCTCTACATTTGCACATCTGACATTTCTTTTAGCTATTTCAATTCTGCTTTGCTCATAGAACACAGCACGTTCCCTGATGAGGGCACACCATGCTGGGCAGTCCTGTGCCAGTTTCTCTCATGTCACGCAATCAACTCCAAAGTTCTTAAGAGAGACATTGAGAGTTTCTTTTATCTCTTCTTCTGACCAGTATGTGAGAACTTGCCTTATGTGAGTTCTCCATAAAATAATCTTTTACCCAAATATACGCTTGGCATCAGGATAAGATAGCAGACACTGAGGCCCTTTCTCAAATTAAACTGCTAAGCATTCAAACTCTACTGTAGAGGACACAATTAAGAGGGGCTGGCTGCACTGTTTGAAATGGACTTATACTTTGTAATAATATGTATGCCCTTTCACATTGTCATGTATATATACACGTACAATACATATATGAATTGTATATATGTATGCATGTATTATATATACACATATCTATATGTATACATACATATTCATATACACATCCATACATGCATATATATATTTGTGTGTATACATATATGGGTATCTTGCATATGTATGTGTGTGTATGTATATAATATATATATATATATATATATATATATATATATATATATATATATATATATATATATATATGTATATATATATATATATGTTTTCCCTGACATTCATGTTCTAGCATAAACAATTTGGAGAAAAATGCAATCTCATTTGAACTCCACCTCTATGTAAACATTGCAAGAAAAATGAAAATATTACAATGGAATCTAATAAATAGAAATAATAGACACTGGGATGATCAGTCACATCTAAATGCATTAATGAATTTACAAGCTAACCATGTGTCTTTATGAAAGATTCTTCTTATATAACACTGAAGTTCCTTATTAATGACACACAGGTACCTGATATTCTCTGTCAAGCTGCCTGCAAACTATGAGAAGAAAGATTTAGAGCTGGAAGAGATCTTAGAGGTCATCTAAGTTCATTTTGTAGATTAGGAAACTGAGGTCAAGGGAGATATAATAACTGTTTTTAAGGTCACACAGAGTCAAAGCCAAGATTTGAAACCAACTCCTTTGATTCGACTGTACTGTGTTGCCTTATATTCGACTAATATGGCTAGATATAGATAATCATTTACTTACCTATATTCAAAAACTGGCCTGAATGAAATGATTCTAGGAATTTATTTGCAATCAATGGAATTGTTCTGATAATTAATTTGCAAACCATTTTGATTATTTTTCATTTTAATAGCACAAGACAATGAAGAATTATATAAATGAATGAATTAAAAAGCATTTATTAAGTATTTGCAATATGCAAAGCACTGCGCTAAACACTGGGGCTAAAAATTAAAAAAAAAAAAGATTGTCCTTGCCCTCAAGGAGCTCATATATTAATGAGATAGACAATACAGAGAGATTTCAGCTACTAGTCACAGGGAAAGGTCACATGGATCTTAAGATGGAGTTGTAAAGCAGATTATTCTGCATCACCTTTAAAATAATTTCCACTAATAAAAATCATATCAGTTAGAGTTTTTGGGTGGTTTTTTATGTTGAACCATTGGATAGGACCCAGGATTTTGACGGCAAGGTTCAGTTACTTTAGGGTGAGGGGGGAAAGGTGTGCTGAAATGACCAGGGCCATTGGAATTATCTACTTGCTGGTGCTCAGCAGCACCAACAGCCTGTGCTACTGATGATGGCTAGGAGAGTAGACCCTTTCTTCACAAGGATTGCTTCCCTCAGTGATGGCTGTGAGGCCCAGTCCAGAAGCAGGCCTAGTGGTCTGGAGGGTTCTCCTATTCCCTTTTCTACTTAGGTGGTAATTTTCATGTCATCTAATTAGGTCTTTTAATTTTCTGCAAGGGAAAACTGAGGTCCAGAGAGAATTAAGACATCCGTCTATTGAAATTTCTGAGAAAGGACTCTAAACTCATGTTTCCCATCCCACCACTGCCAAGCATAATTTGAATTACTAATAAAGTGAATATGTTCATGATAATTTTCAATATATATTCATTATATATAACCTTTATAATGGATACTGATGTATCCATTGTTGTGTATAAAATGTTTAAAAAGAGTTTGAAAAAGTTATCCCTCAGAAGAACTCTGACTTGGAGGAGCAATATGATTCTAATTTTAAGACTAAAAAAGAAATGACTGAGAAAATTATGACAGGGGCACACAACAATTCAGGTTTAAAGGGAGGAATAATGTAAGGAGTTTGTAAAGAATCTAATTGACCAATCTGTTTTGTCTCCACAATGCAAATCATCTAATATAATTTTTTTGTTACCCTAAATAGACTGGTAGTTTCACGAACTGCACATCATGCTGCCTGTATTCTAGCCATCATCCTCATTTTTCTTCCACTGGAAACTTGAATTCCACCTCTAGGTCTCCCAGTTTGATAAAGGAGGCTTGTATCTTATTATGTCAGTGCCCTGTCTTCCTTGCCATTACCCTATTGTCTCATCATGAAGCCAGCTGTACCCCAAATTTTCTAGCACCTCCTAATGCTTTATCTTCTCTTTTTAGAATTTATGCTACTTAAGGGCAGGGACCTCTTGCTTTGTATTTTATCCTTAGCACTTAGCACAGCACCTGATATACAATATGTACTTAATAAATCTTCTATTTATCTATCTAGTAGTGTGGCTGTTTTTAGTACAGTAGTGACACTGTAAAATAACATTTAGGCAGCCCAAGTGTTACACTACAAGTGTATCATTGTACTGGTATCCCAGCATTATTAATACAACCAGAGGAATGCTTCCAATATACTATGGAAGTCCTCTGTGGAAGATTTTCAGAAATATATTCAGAGAAATTAACACCTATGCAATACAAAGCTTAACACACACATCTGTAACAGTAAAATGAATGATAAGACCTTTAGGAAGTATTTTTCAAATGTAAAATATACATAAGATCCAGGGCCCAGCACTTTCAAGGAGGGTATAGGATGACAAAGCTTTCTCATCAAAAAGGAAATAGAAGATTGTAGATGTTCTCAGAACAGTTGTTAAATAGATTAAAATCTTAGAACAATGCTTTAGAAACCAATAGATACTTCTTCACTTAGCAATAGTAAAGGCTGAGAGTAGATAAAACCCTTGTGGATGTATCAAATGCAACTAACATTAGTTTACCTCAGCCTATAAAATGGCTGAGTCAAGAGTAGACTCAAAATGCCCACCACGGGCATATATATATATATATATATATATATATATATATATAAAATTTGTCTCCAAAATAATAAATAAAAGAGAAAAATACCTTGACTTGACCTAGAACATTTTCTGCCAAAATCTTATAAAAATCATGAATAATAATAGCAATAACTGATAGCATATAATTATTTAAGGGTTGCAAATTGTTTTCATATGAAAATGTCCTCTTTTTCCCTTTTAAGGTCTTCAGGTTTTGGCTCAAGATTTCATAGTCTTCATAAATGTTTCCCAGCTTCCTTGTATTTATACTGTTTACTTTCCTCCTCCTTCCCCATTCCCCTCCACCCCACCAGCCAATGAATCACCAAATCACTGAGATCCAGTCACATTGGCCTCCTTGCTATTCCATAAGCAAGATATTCCCAATTTTGGCCTTTTCATTGACTGCCTCCAATGTGGAATTCGCTCACTCTTCTTCTTCACCTCCTTGGTTTCCTTCAAGATTCAGCTAAAATTTCACCTTCTAGAGGATACATTTCCTGATGCGCTTTTAATCTAGTGCCTTCCCTTTATTGATTTTCTCCAGTTTTACCCCACAGATAGGTTGTTTTACTACATAGATATTTGAATGTTTTTTCTCCTATGAAACTGTGAGAGCGTTGAGAAAATGGATTTTCTTTCACCTTTCTTTGTATCCCCAGCACTTAGGACAGTGATTAGCAAATAGTAGGTATTTGACAAATGCTTATTGACTGACCAGAAGTTAGAAGTAGTCATAAATTTCAACAGTTGTTGGGGAATCTTCACATACAATTCAGAATTTATAGTCTGGATTTATAATCAGGAAAGACAGCAGCCCCTTCTGTTGTTTTTGTCAACTAGTATTACTATACACAAGGGAGGTAGTGTAGGTATTATTATCCCCACTTATCAAATGGAGAAACTTAAGTTCAGAGAAATTAAATCAATTACCTCTGTTCACACAATTGATCAGAGGAAAAAGCAGGAAAAGTCTCACTTGAGTCACAGTCTGATGTTCTTTTCAAGATACCACATTGAGACTCCAAGGATCCGGAATGCCTGCAGGATCCATGGCAGAATTAAAGTATATTAATATTAGAATCATCATTGCAATGTCCATGAAATTAAATTCGTCTACTTGTGATCCCATTAGATGATCACTTCATTGGGCGTATAAAACCACAGTATATATCTCTGAAATATAAATAATGTATATTATCTATTATGGCCACTCTAATAGCTACTGGAAAAGCACTAATTTAATGGAATAATTTTACATTATTATTATAGAAAGAATGTTGCCCAACATCAAAATACCAAGTAAGAGAGATCTAAAAATAATAATTAAAAATCAGCAGAAAATAATATTTAGACAATTTGTTGTAAGGTTACAATATCCTCTATATGCTGTTCCTGGAGGAATAGAACACATTTACAGCAATTAAATAACACTCTATTTTATCTCATGTTAAGGTGATGGGGTGGGAGGTAAATCTATTTCAACAATCAGCTGCAATTATTGGTCCATTATCCTAGTTTCCCTCTGAGAATTGCTGTGTGATCTTAGACCCCCTTGTCCACATGTCCTACCAGATGCTCCATTCTTAAAGCAGTAATCATTATGATGTAATGGAAAGAAGGAACTATTATGGCAACCCTAGGATAAAAATAAAGCAAATAAAATGCATTTTGCCTCAGAAGAGTTGGTTCTATTAGCAGAATTAATAATATTATTCTATAAATTGATGCAATAGACATATATATATGAAATATGAAAACTTGATTCCAATTTTAGGAATAGAGTTTCATCATTTTTGTGGCTGAAAGGCAAATTATAACAGCCAATACAATAAATTAATGTCCCCTCATTCAAAAATGATTTCTTGTAAAAATCATGTAAAATATCGTGTAAATTATATAAATATCATGTAAATCATATAAAATTATCATGTAAAAATACTATATTACATGCCATGGGGAATATTGAAATCAATAAAACAATGTCTCTGATTAAAGGAGTTCACATTTTAATAATAGGCATAGGACAAAAATATTTTATAAAAATATTTTGTATGTGATTAGTTCTATATATATACATATATATATAGATGGCAGAAAGTAATATGTAAGTTTAGAGCAGCTGGGTCCCAGAATGGATAGAACGTCAATCCTGCATTAGGAAGAGTGATCTTCTTGAATTCAAATCTGGCCTCAGACACTTACTAGCTGTATGACCCTTGGCAAGTCACTTAAGCCTGTTTGCCTCAGTTTCCTCATCTGTAAAATGAGCCAGAAAAAGAAATGGCATGCCACTACAGTATCTTTGCAATGAAAATCCTAAATGGGGTCATGAAGAGTCAGACATGATGGAAAAACTGAAGGTAGAGGGAAGAGTTAGAGGGAAGTTTCCCTCGTAGATCTGATTAAGAGAAACATCATCAAGGGGGTGGTAGGGAGTAGAATTTTATAAGAGTTTTCCAAGTTGAATAAGATTTTCTTTCAACAAAGAATAAATAGGGAAGGCATTCAAGACAAAAGGGACTGGGTCAGTAAAGGGTCAGATGTAGCAATGTTAGAGTGAAATGACTCTTACTTTGTGACTCTGGGCAAGTCATTTAGCTTCACTTATCTGTAAAATGGGAATTAGACCAGAAGGATGATTCAGAAGGTTCTTCCTAGCTTTAACAACCATCTTCTGACAGCATTTGAACCCCAAACAACCCTAATGGGGATGGTAAAATTGTTCCCATTTTACTAATAGGAATCAAAGTCTCAGTGAAATGAAATTATTAGCCCCAAGCTAGAAAACAAAGCTTTCAAATGGGACTGTCCTAAGGGAAGTTTCAAACATTGTGCAAAGATATCTTCAAATTAAATATTCACACAAATCATTGTTTTGACTAATTACTTTTCCATATGATTTTAAACTTAAATTAATCATGCTATTCCAGTCATTAAACTACAGATTTCAACTCTGTGAATCTATGATGACATTATTTTAGCAAATAAAAAGGTTTTTTTCTACAGAACTCTTTCAAAAAAACCTTAAGACTTTATTTTCATAACATAACTGTAGCTCTTCATTTACACTAATAAAGTAGAAAAAAAATTGTTAGGATCAGAAAACTAACCCTATTGTTGTTATTCAATTATTTTCAGCTGTGTCTGACTCTTCTTGACTCTTTTGGGGGTTTTGTTGAAAGATATTGTAGTGGCTTGCCAATTCTTTCTCCAGCTCATTTTACAGATGAGGAAATTGAGGCCAACAGGGTTAATTGACTTTGCCTAAGGTTACAGAGTTAGCAAGCATCTCAGGACAGTTTTAACTCAGGTCTTCTTGACTCCAGGCCTGGTATTCTATCAACTGTGCCATCTAGCTGTCCTATCAACATTGGTATAGTATAGGGGTTTTTTTTTTTGATGTGGAACATAAAGTTTAAGCTATACTTTGTAATCAAAGTTTTTGCTTGTCCCCATTCCTTCCCTTTCCTTTTTTTTGTTTTTTTTAAATTTATTTATTTTTAGTTTTCAACATTTACTTCCACAAGATTTTGAATTCCAAATTTTCTCCCCATCTCAACTCTCCCTCCACCCCAAGATGGTATGTATTCTGAATACCCTTTCTTTTAATCTTCCCTCCCTTCTCTCCCCCCCCCTTCTCTTATCTACTTCCCTTTCAATTTTCCTGCAGGGCAGGATAGATTTCTATACCACATTGCCTGTATATTTTATTTCCCTGTTGTATGTAAAAAAAAAAAAGTTCACATTTGTTTTTAAAATTTTGGGTTCCAAATTTTCTCCCTTTCTCTCTCCCCACCCACTCTCATTGAGAAGGCAAGCAACTCATTACAGGTTATACATGTGTAGTAATGCAAAACACTTCAATAGTAGTCATGATTTGAAAAATTAAGTATATTTTCCTTAATCCTATCCCATCCATTTATTCTATTCTCTCTTTTGACCCTGTCTCTCCTTAGAAGTTTTTGCTTCTGATAACCCCCTCCCTCAATCTGCCCTCCCTCCTATCATGCCCCTGCTCTCTTGTCTCCTTCCCCCCTTATTTTCCTATATGGTAAGATAGATTTCCATACCCAATTGAGTGTGTATGTTATTGACTCCTTAGGCCAAATTCCATGAGAATAAGATTCACTCATTCCCTCTCACCTACCTTTCCCCACCACTGTAAAAGCCTTTTCTTGTCTGTTTTATGTGAGACAATTTACCCCATTCTACCTCTCCCTTTCTCCTTCTCCCAGTACAATCCTCTCTCATCCCTTAATTTTATTCTCCAGACATCAACCCTTCACCTTTAACTCACCCTGTGCCCTCACATTAAATTGGAAATTGTAAAAATCAAAGTTGAGATTAATAAGATTGAAAGTAAAAAAAAAATACTCTTTTCTTTTTTTTTTTCTTTTGATCTGTTTCTTCTTTCACAATTGTGACTAATATGGAAATATGTTTTGAATGATAGCACATGTATAATGTATATCAAATTGCCTACTATTTTAGGAAGAGGGGAGAGACAAAGGGAGAAAAATTTGGAACTCAAAATCTTGTAAAAATAAATGCTAAAAATTGTCTTGACATGTAATTGGGAAAAATAAAATACCATTAAAAAAGTTATCTTCTTTTTCAGTTTCCTTATTAGTCTCCTCCTATTTTTGTTTCTTTTTAATGCAACAATGACCTTTATTTCTTTTCTAGTTATAGCATCATCATTATTACTATTTACTTTATCTTGACTGATCCCCACCCATTTGCATATACCTCCCCATACACACTATTTAAGGAATAAGCATAGGCACAGAAAATAAATCATCACATTGGCCATGACCAACAGTATATATCTCAATCTCAAACCTGAGTACCTCCTTTCTTTGTCAGGTGGTGAGTAACATATTTTATTATTGGTCCTCTGAAGTCATGGTTAGTTAGTATTTCTAACCAGCATTCTTAAATCTTTCATTTGTTTTATAATACTATAATAATTGGTAACATTATCTTCTGATGTTGCTCACCTTGTACTACAGCAGCTCATACGTCTTACCAAATTTCTCTGAATCCATCCTTCTTGTCATAATATCATTTCAGTAATATTCCAATAAATTCACATATCATAGTTGTTCAGCCATTATTCATTTGCAGAGTAGAGTAACGGGCACTAAATTTGCTTCCAGTCTTTGCTTCAATTAAAACTGATACTCTAAATATTTTTGTACATGTATGTATTTTTACCATGTCTTTGATCTCTTTAGTGTTCAAGCCGAGTAGTAGTATTTGGGAACAGTTCTAATTTACTTTCCAGAATATCTGAACCAGTTCACAGGTGGGCAAAGAGTATATTTGTGCTTTTTTTCTTTCTTCTACATGCGTCACCTTGCAGAATTGCCATTTTAGAATTCTGATTATTTTTTGGCCAACCTCATCAGTGTCAGCAGGAGACTCAGAGATTTGGAACATTTTATATGGTCATAGATAGCTTGGGTTTCTTCCTTGGAGAATTCCTATTCATTTCATTTGAATACATATGCATATATGTTGTTAGGAATTGCTCTTCTTATTTATTTGGATTATTTCCTTATATGTCTTGGATATCAGACTTTTATCAGAGGAAAAGAAAAACTTGCTCCCAAGATTTTTTCCCACTCAACTTTTTCTATTCAAATTCTGTGTTGATTTCTTCAGTGGAAAATATTTTCAATTTTGTGAAATCAAAATTGTGTTTTATCTTCTGTGACCCTTTATCACTTATTTAGTTATTAACTCATCCCCTATCTACAACTGTAAAAAAGGTTTTCATTCCTTGCTTCTCCAATTTTTTTATAATATGAACTCATATACAGTTGAGTCTTTTCAGTCATGTCCAACTTTGTTATGTCCCTATTTTGGGAGTTTTCTTGGCAAAAATGCTGGTGTAGTTTGCCATTTCCCACCCCAGTTCATTTCACAGATGAGCAACTGAGGAAAACAGGATTAAAAGACTTGTCCAAGGTCAAACTGCTAGGAAGTTTCTGAGGCCAGATTTGAACTCATGAAAGATGAGGATTTTTTTTTATTCCAATCTCTTTTCACTGTACCATCTACCTGCCCTAGGTGTCACAAATTAATTTAGAGTTTTTTAGAGTTAATGGTTTGAGGTCTTAGGCTAAATCTAATTTCTACCAAAATATGTCTTTTTCTAGCAGAATGTGTTTATCAAAAATGAGAACTTCTCCTAGTAGTTGAGGCCTTTGGGGATTTTTGAATACTATAGTATTATATTTATTAGCTTCTGTATATTGTATAGCATTCTTTGTCAATGACAGGCTTCTTTTTCAGCTAGTATTAAATAATTTTGATGATTACTGTTTTGTACATGGATTTATCTTTACTGATAGACCTTTTTTCCTACTTCAATATTATTTCCTTGAATTTCTTGACCTTTAATTTTTCTGCAGATTTACAAATCAATTCTTTGGTAGTTTAACATATGACACTAAGCCAACTAATTTACCAGGTATTTTCATCTATATCAGCAATAGCTATGACCCAAAACCCCATAATTAATATTGGGAAGGCAAAGACAAAAATTCACACAGATAGAAAAGATACATATGGTTTGAAATCTGTACCACTAGAGGAAGCACCCACATTGATGAGATCATGGATCCTTTGAAATATTAAAGGAGATCTTTGGACTGGGAAAGATAAGTAGGAAAAAATATGAATTATTGCATTATATGTTGCTCCTCTCCAGTGTATGTATGTGTGTAAACTAGAAGAATAGTTTCATGGTATGAACATTATATGTGTATTCAGAATATCTGAGTTCAAATCTCTATTCTACTATTTCCTCCTCTTCATGACTCTGATCAAGTAACTTAACATTCTAATCTGTTAAATGGGGGATTAGACTAAGTATCCTCTTAAAGTCCTTTCTTTCATTCCCTATGATTCCATATAGCATATCCTATGAGGCATAAAAAGTAGAAGAGCTCTCCATAATTTTAAGTTCCATGGTCACAAACTAATTTTGTTTTTATATCCAGAGAGAGTTTTGATGATTTTAGAAAATAAATAAATTAGTCTATGTAAATGATCCCTAAATACATCAATTTTCAGTCCTTTGAATACTTAGTAGAATATGAGTCCAGTGGCTAAAAAGTCTCTAGGTGTAAAACCAGTCCCAGATATCATAGTTTTATACATTTGACTTTACTTCAGGAATTTCCTCCCCAAATGTTGATCCAATTGAGTCAAAATTTGTCCCTTGAGCCAGCATTGTTCAGTCATTATAAAATGGCAGTGGCTTCCAGCATATATTTTGCATCATTTTTGAGGAATCCAACAGTTTTCATATTTTAATTTTAATGCTACGATTGATCAATTTTCCCCCCAAAGAAGTGTACTAACAAGAATGTATCAAGTCAAATAATCAGATAGAACACTGAGACATTTCAACTAATCAACAACTTTCAGGGGTGGTGATGGTGGTGGAAATAGTATTTCTTTTTCCTGTTATTTTAAAACATTGTTCAAAAGTCTCTCATGTTAATTCATTTTTTCAAAACTATATTTTTATAATTTATGCCAAAATATAAAATTAATCCAACTGTCATAAAATTTGTTATTTAATGAAATTAATTTTAATATGTTTTCTTGGCAAAATATGCCAGACTCAATAGGCAATTATTATCAGCATACAACATAGTCAGAGGGAAATTTATTTCTCAATAAGACAAATCTTGACTTTTTTTTGAATCTTTATACTTTGACACCTTTTTAAACTTTGATTTTAGTCCTTAGTCCCATAGAGATGAGTAATAAACATTAAATACAATATTTCTTCATATTAATTTTAGACAGATTTGCATAATATCTCAATACCAATAGATCTCATTTCTTCTCTTTTGATAAGCGTAATACAAATCATTTCATGAAAAGAGAAGTTAGAGGTGAATTCAAATGATTCCATCATATTCCTTTGATTGGGCACATAGACAATTTGTTATTTTAGCCTAATTTCTGCCATCAAAAATATGATGAAGAGTTTTCTAGGATATTTTCGCATACAATCATGTAGCATATGATGACTTGTATTCAATGTTCAGAATTATTTCACTCAGACCTTATGTGGCAAGACATCCTATTCCACCTTCAAATAATAATGCAAGGATATACTGCAAACCAATTCCCATGCCTCTTTTCTTCTCCCCTATAATATATCTTACACATGGATGCCAAATTAATCTGCTTAATATACAGCCCTTATCACATCACTCCCCTATTTAATAATTTTCAAAGGCTCTCCATTACCTGAATTAAGTACAAACAATTTAGCATAACAAAAACTATGCAATCTGTTTCCAGCTTGTATTTCCAACCTTATTTTAGGACTAGTACTACAATAAAAAGTGATGCAGTGAATAGAATGCTGGCCTTGAAGTCAGAAAGACTCATCTTCCTAAATTCAAATCAGATACTAACTACCTGTGTGACTCTGGGGAAGTCACTTAACTCTCTTTGCCTCTGTTCCTCATCCTCATAGCAAGCCACTCCAGTATCTTTGACAAAAAAAAATGGTGTCACAAAGAGTCAGACATGACTGAAACGACTGAACAACATGACAGTAATTAATAACAACTTGTATTTATGTAGTACTTTAAGGTTTGCAAAGCTCTTTGAAATATTATCCCATTTTATCCTCACAACAACTCCAGAAAGTAGGTGTTATCCCCATTTTACATATGGGGAAATTGAGGAAAGCAGAATTTATGTTTTTTGTCCAGGGTCATATAGCTAGCACATATCTGAAGCTGGATTTAAATTCAGTTTTCCTGACTTCAGGTCCAAGACTTTACCCACTGCTCTACCTCGCTATCACCCATTGTGTCCTTTCTTAATAGCTTTTATCTGATCCAAATCCATTAATCACCAGTCAAATAAGTGTATTTCTCATTTTTCTGCCCCCTTGACTTTACTCATGTTATTTTATCTATGTAGAATGCCCTGCATAACCCCCCAATTATATCAACTCTAAATCTTGAAAATCAGCCTTTTCCAATAAAAAATTTTATTTAAATACCACTTAGCTGAAAGTATTCTCATGCTATTTTGAATATTCAAAATATTTTGTTTTTATCTCTTTTATGTTTTTGCATGTTTTATACATAATACTTACTTGATATTATAATTATTTATATGCGTGTGTTATTCTGTCTTCCCATATATATTTACATGTAAGCTGAAGCTGCTTCAGGACAGACTCCTTTTTTGCTTACGTATCTTTGTATTCTCCGTGTCCTCTAGGCCATATCTAGGATTACAATCAATATTAGTTACCTAAATTTATTTGCATTCAACCAAAGAACTTCTTTCTGTTTCACTTGATCCAAATTTGTTTCTAGTATGTTACCAATTACCAAATAGAAATTTTAGAAGCTTCAGAATATTACTTTATTTCAATAATCCATTGTATTATTCTAATTCCATGCTGAAATTAATACACATAGAAATATAGTCATAATTATTGATGGCATGCATTTGCAAAGATTTATTATTATGGTGGAATGTAAACTTCTTTAAGGCAGAAACAGTGTTCCCATGTTGTAAAACAGTATCTTGTTTCTACTCAACATTGTTACATGTTTCTAGACCAAAGCAGCCCTTCCTGACCACCACTCCTCTAGATGTGTTGCATTCACTGTGGGCAGAGGATATCTACTTGTTTTTATTTGGACCCCCTAGTCTTTGCTTGACACACAATAAATGCATAATAAATTCATTAATTATCACAAGTGGAAATATGCATAGTACAGTCTTACATATATATATATATATATATATATATATATATATATATATATACATATATGTATGAGTGTATGTATGTGTGGTTTGTAGGTATCTATGTGTGTGTGTGTGTGTGTGTGTGTGTGTGTGTGTGTGTGTGTACACGCATTTAATTGGAATCTTTTTGGGGCTGGGTAGGAGAGATGGAGAAAAAATAAAGTAAAAGGGCAGAAAACAAAAGAAAACCTAGAAGGAAGCAAAGAAAAGCTGAGTAACTTTGAAAATTATGTGTAGTATTTATTATATAGGTTTTGTTGAGATGGAAATCTATTGTTTTATATGAAATCTTTTCATGTTCTGCTGTGTACATGGAAATATTCTATTTTCTTTTCTTTTATCATTTTGAATTTAAGTTTAAGAATAAAACATTTATTTTTTTAAGTTAAGAAAAATAAATTCACTCATTCATAGGTGCTTAATAAATGCATTGATTGATTGAAATATATTTCCTAAGAAATCCTTATATTTTGACTTTCCTTTAATTTACATAAGAAAATTACATATTAGTGTCATTTTTTTTCCATGTATTCCCTAAGTTTTAAATTTATCATTATCCAGTCTGTGGAACACTGACACATTTTACTGAAACTTTTGGCTTTTCAGTTTTTCCAATATTTTCTTTGCCTGTAGATATTTGAAAACAATATGACTTGGTATGTACAGCATTGAAATGTAATGTTAGGACCTCGCCTTAAACCCAAATCACTCTGTCTCTTATTGACTGGCCAACAATAGGTCCTAGGCCAACCCTCATTTGCTCATTGTTTGGGCACATATGGCTCAGAGTGAGTGTAAATGGCAATTGTTTCTACTTTGGCCAGAAATCCTGAAGATCTCCTCCCAGACTGATTTATTTTTGATTAGGTAAAAGAGGCCATTCTTTGCCTCATTTCTTACCCAGCCATAATCACTGAATGGGTGTTACCTCAGACAAACTTACACCTGGGAAAGACTTTAGCTTAAAAAGGCCACTACAACTGGGGCCATCTCTAGTCCTCATTTTCTATATCTTGTCACTGGACCCAGATGGCTCCAAAGAAGAAACTGAGTCTAGGGACTTTGCACAGTTCTGCCTCACTTAAATCCAATTCACTTGCAAGTCATGACATCATCTTCCCAATATCATGGTCCTCTTCTATGAAGGACAAACAATAATAGCAAGGAAAAATAATGTTAGGAAGACCTAGATTTGAATTTAGTCTTCCACATTTGTCAGCTTTTTGGGTATGGGTAAGTCATTTAACCTTTTTTTTAAACCTCAGTTTCCTCTTCTATAAAACAGAAATAATATACCTGTAGCACCTATTTCAGATGATTGATATGAGTCTTGAATGAGAATATGTGTGTAAAACACTACAAAACTTCAATTCATGACGCTCAAATGGATATATGTTCTTATAAAATTGAAAGTTCCTTTGAATCATGAAGATTGAGACCAGCTGATGCCTGCTCATCCTTATGATTCTAGTGTATGTCCTGCCGTAAGGTTGTGATAGAAGGTTCACCCAATACACTAGAAGCCTTCCTTACTTTCTCCTGACATTGCAAAAGTACCAGTAGAACACAAGACTGTTTGCTTGTTATCCCTTACCACATGGCCAGCCCATATTCTCTTCCTATCAGATTTATTTGATATGTTTTGACCCTTTTCTTCTTCAAAGTTCCTGCTATATAGTATGCATCAAATTTCTAATGTCCACTATGTCCTGCTCCACTTTATTCAGTGTGCTATTCAGTTTAAATTGTTCAAATATTAATGTATTTTATGTCCTGATGCCATATAGCAATACGTGAAAGCACCGTATAAGTATTAACTATGATTGGTTTTCATGCCCAGGAGCTGAAATTCCACTCAAAATTTTTGCTATCATCTTGAAAATGCCACATCTTTTGGTCTAGTTTATGAATCCAGCACCTAACAGAGTTCAGTGGATAACATAGATCTTTCCACAATTCTAGAAACTAAGAAGGAGCCCGGCTCTGTTCCTCTTTTCTGGGGCCATGCAAGCTCATCTTCACCCCACCTTTCTCTCACCTTCCTTTTCACCTTTTGCTCAATGATTTGCAATCAGATCCATACTACCACTACCTCTAGAAAGCCCTACCAATTGGCTGCCTATTTCCCTCAATGCCTTTGTCACTTATCATATGATAATTCCTTTCCCTCACCACCGCTCTGTTATATATTATATCTCCCTCATTAGGACATTAGCTCTTTTCTTCTGTGTTTATAACTTAGCACAATACTTGGCACATAGTGAGTGCTCAATAAACACCTTTCATTAATTAATAAAAGTTTATTTATTGAATGTATCCTTTAGGAATGAAGCCAGAGGAAGGGATGGAGAAACTCATAATTCAGGAATACTAATGCACACATATATTTTAAAACTATTTTATTCCTTTGAGTGAACTCAGAAACACTACAATATTTGACTGCAGAACACAGTCTGTTTGCCTCCGCCAAATGCTAATATCAAAGTTTACTCATGAGCAGAGGAAATATAGGCAGCCATTGATGTGATATGACCAGAAGTTGGTTTATATGGGGAATATTGCAGGAATGTGAGGATTTATTATTCATATTAATAACAAAGAGTCATCCCAAACATATCAGTGTTTTCAGTAATCACAATTGTTAAGCACTGAATTACACTGGCATTAAAGCGGTTTGAAACTTGATTGATAATTTATTCAAAATACCCTTTTTGATTTTGTTGATTTTGCATAGTGATTTTCTTTAGTGAAAAGAGAGCTGGAAATTTCTATTTCCTGATATGCTTGTGAATCAATAAATAAAAGGATGCTCAAGTGTCTACTTGAAGAAAAACCCAACTCACATAAATATTTAAATTGCTTCATAAGCAAAATTTACCATTTAAATAAATGATAGACATCTAGGTGACTCTCAAACATAGTAACATAAATTACTATTTTTCCCTCCCTCCACAAGGCCAAAATACTCTGTAAATCTTTCAAAACAGGGGTGGAGGGGATATTTAAAAAAACATTTCTTCCGCATCCCTGTTAATAAATAAATCCTCCTGGAGAATATAGCAAAGGACCTATAACAATATGAAAAAGAAAAGGCCATAGCTTGTTTTTTTTGTTTCTCTTGCCTTTGCAGATCCCTCTCAACTGCTATAATTGTACTAACAGATTCATCTTAAAACTATTTTAACTTATTTTGTCTCTAAGTCATTTCAGCCCCAAGGGTAATCATGCTTCTTTCTCCTGAGTGGACCTACTTCTTCCTCCAAAGCTTGCATTTTGCATTTTCATGTTTACCAATCAATTGTGTTTCTTAAGAACTCAGTGGAACTTTCCTGCAATATTGTCAAGTTGCTGAAAAGTTAATATCTACACTTTTGAATCCAGTTGTCAGGGACACTGTTATGTAAAGACTATATTATGCCATTTATTCACCCTGAGAAATTATGACTTATTCACCAATTACACCAATTTTGAGCTATCTTTCCCCTTCTGACAACTTCTTTTCCATTCTTCCAGATTTGAAACTTCACTTTTTTCCTCTCATCCAGATCATCACTAATATTAAATATGGAACCTAATACTCTGCCCCTTCTCTAGAACTTTCATTTCTTGGTAAATCCCTTAGTAAATACCTCCAAACAACACAGCTTCTCACAATCAGAAAATTGTTTATATCATTTGGAAATTGTTTTACACTAAAACCTACTCCCATGTTGAGTTTGTAACATTACAGTCACTGTTTTTAGATATGAGCACCTGAACTTCTTTATGAATGTTACTTTGAAACATCGATAATCTATAAAGTCCCAATGGTGGACTCCCCTCCTCACAAGGGAAATTTGCCAATTTGGAGCAACTTTAATGTTTATATCACAAAATTCACTACATTTGATCTGTTATAAAAGTACAAGTGCACTTTTTAGGTTCTGGATTTCACTGGCAAAGAAAGTGTTTACTCTTTCTACACATCAAAGTTATATAGTAATTTCTGTACATTAGAATGTACATTCTATGTATTAATGCTACATAGTAAAAGTAATTTCAATTTGGTAATGGAACTGAAGATGGGGTGTGCAGCCACAATGATGTGAAAAGGAAGCTTTACCCGTGTTATTATTTTAAAAGTCACAAATCAAAACCTATGTTACTTTTCCTTAAGCATGCAGCTCAGATTCATCAGATGATATAGTGTGAAAAGAGGAGTGAAAATGATACCACTTTTCCCCCATGGAACTATGATTAATGGGACTTTCAAATAGCCAGAAGAGCAATGGGATAGAATCTCAGATAATTTTCTTATTAGACACAGTTTAGGCTGACACAGTTATGTCTTTATGATTACAAACTTGTCTGCATCAAAAAATTGATCATTAAACCATAAGGATGTTACAAAGTATAGCCATAGTACACAAATTTCTTGAGATAAAGGGGATAAGCAGAGACAATATACTACTCCTTTGATTATGTTCTGGCTCATGAGTGTTTTTAAAGACATCAACACTAACTGCCTACACACACATACACACACACACATATATGTGTATGTGTGAATATAATATATTATATATATGTATATGTATACATATATATATAATATATACACACATGTATACATGTATATATGTATATATATTTTTTTTTCTCAGTTTAGATAGTATTATGGAAACACTATTAGCTCTTCAATTCTTCAGTTCCATTATGCCAAAGACATGGGACCAAGTGTCAGAGAGTAGTAACTTAGCTACCAATTACCTGTGTGACTTTGGAAAAAGTTGCTTTCCTTTATTGGAAAACTCTAAAATGAAGAACTGAACAAAAAAATCTTTAAGGTCACTAAATCTTATGATCCTGTAATTCACTGAATTTAGGCCTAGGCTATGTCTACATGACATGCCTACATAAAGAAATAGTTCCATGAAGCTCAGACTCTTTGTGTCCCAGAAATTTACTTGGTTATAAATTTTGCTCCAAATATATCTCAGTCTTCACATTTGTGACTAGGTTAATTGTTAATCAGTAACAGCTACTACTTTTTTCTACCCTATATCTCACAACATAGCTATCTGGATATCTATTGCTTTTTCTACCATAGTCCTGAAATAAGGCATGAAAAACCCAATCTAGATATAACAGATTATTTACATTTTCTTATTCATAACACAAACATCTCAAAAAAGTCCTAATTTTCAAACCTCTGTAGGGTAGAAATTATCCATAAGAAAAAACAAATAACAAACAAACATTATGTCAGCTTCCATATTCTAGGATATCAAGAACCCAAATTTAGTTTAAAAAAAAAACAACCTTAGGAACAACAGAGAAGCCTAATCTTTAATCCTTAATTAACTTACTCAATACTTATGGCCCTACCAGCCTCCACTTTTGTCAGGGCTACAAGAGGGAATCTACAGGATCAGAACAGAACTCAACTCTGCATACCATCCCCCTGGTGCCACCAAAAAAGCAAAAGGAAGAATCTTGCTCTGGATAGGACAGCAGTGTAGCAGTTCTCTGTTCTATAACAGGACTCAGCCAAAGAATTGAGGATGATAGGGAACTAAGGCAGAATGCCAGCATGTGTAGCATTCCATTTTACCTGAAAGAAAGACATCAATATCTGATTGGGATCAGTTCTCTCCTTCACAGAAGTAACTTGGGGCAGAAAATAAGACTTGATTAATATTAATTCCACAGCTGGGGAAGAGGAGACAGATTTGAGATCCAGCCTCTGAAATATCCTTGATCAAAGAGGAAGGAGTCATACAGTGATTAATAGGGGAATATAAAAGAAAAAGATTATAAATATCAAAGATTTCAGAAGGAAGAAAACTCAGAGACTTTTACTACAAGAAGATATATTATTAGAAAATATTTTAATAACAGAAGAGAATATAATATCCAGTTTGGTTAAACAAGAACAGACTTCTATGAATAAATATTCAAGACCAAGGAAAATATATCAACACCTGAAAAAACAGAGGATTCTATGGATTCCCAAGAAAGGATAGAACTTTCAGCAATATGTTCCCAAATGATTTTTAATTATACAAATTATGAAAGCTAAATTTATAGTCTGAATACAAAATATCAGTTGAACTGAAAAATCTGTAACCATGGTGATAAACTTTACCAAAGAAACATATATACACACAGAAATCTGTATGATTTCTCAAAAGATATAACCACAACAAGGATTTTGATAATAATCCAGTCATAAATATCCATCAGGGCATGTATTAGAGAGATTCATATTCACCAATGGCATTTAATACTCTCCAACATAGACTGCAAAGGGAAGTTATGAATGCTGAGGTCTTCCATGTACCAATGACCTTCCTAAGTGTGATCTAAAATTGTAGGATCAAAGGATCTTTTATTTAGAGCTTGCAAGAATCTCAAAATTCATCTAGTACAGCCTCATTATTTTTAAAATAGTGAACTGCTATCAAGAGGTATTAAGCAACCTACCCATGGTTACATAAGTAGTAAGTAGCAGAGTCAAGTTTTGCACCCAAAAACTTCAACCTCAAATCCAGCACTGCACTATCTGAACAACAATCTGTGTACTACATTACCTCTATTTAAAGATCATTATCTACAAAGAAAAAATCAAATGTATTAAGAATATCCATTGACCAGGCCATGATAAGTAGTTCATTCAAAATTCACTCATCATGCATTTGATGTGCACTTACTACATGTAAGTCATTATGTTTAATGATTTAGACACAAACCCTAAAGTGAAATAGTCCTAAAAAATTTGATTACTTTCACTGTTTTTTGTACTTTCACGATAGAGTCCTAATCTGATGCCTGGTTGTGGTGTAACAGGGACTCTGGGTTTTCCATGATTATGTTACTGGAGCTTAAGCTTTAGAAGATTCTACCATGCTGAACAGTTTAACTATTATTCCAGCAACAGTCTATGTTCTGATGACCTCTTTAGATAAACATGGAAAAACTCATCACATATGACCATATGGTAATGAAAATTTGGGGTATGATAACTCACTAAACAAATAGCAAAAAATTAATGATTCCCAGTCCTATGCCTCTCTCTTTTCTTATCTGCAATGATGTGGTAGAATGGCAAGTAAGGTTCATATGGTGCTCAGAATCATATATCTCTTATACGTTTTATAAACTTGAATGTAGATATCCCTACTCTAAATATGAGATTCTTGTCCAAAGATAAATGAGAAGACCTGCTACTGGAAGAAATACATGATATCTGTCTTGACATCTTTGCTATAAATGAAAACAAAAGGTTCAGTTAAATAGCAGGATGAGTTTCACTGTGCATTTTGGAACAAACAAGGGAAATGCTTGTATTTTATGGCAAAAGAAAACAAGAAACATTATTTTGTGGGAACCTTGTACTTATCAGTATATCTAAGTATTTGTGAAGAGGACATCTTGAATTAATCATAGATTATACAAAATCATGGGTTGAAAAAAATTAAAAGATAAAGAATTTTTTTCAAAGAACTCATTAAAAAAACATCCAAATTAAACCAACATAGTTTTTCCTACTCAGATACATCAACGAAAAGTAAGAATATATGAGCATGACGAGAAATACATGAGAAAACACATGAGAGACGCATGTACAAAAATATTTATAGCAGCTTTTTGTGGTGGCAAAGAATTGGAAATTGAGGGGATGCCCATCAACTGGAGAATGGCTGAACAAGTTGTGGTATATGAATGTGATGGAATACTATAGTGCTTTAACAAACGATAAACAGGCAGACTTCAGAAAAACCTGGAAAGACTTGTATGGACTGATGCTGAGGAAAGTGAGCAGAACCAGGAGAACATTGTATATAGTAACAGCCATGTTGGGTGATGGCTAACATTGATACACTTAGCCCTTCTCAGTAATGCAAGGATCTAAGACATCTCCAAAGGTCTCATGATGAAAAATGCTATCCACATCCAAAGAAAGAACTATGGAATTGGAACACAGATCAAAGCATACTACTTGCTATTTTTTTTTCTGTTGCATTTTTTTCCTCTTTCTGGTGGTTCCTTCTATTGGTTCTAATTCTTACTTGCAACATGACTAAAGTGAAAATATGTTTAATAGGAATGTATGTGTATAGCCTATATCTGATCATGTGCCATCTTGGGGAGGAAGTGGGAGAAAAATTTAAAATTCAAGAGCTTATGGAAGTGGTTTTTGATAAATCAAATAAATTAACAATGTTTTTTTAAAAACTGAGTAAAAAAATTAGAGAGAGAAAAAAGAGTTATGAACTGCAGAAAAGTCATATCAAAATATTATTAATACCTTTTTTTAGGAAAGAAATATTAGTCCATTTTAAATGGACTCAATCACATAAAAATAAATTTGATTTTAAGCTTGCAGACAGGAAAAGACTCAAAGATGGAGGAATATCCTTAACCCAGATAAGACTACCAGCATGATAGCACAAAGAAAAAAAATAGTAAAATGATAGAAGAATTAAAATAAGCAAAAGATGTGTAATGCAACTAAAATAACTTAATCCTGGTCTATTCAAACAAGGTATTAATAACAGAAAAGGGTAATGGATGGTAGAAAGGCATTAACAGAGATAATATTTTCACACCAAAGTTTAACCAGTGTAAATCAATGGTGTCATCAAAATGAACTCTAATGACAAAGGGTTGATTCTATATGGGGACTTAAAAAAAAGGAAGGAAAAAAATCCATAATTAGGTTCTGAGTGAGGGAAAGAAAATAAGAGTGGGGAAGTGGCAGAAGATTGAATGAAGCCTGGAATATTTGCAGAAAAACATTGCTTCTCCCTTACCATTCTCTTCATTTTAAAAAAGAGGGCAGGAAACAAAGAGAAGGAAAATCAGAAGACAATAGGATGGTAGGAAACACACAATTATTGCTCAGAACTGCAAATGTGAATCAGCAGTTGGGAACCTGTGGTCTTGAGGCCACCTGTGGCCCTCTAGGTCCTTGGGTGTCACCTTTTACACCAAGTTTTACACACAAATCTTTTTTATTAAGGGGATTTGTTCTGTGAAGTTTGGATTCAGTGAAAGGGCCACACTTGAGGATCTAGAGGACCACATGTGGCCTCAAGGCTGCAGGTTTCTCCACCCCTGAATGAACTCACCAATAAAAGAAAAAAGAATAGCAGAATATCAGAATGTATTAGAAATGAGAATCAAACAGCATGTTTGATGAGGCTAGAGTTATATCCATTATGCTTCATTGGGATTTTTTTTTAAAGGCAGCAGTAACAATCATGATCTCAGACATGGCAACAACAAAACACAAATAAAAGGAAATGAACAGGGAAATTACTGCAACACCAAGCTCTCTAGCCTGAAGGCCAGATAAGGTGTATTTCACCATACCCCCAAAGTATTTTGCTTTCCTTAAAGGGTTTTAAAGATGATTAGCTTCTCTAGAAATGGCTGCAGCCCCAATCTATCATGTTCCCTCAATTTTAAGGGGTAGTTCCCTGCACCCCAGTTTGATTTAGCCACTCAGTCAAATTAGCTTTTGCAAAGGAATGTTTCCTTTAAGTTTATACTAACTTACTAGCTCAATATGTGAGACACAAATCCCTTTACCCTTACACAGTCTCAGTCTCTGGAAAGGGAAAGAGATTGGATTCATAGCTTAATTTACTTCCTACAGAGCACAGTCCAAATTTTAAGTTCCAATCACTCCCTCAGGATCAAGTCCCAGATACTCTGACTTATTGGGACTTCTATAGCTGACTGGCTATACTATCCTACCTGCAGTCCGGACTTGAACATGGCTTGAACTCCTAGATCCCATGTAGATTACCAATGACACATAGAAAATGAGGACAAACAAGAGAGAACATAAACAAATATTTCCAGGCCCATTTCTCAGAGTTGTGTTAAAAAGGGGAGCATAGAAGAAAGACTTCCTTTCCATCTCACTGGTTCAGTTCATGGCATCTATGCTGTAGATGAACTGGAATCTTCACCCTCTGGATGAGTATGGGAAAAAGAGCAGCAGAAACAGTGGCTGAAAAAAAGTGTGACAGTCTCATTTCCATAAATTTTAAAGATATAGGTAGCCAAGCAAAAGAGGCTACACCAACCCACATAGTAGGTGTCACAGAGGTCTCAAATCTGGGTGCACTCCAAAGACCCCTTAGGTAGTCTCCATGTTAAACCAAGAAAGCATGCCCAGACAAGTCCAGGTTACATTATATTTTGCTAAATGTTACAATACACACATGCACACACACATATATGTATGTAGGTATATGTGTGTGTATTTGTGTGTGTAAATATATGTGTATACACATATATGTGAGTATGTGCATGTGTATATTGAGAGAAAGAGAGAGAGAGAGAGAGAGAGAGAGAGAGAGAGAGAGAGAGAGAGAGAGAGAAAAGCACAGCATCTAAATATATAAAGTAAAAGTTAAATGAGCTACAGGAAGGAATAAACAGTAAAAGTATAATAATAAGTTACTTCATTATACTCCTCTTTCAGATATAAAGAAATCTAACCAAGAAATAAATCAAAAAGAAGTCAAGGACCTGAACAGAATTTTAGAAAAGTTGAATGAAACTCTGGTTTTTATTGAATGAGAATAGAAAAGAATCTACATATTCTCAACTCTATATAACATCTTTAAAATATTAACCATATATTAATGCATTGAAACTTCACAAATACATATAGAAAATAAGAAATACGAAACATAATTTTATAGAACACAATTTAATAAAATTATATTCAATAAGTGGTCATCACTTAAACAATTAGAAGTAGTTGAAGACTAAATTAATCATCAAAATTGATGGATATTAAGGATAAAACCATAAAAATGGACACTTTCATTAAAAGTAAGGATAGCAATGAGACAATGAACAAAAAATTTAGATGCACAAACAAAACAGCCCTTTGTTGAGGATGTACATATCTAGACACACAGTCAATTAAAAGTAAAATGAACAAATGTATGAATTAAGCACACAACAAAAATAACAAAAATACCCTAGAAAACACACAAAAAAGTTAAATGTCAAAGTCCTTAAAATTGAAGACAAAATCAATAAAATGCAAAGTAGAAAATATACTATATTAAAAATTTTAGTTGAGCTGAATTTTTTTAAAAAGCCAATTTAATTTTAAAAAAGAAAGAAGAAAGCCAAATTTTTTGCATTTCCCATCTAGTAAATTTTGGTTAAGATAAGAAGAGAAGTTTTAGTTTGGATAAGAGGGCTCTCATCTCCAAGTGAGATTCTTTTTCAGAGGGACTAAGATCATATGGGCACAGATTTAGATTTTTCCAGAAAGCTAATGCAGTTGAGGCTTAATCTTTTATTTGGATAAAAATTCCTAGTCCTTGAAATTCCTTGTCTCCAAGGGTGTGTGACCTTACTCTCTAAATCATGATGAATATTCTGTATAGTTCCTAATTTTAATCTCTGAAGGCTAGATTATAAATCACATTTGAGCTACTTGCCCAATATCCAAATAATAGTTACAGTAGCTCTGGGGTTCAGATTCTCAGTTTTCTGATTCCATTCTATTCTGTTCCTACATGTAAATGAATGGGCAGATAAAGCAGTGAGATATTTCCTCCATTATAACAGAGAGGTTGAGTAAAAATATAAAGTAACATCATCAGAAGTGATCTCAGTAATATTTTCCTTATTTTTTTCTTTATTTCAAAGGATGGTTCATTTTAGAGGGTGGGAAATGATGGTCATGTTAGGGGAAAAGGCATCAATAATAAGTGATACGTAATAATATTATACACATTTATAAATGTGTTTGAAATAAAGAGACAAAGCTATGCCCAGGGGCAAAATCATTGCCTCTTTTCCAGCCTGGTACTTGGTCTTTTATATACAGATAAGGCAAAGAAACTCACAAAAGATTTGAACTTACTTTTATCCAAATAATCCATTTGCCCAACTTTTTTTTCCCACTTAACTGGTTATTAGCCAATCTGACTGGTTACTTCTTTCACTTGTAAATCACAGGTTATAGGAACCTACAACTGAGATCTAAGAATCTCAGAGGTCCCTCTGAGACAATCAGAGAACATTTAGCTATTTCTGAATGGCTAATTCTAGCTATGAATTTTCTTCTTTCTCACATTACCTTTTACATAATTTCACACAAAAAGTATTTTTCCTGTTCAGTAAGACCTATATACAAGTTAAATGTTGTTTATTCCTAAAGTAACAATAGCATTTCTTATATATAATCATTTTTAAATGGATTTTAATCTGAATAAACTAAAATTTTATAAACACTGTTCCTAATAGTTTGGTGATGAAATGCTTTAAATCATCTTACATTACCTACGTTTTAAATCTTATATTTGACATGATATTGTTGTTCAGTCACATACAACTCTGGTAACTTCATTTGGGGTTTTCTTGGCAAAGATACTGGAGTGGTTTGCTATTCCCTTCTCCAGCTCATTTTACAGATAAGGAACTGAGGCAAATAGTGTTAAATGACTTTTCCTAGGGTCACACAGCCAGTAAATATCTCAGGCTATATTTGAACTTAGGGAAATGTATGAGTCTTCCTCATTCCAAGCCCAGTGTTCTAACCATTGTGACACCGAGCTGCCCCATATATCTAATATGACTTTATGCAAAATTATTCTCCTGGATATCATTATTCTGAAAAATTTTAGTGATAAATAACATGTAAGCAGGCTTTTCTTATGAGTCTTCTCATTCTGTAAAGCTGTCAAAAGTTTATGTGGCTACTTCATCATTTCAGTTATTTATGAGCCTTTATGCCCAACCTGATTATTTTATTTACTGCTCATTTTTCAGATTTGTAATCAATATTTGTTCATTCCACCCAGCATATTTTCTAGTGCATAGGATACAAAACTTTAAAATTTTATATGCCTTATACAATAGACATACTGTCATAAAGACTTCTCTTTTTTTACTTCAATGATGGAGTGCCTATATCCTTAATGCAATGATGTCTAATAAACTGAGCACTGATAATTGAAAGAGTTTGGTTCATTTCTCAAAGCCATTACTTATTCCTGAACGTAGTTTCCTGGTCTGTAAATTTCACCTAATACTTGCCCCCTACAGTAGCTTAGAGCACAGTTCTGAGGATTTACATATAATAAAGAAGAGTGCCAAAGAAAATGTAGAGTTAGACAGGAAGGGTCAGGAAGATTTGAGTTCAAGCTCTGCTTCTGACACATCCTAGTCACTAAATCTCTTAACATCTTTGGCAACTCTCTAATGCTAATCACTACGGATATATTTCATCTATGCATCATTAGAGTATGAATCTACACCTGAAATTCTCCCTCAGATCAAATAACTTCATTCTTGATTTGTGGTCAAAGTTGCTAATACAAAATTGCTGTTGTAATAATTATATTAATACTTTTGTGCCATGCTTTTTAAAAATCGCTCTTATAAAACTGATGAAGGAATTATTTTAGTTAACTATCTATACTAATTATTTTTCACTTGTATATCTAATAAAATATGTTATTGATATTAATGGTGTTTTGAAAATGCTATTCATTTATAAAAATTGAAAAAATCAATAGATAATCTTATGAAGCCAAGACCAAATTCCTGAAGGGAACCAGAATTTAAATTGTACTCTGAAATGGAGGAAATCCCAACCAGATAGCATCACACCTGATGAAATGGTATGTCTGAATTCAATTCCAAATTCATGTCCTTTGTTAGTGCAAATGCCAACATGGCATTCTGAGAACAAAGAGTCTACAACTGAATTCATAGTTAATTCACCAGAACCCAAAGAAGCAAAGTTTGTGGAGTTACTTGCAGGTGGCAGCTACAAATCACTAAAGCAAGAAAAAAGCTGAAATCCTTAACTCTGAAGGTAAGAGACAGAAATGGGTTTGAGGTGTGGCAGTGAAGTGAGGGGCTGAGAGTAAGAACATTGCCAAAATCCTAGGGCTTGGTTTGGATTTAAGCAATATTTTGACAGCTATTTAGTGCTTTCCCTTCAAAATTACCTTGTATTTACTTTGAATGAAGCATATATTATTATTAACACTAATTATTAAAGTATGTGTACAAGTTTTCCTCTTCCTTAGCTCCTTCAGAGTCAGGGTTGTTTTCTCTGCCTTTCTAAATCCTACGTCCTTACCTGACACATAGTAAGTACTCTGTCCACGTGCAGTGAAGAAAAGCCAGGTTAAAGCTTAGAAAACAATACATTAACGATGACACTTGTGTTCATTTAAATTTGTTAAAAGCACGTGTTGGGGGGGTTCTACTGCCCCCCTTCCCCCACTTCTTCTGGGCTAGCCTCCATAAAAAGCCCAGAGACTTACAGGAGGTGTAAGAGAGACCTAGCCGTTGAACATCCCAGGTGAGAGAGAAGGAAGCGTTGGCAGTGGCGAAAACAGCGACGGAAGAGAGGAGCAGCTGCTTTTACTATTCTAGCAGTCGTCTTAAGCAGATTCGTAAGTTTGATAACTCCTGAGGACAGAAAATCATCCCAGGCCATCCTCTACCTCGAGGTCTTCCACCAGTCCAAGCTGGGCAACCATCCGTCTCCCCAACGCCAGCCTCAGTTTTCTAGCCAACTGCTTCTAATGGCTGAAACTTCCCAGAAAGAAGGCTCAGCTCCTGTACAGTTAAGCGAAAAGCCTCTCTCCTCCACACCTATGGAAAGGGAGATTCATTTCTCCTCAACCTTCCCAAAAGTAACTGAAAAGCAGCTGCAAAATTTCTGTGGGCCCAAAATCTGCCAGATTAATAGGGACAAATTAATCTCCCTAGATTTTAGCAACAATGGTGAGCATGTCGTTGCGTTCTGCACGGATAACTCGCTCCTTATATATAACTGCCTGGAGGGCATGGCCACAGGAGGAATGTCCCTCAGGAAATATGGAGGGGACATCGTCAGATGGGGGCATGAATCCGATACTGTAATACACAGTTCCAAAAACCTTGACTATAGCATCCGTTACTTGGCTTTGCAGGGAACTAAATACATTTCGTATTACAGGGGCATCAGCAGAAAGTGCTATCCTTGTCCTTGTCAACAAAAAGCCGACTAATCTCAGGATCTCTAAATCAAAGTATTCGACTCTGGGATTTGACGTCTCCTGACTGTATACACATTAAGTATTTCCAGGAGGAGACAGTTAGTTATTTTCACCCAAAAGGGACACTAATTGCTACTGGAATCGGTTCTCAAATGGTTATGTTTCATGATATTCGTTTTAATGCTAAGCCGTGGCCCGCCTTCGAGATTCAAGGCCAACATAATTGGGGAGGCTTGAAATTCAGCAACGATGGAAAGTTGCTCCTTGTATCTACCAATAACACTCGTAGCTACTTAACTGACCCCCACGGAGGAAGTATCATCCATATGTTTGAAGGTTATGATAATAGCAATGCCTTCCCAGTAGCAGCGTCTTTCACTCCAGATTCTCAGTTTATTATGATTGGCTCTGAGGATGGCAAGGTGCACATCTGGAATGCAAAAGGTGGTAAGAAAGTAGTTGTGTTAAATGACAAACAAGTTGATTCTATAACCTGTCTGCAATTCAATCCCAAATTCATGTCCTTTGTTAGTGCAAATGCCAACATGGTATTCTGGGAACAAAGAGTCTACAACTGATTTTCCTTTAGATAAGTGTCTACACATTAAAGTAGGGACAAAATGAGCATATTTATTAATTCAGTGTGTTTGAAACGAAACAATTTTCCACAAAGCCTTTTCCATGGCCATTTCTGTACTTAAGATTTTTTTTCCTTCTATTTTGATCCTTCAAAAGAATTCTTGCTGTTGAAAACTTAAAAGAGAATGTGAAACTTTTTAGCTGTGAGCTACATTAATCTCCTCCTGAGGAATGCGGTTGTGCCAAGCTTATGAACTTGAGAGTGTGAACGTGAAATAGAATCTTTAAAAAAAAATGTACTTGCTGCTGAGGAGCCTCCTTTAATTCTGCTCCACCTCATTCCTATTTGAACATTATTTCATGAGAGCCTATTCTGATTTTTGGTGTGCAATTTCCCTTTATCCTTCTTCGTCAATGTTGCACCTCCCTAGTATTAAGAAAATTGAGATGGGAGTGCAGAAGAAGGGGCTGAGACAAAGCCATGGTGCCTATTTTTAGGGTAACTCAAATTTTGAGGCTTGAATGTGAAATGTGAAAAGGAGGCCAGAGAGTACTAAGTCCTCAGTAAAGGAACCTTACCAGCAAACCCTGACTAGCTCAGTGAAAGCAAGCAGCAACTTTGCTAGAGGTTGTCTTCTGCCCTTTGACTTTTTTTTTAATGCTGAATGGGATCCTACTTTTTAAATAATTTAAATTAATAAATATTGTGAAATAAGTTCTAGTTTACTCTGCTTTTCACACTATACCCAGCAACCACAGTGTCCCACCCCTCTTTTTTTTTTGCCTACCCAAATCAAGTAAAGAAGTTCTAAAAATTTTTTTGTGTCTAATCATTTTATGTTCTTTTTTTTTATTTCAGCAATTTAATGTTAAACATATTACACATTATGTTTTCAATACCAAAGCTTCATAAAACTTCCTTATTTAACTATTGGATAAATAGATACACTCTAGTTCTGATTCAGGAGAAGGTAGGAAGAGCTTGTTTTCATTTGGGAGGAGCAATTCTGTCTTCCTTCTGTACCTATTCCCCCCCCACACACCTCCTTCAAAGATCAAGAGATATTGAAATCTGAAGATTAGAAGCTACAGTTGCTGAATGGTGCCCAGGCAGATGACTGGATTCCTTAGCTGTGACCTTATTTTCCTTCCTTTTCAATCTTCACTCAGTAGATGACTGGTTCTACTCTATCTTGTCCTTTTTAATAACCTCCTCCAATGTCTTTTCAATATTCATTGATCTAATATAATCTCTTTACTTCTAATTGATTCTCTAATCAAGGGTGTTCTTCTGTACCTTTTTTCTCCTTGTGCTTCTATCTTTCTCTCCTCTCCTTTGTTGAAGATCTTCTTTAATATTAAGAAAATAGAGACTATTTCCTATGAGCTCTCTCCTCTTATGTTTTTATTTCAACTCCTTGATGTCAATTCCCATTCTTTTGGCTTTCACTCCAGTCTCTGAAGAGACTTCACCAGGCCATCCCCTCTACAAGTATTCTTAATCCAACTCCTTATCTCAATCTTTTTTTCTCTATCTCTTCAATTGCTTCCTATCTACTGGTTTCCTCTATACCCAATCTGGGGAAGGAATCCCTTTGAAACTAACACCCCTTAAAGCTATTATTCTGTATCTCTCCCTCCCTTCTATCCTTAAAGATCAAATTCTTAATAAAGGGTGCCTGGGGATAAGGACTGTAACTCCTCCTTGTTGTTGTTTAGTCCTTTGAGTCTTGTCTGGCTCTTCATGACCACATTTGGGATTTTCTTGGCAAAGACACTGGCCAGATCTGAACAAGAGAAATAAAGAAAGCAAAAACAAATTAAAAGAAATGCTCCAATGTGCATCCAAAGTTGATCCATTCTCTCTGAAGATGGATGGCATTTTTTATCATGCACCATTTAGAATTGTCTTGGAACATCGTCTTGATCAGAATAGCTATCTTTCATAGTTGACGATCCTTAAAATATTGCTATTATTGTGTACAATGTTCTCCTAACTTCACTTAGCATGAGTTCTTATAAGTCTTCCCAGGCTTTTTATTTTGTTTTCTGAAATCATCCTGCTTTACACTTGTTATAGCACAATAGTATTTCCACATTTCTTTCTAAACTTGGCTCAAGAACCACCTCCTACATGCAGCATTTTCTGACATCACACCCCCACATGGATGCTGACTACACATACACACATGTGTATGTGAGTGAAAAAAAATGACATACATAACTTTATACATATTTATGTACATGTCATTTTTGGCATCTAGGTGATAACAGTGGATAGAGTGCCAGGCCTGAAGTCAGAAAGAACAGAGTTCAAATTCTGCCTCAGACACATAGCTGTGTGACCTTAAGCAAGTCACTGTACCTTGTTGGCCTCACTTTGCTCATCTGTAAAATGAGCTAGAGAAGGAAATGGCTCTTTTTTTCTAAGAAAATCCCAAATGGGGTCACAAAGAGTTGGACACAACTGAAATGGATTCAAAAACAAAATTTGCTGTTTCTCATGCTACGGATTCAAGCTCCTTGAGGACAAGGACTATTTGACTGGTGTACTTATATTCCTTGTTCCTAGAATAATAGCTGGCAAGTAGAAGACACATGAATCTGTGGTGATTGATGGCTGGGAAGCTGAACAGAATGACTTCTTCACATTTTTTTTCCCTTTACAATCCCTCTTCAATGTTAGATTCTGCTGTTTTTCAGCCCACTCTCTTTGTACCAATGTTAGGAGAAAAATGTAATGTTCCATGATAATTGTTCCTGAAATTCAGTAATTTTCCTTCCCACTAAAAAAAGTTTTAAAAATACTTTCTTTTTAATCTTAACTTATGATACTTCTTTAATCTTCAAATTTTTAAAAAAATTCATTTTACTCATTCTTTCCTGTTGCCTATAAATATATTCTGATCTCCCACCATTACAAAAAAAAACTTTTGATATTATCTCTTTAAAAAAAATGATAAAAAAAGAAACTCTCACCTAATTTTATTGAGATTTTGTTGAGTGAGGCTTTTCTAAGCTTTACCTTTAATTAACATTTTTAATTAAAATCTTTTCACATATGTGTTAGATTCTGAATTAAAAACAATATTAGTAAAAGTAATTATATTAATAATCTTTGAGCTTAGGAAGATGCCATTTGCCAAATGAAAACTAAGTTAAAGAATCATTTATTAATTACCCTTTTTCCAGAGCACTATGTTAGAAGTTGGAAAGGTACAAAGTTTATTTCTGCTTCCGGGAGCCATGATGGCAGAGTGAAAAGTAGTCCCTCTCACTCTCCCCTATCAACCTCTGAAAACACAGAAAATATCACTCCTGAAAAAAAAAACCTTGGAACAGCTGAACTAGAAGAACGATGGGCAGCAGCAGTGCAGCAGCCCAGCAAATGGGTCTCCCAGTGCCTCAGCAAAAATAAGAGAGGCAAAACTACAAGGGGCCACAAGCAGATAAATGTCCTGCAGCATCCATATGAAAGGAGCTGAAGAAAACAACCTAAAGGCTTCCTAAAGCCCCAGCCTTGCTGGTTCCAACCTAACACCATGTGAGCTGTTGGAGCCCCTACAGCCTCCAATTGTGAAGAAATCCTGAAGCCCAGGTGGTAGAACAGGCAAACACCAACACCTGGACCTCTGAGTGCCTCAGTGAGGGTGGTGGGAGAGGGGGGAACAAGTGGAAACAAGCTCAGAAAATCACTAGGTGCCTCGTCACTCTACTGCAAAGGAATGTCCCAGTGGATTAGCAGAAATGAGGGAAACAACCCTGAAGGGTGCCCCAGGCAGATAAACACCCTGCAGCACCCATCTAAAAGGAGCTGAAGCAAGCTAAAGGAAAGGAAAAGCAGGCAACCTAGAATTGCCTGACAGTTCCAGCCTTGCCTGATTCCAGACCAACACAAGGTAAGCTGTCAGAAACCTACAGCCTCCAACTGCCAACATAAGTGGCCCCAACACACAAAGCCAATGATCAACACCTAGGCTCTCAACACAAGAAGCTTGGGTCAGTGCCTGTTGTTCCCCAGAAAAGAGCTCAATCTCTTTAAAGCCCAGGGAATAAAGAAACACCATGAGTAAAAAAAAAAAAATATGCCATAGATTCATATTATGAGAAGAGTGGAGATCAAGACAAAAATTCTGAAGAGGACAACATTGTCAACAAACCCACATCTGCAACAACAAAAGGGAATATGAACTGGTCTGAAGCCCAAAAAGCCTTCTTAGAAGAGCTCAAGAAGGATTTTAATAGTCAAATGAGAGAGGTAGAAGAGTCCTTCAAAAATACAATTGATGAATTGGGAAAAAAATACACTGAAGAAAACAAGTTTCTAAAAAACACAATTGGCCAATTGAAGAAGGAAGTGCAAAAACAAACAGAAGAAAACAATCTGTTAAAAACTAGAAACCCACAAATGGAAACTAATGTCTCTATGAGAGAGCAAGAATCAGTTAAACAGAAACAAAAAAATGAAAAAATAGATGAAATAAAATACCTCATCAGTAAAACAACCACCTGGAAAATCGATCAGGAGAGACAATTTAAAAATTATTGGACTACCTGAAAATCATGATGAAAAAAGAGCCTGGACAGTATCTTTCAGGAAATCATAAAGGAAAACTGCCCGAAGTCCTAGAACCAGAAAGGAAAATAACCATAGAAAGACTCCACCTATCACCACCTGAAAGAGATCCCAAATTGACAATGCCAAGGAACATAATAGCAAAATTCCAAAATTACCAGATGAAAGAGAAGGTGCTGCAAGCAGCCAGAAAGAAACAATTTAAATATCAAGGAACCACAGTCAGGATTACACAGTAACTTGCAGCTTCTACATTAAAAGACTGCAGGGCATGGAACATGATATTCCTAAGGCAACGGAGCTTGGAATGAAGCCAAGGATCAATTACCCAGCAAAAATGAGCATCATTTTTCAAGGGAGGAGGTGGATATTCAATGAAATAGGAGACTTCCAAACTTTCCTGATAAAAAGACCAGAGCTCAACAAAAAATTTGATCTTCAAGTACAGGACTCAAGAAGGACTTAAAAAGGTAAATGGGACAGAAAGATACAATATGTTGTTAATAAGGGGGGGTGTTTAAACCCCTACAAGGGAATATGAGACTTGCAACCCTTGAGAACTGTATTGTTATTACACCTTGTTAAAGGAGTATACATAAAGAGGGTGGATATTAGTTGACTTTGATGTAATGATAAAAAAAAATCTAATCAAGTGGGTTAAATGGATCCAAATAAGTGGATCAATCTGATCTTAGAAAATGTACTGAGAAAGGAGGAGGCAGACAAGGGTAAATTACATTACAGGAAAAGACACAAAATCCTATTACAGCAGAGGGAAAGAAGGGGGGTGAGCATTGTTTGAACCTTACTCTCATCAGATTTGGCTCAAGAAGGGCATAACATAATCAGTTAGGTATAGAAATCTAACTTGCCCTATAGGCAGTAGGAGGGAAAAGGGGAAAGAAAAGGGAGGGGGAAAGAAGGGAGGGAAGAAGCAGTAAGACTAAAGGGGAAGAAAAGGGAAAGGGATAATAAAAGGGAGGAGGGACTGAAGGAGGCAGTGGTCAAAAGCAAAACACTAGTGAAGGGGAAAGGAAAAAGGAGAAAGAAAAGCATAAATGGGGGGAAAGGATGGAGAAAAAGACACAGATAGTAATCATAACTGTGAATGTGAATGGGATGAACTCTCCCATAAAAGGAAATGGATTGCAGAATGGATTAAAAACCATAATCCTACAATATGTTGTTTACAGGAAACACATTTGAAAAAGAGTGACACATACAGGGTAAAGGTAAAAGGCTGGAGCAGAATATATTATGCTTCAGCTGAAGTAAAAAAAGCAGGGGTAGCAATCCTGATCTCAGACAAAGCAAAAGCAAAAATAGATCTAATCAAAAGAGATAAGGAAGGAAACTACATCCTGCTAAAAGGCACCATAGACAATGAAGTAATATCATTACTAAACATATATGCACCAAATGGTATAGCATCCAAATTCTTAGAGGAGAAAACAGCAAAACTATACTAGTGGGGGACCTGAACCTCCCTCTCACTAGATAAATAAACCACAAAATAAACAAGAAAGAAGTTAAGGAGGTGAATAGAACATTAGAAAAGTTAGGTATGATAGACCTCTGGAGAAAACTGAATGGGGATAGAAAGGAATATACTTTTTTCTCGCAGTACATGGCACATACACAAAAATTGACCATGTACTAGGGCATAAAAACCTCACAATCCAATGCAGAAAGGCAGAAATATTAAATGCATCCTTTTCAGATCATGACAATAAAAATTATATGTAATAAAGGGCCATGGAAAGATAGACTAAAAAATAATTGGAAACTAAATAATCTAATCCTAAAAAATGATTGGGTCAAACAACAAATCATAGAAACAATCAATAATTTCATTCAAGAGAATGACAATAATGAGACAACATACCAAAACTTATGGGATGCAGCAAAGCAGTTCTTAGGGGAAGTTTTATATCTCTAAATGCTTACATAAATAAAATAGAAAAAGAGGAGATTAATGAATTGGGCATACAACTAAAAAAACTAGAAAAAGAACAAATTAAAAATCCTCAACTAAACACCAAATTAGAAATATTGAAAACCAAAGGAAAAATTAAAAATTGAAATTAAGAAAACTATTGAACTAATAAATAAAACTAAGAGCTGGTTTTATGAAAAAACAATAAAATAGATAAACCTTTGGTTAATTTAATTAAAAAAAAGAAAGAAGAAAACCAAATTACTAGTATCAAGAATGAAAAGGGTGAAGCTACCACCAAGGAAGAGGAAATTAAAACAATAATTAGGAATTATTTTGCCCAACTATATGCCAACAAATTTGACAATCTTAGTGAAATGGATACATATTTACAAAAATATAAATTGCCCAGATTAACTGAAGAGGAAGTAAAATACTTAAATAACCCCATCTCAGAAAAAGAAATTGAACAAGCCATTGATGAACTCCCTAGGAAAAAATCTCCAGGGCCAGATGGATTTACATGCAATTCTATCAAACATTTAAAGAACAATTAATTCCAATACTATATAGACTATTTGGGAAAATAGGTGAAGAAGGAGTCTTACCAAATTCTTTTTATGATACAAATATGGTGTTGATACCTAAACCAGGAAGAGTCAAAATAGAGAAAGAAAATTATAGACCAATTTCTCTAATGAATATAGATGCAAAAATTTTAAACAAAATACTAGCAAATAGATTGCAGCAACTTATCACAAGAATAATACACTATGACCAGGTAGGATTTATACCAGGAATGCAGGGTTGGTTCAATATTAGGAAAACTATCAGCATCATTGAGCATATCAACACCAAAACCAACAGAAACCACATGATCATCTCAATAGATGCAGAAAAAGCTTTTGATAAAATACAACACCCATTCCTATTAAAAACACTAGAAAGCATAGGTATAAATGGAGTCTTCCTTAAAATAATAAATAGCATATCTAAAACCTTCAGCAAGCATTATATGTAATGGGGACAGGCTAGAAGCATTTCCAATAAGATCGGGGGAAACAAGGATGTCCATTATCACCACTGTTATTCAATATTGTACTGGAAACCTTAGCTTTAGCAATAAGAGAAGAAAAAGAAATTGAAGGCATTAGAATAGGCAAAGAAGAAACAAAGCTATCACTCTTTGCAGATGACATGATGATATACTTAGAGAATCCTAGAGAATCAAGTAAAAAACTACTTGAAATAATAAACAACTTTAGCAAAGTTGCAGGCTATAAAATAAACCCACATAAATCATCAGCATTTCTATATATTACCAACAAAGCCCAACAGCAAGAGATAGAAAGAGAAATCCCATTTAAACTTACTGTAGACATTATAAAATATTTAGGAGTCTACCTCTGAAACAAACCCAGGAACTCTATGAACACAATTACAAAACACTTTTCACACAAATAAAATCAGATCTAAATAATTGGAAAAACATCAGTTGCTCATGGGTAGGCCAGCTAATATAATAAAAATGACAATCCTACCTAAGCTAATTTACTTATTCAGTGCCATACCAATCAAACTACCAAAAATTATTTTATAGAGTTAGAAAAAATAATAACAAGATTCATTTGGAAAAAAAAAGGTCCAGAATATCAAAGGAACTAATGAAAAGAAATGCAGGGGAAGGTGGCCTAGCAATTCCAGATCTTAAATTGTATTATAAAGCAGCAATCATCAAAACTGCTTGGTACTGGCTAAGAAATAGGGAGGTGGATCAGTGGAATAGGTTAAATATGCAAGACACAGTAGTCAATGACTATAGTAATCTATTATTTGATAAACCCAAAGACCCCAGCTTCTGGGATAAGAACCCACTCTTTGAAAAAAACTGCTGGGAAAACTGGAAAAGAGTATGGCAGAAACTAGGCATAGACCCAAATCTCACACCATATACCAAAATAAAGTCAAAATGGGTTCATGACTTAGATATAAAGGCTGATACCATAAGTAAACTGGGAGAACAAGGAATAGTTTACCTATCAGATCTATGGAGAACAGAAGAATTCATGACCAAACAGGAGATAGAGAACATTATGAAAAGCAAAATGGATAATTTTGATTACATTAAATTAAAAGGTTTTTGCACAAACAAAGCCAATGAAACTAAGGTTAGAAGGAAGGTAGAAAATTGGGAAAGTATTTTTACAACTACTCTCTCTGATAAAGGCCTCATTTCTAAAATATAGAGAATTAAGACAAATTTATAAGAACACAAGCCATTCCCCAAATGATAAATGGTCAAAGCATATGAACAGGCAGTTCTCAGATGAAGAAATTAAAGCCATCTATAGTCATATGAAAGAAATGCTCTAAATCGTTATTGATTAGAGAAATGCAGATCAAAACAACTCTGAGGTACCACATCACACCTATCAGATTGGCCAACATGACAAAACAGGAAAATGATAAATGTTGGAGAAGATGTGGGAAAATTGGAACACTAATACATTGTTGGTGGAGTTGTGAAATGATCCAACCATTTTGGAGAACAATTTGGAACTATGCCCAAAGGGCTACAAAAATGTGCATACCCTTTGATCCAGCAATAGCACTTCTACGGCTATATCCCAAAGACATCAAACAAATGGGAAAAGGACCCACATGTACAAAAATATTCATAGCAGCTCTTTTTCTGGTACCAAAGAATTGGGAATTGAGAGGATGCCCATCAATTGGGAATGGCTGAGCAAGTTGTGGTATATGAATGTAATGGCATACTATTGTGCTATAAGAAACGATGAACAGGCTGACTTCAGAAAAACCTGGAAAGACTTATATGGTCTGATGCTGAGTGAAGTGAGCAGAACCAAGAGGACTTTACACAATAACAGCCATGTTATGCGATGGCTAATATTGTTAAACTGAACCCTTCTCAGCATTACAAGGATCTAAGACATCTCCAGAGGCCTCGGGAAGGAAAATGCTGTCCACATCCAAAGAAAGAACTATGGAATTCGAATTGCTATCACTTATTTTTACCTTCTGTTGAGTTTTGTTTCATCTTTCTGATGGTTCCTACTACTGGTTTTAACTTTTACTTACAACTTCACTAATGTGAAAATTTGTTTTATAGGAATGTAAATGTAAAGCCTATATCAGATTGTGTGCAATCTTGGGGAGGGTGGGGGGGAAGAAGGGGGAGAAAAATTTTCAACTCAAAAGCGTATGGAAATGATTATTGATAAATCAAAATAAATTAATAAAATTTAAAAAGATAAAGGTACAAAGTTTAATAAGACAGCCTTTACTCTCATGGTTTATAGTCTAAAAGGAACAAGACCCCTATTTGCAAATATATCAATTATTGCTTATCTGTCTCAACAAAAATTCAGTATGATGGCCTGAGCTGACTTTCTCAAGTGTGCTTAGTCTAATGAATCATGAAATGCAATGTGCACATAGCACTCCAAAAAAGTTTACATTCTACTTCAAATCATAGGTGTGAAGTTAAATGAAATTTAAAACTAATTAAGTACAGGTATGTCATTTTATACATAAAGAAACCAAAACACTTAAGAGAAACCCAAAATTCAGCACTTTAGCAAGATTACAATGATGGATTTTCAGTCAGGATAGGAAAAGTTTGATATTTCTCCAAACATTTAAAGTAGGTAACAAAGTGCAAATATAAGTAACGTAAGATTTTTTTTAAGCCTCTCCAATTCTCTGGAAAGAGAATTTGCTAATTAGCATAGTGAAATAGAATTATGTTTCTTCGACTAACATTCTATTGTCAGTATCTTCAACTGAATTCAAAAAGTATTAATTTTTTGATTACTATGTGCAGGGAGTTACATCCTGATGATAAAAAAGATTTCAAAAAAACAGTTTTTTGGAGAGCAAGGAGTTTATGGTCCCCAAGGGAAAATGTGCACAGATAAATACCACAGAAAAAAAGTTATTAATTGTTTATAACTGAGAGAGGGAACTAAAATATTAACAATTGAGGGAAGGAGCAAAGTCTTCATGTAAGAGATGGTATTTGCAATGGTGTGAGACATTTCATAAGACTGACTTGATGGGAGAGGGAATGTCAGACATAGAGGACAGCATGTGTAAATTCATGGAGGTGGGAGATGAATTGTGTACAAAACAGTCAATAAACCACTTTGATTGGATCATAAAATGCATAATAGGGAATAATAAAAAATAATTCTGTAAAGATACATTTTTTGTTAAGTCTTTGAATTTCCCAACAGGAATTTATAGTTTATCCTAAAAGTAATAGGGAGCAACTAAGACTACAAAGGACAGTGGAGGATAGAAAGACCTGGCATGCTATATAGTCCATGGTATCACAAAGAGTCGGAAATGACTGAACAACAACAACAGAAAAGTTTTGGTAACAGGGGAGTGAAATAATAAAACCTATGATTTAAAAATATCAATTTGATAGCTATATGGAAAATGAATTGGAGGAGAAATTGAAAGTAGGAAAAGACCAAGTAGGAGGCTACTTCATGAGTTCAACCAAGAGATGGTGATGGCCTGAAACAAGTTGTTAGTTGTGTGTATGAAGAGAAGGGATGAATGCAAGATGCTCCAGATTATTTTAGCATAAAACACACAGTACAACAGTCAGCATATCACTTAGTTCACATAGGACAGCTAATTCAGTAATATGATAACATTTCACATATATAACCAAAATGGAAGACCCATGTAATATAGTGTTATAATGTCATGGAGAATTTAAAATTTTTTAGTTCCAAGAGTGTTTCCTTTGGGCCCTATTGTCCTGCAACATTTATACCTTACATGGTGCAGAGTATTGAAGCAGCTTCAGTCATGGTTGACTTTATATCTGGGATACTTTCTCACTAGCTGCCCTATTATGAATCCATTAATCTTTCAGCATACTCTCCCTTTTCCCTCTAATATGCTACACCTCATTTTCTACCTGTGGAACCATAACCAATACTGCTTTTGGTAGTAGAAAAAGTGAATCAGTCAACTTTCCTATGGTTCGTTGTCTTCATTTATCATATCTTATTTTGCAAACTAGCATTTCTCTTCCTTGTCACCACTTCCTTATACATGTTTTCTTCCCCCATTAGAAGATAAATTCTTTGAGAACAGAGACTACCTCAATGTTTAAACTTATATCCCTCCACATTGCATAGTTCTTAACACATAGCCCTTAAGAAAAGGGCTCATTCTTTCATACTATAGAGAATTGGTATTTATACTAATCGAGTACATTGATTATATATAGTAACAGAACATTCTCATATAGCAATGGCATGTGTATATCAATGTATGCGTACATATGTATGTACTCATTTATAAACAGTACATGTTAAAAATTGTGTACCACTACAATATAATGAGACAAAATTTTACAAACTAAATTTAGGTAGCCCCTTTCATGGATTCACAGAGAATTTGGTTACTGTTAATGTGCCTTTAGGGGATTGGGTATACAATTTTGGGGAGTGACATTTTTATGTGTGAGAGTATCAGTAGAGGACTGAGACAAGACTAGGAAAACTTTTTTTTTTCCCTGAGAGCACTTACAGATGAACTACTACTGAAGAACAAGTTTATGAGAAGCTATGAGAGTTAACTGTCATCTTAAAGAGAGTCTGGAGAGGCATTTTGAGAGAATTGAGTTTAACTCTTATTCAATGAAGAAAACATCCTAAGAGGAGACCTTAACTACCATCATGAGAGAATTGAATTTTTGAATTATGCTTTCTGTGTTGAGGAGGCAGTAGCTGTAGTTGATATTTAGAGATGATTCAGTTATGACTTTTCTGACAACTAAGACACTGTGGAATATTGATATATTTCTTTGAATGATATGTTACCATTAGTAAATTATGTACAGTGTCCAAATATTTTGGCAAAATTTTAATAGATTTAATAAAAATTTAGTAGATTAAAATTACACTAAGACTATTGGAATGCCATCTAAGGCCAGTAACAGTGTTGTTCATCTGAGAACATGTAACAGGAATTTGAAATGGAAAGATGGTAGAAAGCTTACATGTAAAGAAATCTCTCTGGGTTTTTTTTTTGTGAACTGGGATAGGAGCTCAGATTTATGTAAATAATAAAAGAATGTTCATTATGTGTAATTAATGAAATAGTTCTTCTGTGAATTTATGTATCATACCTTATTTGCCTTTGAGCCTGGGATGAGCAGTAATAAGGTAATGAGTCAAGTAGAAATCTGAAAGGTGGAGATTTGTTTTATTTTTGTCCTTGGCAGAGTATTGTTCTCACATTCAGCACACATTGGTACTTTTATTCATGGGATTCCTATTATGTGCAGGGTAGCATGATGCCTTCCCAACGGTGATAACCAATTGCTGAGCAAAGCATATTAATTATATGCAAAATTTAACATAACATGTCTCAGGTACATGAACAGTATCAATTATGTACATTCCTTCAGTGAAATTTTTATTTATATGAGTAACCAATTATCCCATTTTCCTAAGTCCTTAGAACTGTTTCTTTTCTTGGTTAAATATACCTGGCAATCTTTGTTGACCTCCTAAGATTGTGGGTAGCTGAGGAAGACAAGTGTCCATAGGCCTGAACTGTCATAATTCAAATTCTGAAGTTATAGATGGCATAAACTGACTACTTATCTTCTAGGGGTGTCCTCTTTTCCCTAGGCTTCCAAACCTGGAGTTTAAGGATGTGAAGGGGCTGCTATAAATTGGTTCCTCTGCCTCCCTTTTTTTGTCTGAAAAGAAGTCCAGAGGTCCACAAGTGAGTTCCTTGATCCCTATGGTGGGTACTAAAACCAAGTTTCTCCTTCATCCAAATCATATTTTTCAAGTCTATTACCTAGCTGGGGAATTATCTTTGGGATTGGTGATGAGATGCTACTTAGAGTCTACTTAACTGACTATCCACCACTTGAGTCTGAATCATGGTTCCATTATCTATTACTTAAGCTCCCCGAGTTTCAGTTTCTTCATCTGTAAAATAGAATTAATGTTTATGCTGCCATTTATTTGGTGACTGTGGGCAAATCATGTCTCTGATCCTCAATTTTTTTCACCTGTGAAAAATTATACAAATAATTCCCTACTCTCCTCCAAAGGCTGCTAGGAGGAAAATATGATGTAAAATGTACATCATACAAATGCAATTTATCATCACTTACTATTATGGAAATCTATCCACAAAACCCTTGTACCTTTCTCCTTTCTTCCCATTTATCTTGGAGTTATATCAGGGATTTCTAGAATAAGTGATTACTTGGCTTTATGCCATGCTGTTTTTGCAATAAAGGGTTCTACAGGATATGAGCTGTTAAAGCTTAAGGTTGCTCTAAGACTTTTGGGACATTCTTTATTGCAGTAGCCACGTGAGTATCCATCCTTGAGATACATAATTGTCTTAGGCAATGTCTACATCTATGATGTGATTGCCAGACCAATAGACCATCAGGAATTCTTAGGTGGACTTTTAAAACTAGGCTTCTCTTTAGGTTCCAGAATGGTTGTGTGTACAACAGCAGACTACTCTCAGCTTATAGAAATTTTCAACAACAATCTAGACTAAGGTTACACCTCTGGGTTAGATTGAGGGATATTCTCACCTCTTTCCCATTTCAGATTCCATTCCTGACCAACAATGCACAGCACTGCAGGACATCCAAACACGCTAGTGCACAAAGCTACCTTGATGATGTCTTGGGGAGGGGGGAGAAAGTGGGGGAGAGATAGAAGGGAGGGCATATTATGAGAAGGGGTATTCAGAATGCATGCTATCTTGTGGTGGGGGGAGGGATGAGATGGGGAGAAAATTTGGAACTCAAAATCTTGTGGAAGTGAATGTTGAAAACTAAAACTAAATTAACTTAAAAATAAAATAAAATAAAATGAATAAAATCTAAATTGGATAGTAATTTCTCTCTTCATAAACATCAATCTCTTGACTAATCTTATTTTCCCCTTGTCATTGAAATGTTTCCCCTTTATATCTTCAGGATTCATTACTAAATATCTCCCCCTGTACTGCACTAGGGGGTCATATCCTCTTTACTTCATTCTTTCCTGAACTGCTTGGCTACTGAACTGCTCGTGGAATTTGAATGAGATGACAGGCAGCAACTCCCTTTCTTTTGATGGGATATCAGAGCCCTAGGCCTTATCCTCTGCACTGACTATTCCCTGCAACCCCCTGGCACTATCATCTTAATTAAGTACCTCAAGAATTCTGGGTCTTAACTATCCACACCACAGTTGAATCTTGGGGCCTTCTGGGACTTTAAATTTGCAATGAAGCTAAACTTTTTTTTCTCAATTAGAATGTGAACACCTCAAGGGCAGGGACTCACTATTTTGTTATATTTATATTGTTAGCATTCAGTACAGTGCTTGGCACATAGGAAGTGCTTATTAAATTCTTTTTCATTCATGTTATTCATTCATCACACTGCTTACAATCTTCCATTATCCTTCTCTGTAATGTTTTGCAAGTGAATTATACTAAATCAGCATTGCTTTGGGTTGTCATGTCTTTCTATTCAGCCAGGAAATCGGTATTTACTAACTGAAGCACATTTTAGTTTCTTTTGGTCTTGTTACAGCAAACAACTTACTTGGCCAAATTTCTCTATGAAGTTATTATTACTCTGTATGTCTAGGTTAGGTACTTCTATGTAACCATTTTTTATTAAAAAATAACTTGTTTAAATAGGACAGTATTTTTTGTTTTAGCTACATCCCTTATTAATTCTCTAGTTTTATATTAATTTTAACTTTTGTTTAAAAAAGTCACTGACTAATTGTATACAGAAAACTGATTTAGGAATGACTACCACATTGATTATAAGTATTTTCCTATCTCATAAAATATAGTTAACTTCATGAATGTTTCTGAATCTTAGCCACCACTGCAATAGGTCCTTAATGCTTTTCCTCGGGGCATTAATTATAGACTGGCTGGCCAAAAAGCCCAGCACAGATTCTCCAATGGTATATTGTCATAGCTCACACTTCTGATGTTCATGAGATCATAACCATTTTCAATTTAAACAAGCAAAAAAGAAAGTACAAATTTTTATCTTTGATCAGGAAGACCCAGGATTTCTACTCTTATGCCATCTCTCACTCAAATATTGTCTGTACCTTACTTGGTTAGAAGACTGGAACTAGCTAAAATATGTCTATTCATGCTTTAAAGTGCATGTGGTCATTTCATATTTTGAGCATTCTACACATGCTTATAAAGAGTGAACTCACTGGTCAGAATTATAGGCCCCATTACAGAATAATTCCTTTTTATATGCCTACCATTTCCTAAAGTGAATAACTTAAGTAACTGAAATCCTAATAAGAAAGAGAGACTAGAGGGGGGAAAAACATAATGTGTTTCTTACTGTTGCTCTAAAAAAAAATGATTTAGGTCTGTAAGGTAAGAGAGAAGAAAGATCTTTGAAAGAAGGTCTAATAGCCTATGACTACAAAAAAAGTCAATTAGGTAAGGAAATTTTTTCTTTACTCATTACCTCAGAATCTGCCTTTGTTACTGCATAATAGAAGCTTCAAACTCTATGCAAAGCTGAAAATTTTGGCATGTATAAAAATATACAAATTTCAGTACTTCATTATCATAGCATCTTGAATCTATGAATTATATTAGCAAATATGTTTAAAAAAAAAAGGTTAGGACATAGCCAAACAACAGAGAAGAGATGGTTCAGAATAGTAAAAGGATTACCTACCATGCCATTTCACATTCAGTTGAAAAAGGTTTATTCTAAGAAAGAGAACATTTGAAGGGTTATGTTAATAGGTTTCTTCAAATATTTAAGAGACTGCCATATTCTGAAGAAGTTAGCACTTTTTAAAGAAGAACTGGAGAAATAAGTAGAAGTCATAGAGACCATGTTTAAGTTTGATATGAAGGAGAAAAAAAATTCTTAATGTTTAGAGCTGACTCAGAGTAGAATGTGCTGTCTCATTAACTAGTAGATTACTCATGAGAAGATTTTTTCAGGTTGACTTTATGTGAGCAGCCGTCAATATTGCTTAGATGGAATTTCTATTTTTTTATATTTTTATTAATGCATTTGTTTTTAGTTTTCAACATTCACTTCCACAAGATTTTGAGTTCCAAATTTTCTCCCCATATCACCCCTCCCCCACCCCAAGATGGCATGCATTCTGAATACCCCTTCCTCTAATCTGCCCTCCTTTATATTAACCCCCCCTTCTCATATCCCCTTCCCCTTCTATTTTCCTGTAGGGCAAGATAAATCTCTATACGCCATTGCCTGTATATCTTATTTCCCAGCTGCATGTAAAACAATTTTTAACATTTGTTTTCAAAACTTTGGGTTCCAAATTCTCTCACTTCCTCCCTCCCCACCCACCCTCATTGAGAAGGCAAGAAACTCCAACAGGTTATATGTATGTAGTCATGTAAAACACTTCCATAGTAGTCATGTTGTGAAAAACTAACTATATTTCCCTTCATCCTATCCTGCCCCCCCATTTATTCTATTCTCTCTTTTGATCCTGTTCCTCCTCAGAAGTGTTTGCTTCTTACTGCCCCCTCCCCTCTATCATCCCCCTGCTCTCTTATCCCCTTATCCCTTATTTTCTTGTAGGGTAAGATGGATTTCCATACTCAATTGAGTGTGTATGTTATTTCCTCCTTAAGCCAAATCCAATGAGAATAAGATTCATTCATTCCCTCTCACCTTCCCCCACTTCCCCTCCACTGTAAAAGCTTTTTCTTCTGTTTTATGTGAGATAACTTACCCCATTCTACCTCTCCCTTTCTCCTTCCAGTATAAGCATCTCTCACCCCTTAATTTTATTTTTTAGATATTACCCCTTCATCTTCAACTTACGCTGTTAGCCATGGCCTACTTAATGTATTCCTCTTGGGCAGCCTGGACATTTTCCTTCTTTCCACCCCAGGTCTTCAGGACAGATGCTGCAAGGCTCAGCCATAAGAAAAGGTCAGGGCCCATGGCTTGTGCAAGGGGCAGGTTTTGATGGCATTGAGGTTGATGGAGGCATCCTCTTCACTCTGATACCCAGAGAGGAAGATGATACCAGTGATTGCAGGAAGCACAGTCTGGTGAAGGGCAATGACAGTTGCCACTGAGATCTCCTCATGTGAATACTTCTGGGTATAGGCATGGCTAGGGGTGACCATGTTAGGCTTCAGCAAAGTCCTTCCAGATAGGCATGGTGGTCACTCAGAGCTTTGTAGACAGCAGCCAGGACCTTCTCAGTCACATATTGACAACACTTCAGATCATGTTCTCCATTAGGGAAGACCTCTGGCTCCACAATACAGACAATGCCATTCTCCTGGCAAATGCTGGCATATTGGGCCAGCATATTAGCATTCTCCATAATGGCAACTGGGGAAGGTGTATTATCCCCAATCTTCAGTACACAATGCCACTTGGAAAAGTCATCTCCATCCTTCTTATACTGGGCACAGTGCTCACTCGGACCATCCAGACCTTGGGTGGTAGTATCACCATTGGCACCTGCCAGGGGCACTACACCTTTGTCTACCTTGATGCCCACAATGCCATCCCTTGCCTTTACCACTTTTGGGAAGGGATGATCATCATTGGCTTTCTGGTAAAGTGTCTCATGGAAAAGGATAATACCTCCAATGCAGGAGTTCACTTGATCATCTGCTGTCAGAAGTAACTGCCTATAGAGGTGACAATTTTCCTCTGTGTTCTCAGTTCCAGTAGGACTCATCTGCTACCAAGATTCCCTTGCCCAGAGCAAGAATTCAATGAGCTATAGCAGACAGTTCTTTCTTTTGCTTTGGTGTCAATTCTGGGTATTGGCAAACCATGTTTTCCTTGACCGCTTATGGTCGAGAACTGAACTTCTGCCGAAAGTCAAATTTTCTATTCAGCTCTGGTCTATTCATCAAGAATGCTTGGAAGTCCCCTATTTCACTAAATATCCATTTTTTCCCCTGAAAGATTATACTCAGTTTTGTTGAGTAGATGATTCTTGGTTGTAATCCTTTGACTCCAGAATATTATATTCCAAACCCTCTGGTCCCTTAATGTGGATGCTGCTAAATATTGTGTTATCCTAATTCTGTTTCCACAATACTTGAAATGTTTCTTTCTGACTGTTTTCAATATTTTCTCCTTGACCTGGAAACTCTGGAATTTGGCTATAATATTCCTAGGAGTTTTCATTTGGGGGATCTGATCTTTCAGGAGGTGATTGGTAGATTCTTTCAATTTCTATTTTTGCCCTCTGGTTCTAGAATATCAGGGCAGTTTTCCTTGATAATTTCTTGAAAGATGATGTCTAGGCTCTTTTTTTTATCATGGCTTTCAGGTAGCTAAATAATTTTAAAATTATCTCTCCTGGGTCTATATTCCAGGTCAGTCATTTTTCCACTGAGATATTTCACATTGTCTTCTTTTTTTTTTCATTCTTTTGGTTTTGTTTTATAATGTCTCAATTTCTCATAAAGTCACTAGCTTCTATTTGCTCCATTCTAATTTTTAAGGAAGTATGTTCTTCAGTGAGGTTTTGGACTTCTTCTTCCATTTGACCAATTCTGCTTTTTAAGGCATTCTTCTCTCCTCGTTGGCTTTTTGGACCTCTTTTGTCATTTGAGTTATTCTATTTTTAAGGTGTTATTTTCTTCAGTATTTTTTGGGTCTCCTTTAGCAAGCTGTTGACTTGTTTTTCATGATTTTCTTGCATCTCTCTCATTTTTCTTCACAAGTTTTCCTCTACTTCTCTTACTTGTTTCTCAAAATTCTTTTTGGGCTCTTCCATGGCCTGTAACTGATTTATATTTTTCTTGGAGGCTTTGGATGTAGGAGCTTTGATTTTATTGTCTTCTTCTGGTCTTCTTCTTATGTTTTAATCTTCTTTGTCACCAAAGTAAGATTATCTGGTCTGACTTTTTTGCACTCTTTGCTCATGTTCCCAGCCAATTTCTTGAGTTTTAAACTCTTTGTTAAGGTAAAGGTCTGTTTCCAGTGTGGAGAATATACCGTCTCAAGCTTTAGGGTTCTGTGCAGCTATTCTCAGAGACCTGTCAATTTTCAGTTCTTTCAAGGTGGTATGATCAAGGGCAAGGTGTTTTATTCCTTTCCTGGCCTGTGCTCTGGTCTATGAGTGACCACAAGCACTCTTTTCTGCCTTGAAACTGTGAGTAGGATTGACTCTACACACCATCACAAGCTCCACCACACCAGTGCTCCTCCTTGCTCCAGGACTGCCACCCAGAACTGTGACTCAGATCCAAGCATGGGCAAAGCAAGAGAATCCTTCCTCAGTGCCGGCTGCAATCCCCCTCTGATGAACAGCTTGATACCCCCGCCTTCTTTGGGCTAGAGCTCTGGAAGCATCTGCTGCCCCAGGGCTGCTCCAGGACTGGGACTAGACAGAGCTCCTCTCTCACCGAAGTCTGACAGACCTTTTCTACTGATCTTCTAAGTTGCCTTTGGCATTTGTTGGTGGAGAAGTCTGGGAACCACCACAGCTCCCCTTCATTCAATCCCCTGAGGACTACTCCAGGTTTGCTGAGGCCAGATATTTGCCTACAAGGCCCATGCTGCACTTCACTCTTTTTCCAGCCTGTTGTAACAGACTTTTCCAATCAACCATCCAGGTTGTTTTGGGCAGAAATTTATTTCCCTTTGTCTTTTTGTAAATTTTGCTGCTCTAGAATATGTTTAGAGCCATTTTTACAGGTATTTGGAGGGGTTTGAGGGAGAACTCAAGCAAGTAACCACATTTACTCTGCCCTCTTGTATTATCCCCCATGACATTTTTATTATTGCAATTCTTTGTGTGTCTACCATTTGAACACCAACCTGTTTAAGTCTTGAGAAGCTCCTGCCTAGAAAGTTGGATAAATCATGGTAAATTTTCCATTCCAAGCAATAACAAATTTGTCTGCTAATATGGGAAGGAATTTAAATGTGTTTTCAGTAAATAGAGTATTGACACATCAAATCACATATCATTAAAGAATTGAAATAGGTACAATCTTGCTTACCAAATGTTATTTATTCTAAAAATCACTACTAATGCTTTACTGTTAAGATTTCTTTTTCAGAAGAAGTGTCTTAAAGGTATTTTGATTTTTCTTTTCTAAAAATATTTTTAAACACCATGTACCTATTCAAAATACAATTTCAAAATGGGTAAAATAATATCTTCTTCACATCTAGACTATTCAATTTTCAATTTTTTTAATTTTGAATTTTTTTCAATTGCTAAATATATTTGTTTTTATTTCAAACTCCAAACTCATCCCAAAATGCTGACCAAAAAAAAAAAAAAGAAAGAAAAGAAAGAAAACCATGGTCACTGTTATTCTGTACTACCACTGTTTCCTAGTTAATAAAATAGTAACTTTGGGGTGGGGAGGAGAGAACATGTAATGGTAAGGAACCAAAAACTCTTTGTATTGTCTCAATTTTAAAAATATTTTGGATTCAGAAAAATTGTAAATATGGTGTTTCATCTAGACTCTCTTTTAGTAACAATGGCAATATTCCTGTTTGTTCTGTTTATAGTAAGGTAGGAAAATGGGGGGGGAGATAGAGTATATAATCATCATATGCCTATAAAAGAATTTAACTTTAAATAAATCTAATGTTTTACAATGCTTTAATACTGTAAATTGTTCAAGCAATTTAATTTAATATCATCCTCACACACAAAAAAAAACTGTGAGGAGGCTACTTAGAGGTTTCTCCATTTTATATATGAGAAAGCTGAGTCTCAGAGGTGAAATGACTTGACAAAACTGATATTCAATCCAATCTGATAAACATTTACTAAGTGTCTACTATGTGCCAGGCACTGTGCTAAATTCTAGGGGAATACAATTAATAAAAAAGAAAGACAGTCCCTGCACTCAAGAAACTCACAATCTAATGGAGGGAGCCAATCCAAAAAAAAAAAAGAGGAAGCAGGAAAGGAGTGAGTGGAAGGGGGGGGGACCCCAGGTGGAAGCACTTTTTTTTAGCAGAATTGAAAGCAATAAAAGCAGCAGAGGCAGAGTAGAGATATATAACAGAACTCAGACACAGGTATTTTTGTTTGTTAGTTTGTTTTTTTTCTTTTCTATAAGTTTATCACTTTCCACTATAATGTAATACCTCTTGAGGTGTCTTATAGAAAAAAGAGAGGAGGCACAGCCAAGATGGCAGAGAAAAGCCAGTAAAGTTGCCTGAACTCTCCACGGTTTCCCTTGGAAACAACATTATATCAATCCTCTAAACAAATTCTGGAGTGACAGAACCCACAAAAAGATGGAGTTAAACATTTTCCAGCCCAAGATAACTAGAAGAATTTTAGGAAAAGTCTGTCTCACTTGTGTAAAGGGGGGAACACAGCCCAGTGCAGATGGTGTCTGGACAAGCCAGTGGGAAGCTCTTAGCCACAGCACAGATTAGCAATGGAAGCCTTGCAGTGCTGGCTCAGCAGGCCAGTGGCACAGCAGGCCAGCTCTTAGGCCTACAACCCTATTGCAGAAGGCAAACTACCAGCCCAGGAATCCAGGGCAAAATAGGTATGACTAGGCTGGGCCACCCTACTGCAGTGGGCAAGCTGCCAGAAGGCCCTGATACAGAAAACCAGTGACCCTTCGCCCTCAGAGAAAGAAGCTTCTTAGCATAGATCTCCTTGTAAACTTCATAATATAGACTAGAACATGAGCCAAGAAAAACCCCCCAAAAAACAAAAAAAAAAACCCAGCCCTGACCATAGAAAGCTATTATGGGGACAGGGAAGATCAAAACACAAACTCAGAAGAGGACAACAATGTCAAAATGCAATCATGTGAAATCCCAAAAGTGAATATAAATTGGTCTCAAGCCCAAAAAGTCCTCTTGGAAGAGCTCAAAAATGATTTTAAAAATTAAAAAGGCAAAAGAAAAATTGGGAAAAGGAATAAGAGTGATGCAAGAGAACAATGAAAAAAGCCGACAGCTTATGAAAGGAAGCACAAAACATGATTTAAGAAAACAACCTCTTAAAAAATATAATTGGACAAATGGAAGAAAAATCCACTGAAGAAAACAGCATCATAGAAGTAGAATTGGCCAAATGGAATAGGACGTAAGAAATCTAACTGAAGAAAATAATTCCTTAAAAATTAGAATGGGAAAGTGAAAGCTTACTACTTTATAAGACACCAAGAATCAGTAAAATAGAATGGAAAAAATAGAAGAACATGTAAAATATCTAATTAGAAAAACAACTGACCTGGAAAATAGATCCAGGAGATATATAAATACATATAGATACACATACACACATATATACATACACATACATACATACGTATGTACACATGCATACATACACACATACATACATATGTAATTTAACAATATATTATATTTATATACTGATAACATAAATTATTTACAATGATTTAAGAATTATTGGACTACAAGAAATCTATGATTTAAAAGAAGAGCCTATACAGCATCTTTCATGTAATTATCAAGGAAAACTGCCATGATATCCTAGAACTAGAGGATGAAATAGTAATTGAAGAATCCACCAACCACTTCCTGAAAGAGATCCTGAAATGAAAACTTCAAGGAATATTGTAGTCAAATTCTATAACTATCAGGCCGAGAGGAAAACACTGCAAACAGTCAGAAAGAAACAATTCAAATATTAAGGAGCAACAGCCAGAATTACACAGGACTTAGCAGCTTCTACATTAAAGGATTGGAGAGCTTAGCATATGATATTCTGGAAAGCAAAGGAGCTTGGATTACAACCAAGAATGAAGTACCAGCAAAATTGAGCATAGTCTTTCAGGGGTGGTGGGGGGGGGGAATGAACATTCAATGAAATAAGGTACTTTTAAATTTTCCTGATTTTTAAAAAAACAGAGCTGAACAGAAAATGTAATCTTTAAATATAAATAAGACTCAAGAGAAGCATAAAAAGGTAAGCAGGAAAAAAACAAACGTTATTCAATAAGGTTAAACTGTTTATATCTCTACATGGGAAAATGATACTTGTAACTCCTAAGAACTGTATCTCTATTAGGGCAATTAGAAGTAGTATATATACATATGGCAGAGGGTGTGGGATTAAATTGACTAATGTAATGTTATAAAAAAGGAGTGAAAATAAGGATTGTACTGAGAGAAGACAAAGTTGGGATGAAGAATGGGATAAATTTTATCATGTGAAGAGGCACAAAAGACCTATTGCAATAGAGGTAAAGAATGGAGAGGGGTGAGCATTGTTGAATCTTAATCTCATCAGATTTGGCTCAAAATGGGAATAACGTACACACTCAGGTGGGTATAGAAATCTATTTTACCATATGGGAGGGGATGGGGAAAAGAAAATGGGGACTGATAGAATGGAGGGCAGATTGAGGGAGGTAGTGGTCAGAAGTAAAACACTGGTGAGGAGACACAGGGGGAAAGGAGAGATACCTAAAAAAATATATAAACAAGGGAAAACAGGATGGAGAGAAAAACACAGCTAATAATCATAACTGTGAATGTGAATGAGATGAACTGTCCCATAAAATGGAAGTGGATTGCAGAATGGGTTAAAAACCAGAATGTTACAATATTTTTTTTTATAAGCAACACAGTTGAAGCAGAGAGACACACACAGAGTAAAAAATTAATAGGCTGGAGCAGAATATATCTTGCTTCAGCTGAAGTTAAAAAAATGGGTTAGCAATCATGATCTCAGACAAAACTAAAGCAAAAATAGATCTGACTTAAAGAGACAAGGAAGAAAACTATATTTTGCTAAAAAAAAAAAAGTACTGTAGGCAATGAAGTAATACCAATACTAAACATGTATACACCAAATGGTAACACATCCAGATTTCTAAAGGAGAATTTAATGTTACAGGACATAGCAAAACCATACTAACAAGGGATCCCAAACTCAACTCCCCCCTCTCAGAACTACATAGATCTAACCACAAAACAAACAAGAAATAAGTTAAAGATGCTAATAGAATTATTAAAAAGTTAGATATGATAGACTTCTAGAGAAAATTGAATGAGGATAGAAAAGAATATGCCTTTTTCTCAGTGGGACAAGGCACCTACACAAAAATTGGCCATGGATTAGGGTATAAAAACCTTAAAATCAATTGTAGAAAAGAAGAAATAGTAAATGCATCTTTTCAGAATATGATGCAATAAAAATGACATGTAATAAAGTACCATGGAAAGATGGATTAAAAATAATTGGAAATAAATAATCTAATCCTAAAGAATGAGTCAAACAGCAAATCATAGAAAGAATCAATAATTTCACCAAAGAGAATAATTATAATGAAACAACAAACCAAAATTTATGGCATGCAGCCAAAGTAGTACTTAAGGGAAAGCATATCTCTAAATGCTTGCATCAATAAAATAGAGAAAGAGCAGATGAATGAATTGGGCATGCAACTAATAAAGCTAGTTTTATGAAAATGCCAATAAAACAAAGAAACAAACAAAAAAAACCCTTTGGTTAATTTGATTTTTAAAAAAAGAAAGAAGAAAACCAAATTACCCCTATCAAAAAAGGAAAAGAGTGAATTCACCACCAGTGAAGAGGAAATTAAAGCAATAATTAGGAGCTATTTTGCCCAACTGTAGGCCAATAAATCTGAGAATCTAATGAAATGTATGCATATTTACAAAAATGTAAATTGCCCAGATTAACAGAAGAGGACATAAAATACCTAAATAGCCCAATTTGAGGGCGAAAAATTGATCAAGCCATCAATGAACTCCCTAAGAAAAAAATAATCTCCAGGGCCAGATTAAATTACAAGTGAATTCTACCAAACATTTAAAGAACAATTAATTCCAACACTACATAAACTGTTTAGACAAATCACTGAAAGAGTCCCACCATATTCCTTCTATGACACAAATATGCAGCTCATACCTAAATCAGGAAGAGCCAGAAAAGAGAAAGAAAATTATAGTCCAATTTTCCTAATGAATATTGATGGAAAATTTTAAATAAAATATTAGCAAAGAGATTACAGCAATTTATCACAAGGATAATACTCCTTGACCAGGTGGGATTTATACCAGGAAGGCAGGAATGGTTCAATATTAGAAAAACTATCAGCATAATTGACTGTATCAGCAAAACTAGCTCAATAGATGCAGAAAAATCTTTTGACAAAATACAGCACCCATTCCAATTAAAAACACAAGAGAGCATGGGAATAAGGGAAATGTCCCTTATAATGATAAGTAATATCTATCCAAAACCACCAGCAAACATTATTTGTAACGCGGATTAGCTAGAAGGCTTCCAAATAATAGCAGGGATGAAAAAATTATGCCCATTATTACCATAATTATTCAATATTTTTCTAGAAATGTTAAAATTAGCAATAAGAGATGAAAAAGAAATTGAAGAAATTAGAACAGGCAATAAGGAAACAAAACTATCACTCTTTGCAGATGATATAATGGTATACTTAGAGAATCCTAGAGAATCAACTAAAAAACCACTTGAAATACTTAACAACTTTAGCAGTCACAGGATATAAAATAAACCTACATAAATCACCGGCATTTCCATATATTGCCAACAAAGCCCAGCAGCAAGAGATAAAAAGAGAAATTCCATTTAAATAACTGTAGACCATATAAAATACTTAGCCATCTACCTGCCAAGACAAACCCATGAGCTATATGAACACAATTATGAAACACTTTTCACACAAATTAAGTCAGATCTAAACAATTAGAAAAATATCAATTGCTTATGAGTAGGCAGAGCTAATACAATAAAAAAATTACAATTCTACCTAAATTAATTTGCTTATTTAGTGCCATACCAATCAAACTACCAAAAATTATTTTATAGAACTAGAAAAAATACTAACAAAAATCATCTGGAAAAACTAAAGATCAAGAATATAAAGGGAATTAGTGAGAAAAAAAAATTCAAAGGAAGGTGGCCTAGCTGCACCAGGTCTAAAACTATGTTAAAAAGTAGCCATCATAAAGCTATTTGATACTAGCTAGGAAATATAATGGTGGATCAGTGGGACAGATTAGGTACACAAGACACACAACCAAATGACTATATCAATTTACTGTTTAATAAACTGAAACACTCCAGTTTTTGCTTTGGCTTTGTGTGAGATCATTATTACTACCCCTGTCTTTTTAACTTCAGCTGAAGCATATTAGATTCTACTCCAGACCATTATTTTAACTCTGTGAGTGTCCTTCAAGTGGGTCTCTTATAAGTAATATGGTGTTGTATTCCAGTTTCAAATTCATTCTTATATCTGCTTCTCTTTTATGAGTGAGCTCATATCATTCACAGCCATAGTTATACATATTTCCTTCATCACATTTTTCTTCTGTTTCTTCTCTCTTTTTTCTATCCTGTCTCTTCTCAAAAGTCTATTTTGCTTCTAACCACTGCCTCACTTAATCTGCCCTTTTTTTCATGATCTATTCTCTTACATTTCTATACAAAGTTGAATACGTGTATATATACATACATGTACACATACACAGCTTCCCCATACAGGCCACCAAAATTTAGAGGTTTAGGGGTGTTGGGACCCCAAAATCACCACACACAAGCTTTATTTCAGCCAAAGACAAGTTTTATTAGAACATTCATCATATTAGCAAGACCCTTAAGGAATCTGAGCATTTGTATCACTAATTCAAGCAGGCTAGTTCTTAAGAATCTGAGCCCTTGGCTAGATTTTAAGAATCTGAGCTGAATTATATATTTTCTAGGCCAATTGTTTTTCTGATGAAATATTTCTTTTTTTGTTCCATTCTTTTAACTTTGTTTTATTGTTTCTTGATGGAGTCATCAGCTTCCACTTGCTTGATTCTAACTTTTAAGGACATTTTTGTTCATTACATTTTTATGTCTGTTTTAACATTAGGCCAATTCTGTTTTCTTAGGTGTTATTTTCTTCTTTGTTTTCATGCCTTTTTTGCCAAGCTGTTAATTATCTTTTCATATTTTTCTTTCAACACTCTCATTTCTTTTCCCAAATTTTTCTTCTCAAATTCTTATCTCTTTAAATCTTCCAAGAATTCATTTCGAGTGTGGGTTTAATTAGCATTTTTTTTCTTTTCTTTGAGGATTTATTTTTAGTTGTTTTCACTTTGTTACATTCTTCTGAGTTTATGTCTTGGTCTTCCCTGCTATTGTAGTAGTTTTCTATGTTCATATCATTTTGACTTGTTTGCTCATTTTTCCAGGCTATGCCAACTTTGAACTTTATGTTAAAGTTCGGCTCTGTTTCTCTGGGGATGGGGACACAACTGTAACAAACTATGGGCTTTTTGTGCTGTTGTCTTCAGAGCTAGTTCTGGGGCTCTGTAAGTTCTGAGGTTTCCACAGTGCTGTGATAAGAGATGCATTGTCTCTGCTTTCCTGATCTGTGCTCTGGTCTACCCAGGAGGGTTTCTTGTCCCATGTAGCCACAAGTGCTAGTGTTCCTCTTTTTCAAACTAGATCACTACCACAGATGGAACTATTTCCCATAGTTGGCTGGACATTACATTAATCTCTATAAACTGAAGAACAGCAATTTTAATTAATGCTACATTAATAAATACTCATAGTAGCCAAGTTACATGATCAAACAACTTTCAAAATATAACAAAGTATTGGGAAAAAAAATGAAAATCATATGGTGATATGATGAGGTACATATCACCTTCAACATCCTGTCTCCTATTAGAATTTCACTGACTGTATTTTCATTCTGCCTACAAAAGACAACTATGAATCCTAATACTTTTGTTCTATTATTAAAAAAAAAAGTAGCTAGTTCATTCATCTATGCAATAGTCCACTGATCATCTCATGACCTTTTGGAGCATATTGAGAAAGCTATAAATGAACTTATAATGAAGGAGCTTATCTTCTGATACTTTTATTAAGAATGCAAAGTATCTATTTTATCCAATTAGTCAACAATACAGAGGACATTAAATATATGCTAATAAAAGTAATATAGCAACTTGTGCTAAGACCATTTGAAAAAGATAAAAAGAATGAGATGATAATATAAATAATGATAATAAATATAAGAAAAAAATAGTCTAAGACTGATGAAGGCAGCACAGGTTTGTATGTTGTCCCCATTTGTAATTACCCTAATGATGGTTTGACATTAAAGACTGTGGAATAACTGATCTTTTATGTTCTAGTGCCACTGAAATGCAAGATGCTTAGGAAAAAGTCAGAAATATTAATATCTCACATTATCAAACTATTTTAGTAGAGATGGTGGGAAATCCATGAGTGCTCATGAAGTGGACTGAAGATATGATTGCTTTCATAATGCCTGTGTTTGTATCATAGCAAAATTGTAAATGGTTCTCACCAGCTATAAGTAAAATCTTCAAACTGATTTTTCTTAATGGTACCCTTTGTTCCAAGTCACAGAACAACACCTTATCAATAAAGTACATTCATGACAAATCTTACCACCATCAATGTTAATACTACTACAACTACTACCACAACAACTACTACTACTACAAATAATATTACCATTACATTTGGGTAATGCGAATGACAAAAATGCAGAGCTATAAAACTTGAAAACATAAAGTTAAGAACCATGAAGCCATTGAAAATCTTCACTTATTTTAAACTTCAGCAATTATACCTAATAATGAAAGAGATGAGAAAAACAGTGCTATATCAAAAATAATAATATCTACTTGCTTTTCAGTCAAGAAAACATTAAACGTTAAGGACAATAGCAAAATTGTAATTTGTTCTCAGATTATTTCTACTTGAACTCCATAAAAAGAGATGAGAAGAATTAGCTAATGACCATAACAATAATAGTAGCAGCTCACATTTATATAGAACTTTAAAGTATTACAGAACTTCTAAAATATGTTAGCTTATTTCATCTTCACATTTCTTTTATGTAGGTTATATTATTATCCACATTTTATAGATGAGGAAATCAAGGCTTAATGAAGTTAATTAACTAGCCCAGGATTGCAAATCTAGTAAATCCGTGAAGTGTGATTTAAACCCAATTTCTCTTCTCTACATTTTACCTTTTTATACCAGTAGTAGTCATTTCCCATCCCAACCTTGCATTTATATATCAATATGGCCACAGGTAAGTGTGCATCAATAATATTTTTGGCTCAGAAAATCATTCACACCACTGCCCTGACCCTACACTACTACTTGGGAGCATTGGAAGTCACCCAAATGTATTTACAAAGCATACTAGAAGCTACTAAGTAAGGCCTTGTAGAAATTCACTGCTACTATCAGTGACTTGAACAATCTTTAGAGAATGGTGACTAGGTTTGGTTCCTTTCCTAGGACTTCATTCTTTGTCAACTTTCCAAGAAGTTGGAGGACTATAAAATAGTATATATTATAAGTCCAGATGCCTTTTGGCATAAACTCTCTGCTGTAATGTAAATCTACATGATCCTCTACAAATTACTGGTCTGGAAGACAAATGAAGAGTCCTAGCCTCTGTATTTCCCTCCACTGGTATCTGACTACCTTTAGGAACTATTTACTGAGAGCAACCCCAGATTTCCAGCATCAAAACAGCCAGTATGGTACAGTGAAAAAAATAATAATAATAACAATCTGGCATCAGAAGATTGGGTTGAGCCTAGCCAAATCATTTCTCCTCATTCAGTCTTAGTTCCCCCATCTATGAGATAAGAGAGTTGTATTAAATAATCTTGAATATATCTTTTAGGTCTGAAAATCCTATAAGTCTAAAAATTCTAATTGGTTGTGAAATTTGCACTTTACATAGAAATTTCCAGTAATAATTCATTGTCTTGAATTGTTACAAATTTTCCATTACTAACCTTCCCACATAATCTAAGAAAATTCTCTGCCAAAAAAAGACATTGTCTATGGGCCACCATTATGCTCCACAAACACAGAAGATAGAATAGGTACCAGTGGGCCAGATAGTACCTGTGTAGAAGAAAAACAAACCTGGAATTAGCTGCTAGACACAAAAACTGGCCATCAATAACAGCACCAGATCCTTACTTCTGAACTAAACTGAAAGTTCCTTCCTAATTCCTCCCTGTATTTGAGTTTAAAGTTAGCTTCCAGTTTCCTTTTCCCTTAACCAGAGTACCCAATTTAGTTTTCTGAAAGGATCTTATTGGCACCAGCTCCAAATTTGTCACTTTGCAGATGAAATACAAACATCCCATTCCACGCCAGCTACCATAAGACACGAAACTTTCATTCTGACATGGCCCCTTAGAAAATCCTGTGATCTGAATTGTCCTTTTCTATGGTAGACATAACTTCATTCCCCACAAAATCATGACATTGATGAATTTTTAAAATATGGTATTATTTAAAAGTTTGGTAATTAAAATCTGTGTTTCCAAATATGGAAAATGAATTCATCTGTAATGGTTCATTCCTCAATAATCCAAGATAAATGAGGCATGGGATATATCACACAAATAAACCATAATCTAGTTGAGAAAAAATTTAATAGAGTAATTGGTTAATAAAAGTATATTATATATTATAATTACATATATGGGTAATGAAAACATTAATTTAAATATAGAGATAATTAGGGAACCAAAGAATATACAATAAGATTCTAAATTTTCAGTAGAGAGGAAGATCATGATGGGCTAGAGACATAAGCCCACATGGCATAGTCTCTAGCATTAGGAGGTATACCCAACACATATTTCTTAAATGAATGAAATGATTCAATGAAGTCATCATTGGTTGCATAATACTGGATTGGCCCTGAAGCATAAGTAGAATATGAATAGGCAAGGAGAAAATAAAGGATATTCCAAGTGAGAAGACACAGTGAATAAAAGTATGAAAGTGTGAGGATAAGTAAAAAGAACAGTCTAATTGACTAGTGCTATTAATTTGGGGAAGAATAGAAATGAGCATCAATAGGTTGAGTTGGATCCAATTGTAGGGACACATGAATATGCTTTATTTTTTTTTGTCTGTGGTAAAAATCAACATCAGCAAGTCATTCATTAATACACTTCATGATATATATATAATTACAGACTATTCTTTAATTCATTATGTTGATAATACAATTGTTCAGCCTGCAGATTTCACCAATTTTAAGGTAGGTATTTAAATGAATCCAGGTGTAAGGAGTGTAAATGCTGGATTTTGGAAGTCTATTTTGGGGAAAGGGCAAAATAAGTAGATGATAGGAAGAATAAGGAATAGAGTGTTATGGAAGTTTTTTTTTTCTTTTATGTTTTTGTTTTTATTTTACCTAAAATCCATGGGTTGAATAAAACAGTTTAAGTGACATAGGCAAGTAATAAAAATTAGAGACAATAGATTTTTTGAAACATGGTATGGTGTAATGAAAAAGGAAAAAAAAAAAGATTTGGAAAATTATCAGAAAACCTGGGTTCCAGGCTCTTATCCTTCCAGAATGAACTTAGGCAAATCTCTTGACCTCTGTGAGCTTATTTTCTTATCTTTAAAATAGATTTAATATTTGTTGTTGTTCAGTTGTTTTGTCATGTCCGTGGAGTTGTCTAAGATTCTTGCATTGCTGAGAAGAGCTAAGTCTATCAAAGTCAGTCATTGAACTTACTGTGTACAATGTTTTCCTGATTCTGCTCATTTCACTTAGCATCAGTTGGTATAAGTTTTTCCAGGTTTTTAAACAACATATTGTAGGATTATGGTTCTTAATCTACTCTACTATCCACTTCTGTTTTAAAGGAGAGTTCGTCCCATTCACATTCACAGTTATGATTACTACCTGTGTCTTTCTCTCCATCTTATTTGCCCCCCCGTTTATGCTTTTCTCCCTTTCCCTCCTCAGTAGAGTTTTGCTTTTGACTACCTCCTCCCTCAGTCTGCCCTCCCTTCTATCAGCCACTTCCCTTTTCTTCTCCTTTACCTTTACTACTTCTTCCCTCCCTACTACCCACTCCTTTTTTCTTTTCCCTTTCCCTTCCTACTTCATATAGAGTAAGTTATATTTCTTTTCTGTTTATGTTATTCCCTTTGATGAGAGTAAGGTTCAAACAATGTTCATATCCCTCCTCTCCTTCCCTCTACTATAATAGGTTTTTGTGCCTTTTCATATGATGTGATTTACCCTTGTCTGCCTCCTCCTTTCCTCTTCTCCCAGAATAATCCACTTTCACCACTTAATTAGATTTTTTATCATCACATCAAAGTCAACTTATACCCATGCCCTCTGTCTATATAAACCCCTTTTAAATGTCCTAATAACAATACAGTTACAAGTGTCACCTTCCCTTTTAGGCGTATAAACAGTTTGCCCTTATTAATGCCATGTTTTATGATTTCCTGATAGATACTATCCAGGCTCTTTTTTTATCATGATTTTCAGGCATTCCAATAATTTTTAAGTTGTCTCTCCTGGATTGATTTTCCAGGTCAGTTGTTTTACCCATGAGGTATTTTACATTTTCATCTATTTTTTTTCATTTTTTTGTTTCTGTTTGACTGATTCTTGCTCTCTCATAGAGTCATTAGTTTCCATTTCTCCAATTCTAGTTTTTAACAGATTGTTTTCTTCTGTTTGCTTTTGTACTTTCTTCTCCAATTTGCCAATTGTATTTTTAAGGGATTTGTTTTCTTCAGTGTATATTTTTTTCCAGTAGGCCAGTTGTGTTTTTTAGGGACTTGTTTTCTTCAGTGTACTTTTTTTCCAATTGACCAATTGTATTTTTGAAAGACTCTTCTACCTCTCTTATTTGACTTTTAAAATCCTTCTTGAGCTGTCCTAGGAAGGCTTTTTGGTCTTCAGACCAGTTCATATTCCCTTTTGATGTTGCAGATGTGTGTTTGTTGACAATGGCGTCCTCTTCAGAATTTCTGTCTTGATCTCCACTCTTCTTATAATATAAATCTATGGTACATTTCTTTTTACTCATGGTTTTTCTTTATTTCCTGGCCTTTAAAGAGATTGAGCTTTCCTGCTGGGGAGCAGAGGGCACTGACCCAAGCTTCTTGTGTTGGGAGCCTAGGTCTTGGTCACTGGTTTTTTGTGCTGGGGGCTCTTATGTTGGCAATTGCAGGCCACATAGGGTTCTGGCAGCTTACCTGGTGTTGGGCTGGAACCAGCAAGGCTGGAACTTTCAGGCAATTCTAGGTTGCCTGCTTTTCCTTTCCTTTAGATTTCTTCAGCTCCTTTTAGATGGGTGCTGCAGGGTGTTTATCTGCCTGGGGCCCCTTGCAGTGCTGCCTCCCTTAGTTCTGCTGAGGCACTGGGAGACTCTTTTGCTGTAGTATGCCAAGTCACCTGGTGGTTTTCTGAGCTGGTTTCTACCAGTTCCTCTGCCCTCACTGAGGCACTCAGAGGTCCAGGTGTTCGTGTTTTCCTGCTGTACCACCTGGGCTTCAGGAACTGCTCTTGGTTGGCAGTTGGAGGCTGTAAGGTTCTGACAGCTTACCTGGTGTTGGGCTGGAATCAGCAAGTTTGGAACTTTAGGGAAACTCTAAGCTGTTTTCTTCAGCTCTTTTCAGATGAATGCTGCAGGATGTTTATCTGCTTGGGGCCCTTTGTAGTGCTGCTTCTCTTATTTTTGCTGAGGCACTGGGAGAGCCATTTGCAGTAGAATACTGAGGCACCAGTATCTCCTCCTGGTGTGCTAAAGTGTGGCTTTCTGATAGCTGGCTGGGGTGCCTCCCATTCAGTATTGCTCTCCTTCCCCCATGGCAAGAGGGGCCTTTCCCGTTCATACCTCAAGTTATCTGGGTACTACACTGCTGCTCCCCATCTTTCTTCTGGTTCAACTGTTTCAGAGTTTTTTTCTGGGGTGATATTTTCTGGGTTTTCAGAGGTTGATAGGGGAGAGTGAGAGTGACTACCTTTTTACTCCACCATCTTGGCTTCCAGAAGCAGAAGTCTCTATTAATAACATGTCATTGTTGTTGTTTTTCTTTCCTGTTTACCTTTCTATGCATCTCTTGAGTCTTGCATTTGAATACCAAATTTTCTATTAAGCTCTGGTCTTTTCATCAGGAAGGTTTGGAAGTCCCCTATTCATTGAATAATCCCCTGAAAGATTATGGCTCAGTTTTGCTGGGTACTTGATCATTGGTTGTAATCTAAGCTCCTTTACCTTACGGAATATCATATTCCAAACCCTGCAATATTTTAATGTAGAAGCTGCAAGGTCTTGTGTAATCCTGACATATGGTTCCATGGTTTTTCTTGCTACTTTTGTTTTTGACCTGGTAATTTTTGAATTTGGCAACAATATTCCTTAGCATGTTCAATTTGAGATTTCTTTCAGGAGGTGATCTGTGGATTCTTTCAATGACTATTTTACCCTCTGGTTCTAGGACCTCAGGGCAATTTTCTTTGATGATTTCCTGAAAGATGTTGTCCAGGCTCTTTTTTTCATCATGATTTTTGGGTAAACCAATAATTTTTAAATTGTCTCTCCTGGATCGATTTTCCAGGTCAGTTGTTTTACCAATGAAGTATTTTACATTTTCTTCTGTTTTTTCATTCTTTTCTTTCTGTTTGACTGATTCTTGATCTTTCATAGAGTCATTACCTTCGATTTGCCCAATTCTAATTTGTAAAAAATTGTTTCCTTCTATTAGATTTTGAACCTCCTTTTCCATTTGGCCCATTTTACTTTTTAAGAAGTTGATTTCTTCTGTGTACTTTTTTTTTCCATTTGGCCAATTGTATTTTTAAGGTATACTTTTCCTCACTGTACTTGTTCTCCATTTGGCCAACTGTATTTTTAAGGATTTGTTTTCTTTCTTACATTCTTTCTTTCTTTTTTTCTTTCTTGATGTTGATTAATTTTTTTTAATGGTCAAAAACTCTTAATATGTGTTTTTAAAACTTTGGGTTGCAAATTTTCTCCCTTCCTCTCTCTCCACCCACCCTCATTGAAAAGGCAAGCATCTCAATACAGGTTATAGATGTGTAGTCATGCAAAACACTTCCATAGTAGTCATGTTGTGAAAAACTAAGTATATTTTCCTTCATTCTGTTCTACCCCCCATTTATTCTATTCTCTTTTGACCCTGTCCCTCCTCAGAAGTGTTTCTTTTTGATTATCCCCTCCCCCAATCTGCCCTCCCCTCTAACATCCCCCTGCTCTCTTGTCCCCTTCCCCCTTATTTTCCTGTATGGTAAGATAGATTTCCATACCCCATTGTGTATGTTATTCCCTGTTAAGCCAAATCCTATGAGAATAAGTTTCACTCGTTCCTTCTCACCTTCCCCCATTTCCCCTCCACTGTAAAAGCCTTTTCTTGTCTGTTTCATGTAAGATAATTTACCCCATTCTACTTCTCCCTTTCTCCTTCTCCCAGTATAATCCTCTCTCACCCCTTAATTGAATAATCCAGATATCACCTCTTCATCTTCAACTCACCCTGTGCCCTCTATCTACCTACCTACCTACCTAACTATCTATCTATCTATCTATCTATCTATCTATCTATCTATCTATCTATCCATACATATATTTTTTCCTCCCACTACCCTAATACTGACAAAGGATTCATGAGTTAAAAATATCATCTTTCCATGGAGGAATGTAAACAGTTCCACCTTAATAAGTCTCTTATGATTTCTCTTTCCTGTTTACCTCTTCCATGTTTCAATTGAGTCTTGTATTTGAAAGTCAAATTTTATATTCAGCTCTGGTCTTTTCCTCAGGAATGCTTGAAAGTCCCCCATTTCATTGAATGACCATTTTTTCCCCTGAAGGATTATATTCAGTTTCACTGGGTAGGTGATTCTTGGTTGCAATCTCATCTCCTTTGCCCTCCAAAAAATCATACTCCATGCCCTCCAGACCCTTAATGTAGAAGCTGCTAAATCTTGTGTTACCCTGATCATGTTTCCACAATACTTGTATTCTTTCTTTCTGGCTGCCTATAATTTTTTCTCCTTCACCTGGGAATTCTGTAATTTGGCTACAATATGCCTAGGAGTTTTCACTTGGGGATCTCTTTCAGGAGTTGATTGGTGGATTCTTTCAATTTCTATTTTGACCCCTGGTTCTAAAGTATCAGGGCAGTTTTCCTTGATAATTTCTTGAAAGATGATGTCTAGGTTCTTTTTTTGATCATAGCTTTCAGATAGTCGAATATTTTTTAAGTTCTCTCTCCTGGATCTATTTTACAGGTCAGTTGTTTGTCCAATGAGATATGTTACATTCTCTTCTATTTTTTCATCCTTTTGGATTAGTTTTACAGTGCCTTGATTTCTCATATAGTCACTAGCTTCCAATTGCTCCATTTTATTTTTTAAGGGAGTATTTTCTTCAGTAAGCTTTTGGGCTTCCTTTTCCATTTGGAAAATTTTGCTTTTTAAGGCACTCTTCTGCTCATTGGCTTTTTGGACCTCTTTTGCCATTTGGTTTAGGCTATTTTTTAAGGCACTATTTTCTTCAATGATTTTGGGGTCTCCTTTAGCATCACTCTCAGTTTTTCCTCTACTTCTCTTACCTGCTTGGGTCCACCACCCAGAACTATGACCCAGATCCAAGCACAGGCAAAGCAAGAAAATCGTGCACCAGCAGAGAGATCCCTGCAATCATCCCCCTCTGATCAGCTATTCGGTTCCCCCTCAGTTTGTGGACCAGAAGCTCAGGAGGCAGCTGCCTCCCTAGGGCCAAACGCAGGGATTGGGGCTGGGACCCTGTGCTTCTCTCTCACCATAGAAACGGACTTTTCCCACTGACCTTCTAAGTTGTTTTTGGCATTCATGGGTTGAGAATACTGGAAACTGCCACAGCTTTCCAGGATTCAGTCCTCTAAGGGCTGCTCCAGGTTTTCAGGGGACTGTGCGCTCATGACAAAATGAGTTCCTCTCCCAGCCCCGGCTGGAAATTTGTTTCACTTTGTCTTTTTGTGGGTTCTGCTGCTTTAGAATTTGTTTAGAGCCATTTTTTATAGGTATTTGGAGGAGATTAGGAGAGAGCTCAAGCAAGTCACTGCTTTTACTCCCCATCTTGGCTCTGCTCCTTGATTAAAGGATTTGTTTTCTACAGTCAATTTTTGTCCTTCCTTTTCCAAGCAATTGATTCTCTCTTGCATATCTTTTCCTAATTTTTCTTCTACCTCTCTTTTTTAGTTTAAAAATCTTTCTTGAGCTCTTTCAAGAAGGCTTTTTGGGCTTCAGACCAGTTCATATTCCTCTTTACGGTTCTGGATGTAAGAATATTGATAATGTTGTCCTCTTCTGAATTTGTATTTTGATCTTCCCTGTCCCCATAGTAAGAATCTATGGTTATTCTCCATTTCTGCTTTCTACTCATAGTATTTGCCTATTTCCTGGCTTTTAAAGTTGAGTTCTCCTGAGCTTTATATCTCTAAATGCTTACATAAATAAAATAGAAAAAGAGGAGATTAATGAATTGGGCATACAACTAAAAAAACTAGAAAAAAAAACAAATTAAAAATCCTCAACTAAACACCAAATTAGAAATATTGAAAACCAAAGGAAAAACTAATAAAATTGAAATTAAGAAAACTATTGAACTAATAAATAAAACTAAGAGCTGGTTTTATGAAAAAACCAATAAAATAGATAAACCTTGGTTAATTTAATTTAAAAAAAAAGAAAGAAGAAAACCAAATCTATTATCAAGAATGAAAAGGGTGAAGCTACCACCAAGGAAGAGGAAATTAAAACAACAATTAGGAATTATTTTGCCCAACTATATGCCAACAAATTTGACAGTCTTAGTGAAATGGATGCATATTTCCAAAAATATAAATTGCCCAGATTAACCAAAGAGGAAGTAAAATACTTAAATAACCCCATCTCAGAAAAAGAAATTGAACAAGCCATTGATGAACTCCCCAGGGAAAAATCTCCAGGGCCAGATGGATTTACATGTGAATTCTATCAAACATTTAAAGAACAATTAATTCCAATACTATATAGACTATTTGGGAAAATAGGTGAAGAAGGAGTCTTACCAAATTCTTTTTATGATACAAATATGGTGTTGATACCTAAACCAGGAAGAGTCAAATAGAGAAATAAAATTATAGACCAATTTCTCTAATGAATATAGATGCAAAAATTTTAAACAAAATATTAGCAAGTAGATTACAGCAACTTATCACAAATAATACACTATACCACTATGGCATAGATATATTACCAGAATGCAGGGTTGGTTCAATATTAGGAAAACTATCAGCATCATTGAGCATATCAACAACAAAACCAACAGAAACCACATGATCATCTCAATAGATGCAGAAAAAGCTTTTGATAAAATACAACACCCATTCCTATTAAAAACACTAGAAAGCATAGGTATAAATGGAGTCTTCCTTAAAATAATAAATAGCATATATCTAAAACCTTCAGCAAGCATTATATGTAATGGGGACAGGCTAGAAGCATTTCCAATAAGATCAGGGGTGAAACAAGGATGTCCATTATCACCACTGTTGTTCAATATTGTACTGGAAATTAGCTTTAGCAATAAGAGAGAAAAAAAGAAATTGAAGGCATTAAAATAGACAAAGAAGACACAAAACTATCACTTTTGCAGATGACATGATGATATACTTAGAGAATCCTAGAGAATCAAGTAAAAAACTACTTGAAATAATAAAACAACTTTAGCAAAGTTGCAGGCTATAAAATAAAACCCACAAATCATCAGCATTTCTATATATTACCAACAAAGCCCAACAGCAAGAGATAGAAAGAGAAATCCCATTTAAACTTACTATAGACATTATTACATTTTTAGGAATCTACCTCCCGAAACAAACCCAGGAACTCTATGAACACAATTACAAAACACTTTTCACCCAAATAAAATCAGAGCTAAATAATTGGAAAATCATCAGTTGCTCATGGGTAGGCCAAGCTAATGTAATAAAAATGGCAATACTACCTAAGCTAATTTACTTACTCAGTGCCATACCAATCAAACTATCAAAAAAGTATTTTATAGAGTTAGAAAAAATAATAATAGGATTCATTTGGGAAAACAAAAGGTCCAGAATATCAAAGAAACTAATGAAAAGAAATGCAGGGGAAGGTGGCTTAGCAATTCTAGATCTTAAATTGTATTATAAAGCAGCAATCATCAAAACTGCTTTAGGGAGCTGAATCAGTGGAATAGGTTACATATGAAAGACACAGTAGTCAATGACTATAGTAAACTATTATTTGATAAACCCAAAGACCCAAGCTTCTGGGATAAGAACCCACTCTTTGAAAAAAACTGCTGGGAAAATTGTAAAAGAGTATGGCAGAAACTAGGCATAGACCCAAATCTCACACCATATACCAAAATAAAGTCAAAATGGGCTCAGGACTTACATAGAATGGCTGATACCATAAGTAAACTGGGAGAACAAGGAATAGTTTACCTACCAGATCTATGGAGAACAGAAGAATTCATGACCAAACAGGAGATAGAGAACATTATGAAAAGCAAAATGGATAATTTTGATTACATTAAATTGAAAAGTTTTTACCCAAACAAAGCCAATGCAACTAAGATTAGAAGGAAGGTAGAAAATTGGGAAAGAAGTTTTACAACCAGTCTTTCTGATAAAGACCTCATTTCTAAAATATATAGATAATTAAGACAAATTTATAACGACACAAGCCATTCCCCAATTGATAAATGGTCAAAGGATATGAACAGACAGTTCTCAGATGAAGAAATTAAAGCCATCTACAGTCATATGAAAAAATGCTCTAAATCATTATTGATTAGAGAAATGCAAATCAAAACAACTCTGAGGTGCCACATCACACCTATCAGATTGGCCAACATGACAAAACAGAAAAATGATAAATGTTGGAGAGGATGTGGGAAAATTGGAATGCTAATGCATTGTTGGTGGAGTTGTGAAATGATCCAACCATTTTGGAGAACAATTTGGAACTATGCCCAAAGAACTATAAGAATGTGCATACCCTTTGATCCAGCAATAGCACTTCTAGGGCTATATCCCAAAGAGATCAAACAAATGGGAAAAGGACCCACATGTACAAAAATATTCATAGCAGCTCTTTTTGTGGTGGCAAAGAATTGGAAATTGAGAGGATGCCCATCAATTGGGGAATGGCTGAGCAAGTTGTGGTATATGAATGTAATGGAATACTATTGTGCTATAAGAAATGATGAACAGGCTGACTTCAGAAAAACCTGGGAAGACTTATATGGTCTGATGCTGAGTGAAGTAAGCAGAACCAAGAGGACTTTGTACAGAAGAGCAGCCACATTATGCAATGACTAAGAATGTTAAACTGAACCTTTCTCAGCATTACAAGGATCTAAGACATCTCCAGAGGCCTTGGGATGGAAAATGCTGTCCACATCCAAAGAAAGAACTATGGAAGTCGAATCGCTCTCACTTATTTTTACCTTCTGTTGAGTTTTGTTTCATCTTTCTGATGGTTCCTTCTACTGGTTTTAACTTTTACTTACAACTTCACTAATGTGAAAATATGTTTAATGGTTTTGTAAATATAAAGCCTATGTCAGATTGTGTGCCATCTTGGGGAGGGTGGGAGGGAGAAAAAGGGAGAAAAATTTTCAACTCAAAAGCATATGGAAAAAAAATTTTTTAAAAATAAATCCTTTTGTAGAATAAAAAAAAAAAAGTTGAGCTCTCCTGCTTGAGGGCAGAGGTTACTGACCCAAGCTTCTTGTGCTGGAAGCCTGGTACCTGTCACTGGCTCTGTGTGCTGGGGCCTCAGGTGCTGACAGCTGGAGGCTGTAGGGGTCTGGCAGCTTACCTGGTGCTAAGCTGAGGTCAGCAGCACTTGGAACTCTCAGGGTGGGAGTGGGGAATCTGGTCCCGGGGGAATGTTTGCCCACCTGGGTTTCTTTAAAGCACTCAGATGTTTGGCTGCTGGAGTATGTCTGCCAGCCTGGAGTTATGGTGAAGTGCTGGGGAATTTAGCTGCTAGAGAATGCTGGTGCACATGGTGGTTTCCCAAGCTGGTGTTTATCAGTTTTCCTGCCTGTGCTGAGGCATATAGGGGGTCCTGGTGTTGGAGCTTGCCTGCTCCACCACCCTGTGGCTCAGGATCTCCCCTTGGTTTGCTGAAATGGGGTTTGCCGATAGCTTTCTGGGATGCTTCCTTTCATGTACTGCTCCCCCCTCCACCAGAGCAAAAGGGGCCTTTCCTGTTAACACATCAAGTTTCCTGGGTTAGAAGACTGCTGCACCCTGTCTTTCTGCTGGCTCAGCTATTCCAGGGTTTTTTCTTGGGTTAATATTTTTTCTGGGCTTTTAGAGGTCAGTAAGAGAGGGTGAGAGTGATTTACTTCTTACTCCATCAATGTTGGCTTCAAGAAGTCCCTCACTGATCTTTTTCTCAGGGACCCATCAACATGATGCCTCTCTCCTCAGACCCACCTTCCCTCCTAACCCCTACAAAGACATAGGAAGGATTCTTTGGATGTATACATCATCCTCTCTCCTGTTGTGATTGTGCCCATGATCAAATCATCCTTTGTATCAGGCCCTGACAGCAACCCACTTGCAAGTAGTTTTGTTCCAGCTACAAGGATTTCTAGTTACAATTCCAAAAGGCACTTGAGAGATTATTAGAACAGAAGATTCAGTGTTTATTAAAGTATCAAATTTACTTGTACTCATCAGGACTTGCATAAAGAGTTTGATTTATAATCACTTGCCAAGGGTTCTCCTCCCCAAGAAGGTTCTTCAATACGCCAAGCATCTATCATTTCATATGCATGGGTACTCCCTCCACTAAAGCATATGGACACACTTTTAGATATTAGCAATTAGCATTCAAGTGTTTCATAGCTTTAAAAAATGCATCAACCAGTAGCCAGCCTGGTAAGAAACTTTTCCAAAAACAGATAGCCTTTCATAGGACCTGTATTTGAAGCCTTTTCAGTTGGATCACATCTACCTTAGAGCTTTTGCACTTCATTCCTAAACCTGAATAACCCCAAGCTCAGAGCACTGAAGCATAATGAGGCAGCTGAGTAATACTTTACTAGAGATAGTGTGTTGATTAACTTTGAAGAATTTCCCCTCATTCCATTAAATATCTAAATATTAGGCTTATATATTGTTATCTATAAACCACCTATCTAAACATCTATTTTCCATTTTTTTAGAAATAACAATGTATCTATTATTGCATTGCATGTTAAAAATAGTCTTTAAGAGTTCATTCATTTATAAGGTGTTCACTCAAACATGTTTTCTTAACTTTTAACTTTAACTTTTCTTATTTATCTCACATAAAACTTCACCAATACACAGACAAGAGAAAGAAGAATAAATATTGTGGTTTTTAGCATTGAGCCATTGAGAATTAAAGGTAAGATACTAAGAATTCTCTTGTTTCTAGCAAATGACTAGACATTTTCAAATATTAATAAAAATAAGTAATGCAGTATGCATTCCTTAGATAAAGTATTAAAATCACCAGGCAAAAGGTGGCAGCAGTGAGTCATGCTGCAATCTTATGTTACATGCAATTATTACTATTATTGAAATTTCTATATACTTTTTAAATAAATTTACTAAATATAAATTAGATTTTGTTAAAATGAGTGATTGTTAAATGTTGCATAATGAAATGGCCATAACAAATAAAAACAACAATTTTGGGACATAAATTTTTCTTTTCTTAAAAATACCTCACCCATATTCTATAAAGCTGTACTGATATTGCCTATGGACACTTTCCAAGCATATCAATATGTAAAAATGACTTGTTCTTTGCTATATTTCAACAATAATATAAATCATTGTTAAAAAGATTTTGAGAATTTAGCTCTTGATAATCTGAAAAGAAAAAATAAACCTCCTCTGTAAATATGCAGTATTCCTTTGGTGTATAGTTTTACTGTTATCATAGATATAATTTTTTAAAAATACAATTTGACCTACTAACTTAAAATATATGAATTATGTTTTCCCTCTCTAAGTGGTTTTCAAGTTAAAAATAAGAGAACAAGAGATGCAGCATATCATAATGGAGTGAGAGCTGACTTTAGAATTCAAGTCCTCCCACTACACATACTAAGTTACCCTGGGCAAGTCACATAACTACACAGTGCCCCAGGAAACTCTTTAAGACTGACATTCACAGGGCAGGTGACAATCACTACTGCATAATGAGTTTCTTATACCGAAGAAATCACATCTGGTCTAAGAGGGGGGAAAAAAAACTGATCTGCCATAAATAGGAACAAATATCTTTTAATTTCTAGCAAATGTAGCATTAGTCATCATAAATAAATATTAATGTAACATTTTAAATATAGTGCTAGTTGCCTTTTGGTACCAAATTTTTTTCTGTGCTTTTTATATGTCTATACTTTTTTTTAAATACCTTTATACATTTTTCAAGAGTTCTGATCATTAAAGAATTACCTAATATGTACTACCAAAATGGTATTATGATAATATATTTCACCACTGTAGAATTCTTTCAGTATGAAAACAACTCCAGAACTGGAAGTCTTAATAAATATTCTTCTTATTAGGGAGTCTTTACCCTCACAGCCTCCTCTGTATGTACTGCATTTAGAAATGCATATGATTTTTCTTCCCCATTTTCATTGCTTTACCTTCAATTATACTACTACATCTTATTATTCAATGTATTTAATATTTCTGAATGTTGTTTCCCTTATGGATTCCCATGTGCTTGTATTTTAATATTCTTAAAGCCATAATTCATTTAAATAAGCATCTGATAAGGTATCTACTGGGCACAGATTATTATGTGCCAGAGGAGAAACAGAGCCCAGATGAGACACTGTCCTTTCATTCATGGAGGCCAAACTAGAAAAGAAACATACATAGATAATTATACCAGCTGATTAAGTGCCATGGTTAGAACTCAGGACTTTGAGTCCAAGAGATCTGGTTTCAAATTATGATTTGAATACTTACTAGCTTTGACTAGACAGATCATTTCATGTCTCTCTACCTCAGTTTCTTCATCTGTAAACTGGGGAATAATAATTGCACCTACTTTACAGGTTATTGTATCAAATATGTTAACATGTAAAGTGCTTTGTAAATGTTAAGTTGCTATGTAAATACTAGATATAATTATTATTATACCACAAAATGTGATATGTATATTACTGAGGCACAATCACAGCCTTATGTGAAGACTGGCAGAGTCTTTATGAAGGACATCAGGAAAAGTTGCAATGAAGTGGTAGCATTAATCAGGCAGCTTGGTAGAGCAGTGGATATAAACCTAGATTTGGTGACAGGAAGACCTGAGTTCAAATGCCACCTGAGATATTTCCTTTTTACTAGCTGTATGACCCTGGGTAAGTCACTTAATTTTCCTCAGCCTCAGTTTCCTCATCTGCAAAATAGTCCTAATATTAATAACACCTAATTCCCAGGATTGTTGTAAGGATCAAATAGGTTAACATATGTAAAGCCCTATATAAATTAACTGATACTATTAATAAAGATCAGTTCCATATTCAGAATCTCAGTCATAGAATCTGTCCAAACCTCTCACTTTTCAAGATTAATAAACTGAAACAGAGAGGTTATACTGTTCCAAGGTCATGTAGCTAGTTAGCTGCAGAACAGGGACTGACTTCTAGGTTAAATTTTATTCAGACTTTCTGATTTTAAATCAGACTGCTTGATTTCAAATTAGGGCCAGATTCTTATTAGGAAGGGTGGAGGCTAAAGGGAATCCTAGGAACCTGATATACTCCAGCATGTTTTCTTTTTTCTCAAGAATAATATCTTAAGGGATAGTGATAATCAGAACTTCAAGATAGGGATCAGATGTGGTACACAGTTTGCATAATTACAGGAAACATTTGCCCTTGTAACTGAGCATGTCTCTTGCATTCTACTAAAGCCTTGCAGGCACAGTAGAAACCTGTTATAATATGAGTTATATTATTACACAGATGAGGATATATCATGGATTAAATCATGTCCCCTGAAACATGGCAACTTTGTATATCATTGCCCTGACATATGGAGATAACATGTAACGAGTGCTTTGTGTAATGATACTGACTATATATTTCTAAAATATGCCGTTAAATTTCAGTAAAGAAGATTATACTTTTATTGGTTACCTCAGCAATAGGGAAGAAGAAGGAAAATAGCAGGCAGGGCAAATATGAGGATGGTATTGGAATCAAGTCAGGAAAAAATAGAAAGTGATGTAAAGAGGAATAATATAACGTGGTAATTGAGAATAAAATTAGTTGGTTAGATTACTTGGTTAGATATTTGCCAGAGAGAGAGAGAGAGAGAGAGAGAGAGAGAGAGAGAGAGAGAGAGAGAGAGAGAGATCATCATCACCTAAGGCAGCCTATTCAAGTTCCTGTCAGGACAGGTTCATTTATTGCCCAAGCATCGCAGATACACAGTAGAATGATTTCACTAAAGGAGAAAGTGACAAAGAGCCTGAGGAGACGATGAGAGTTGGACTAGCACTCTTGAGAAGACATCAAACAGGTATTTATTTATACCTCTCATGGTTTAAAACTACAGTTATTGTGAGTGTGGGAGCATAATGTCCATCTCGAAATGCTGTCATTTCTGTCCTGCCTGAACTCCCCTCTTCCGTGCTTCTAGTCCCCCATTCCCATGACTATTCATGAAATTTTACTTCTTTGTTTCCAGGTTGTTTGACATCTGCTCAAAAAAAAAAAAGCCTCCAGCAGAGTGTAAGGGAATAACTTGTTTTTGAGGGAGTTAATTCTAATAAACGGGAAAAATACTTTCCCGAGGTTTCCTTCTAGATTTCTTGGGGGCCCAAGTGTTTCCACCCCTCTCAAGTTCTGGTTCGGTGTTCCATCAGATGCTTTTGCAGTCTTCCAACTCACGGCCTCCCCCCTTTGCTGCTGCTGCTGCTACTGCTAAAACCAGGAGAAGTCTCTCTCTCTCTCTCTCTCTCTCTCTCTCTCTCTCTCTCTCTCTCTCTCTCTCTCTCTCTCTCTCTCTTTCTCTCTCTCTCTCTCTCTCTCTCTCTCTCTCTCTCTCTCTCTCCTCCTTCTCTCTCTCTCTCTCTCTCTCTCTTCTCTCTTCTCCTCTCTCTTCTCTCTCTCTCTCTCTCTCTCTCTCTCTCTCTCTCTCATTTTTCTAGCAGTTGAACTGGGCATGCTCGGCAGCTACAGCAGCCTTCAGTTGCAAGGAGGACGTTTTCCCACTAACTACGCTTCAGAGCCTAAAGCTGAGGCATAGGTGCAGGCTAAGGCTGGGGTTCCTGCTGCTGCTGCTCCGGAGCAGCCTCGCCCCTCGGCGGCAGCACAGGTGGTGGCGGCGGCGGCGGCTGCGCTGAGCTAGGGAGGGAGGGCAGCTGCTCTCCGGAGCAGCTTAGACGCAGCATCAGTAGGCGCGCGCTCGAAGAGAGAAGGAAGAGAGAGAAGAGGCAGCTGTGTCTTTACTGGGTCTGCTCCAGCTACATCCAGCGGCGGATGTGCGGGAGGAGGAGGAGAAGGCGGAGGCAGCAGCAGAAGGGATAGATATCGGCGGTGGCACCACGACGGCTGCACTACAGCGCCGCTGCTGTGCTTGCTGTAAGAGCCCCGGATAAGATAGCTGGAAGCACCAACAGTGGTGGAGGAAGCCAAGGAACCAGAGACTTTGCCTCGGTAGCAGGCTGTAAAGGAGCCTTATCCTTAACTGCTTTTTTCTCTTTCCTGCCCAGCATCACTTGTCCCGGAGCCACGCACAGACAACAAAAGCGAAAGATGCTGCAGTTGGGCAAGGTCAGGACCTTGCACTGAAGCCTGGAGGCGGCGCACACACCTTTCCCTGGAATTGAGGATTTGTCTGTTTTGGTGGGTGCATGTTTGGGAGAAAGCAGACAGGCTCAACGCCTTTTGGTGAGTGCATTTGCTGGGCTAGCAGTGCCAGGATTATTCTCCTCCTTATTGGTGGCGGGGGTTGTTCCTCCAGCTCTGAGCTATCTGTCGACGGCGGATGCTCAATATCGCTTTCCGTTGGGAGGACCACAATTGCCCTGGTTCCTCTCTCGGAAGACAGCTCTGTCTGGTGGAGGATACCCAGTTGGTGCCTTTCTTGGCGAGGTAACAAAGTGGCTTCTCGTCTCCCTCCCCCTCCCATCTACAATACGTTATCCGGAGGCATATATAGGGCATCACCAACAATACTGCTTCCTAAGATCCTGCAATAATGTACTCCTCGCATTAATGACGTCCTGAATATACGGGAGAATAGAAGGGTGGGGGTGGGGTGGGTCACACTTCCCTCTAGTCTTTAAGCTCTGCTTTTCAATGTCATTGAGATGTTTGGGTGGAACAAAATGGGAATACTTAGTCATTTACACCCATGTCCCTTTTTTCGTCTTCTATTTTTCCCCCCATACTGAAAGCCCCTATGGTCTATATTTAGCAGGCTCAGCTCGAGCATTTTTGGAGCAATACACAAGGTTTAGAGTCTTGGGCGCGCTGACAATGGGTAGAGAAGCTTTTGAAACCGATGTCTGAAGCACACATCTCTGGAAAGCTTTTTGTGTGGGTCTGTGCGATATGCAATGTGATATTTGGCTAATCTATAATTAATGGCTGAAAGCAAAGATGCTTTTCTTTTTTCCTTACCTTCCTCTTATTCTGGTGTGTAATGTGTTTGCATCGATTGTTTCTCAGCAGGCTCAAGTCACTATAGAGTGAATTAAGTCACTACAGAGGTGGTGCAGCCTATATGGTTTTTGTTGTAGCAAGTAGACTTCTATAGGGATTTTTTTAAATCAAGAATTGACCATGAAACTGATAAGTTTGGCATTAGACAATAATGGTAGGGTTGTGTAGCCTATAGAAACACGTAGAATAAAAGGAGTCTGGTTATTCTTGCATGTTTTCCTTCCTTCTTGTGTTTGAGTTGTATCAACGTGATTAGCCTTGGCTTAGAAATGATGGTTTTACTAATGTTAAAAAAAAAAAAGGAACAGATTGATAGGCCTTGCTGAGACCAGTAACTGTTAACTTCTATAAACCGTATGACTAATATTTAAGTGCACTTTATATTTTCTTCTTTGACTTTCATGAAATTAGGGAGGCACTAGAAGCTATGCCCTAAAGTTATTTTATTTTGTATCCCTATAAATAACATGACAACGTTGTTCATCTTGTTAAAGTATTAACAACATTTTATGCCTATATTTTTTTAAAACTATTTGAGCTACAATCTTCAAACAGCATCATGTGAAATGTCTCCTCTGTTTGATTACAGATTACTTTGTGCACTAACATTTTGAATTATTTGGGGGGAAGTATAACAATCTACAAAGTTAGAAACCACTTTGAAATCAATTAGAATTCCTTTGTTGATGCATAAAACATTAGTTTGGAAAAATAGCATCTCAAAAATAGCCTTTCTTACATGCAGAACTCATTGTTAATATTCCTTGCAAAGCTATTCAGTGCTATCCTTTTTGGTCTGTGGGTTAGAACAAGGCTTTAGGGTTTGAATGAATCTGAGTATATTAGCAGTTTTATTTTTAACTATGGGAGGTCTGTGATCATAGTAGTAAAACTAAACACTTTTAAAATATTCAACTCAAAGTCATGGTTAACTGTGTGAATGATCTTTTTTTTTCTATTTTACCTTAGTTACATCTTCTATTATTTGTATTTATAAATCTTGTTAGAAAATTGCATTCAGCTTTTTTCCCTAAGACTTTTAATGTAAAATGTCATCTTATAAGGAAGCAAGAGATGCAATAAACAGGTGTACTGTGAGTTTTGTCCTTTTAGAGGCTATTCTCATAGTTTTTAATGACACTATGCAAAGACTGCTTAGTGTCCTTGCATGAACAGACAGAGTAGCTGATAGGCAAGGAAAAGAGGATAAAAACATATATCCCTTAGTGTGAGTTATATGTCCTGTTACAGATTACAAAGTTAAGATACTGATTGAGTGGTCAGTGGAGTAAATTAGCCTCCTCTAATTGAAGCTATTATTCTAATAAAATCATGACACAGTCTATTGTATTTAGCTGTAAAAGGTCCTCTGTGTGTGTGTGTGTGTGTGAATAATGTCCCCTCTTTTTCTTAGAGCATGGAACTTTCAAACTATAGGCTTTAAGCTTAACTTCACTGGCTCTTTTAAAAATAAGTTTATCATAAAGTTGTACTTAATTTAAATGTAGAAACTAAAGTGTGTATGTTTCACAGGATTGTTTTTTCCTACTGTGTATAGTTAAGTAGTTTTCTTAGCTTGGCAATTTCTTCAGCTTCACCAAATAAAAAAAGGTGTGTTCTCTTTAAAATAAAAGAATCTACTTGTATACATCTTCAGTCATAACATATAATTTTTGCTTTTGACATGCTGCAAAACTATAAAATAACTATAGAGTGAATTTCAGGTTCATTGTATAGGATGTGTAATGATTTTCATGTATGTTTGCTCTATTTGTTATATCATCAGCATTTTGCACTGAAGTTTTATAGGATTTGTTTTCTTCTATCTACGATGAGGAAATACTGTGTAGTGTAAAGAACACTAAGCTTGAAGAGCCTAGGAGAACTGGGTTCAAATCTAAGCTCTAGAACTAAACGAGTTGACTGACTATGGGCAAATTTTTTAACCTTTTTTGAACCTCAGTTTCCTCATCTGGGAAATATACTTGAATACTTCAATGTATGCTGTTACTCTGTGGAAGGTAGTTGTAACTCTTAAAGTACCAGCTAAATGTGTTATCACTTATGTGAACTTAATTCCATCATAATTGTTAAATGCGTGCTTGAAATTAAACAGTATCAAATCTAGTATAGTTTGGCTTGACATAAAAATGAAGGTTTGTATGTAATAAAACTAGGTAAACAGATATAACTGGTTGAAAAAATCCTTTCAATCTTGAAACAAATATATCAAATTTTCTCACACTTATGTTATGCTCATTCAATAAGTATGGGAAATGTCAGTACAAGAGCATTATAATGCCTATGCATGATCACTTTTCTAAGCATTGCTTCCTTTTCCTTTTTGGAATGTTTTGTAGATTGCATGATATTCTGCCAGTGGCATCCTTCTTCTATAAGTGAGATTCAAATGCCCCCAAATTTTCAGTTAGTATTTTTAGTGGAATCACAACTTAGTCACTCTCTGTATGACTATGAATAAATCCTGAGAATCTGTATTTGGGGCAAAGACATTGTCCTGCATTACAGCTCTAACCAAATAATAGGGAGAATAGTAAGATGATGTTTAAAATCAAGTTAATTTCTTGAGCATCTCTAAAACATGGAAACAAAGTATCTTAGCACCATATTCTTTATTTTGAAGTGCTTGTGATACTGCTTCTATAGTTCCGTGTGAAAAGTTAACTTGAGTGGGAACAGTTCATGATGCTAGTTGCTAGTTTCAAGTTTATCTGACTGTATGCCAAACTAACAGCTTTTTGTATTAATGTAAAATATTAAACATGTCATAGATAAATAGTTTCTATCACATTCTCTGCCAATCCAGCCTACTGATTAATAATCTGCCTGTTTTGGTTTAGTGAATCTAATTACAGTTATAAACAGTAGCTCCAGCACAGGGGGGAAAATATCACAGAAATGTTGTTATCACACTGTGTTTTCACGCTTTTCATTTCTGACTGTATGACTAGTCACTGGTTTGTGGGCATCATCAGGAATGATTTTGGTGATGTAACACCCAAAATATTGTATCACTTAATCACAAATAAAGTACTCAGGCTTCCTACTCTATAGTGTCTGGAGAATAAACTATGGCTGATCATTAATATTCCACTTGTTGCAAACTAATTGATGCAAAATGGAATTAACTTCTGCAAAAAAAAGCTCAAATAAGTGCAATAGAGTTTTTCACAAGATTAATATCTTAGCCATGTGTCCATCTATCCCTCAGTAAAGTGATTTTTGCATTAGTTTAATTTATTAGAATGATGCATAAACATATAGTAGGTATATATATATATATATATATATATATATATATATACATATATATATATACACATACATATATATATGTACATATATAGATATATGTTGTAAAAAATTGCCCACACAACTACTTCATGTATTTTAAATCTTATTTTACCATTGACTTTAAATAGGAAATCTAAAAGGTGTTCCTACAGAAAAAAGTTCTGACTTAAAAGTAACCTTGGGTATAGCTAGCCTTTTAAATACCACATAATTAAATGTAGAATGACCATTATTCTTTCAGAGAATAATGTCAAGTTGCCTAATACCAGAAACTGTAATAATTTTTATGTGAGTCAATGTAGGGGGTAGGAGGTCACATTACCTTGAATCATTGTATTAGTTTCTTGGGTTTGGTTCTCATGTGTCTACTTTTATACTCATTTTAAATATGTTAAATCTTCAAATACCGTAGTATGGTGTCAGTGAACTAAAATGGCTAGTCCATTTTGAGTGATTTCAGTTGATTCTTATTTCTATACTAATAGGTAATTATAACAACAAGGGAATAAAGTAGAGTTTTATTTTCCAGATTCTAAAGTTTATTGGTTTTGAAAGGGAATGGATCAAATGATACAAAAACAACTGTGCAGGTTGAAGTAAGTCCTAGGTCAGAGTCTTCCTCTCAGGGTGAAGTTTTTTCCTCCTATTCCCTCCTATCCTATTGGAAGGAGTTTGAGGAAGAGTACAGATTGATCATGATATGGGATGTTGCTTTTACGTTTTCATTTCAGAAACTGAATTCATTAGCTTTAGGGAGTAGTTGGGTCAAGATAGTTTAAAAGATGTTTTATAACAAGTAAAATACCAAATTTATTCAATTTTTTTTCAAATTATCATGGGAAAAAGTAGCCCTAAGTTAAAGTAATGCCAAAACTTTGAATTTAGTGGTTTTTTTAAACAAAAAATTGTCACAAAATATTACATATTGATAAAATTATTCTATCACAAATAGAAGTGCTCTATATCACATGTCCCTCTCTATAATGTTGCTAATTATTCCTTAGATTTGGCTATATTATGAATAAAAGTATGTCTTTTTGAAAATTAGAGTAAATCAATAAAGTGAGTTCCAGGATTCCCTAACATAAGTGTTAAAAGAGTTTCAATCTTTTTACAAAATTATTACAATTCTTAAGTAGTGTCCAACAGTAAAAATATTTTGTTGACCAGTCTGAATGGAAATTCCCTACAATGAGTAATCTTTCAAAAAGAATGTTCTGTACCATCTATTTCCATGTAAGTTATTCTGAATACAACTAAGTAGTTACCAAATTAATATCTGTTCTTTGCAGAGCACTTCTGCCTACCTAATTGTACTTCCCAACATCTTGTCAGAACAGTAGAAGTTCTTCAGTAATCCAGACTTGAGAAAGCAAGGCAACTACTAGTCAACAAGTATTCGTTAAGCTAATATGCACCACACACTGTAGAAGTGCTGAACCAGAGTGAAAGTATATAGGAATGGGATTAAGGGATTGAGTTTTCACTTTTCCATGTTTGTGTTAAGAACATTTAGTTGGCCAAGTCATTTTCTTTCGAGGAGTTTTAGTAAGGAAATAGGAACTGTAAATAATCTCAAGTTTGCTGGAAATTCTACAGTCTAGAAATGTGTTTTCTAGACATTTACTTATTATATTGGAATTCTGCTACAATGAAAATGTTTGGCTTTTACTTGGAGTTTTTTGCAATGTGGTTTGACCTGTATAACATTTATTTATTGGTGAGTCAGAGAAATATTTTGATTACACACTTTTAAAAATTTTGTATTCAAATATGCATGTTGTCAAATAAACTGGATGTGAAGCTAATATCACAGAATAAATATTATTATTAATTTTTCATAAGATTATAGGATTTTAATAGTGCTAGAAGTAACCATAGAAACAATCTGTTTCAGCCCTTTTATTTTACAGATGAGGAAACTGAGGCCCTTCATGTTTGTGTCTTGCCTAAATTCAGACAAGTAGTCAATGACCTGTTCCAGGTACAGGTCATGAAAGATAATTAATACATGTTTGTTGACAAATAAGTAGAAGAGCTGGCATCCAAACCCAGGCAATCTGTCAATGTTTTTTTTTTCCCTGCTCTCTCACACTGATTGATTTAATGATACTTTCAGTGATTTCATGAGATATAAATATCAAATTTTCTAAAATGTATTTTTGATAGTGTATGTAGCTTAGTAGATTGTAAAATTTTGTAGTTGAGTGTTAATAATTGCCTCTTGGAAATATTGTACAATCTGATATCAACCATGGTCAAGTGCTGGGATATTCTGGTCAATTAAATCTTTATTTTAATATACTATGACCTTATGTTTTTCACAGCTTTCTAGTTTTCATAGGTGTACTTTTATACCTATTCAAATTCCTTAACTAAAAGAATGATGAACAAACTTTTATCCTTGATGTGGAGGGCATATTATGACCTTCAGCCACTGAAAGATTATTACACATTATTACATCCTCACCTGAGGATCCAATAAGTCAGTATGGGCCTGGATTGGATAAGTACAATAATACTTTACGAGTAGGAGGAGGCAAATACAGTTATAGATGGCAAAATGCTGGATCAAATGACATGTTAAACACCTAGCAAACTCCATTGCCTCTTTTGGATGCTCAATAAATATTTGTTGAATGATCCTATGATAGAGAGTACTAAAATTGCCACAAATCACTAGATGGTTCCTCAGTTTCTGGTTTGAGTTACAGAAGGTTATAGTTCCTAACATCTAGTTAACATTGATCCAATCAATTATTGATTATCTTACTACTATTCAGAATCCCCTATTATGAATTTATGTCTCAAAATGACAGGAGTATAACCAGGATGGAAGAGTAAATTCTGAATATGGAGAGTGAATTATCTGAGCCTGGAATAAAACACACACATATACACAGACATATGTGTATGTTTAGTGCTAGTTATTACCCATAAGTAATTTCCCCTGTCTCAATGCAGACAATTAGCAGTTGGGTTATGTATATTAAGGCAATATACTTAGTCATATTTGACAGGTACAAGTAAAATAATATATAACATTGGTATTTAAACATGTCTTTTTTAAAATGACCTAAAATCTTCTCTCATCATGCCTGTGAATGACAGAAGTAAAAATAGTTACCTTAAGGTAGTTAAGTATTTTGCTTGGCCTTTCAAATATCAAAATCACTCCTTAGCAATAATATCACTAAGTAAGATGTTTTCTGCAAATAGCTATATCTGAAAACCTAAATGATCCAAGTACAAGTATCAAAATAGATCTGTCTTTCTCAACATGATGCTTTACAAAATCTCAGCACCTTAAATTTTAAAAAAATAGGGAAAGTGTATTCTATTAATAAATTGAGCATCTAAGCAATTGTCTAGGCTTACAACACTTTCAAATGTTTTGCCCAGGATCATTGAAATACTCTTTATGTATGTTTCTGTGCATGTCTGCTTGCTTCATTTCCCACTTAATATGTTTCTAAATACCGTATTTTCACATATCAACAAAACTAAACAATCAACAAGAATATAATAAGTACCTACTATATGCCAGTTACCATGCCAACAATATATTGAGTACAAGTGAATTAAGTACACATACTGCAGCATAACTGTATTTAAAAACATAGTCATTATACATTTTAATTTTTAGATTAAAAAAAACTTGCCAATGTAGCTTATCACTATTATTATCTTTGAACTTGAATGTTTTGGTTATTACTGATGCATAATGTATGTCAGGAAAATTTCAGACATTTTCTTTTAGAACCAGCTAATTGTGAACACCCATTAATATTTGTATTTTAACATAAAAAGAGCTTTGTAGACTAACTCCAGAGAAATCCATAAAAGCAAACTGTAGCTCAAAGGAGAAGTGTGTAAGCTAATTACTAGTGAGTTATATTCAGTACAGTAATTTTGTGGCAATTTGGTACTTTCTAAAGTATGACAACACTGAAAGTGAATCAGTATAACTGTACCAATTTGTATACACCCTTAGTACAAATGGCAATAGTCCTCCGTATGTGACTCCCAAAGAATGTTTCATCATTTTGTGTTTTGTGTTCCTGCTTAAAACTTTGTCCACCATTGTAACTAAAAGCACTTATTTTCCCCAAAAAACTTGAAAAAGCTAATCACAAATTTCTCTAGCAAAAAAAATTTTCATGTTAAAATTTTGATAATTAAATGCTTTTAAATACCAAATGTATGGAAGAGTACTTTTGAACTGTGAAAATACCAAATCATGTTTAAATAAATCAATTTCACATATTTTTCACAAAATTCAACAAAAAATGTGGTACTATCAAAAATTGTATCATGTGTTGTAAATTTATTTTTTGAACAACCATTGCAGTATTTTTTAAACCAATCATAAACAGTCTGGTATGATCTTTGACTCTTAATATCTTTTTTTTAATGAAATCAATTTTTTAAGAGGAATTCTTTTCCAGCATTTCAACATGTTATATTTATTTAGTCAGATGTTATTCAAGATTGTTTCATCTAAAAAAATAATAATGAAATTCTGTTATTTTGACAAACAAAATATCACTACAAATCCAGCACTGATCCTGGAAAATTAAAGACACTATTAAGTTCAAACACATGCAAGTAAATCTATATGGTCAAATGAAATGGTGAGATTAAAAACCTCTGTAGGTCTTGGCATCTTTTTTTCTGAATTTCAAAATATATGATTTATTCTGAATATAGATATTCAGAACATTGAATTTCAGTATTATTTACCAAGTTATTGGTAACTTTGTCTTTAGTTAACTCAATTCCTGGATATTGAATAAAATTTTATAAGTCATGATAAAAACATACAATTAGTGTTTGTATGTCTCTTCTTTCAAATATTTTGGTTTACAAAATAATCATTCTCAATTAGAGATGGCAAAAACAGTTTTTTGAAAGGCATGAAAGTAATACTTTTTCTTCAATTTATGAGATATCAGAATATAACTAAATTTGAAAATCAATAATAAAAATACAATTGATTTTACCCCCCAGTGGATTTTTTAAAAAGTGGGCATCTGATATGCTCTCTTGTAAATACCTTCTTTAGTAAATACTTTGTCTTAATATGTGGTTTTCAATGTTCCTACACGTGTATTTTCTTTAGAAGTAATTTCTTGTATTTAAGTGATTTACATTCATTTTCTACTTTGGACAAAATAAATAAATATGCCTTAGACAGTGTGTCCACTTGTTGGTAACATCTTATATTCGTTTACTAGATAACATATTTTCAAATATCACTTACTAGAATTCCTATAAATTTAAAGAGAAATGCTGACTCGTTTATATAGTTCGAATCCCCTGAAATATTATTGATTTTAAACTGTAGTACAATTTACCAAAAGATGTTTAAAATTATTATACAGGTACTATGGGGATGATTTTACAATATCATTTAAAATAAATTAATATGAATCAGTACCTGAGTGTTTAGAGTTATATCATTTTATCTTTAACTAAAAACTTAATGTGCTACCTTATGATGATGTAGAGGTTACATTGAATTCTAGTGCTATATAAGCAGAGCATAGGAAGACTCTGTTGTGTGTAGGCTCACATGTGCATATATATACATATACATACACACACAATTGGTCCCTCTTTCCACATTTACCTTCTTCTGTAGGAAGCCCCAAAAATCTTAGTGCAATTTTGAGCATTAATAGGTTAAAATTTTAAATAAATAATACATGCATGTCTGTTTCTTATGATGAGGGGGCAAGTGAGTAATCTATTGCTTGCATCTTGTCACTAGCAGTTACTTATTGTTTTTTTTCTTTTCAGTAGAAAAAAAATAAGTATATCTGTGCAAGAGCCAACAGCAATAGTTTCATGGACTTATAGCAATTCATGCACTACTGGTTGTAGGAGGCTCTGGGGGTTGGTTATAATGGGAGATGGAGGTTGGGTAAGTGTCCTTCCTAGAAGAGAGTAGTGTAGATTGAGAAATGACAGCTGTGATTTGAGGGGAATGGAGATATATTTATCCCTAAAGAACTCTTAAACACTAGCTTCATATTTTAAAGTTAAAGAATGAAATATTACATAGTGGGGACTTTTACATTGTGTTGAATTTCATAAAATGACCTAAATGATGTGAGTTTTCAAATTATAAAAAGTCTTCAGTTTTCAATGTATACATGCATACCTATTATATATATGCAACATCGCATACATAATATAAAGATACATGCATTATTTGGTGATTAAGTATAAATAATTATATTAAATTTAATAAAGAAGTTTTTATGTTTATAAAATATTTTTAAAATTATCATCCATAGGGGGCAGCTAGGTGGTGCAGTGGATAGAGCACCAGCCCTGGATTCAGGAGGACCTGAGTTCAAATCCTATCTCAGACACATAAAACTTACTAGCTGTGTGACCCTGGGCAAATCACTTAACCCCATTGCCTAACCAAAAACAAACAAAGAAAAAAAAGCTATCCTAAAATTATCATGCATAGTATAACATTAAGTTTATCTAGGTGACTGAACTTGAAAAACATTGAATTATGCCAAACAAGTAGATCTGTAGTCAAAAGACTATGACTATTATTATCAACTTCTCTTTCCATCTTCTACTGGTGTATCCAATTCAACACACATTTCTCAAGTGCCCACTGTTTGCAGACAACTTTATTATGTAGTAGAGATACTACAGAAAGTTCATTTCCAGACTCCCAGGAACTAAAATAGTTTCTGTATTATTTCTTGCCTGCTGAGCTAGTGTGCTGATCATATTCTATAGCACAAATTTAAATTCATTCTTTTACAAACTCATTTTTTCATTTGCATTTCACAAATTCCTTCATATATTACCTCATAAAAACCTTTTGCATTTATTTTTAAAAATATTAAGTTTAAATGTTACAAACATTAACTTATTATAAGTAGTGATAATCAACATAATAGGGATTGAAATATTGATCTATCTTCAGCTGATCTGCTAAAAACAGTGTGTGTATGTGTGTGTGTGTGTCTGTGTCTGTGTCTGTGACTGTGTCTGTGTCTGTGTCTGTGTATGTATGTTGAGAGGAAGGACTAATATGTATTAAAAAAGAAAAGACTCAGGAAGACTTTCAAAGTGCTACCTAAAACAAATACTGATTGTGTGCCTGGGCAAGGAACTTAGCCCCTTTGCCCTCAGGCAACTCTCTAATACTATTAATTACACAGCATTTGCCCATTATTGATTGATAGATAGGGTTTCCTCAGTCAAGAATCCCTACTCCAAGTAAATCACAAGTCCAAGCACTAAATATACAATGTGTGTATGTGTTCAGGTCAAATCTCATCATACCTAGTGAATCTGTGGACTTAACCTTATTTAGTGGATTTATACTTTTTCAAGAAAGATATGAATGAATTCATCATATGTACACATATTATATATAGATATAGATATAGATATATAGATATGATGAAATTCATTAAGACACATTGAGATGTCAGAAGAATTAACTATGTCCATTTGGACATGCTGCTTGTCATTTAGCTTTATGTGAACTGAACAACAAACAGTATATGTTAACAACTTACTAGAAATTGTCTAAACAATGTCAAAATCATTCCAAGTTTTTTTTTGATATTTTGGAATAAAAAGTGAAACACAAAGTGATCCAGTTGAGAAATCTTCCTTTTGTCAGTTAAAATATTTTAGAGCCTTCGTTTAAATGACACACTTGAGGCAGTGTAAACCTTTTCAATTGTTTCTTCAGTTGTCTCATGTGTACATAATATTGCCCCAGGATTGCATGCTTACCTGTTTTAGGGAACTGGGCTGTTCTTTCCCCTCCCCTTGAAAGAAGCCTTCTGTAAAGACATAAAGCTATTGCCTTGCTGTTGCTCCTCTCAGAGACCAGGAGTTTCAGAACCTTAGCTACTGGAGAGTGCTCATGCTTTTTGCCTGAATATTTTCAAGCTCTCATTTTGGGGAAATGCTATAATACAGCTTAACCTCCTCTTCCCTTATACTGAGGAGAAAGAGAGGAACTTGACCTTGCAGATGGCAGAGAATGACAAACTCTTGAGCCAGGAAGCATATCAGTTGAAGATATTACATTGAACTTTTCAAGTATTAGTTGAGCTATAGTACAAGGAATTTACACTCTCTGTGTCAGAAGTATTAAAGAGAAGAACCAAGAGCCAAGGATATTTTGATGCAAAGGAGGAAATCTAGAACTTGGCAGCCCTCTTCTGAAGAAAAATTGTTTGTTTATGAAAACTGCCTCAGAGAATTCCCCGTGAATAGCAAGGACACCATGCCGTTTCTTCTCCCTCCTCATTCTCCCTCCCACCCCTGGTATGTGAAAGCAGCCACAGATCCCATTAAAACTATGATTTGAGCAGTATTATTTAGGGTTTTGAATCAGTTCAAGTTCTTTTTGAATAAGTGCAAAGATATCTAGGAGAAAGGGATGAAACTCAAATGTTAACAAGTTTAAGTTATAGGGGATTTGTAAATCCAACTAGGAGCTTTCAGAGTAATATCAGGTGTCTTGTGAGTCCCATATTTGACTTAAATAAGAATGCTTTAGAGGGAAAGAAAATAATCCTAAGGACCAACTTCCCCAGTAACGAACTTGTGAAAAAGAAGACAGAGGTAGTTAAAGGAATGAGGAAACGGCTTTTCGATTTCCCTCAAATGCCCAGCACATCAGTTGGGTTTGAAAAGAAAGTTACAACCTCATAAAGAATAGGGGAGTGAATAACTTGGAATGGTTTATATGAGTAATATAGCAGAAGAGAACAAATCCTTACATTTTGTTGTAATTAGATTCTGGACTTGATATTCATGTTGTTCAACTAAGTGCAGTGTGATCAGATCAAAGACGGAAATTTTGGACTTCTTGGTTAAGCTCTGTCTCAAAATTTCTCCCACCAACCATCTATAGCTGTTGTTCTCTTGTCAGGCATATTGACCAAAAAGTAGAGCATAGATGTGAGGTTTGCTGATGCCATATGTTTTCCCAAATCCTATTTCTAACCTTTAAAAGCACATTAAAATGCAAATTAAGGTAGAACATGTGTGTGCTATTTCATTTCCTTTGTGTTTAGGGAAAATAGGTAGTTAACAAAGTCCCTGGAAGGAAAATAGTAGGTGCTTAAAAAATGCTACTTGATTGACTAACTGGAAGAGAGAACTCAATCTACATGTTTTACATGTGAGGCACTACTAGGTAGAAGGAATGTCAAAATGAAAAGGGCCTGTCTTCCAGGAAATTGTACCCTTTCAGGGAAGAATGAAGCATTATAGCTTCCCCTTACATTCTTTTGACTATTGACATTGTCTGTTTTCAGGTTGACACTCACGCTTTAATTTTAAGTTTACGCAAAAAGTTATAGAATTTTAACAACAGAATGACTGATGTTATAAGAACTTGTTTTTTGGTTGTTGTTGCCAAATGAACATAAACATATGTACATCATGGCATAGGGCCTGGATTTCTGATTCCATTGTTTTAGGGAACTCCAAGTTGATGAAATTCCTTCTACAATGTAGATTAATACCTTCCCTGTAAATTCTAGTCTAAAAGACTTGCCTAGCCCTAGACCATTGACAGGTTAAGTGATTTGTCCAGGGTCACCCAGCTATTACCTGTCAGAGGTGGAGCTTGAACCCAGGTCTTCCTGGCTTCAAGGCCAATTATCTATGGTATATCACACTGCCTCTTACTTCAAATATCATGAAATAAAGCAAGCACTAGAAGAAGATTGAGGAAAACTAGATTTTAGTTCATACTCTAACTCTGTTTCCTTGGGCCATTAGTTCAAGGTACCTTGATCTTCTTATCTGTATAAATGGGATAACTGTCATTTGTGTCATACAAGAGTGTCGTGAGGATCTCATGAAATATTGTACTTGAAAGTGTATTGAAATGTACAAAGACAATGGAGTTGAAAATTATTATTATTGTTATTATTATTATTTTATCTGGGCAAATGCAGGCACATGGTCATTTTTTTAAATTCTCCTTATTTATTTTTGTTTATTTGATTCAAATGATTGTCTGGTCTCTATTCACTATATATGTGGCTAAATCTAAGACTTCCCTTTCAGCAAGATTATAAAAAATGAAATGTCTGTACAGTATGTTTGTATTTCCAGTTCTTTGGCCAGTGTCCAAAAAAAGAAACTCTTATATCTTACAGAAATAAAAGTTTTATGCTTAATTATTTAGCTATTTGGTGCAGACATTTGCTTTTTTAGAATTTGACTTTTATTGAATTTACTCAAATTTGCCTCCTTTTGTGTAGATATTTTATCTTTTAAAATTGTGAAGCATGAAGAATTTTGTTGGTTGGCTTTCTGTGCAGTTCAGCTCTACCTGTCCTGTAACTTCTTGCCTTCCCTGCCTGCCTACTCTGAGTAACATCAACAACGTCTGTCCCTTTCAGAGCACATACCCTGGTATAAAGGCTTCTTCTGAAGACTTGAGAAACATGAGCCTAAGTTAACCCTTCCATTTATTCATATCAAATAGGATTTCATGAGAACCCATTTTACATTTCTTTCATTGCCCATGTCTATTTCTAAATTCAACAATTGCAACCTGCCATAGAAAATGTTGTGGGTGTGGGAAAAAATATTTCAGGAAGGCAAACATATGAGCAAGTAAAATAAACAAGCAAGTACAATTTATTGACTTGCTTGACTCTAGACTCTTCCTCTCTCCCCTTTCTTTCATTCTGTTTCTCATTTTGGTGAATGGAAATTTCTCTCCATCAGACTAGAACTTTGTCTGTATAGTAGAGTTTATGCTTTCTTTAGAAAAAACAAAATTAAAAAGTGATTGGTTTCTGGGACATCCATCCCTCAGGGGTGCCAAAGGAGGCCCTCTATTAGGCACTCTATGATTACTGTTAGTACTATGATTTTTCCAATGTCCCCTTCTTCCAATATACATATATCTTTATGTCTTGATATTTATCTATATGTAGATATATGTGTGTATATATGTATATGTAAATTATATATGCATATATGGAGAGAAACCTTAATATTTCGTATATTCTAGACATCACCACAAATTAAAGACAATAAAAAGCTGAGACTGGGGAAATGAAAATGGGAGAACAAAAAGAGAATTTTCTAATGAGTAGACAAAGGAAAGGAGAAAACTTTAGAAACACTGTTAAATTTCTTGACAATTGAAGGTAAGGACTTTTATTTTAGTGGGCCAGGCTATATAAACCAATGAATTGGGATTTGTTGTTTTTGTTTTGTTTTATTTTGCTTTTTTTTTCCATTTTAGCTCTGAGTCTGTGAATAACCAAAGATTTTATTTGGTGTTTAAATATGCATGTTGCTCATGTAACTGTTCTCAACAAGCTGATTGATACTTGAACAGGTTCATGCTATATCCATTCCCAATGAATATTTTAGATCCTAGCCTAATTACGACAACTTGAGAACCCAAGTGAGCAGCATGTTCAGCTTTCCCTATGGTGTGGTTATTTTAGTTACCATTCACAGTTTTTAAGTTATGCACAGGGGCATGTTGATTTTCCTCCCCAACCACACATCTCCTTCTCCACTTCTTCCCACATACAAACACGCAGGCACTAAGAAAGATTGATGATTGAGTGAGTTATATGTAAGAAGGTTAAAGCATGGATCTGTTTTATTTTTATCGATCTAGTGTATAAGATAGTTTTCTAGGCTTTAGTAAAATATTTATCCAGAGGGAAAAAAAAACTTAAACACTACCTGTTGTTATTTTAAATGATTTTGCCCTAAAAGCAGCACATAACTTCCTTTGCCTTAGTAGAATCATGAAACTATCCTTGAAGACAAAAGAAAAATACTATTTGGTTGGACAAAGCCAGAAGTGATTTGGATAGTTAGTAAAACATTTAAGGTAGGATTGTAGAGGTAATTTAGTTGAATCAAATATTTCCTAAGCCCTGCAGTGTAGTAGGTACTGTGGTTATCCCTGCCCTCAAGGAGCTTACATTCTGGGGCAAGGGAGTGCAACATGTGAACAATATGTAAAACTGCATGCAAAAATTTTTAAATCAATTTCAGGGCTTGGGTCCCAAACAAAAGAGCAGGATCAATCCTAACTCTAATAGAAGTCAGTACTTGGCAAGTACCTAAATAAATATTTATGTGTAATGTTGAGGTACTCACAATTTTTCCTACAGTACAAGGAAAAGGAGGCATATAAAATAGTATTTCATACTAAGCAGAATGGTGGATTTTCTCATTCCACATGAGTGTGATGATTTTTGAGGAAGTAATGTTACAAAGACACAACCTCACACTTGAGCATATCTTGATATCACTGTAGTTGGTTGGAGTGATTACCTTCAGCAAATTGAGTATATTAGAATCCTGAAAGTAATCTATAGATAGTTCACTCTGTAGTGTTATTGTACTGGATGCCATGTTAAATGACACAAGGACTCCCTAAAGGAGAACTTAAAAGCATGTAACATCTGCCTTCAATCATGGAAGTTGTTAGTGGAAATGAGTGAAAATTTGTTCCATGGAACACATCATGCCACTGAGTGTTCTCACTAATTGAAGGTTGTTGCTAATGAGAGTAGGGAATGAAAGAGACAATGGCAAAAAGCAGGTAATTTGTCAGTTACAAAGATTTGGTATGTCCTCTGTAGAATAATTTGATAATTTGTGGTTTGGATAGTTTTCCAATTGAGACAAAAATCCGAGAGAATTTCTAATTGATGGTTTATTCATTAAAGTAGTAAAAATACTTGTATTTTTAATCTATGGAAATTCAGTCTTTTTATTAACTTTAGAAGGCTTTTGTAAAACTTTATAAAATCTAAAACAAACTTTATCTAAAAAGAAGCAATCCACTGTGAACAATAGCTAAACTATAATCTTACATTTAATAATATGTTTACATTGTAGACTTTTTATTCAGAAGCATCTTTTTAAAAATCAAGTCTTACCTCAGAGGTTTAAACACACCTGAATATAAATGAAAAGTCTCTGTGAAATGTGAATAAGAATTTTTTTCAAAAGCTTATTACTCACATATTAGAGAATACAAACTAATCAGTATATTTTTTACTTTCTGTTTTAAATATCTATCTATATGTATATATATATATTATATATACATTTAGGTATATATATGGAATGCTTATTAAAATTAGTTTACTAAACTTTCATCTTGCACGTGTGCATTGTGGGGAAGGATGGAGAAGAGGAGGAAAGAATAGGAGGGAGAGAGACAGACAGAGAGACAGACAGAAAGAGAAAGTTTGAACATTTCTTCCTTACTGTCAAATAAGTTCTTTCTCCTAAGAGGTAATGCCCCATGAAATTTTAAGACCATAATTTATAAAGAAGGTATAGAGGTGCATTGTTAAGAGAAATTCCTTATGGGGAGTTTTTTTTATAAGAATGAAATCACAGGTTCTGTAAAAAAGAAAAACAAAACTTATGTCTATATGTGTAACATGACTAGAGCAGACTACAAAGTCAATGAATTGAGAGCACTGATATTGGCTTTGCATGAAAAATAATATTTAATCTGCCAAGAATGTAGGAAAGTGACAAATATGAAATTTTTGTCCATTTGTCTAGTAAAAATTGCACTGTTTTTAGACAACATGTATTTATGCACAAAAGAATTTCAGAAGTATAGAAAGAAAATATTCTCTACAGAAAAGTTTTTATTTCTCTAAGTAAACATTATTATCAAAAAGATATAACTTCTTAACTTTCTCTTTTCATTTCTTATATGCAGATATCAAAATATTATAATTCCTCAATTGTTTCATAATGTCTGTTAACTGAAAGAAAAATGAAAGTCTTAAAATACTCCAGAGTCAAATAGCAGCTAATCCAGGGATGCCTTAAATCTAAAAAAAAAAAAGTCTCTCTCTTTAGTCAAAATTCTCAAATGCATGTCACTTGAAAAAAAAATGCAGGCCTATGCTTAAATTGTTAAACCTAAAAAGAAAACCTGTTGATGATATTAATTTTTTGAATATCCAATTAAGAGCTGAATAACATGGTCCCTGATTTTAAAAAATCTGATTTACCATGGTTAAGATTTACTGGATAATGATTCAAATTATTTTGTGTTCATGAGTTTTTATGTGGGGTAAGTGATAAGAAACATGTGCCAGTAGGTCACCAGGGATACATTTATTGCATTAGTATTGTTGTGGCTTTGAAGAATTAATATAATTCCCTTAAGACCTTCTATCAGGGAGTAACTTGGGCACTGGGGAAGTTGCTTTAGTCTTGAATCTGCCAAGGACTCATGATTCTTATTCCTTGGTACCCTGAAAATGCTAACATTTGTCCCTATTTCCCCTGAAATCACACACCATCTCTCTGGACATTTCTGATTGAAACCTCCCTTTGGATGATTTTCTTATTTTCTTTCATGTTCTTTGTATCCCCAGAGTGAAGTACAGTGTATTTCACATGGTTGATGCTTTTTTTAAAAAAATTGTTTAACATAATAGGATGGTGTTGAATTCTTGGCCAGACTTGAGTCTCTGTTTCATTTGGAGAAAAATGAGTCCCTATGACAACTAGCTTATATTTGCTAAGTGATCTATAATTACACAACCTTTTATGTTCATTTTCTTTCAATCTGATTTGATCAAAACTATACTTGGGATAGTGATGGGAAGCAATCACAGAGATAAACTCACAGATGCTCATTTTTATGGCAGAGCAGCAGGTCTGCTCTTACAATGAATGGGTCAATAGCAAGAAGTAGCAGTAGTATAAAAGGAGCAAATAGAGGCTGCATCTCAAATAATTCTACACATCTTCTTCTAAAAGCTTTGATGACCAGAGCCATTGGGGGTATTTTTGGCCATGTTACTAAACCAATCTGTCTTATAATCAATTCAGAAAGTGAACCCAGAATAAGCTTCATGTTTTATAAATAGCCTTTTAGTTAGGGCATGTATCCCTTCTTTTTTCCATTTTAAAATTACTTAATATTTACAAAATTTCTGTAATCCTTATTGGATTACATATTCTGCATAATTATTGGAGTCTATATACAAGAGTGGAAACTTTCCCCTCTCCCTCATCCCCATGAGTCCTTTCATCAAGGAAGAAACAGGAAACCTTTTGTTATGCATTCTCTTCACTGTAGCCAGAGAATGTTTTCACTCTGCCTCAGTTACACCTCAGCCAGCAAACAGTCTGCCTGTCAAAGAATGTCTAAGGAGGCTCTGGACCTAATAACTCACATTCATATAAACCTTTAAGTTCTTTCCATAGAATACTCTGATATAAGTAGTAAAAGTATCATTATCTCTATTTTATAGATAAGAAAACTGAGGCTTAGAAGGGGATAATTGATTTAAATGGTACATCCCTTTAAAACAAAAGAGGACTACATTGACATTGAGAGTACAATCTCTCTCCTTTCCTTCTTTCTTTCAGGCAAGCCTCTACCTAGCTGCATCAATTATGAGTGTTGGGAACCAGGAAGGCAGATACTTTTCTTATGCTTTGGAGGATAAGGAGGGGGAAAGAAGATAGGAAAGAAGAAGGAGGGGGTAAACGTGGCATAAACTGTTGTGCTGTCCCTGTTGGACTTTTGTTCTCTGTGGAGAAACAAGGCTTTGAAAGCAAGGGGGGAGCCCTAAATGAAAGAGACAAGGGAGATGAAATGTGAAAGGAGACCCAAAGTCGACTACTTCTAGTTTTCCTAGAGAGATTGGATTTCTGAGCCAAAAGCCATAGTTAATCAACTGACATTGTTGCAAGGTATATTGCATTTTACCATCTTCTGTTCATATATAAATTTCAAGTCTAATGTTTTGAGGGGTTTTTTGTTAATGGCTCAGGTACTTACAATAAGTCTCTCCATTTTCCTTCTTCTCACCTCAAAATATCTCCATTACCAAAGCATTCTTTCCATCCTAGAATTACTCTGTGCCTTCATTCATCTTCCTGAGGTAAGGAGGAAAGTAAAGCTAAAACTTTCCATTTGTGACCTTGACCTTATCACCTCCCACATCCTCCATGACCTTACTGCTTCAATTATTACATTTTTTCTCTTACAATCTCATGTATTTCTCTTTATACCTTTTGATAATAAATATGCCACATTTTCCTTATCCTAAAAACAAATGGAAAACCTTTCCTCAAATAGACTCCTTCTATCTACTATCTTTTACTTCCCTTCCCTGCATTGCAAAACTTCTTGAACAGAAGAATCATGGATTTTGAAGGATGCTCAGGCACAATCTAGTACTTCTATACCTATATAAGGATTCCTTCTACCACACATGATAAGTTATCATCTAATCTTGGCTTGGAGATGCCCAGTGAGGGAAAAATCCATGATTTTCTAAAGGAAACTACTTTGCTTTCAGATAGCTCTAATCAAAGAGTGTGTGTGTGTGTGTGTGTGTGTGTGTGTGTGTGTGTGTGCGCGCGCGCGTGCATTTTATTTTCGTTTTTAATTATATCAGACCAAAATCTGAGTCTTGGCACTTTCCAATCAATACTCTTGTTTGGAGCTCCCTCAGGGGCCATGCAGAATAATTTTAATCCTTCTGTCACTTGATTGCTACCCTATTAAGTCTTTTTGTAAGTTAAACAACTCAAGGCCCTGATTATTTCAAGTCTTCCCCCGACCCCCTTTATCCTGCGTATCTTCCTCTAGCTGTGCTCCAGTTTAGCAATATCTTTGCTAAAACTTTTTTTTGGGGGGGTGGTGGAATATCAGTACACCAAAGCTATTACCTCCCTCTTTATGTAACCTTTTTTCTTAAAGAAATCTAAAGGTGAAATAATGCTTTTTGAAACCATCACATACTGTTGACTTGAATTAACTTTTCAGTCCATTAGAACTACCAGATCTTTTCCATACAAACTGTTGCCTAGTCAAACCAAGCAATCATGCATTTATTAATTTAAAAACCTCAGCACAGAGCTGTATATTTCTTCTCTTGAATTTGATCTTGTTACATTCATTCTTTCAGAACTATCATGCTGTTGTTCACTTATTTTCAGTCATGCCTGATAGTTTGTGAAACCATTTGAGGTTTTCTTGGCAAATATACTCGAGTGGTTTACCACTTCCTTCTCCAGCTCATTTCACAGACGAGGAAACTGAAACAAATAGGATTAAATGACTTGCCCAGGATCACACAGCTAGTAAGAGATTGAGGAAAGATTTGAACTCAGAAAAATGGATCTTCCTGGGGCAGCTAGGTGGCACTGTGGATAAAGCAATGGCCCTGGATTCAGGAGAACCTGAGTTCAAATATGGCCTCAGACACATAACACTTACTAACTGTGTCACCCTGGGCAAGTCGCTTAACCCCATTGCCTAGCCAGAAAAAAAAAATGGATCTTCCTGACTCCAAGCTGGCACTCTATCCACTGTAACACCTAGCTGCCTAGTGTTAACAATACTATTGAGTACTATAATCAAATATTTTATGATCCTCATTTAAAAAGTTAAAAAAAAAACTAAAGTGAAACAAAAATCTTTTCAATTATGAATTGAAATGTGCATAGTAAAAAGATAGTCATGGTAGTACTTAAGAGTAACACAGTAAATAAGTCTTGCTAATATATTGACTAGTTGTTCAATAGTCTATCTATGAATTATAGTATTAGAGAGATGTCTAAGCTTCAGAGAAGATATATAATTTGCCATTGTCACGTAACTATCAACAGCTGTCTTTCAACACAGGTCTCTCTGATTCCAGTTCTAACCCTCTAGCCACTATGACATGCTGCCCTCAAACCAAAAAAAGAAAATGGTGAATAAATGGACTTCTGAGGAAGGGCAGTTGCCAGGTGTGAAAGGAAGATTAGACAACTTTATATGAAAATGTAAAAGCTTTATAAATCCTTTACATGTTTCATTTTGGTGGAAGAAAAATGACTTGTTTTCTGGGAAGTGGTCCAAATTTAAATGCCAGTACCATTGCCCATACTTTGTTTCTGTTCAGTTTTACCTTTCTTCCTCTTTCCCTTTCTCCTTACTCCATGATTATGTTATTTTGAGTGAAATTGTTTGTTGGGGGTGGGAGGGACATAGATTGTATCTACGTTTTATTTTATTTTATATTACTTTGGTCTGGATTTGATTCTGATTTCATCTATGTAGAGAGTTCCCAGAGGAAAAAGCACTCTAGCAATGTAGACTGAAACTTAATGTGTTAGAGAGGAGTTGCCTTGGGCACTAAGAAGATGTGGTATGCCCAGAGTAATGCATCCGTTTTGTGTCAGAGAAAAGATTTGAACCCAAAGCATCCTGAATCCAAGGTGAGCTCCATATATACCATGTCATGCTGTCTCTCACATATATGTGAATTTACATCAGAGATGTCAAATATAAGGTCTGTGGACAGCATAAAGCCCACAATGATCCTGAGTACCACCCAAAACAAATTAAAATGCAATAGGAAAATATTTAACAAAATAAATAAATGATACTAGAAAACATAGATAACATTACATTTTGAAACTAAGTCAATATGCATCCCACAGATATTTTCATGTACCATTTAGTGGCCCCTGATTCTATTTGAGCTTCACATCAGTGATTTATATCTTTTATCCTACTTTCTATTTATTATCTCTGTCTGTCTCTGTCTCTCTTTTTCTGTCTGTTTCTTTCTGTGTCTCTCAGTCTCTTTCTCCGTGTGTGTGTGTGTGTGTGTGTGTGTGTGTATGTGTGTGTGTGTGTGTGTGTGTGTGTGTGTGTGTGTGAAGCAAGGAGGAAGCATGGTGCAGTGGATAGAGAGACAGCAGTCAGGAGGAACTGGGCACAAGGCCCACTTGTGACATATACTGACTCTGGAACTCTGGGCAAGTCACTTAACCTTTCAGTTACCTAGGCAACTCTCTTATAATGTTGAAGTTGGAAAGCAGGTATTAATAAGTACTGTGGGTTCCCCAAACAAAATCACAGATCTGATCCAAAATTATGTATATATGTAGATAGAGATAGCTATACACATAAATATAGATAAATATATGCATATAACATATATGTACATACATATATACAAATATATATACGTGCTCATATAGAGTGTAAGTATATGTAGTATATGTATATGTATTATATATTACATATTTACCATTCCTTTTTTTATTGCTAAGATTTTGGCTGGAGGACCTATGGAATGCAGAGTGTTTCAATCATTTGCCTGCTGTTACATTTTACATCTGCCACGCCTTCCCTTTTTTTAGTGCTGGCAATGATTTCCATGGCAACCACAGGCAGCTCCACTGTGGAGGGTGGCAGGAGCTGCAGAAGCAATGAAAGAACAAACCAGGCCTTCAACAGTCCTTTCTAGAAAAGGGTACCAATGATCTGTGGACAGGAAAGGAAGGGGAAAGTATGGTATTAATTTGAAAATTATAATGTAGTTGAGAAATTCATAAGGGACCCCCACCCCTTTTAAGCACTTAGCAAATTATAGCTACTTGAACATAGCACATTTATGCAATTCTTTGCCTAATTTGGCTTTGCTGCTCCATCTGGCTAGAGAAGGAGAGGTCTGGAATTCTCAAGAAAATATTGGATGTGCTGATTAGCTTCGAATAAAGGAGAGAAAGATGCCTGACTGTAGGAGGCAGTCAGGTGAAGCTGTTAAAATGCCTGAAACGGTGAACGTTCTGATCAAATGAACTGAACAGCAGAGACGATACCATATCTTGTGGGCATGCAGTCTTAAATCATAAATTGCTAAAAAACCATCTTTAAGAGCCCTGGGAATGTTATTAGCTATTGCCGTGACTGCACAGCCTTCGAAGGAGCTATTGGGTATGATCATCTTCAGTTGGAGATTGAGAATGCTGTGATATCTGCCCTTCCTTTTTTGCTCTCAGTCTTGGCTTCCCTGAAGGGGTGGAGTTTGCTTGCTCAGTCTTTGTTTCTTGGGCTGTGGGCCACATTGCTGTTCCTGAGTTCAGCTGTTTTCTAGGGAGGATATGATGGAGGCACTTAAGGAAAATCTGGCAGAAAATAATATCTGTTAATATAGCTAGAAGGGGAAGCACTGGATTTTTAAAAACTGGGTGCAAATTAATTGAATTACATAATGAATGAAACATATGTGATGAGGCTAATTTTCATTAGGAGTGCTTTAACTTGTATTTATCACAAAGTTATCAACTAGGCACTGTTCTAAAAATGAAACTATGCATAAATGTATGTGTATATGCATATACACATACATACATATAAAATACACATGTTATATACACATGTATGCATGTATGTACACACATGTGTATGTGTTTGTGTATGTGGTAATAGTATTCATGTCTGTCATTGCTTCTGAATTTTTTGTATGATGAGAAGACTAGAAAAGTGTGAAGCTATTTTATTAGTCTTTTACATGTATTTTTGATAGCCACATGGGCTGCCTTTTGAAAGATTTTTGGATGGAATGGAATGCCATCATCTCTGTATCTTATCTATTTTCTTACAGACAGAATTCATTTATCTGATTCTGCAAAGTTTCAGTTTTTCTTAAGTATTGTTAAGAGATATCCTATTTTGTGTATATTATATATGCTATATACATACATGCATAGATAACTACACACACATACATATATTATATATATGCTTTCTCCTTTCAATATACTGTAAACATATTTATAGTGAAAAAGAAAATTTCTATAGCCTGATAATATATTATTTCCAGTGTTGAAAAATAATTATTTTAAGTTCAAAGAACATTAGACCTGGAGGGACCTTAGATGTGGCATATTATGGTAATAATGATACGTGTAGAGCTGTAACTT